>NC_091637.1:24112703-24737703 GCF_027580195.1 Bos mutus | reverse complement strand
ATATATATATATAATAATCAAAAATATATTATCAAAGAAAGAAAAAAATCAGACACAGCTCTTGCTTTAGTTTGTATGGACAGTACTTCAGGGTAACCAAGTAGTTAACTGTGGTGTTGGAGAAGACACTTGAGAGTCCCTTGGACTGCAAGGGGATCAAGTCAGTCAGTCCTAAAGGAAATCAACCCTGAATAGTCACTGGAAGGACTGATGCTGAAGCTGAAGCTCCAATACTTTGGCCACCTGATGTGAAGAGCTGACTCATTAAAAAAGACCCTGATGCTCGGAAAGATTGAGGGCAGGAGGAAAAGGGGATTGAGGATGAGATGGTTGAATGGCATCACTGACCCAATGGACACAAGTTTGAGCAAACCCTGGGAGATAGTGAAGGACAAATAGGCCTGGCGTGCTGCAGTCCATGGGGTCGCAGAGTTGGACAGGACTTAGCAACTGAACAACAACAAGTAGTTAATTGGGGAAAATTCATCTTTCAAGAAGTATTCCAGCTAGTAAAGACAGAAGCAAGTGATTGAATTAGAAAAAAATCACTACTTTGTTATCTCTAATGAAATAGTGGATCAAGGCTGCAGTCATGAGCAGATGCTAACCTTTTTAGGAGGGCAGTTGGAGAGCTTTTGAGCTGATGATTAGATTGACAAGCCCTGAATTCATAGATCAGTCTTAACATCATGAAAAGTGGGACAATCAGACATTATGTGCCTCCTGATAAGATGTAATAATACTCTGAGCTGCTGATGACTTATTCTTATTATTATAAAAACTGTCCTCTAGTCATACTTCTAGAGCCTCTACATCAATGGTTCTCAACTGGGGGTGATTTACCCTCACCCAAGGAACACTTGACAGTGTCTGGAGATGATTTTTGTTGTCACGGCTTGGGAGTGGGGAAATGCTAATTGCGTCCAGTGTGAAAGGCCTGGGATGCTACTAAATAGCCATCCCAACTGTGCATAGGAAGCTCCCCACCGTCAAGAACTGCTCCAAAATATCAACAGTGTAGGGCTGAGAAACCCTGCTCTAGAGCTAAGCTGCTTACCGAAATGTGGGAGACCAAACGCCACATTAAATGATGCTGCACAGATGCTATCAGCCAAATCCAGAATGCTAGAAATTTTATAGCATAAATGATCCCATGACTTCAACCAAAAAAGTGGAATAAAAAATGGAAACAGAAAGGAACACTAAAATAGTTATTTTTAAGAGACATACCAAAAACTACAATGTGTGGACATCATTTGCCTCTTGATTCAGACAAGGCAGTTGTAAAAAAATATTTTGAGACATTAAGGAAAATTTGGATACAGACTGGATATTAGATGATATTAAGAAAAAGTTATTAACTGTGCTACATGTGATATTAGTGTTGAGGTTATTTTTTAAATTCTATGTTTGTTAGGAATACATATTAATTATTTACAGGTAAATGGTAAAGAATCTGCCTGCCAATGCAGGAGACACAGGTTCCATCCCTGGGTCAGGAAGATCCCCTGGAGAAGGAAATGTCAACCCACTCCAGTATTCTTGCCTAGGAAATCCCATGGACAAAGGAGCCTGGTGAGCTACAGTTTGTGGAACTGCAAAAGAGTCAGGCATGACTTAGCAACTAAACAACAACAACAACAAATGTTATGATGTCTGGAATTTGCTTAAAAACAACAGGTCTCAAAGTGAGGTCTACAGACCTTTAAGGGGAATCCCTGAGACTCATTCAGGGGTGTGCAGAATGAAGCTTTTTTAAATAATATTAAAATATTATTTTTCTTTTGCATTGCTTTGAGATTTGCACTGACGACGCAAAAGTAGTGCTAAAGCACAAACCAAGAGAGAGACACCAAACTGGCCTAGTCATTGTATTCTTTACTGCCATATAGTGACCATTTGTTAAAAGGCCAATTTCACTTAAGAATGTACCATATGAAGCAATAAAAGCTGTTGAATCTGTTAAATCTTGATCTTTTAGTGCACATATTTTTTTGTTTTGTGTTGTTTTTTTTTTTTTTTTGCCAAGCCACACAGCACATGGGATCTTTGTTCCTTAAGCAACGATGGAACCCTCACTCCCTGCTTTGAAAGCATGAAGTCTTAACCTCTGGACTGCCAGGGAAGTCCTTAGTGTATACCTTTTTAAGATTCTTTGTGACAAAATATGAAGTATCCATAAAACACTTTTGCTGCATCTCAAAGGATGAGAGCTGTCTCATGGAAACATGCTTGTGATTTTGAGTTTTGAGCTGAACTAGCTGCTGTTTCCGTGGAGATTGATGTTTACTTGCAAAACTGACTAACAGATGAATTACAGTCAATTCTGGGTCTGTCTGGCAGACTTTGTCCCCAAAATGAATAGTCAGGTGTCACTTTAAGTTAAAGAATGGACAAAATTTGATGCCAATCACAAACTTCCAAGTGAAAATTCAAATATAAGTAACATGTCTGCCAACTGGCCAGAATGTAGACATTCAGATGAAATTGGTGATGATATTAACAAATATAAGTTTTTGATATTGTGTAATATGTCATTAAACATTTGAAAAATCTACATAACTTAGTCAACTAATATTTTTCAAATAACTAAGGCATGATAACCCACTGGGACTTCCCTGGTGGCTCAGACAGTAAAGAATCCTCCTTCAATGCAGGAGACCCAGATTCAATCCCCTAGAGAAAGGAATGGCTACTTACTCCAGTATTCTTGCCTGGAGAATCCCATGGACAGAGGAACCTGACAGGTTACAGTCCATAGGGTCAAAAAGAGTCGGACACAACTGAGAGACTATCACTTTCACTTCACTTTCAAGTCATGATGAGACAAAAAATCATGTCTGAGTAAAAAAACAAATCAAAGTGCAAGAGAGAACAATGGGTTTTAATGTTACCAACTTACAAAAAGCTCACTGATATAATTTCAAATTCCACAGTGCAACTAACAAATTTAAGAAACCAGTGTTTATCAGGTATAATATCAAAGAAAAATATCCACAAATATCTGAAAAGCCTATGAAAATATGCCCTTGTTTTCTAACTGCATACCTGGGCAAGGTCAGATTTCCTTCTTGTGTCTCAACCAAAAAACATATTGCAAGCAATTGAATGCAGAAGCAAACACAAGAACTCAGCTATATGCTAGTGAAAATCCAATTATCTTCTGTTAACCAGACAATGGAGAGACTTGTAAAACTTTAAAATAATGTCACTCTTCTTACTAGTTATGTATAGTTATTTTTCACTAAAAAGCATATCATTTATGTTAACAAGAAAGAAGTGTGTTATAATGTTTAAATATATTAATAAGTAAATATTTTAAAGTTTCTCAGTTTTAATATCTAAGTATCAAAAATGTAACTCACATAAACCAAAACTTTTGGGGGGTCCTTCATGTTTTTGTAAAGTGCAAGGGAGTCCTGATACCAAAAAGTCTGAGAAACCCTGCTTTCAAATGATCTTGATATAGCACAGGAAACTCTGCTCAATATTTTATAATAACCTAGAAGGGAAGAGAATCTTAAAAGTTTTATATATATAAAGTGGGATCACTGTACTGTAGACCTGAAACCAACATGATATTGTAAATCAACTATACTTCAATAAATAAATAAGTAGATAATAAATAAAGAAAAATAAAAAGCTTTTTAAAGAAAAGAATGACTGAGACTTCCACTGGTGATCCAGTGGTTAAGTCTCCACACTTCCTCTGCAAGAAGCATGAGTTCAGTCCTTGGTGGGGGAACAAAGATCCTGCAAGCTAAACAGTGTGGCAAAAGTTAATTTTTAAAGCAAATTTTATAAAAGAATGACTGCAACAATTAAAAAATGATAGTGCAGCAACCCCAAACCAACAAACAAAAGCAGTGCTGGAGGGAAGGAGACTTATCTGTGACAGGATTGAGCTGAAGTTGGGGGTTGGACACATGGAGATTCTTTTGCCTTGTTCTCTCTCTTAGTACACTTCAATTTTTCTGTAATAAATTATGTTTTTAAAGAGAGCAGTTCCCTGCCTAGGATATTGATAACTACATCCACCCACGCTTTCCTGTGTCTTCAGGGCCTGGGATCGCAGCCAGATGTAAGGCAGTCCTCTGTAAGCAACATGGAACTCCCACTCCTTTCCAAGGATGCCTAAGGATGGGGACCTGGAACGTGAAGAAAAACAATGTCAGGTCAAATGCCCTTTTACCTGGGCCCCAAATTCCCAGTTCATGACAGGGGCATCTTTGATGGCTGTGCCTAGGGGTCCCCCATGGAGATCGAACTGGGAAGAGGAGAGGGTCTGGGGTGGCTTCTCTGTACCACTAGAAATGTGCTGAAGACCACAGACTCCTGTCTGGGCTGCAGGTAGACCACATGGGCTTTCTCCTCCAGCTAAAGCAACTTTGTGAAAAGCGATTCCTCTCAGCCCCATGAGTTTCCATCCACTTAGTAATTATAAGTGTTGATGATCTCTCAAGCATCACGGTCTGCCTCGCACAGGACAAGAGTACAAAACACAACAGTACCTGTGATTTTCATGACATCAGAAAGTCTGGATGCCCCTGCCCGCTTCCATCTTCTTATTCCAAAAATTCAACCACTAATGTAACACTGCTTTGATTTCTTTCAAGATGAGTCACTGTCACTTTAACAGGGAGATGAGTCTGACCCTTTCCAAAGATAGAAACCAAAGGGGAGGGCTGTATCTCCAGGGAAGATGTTTAATTTTATCTGAGACACATTGATTTTATGACTCTAAGGGATGTCTCTTTTTGTTTTTTGTTTTTCCTGGGCCAAGCCCTGTGACATGTGGGATCTTAATTCCTGGACCAGGAATTGAACCCAGGCCCCTGCATTGGAAGCACAGAGTCTTAACCACTGGACTGCCAAAGAAGTCACTGCGGGATGTCTTAATGGAAGTGTCCAGGTGGGCATATGGATCAGGGGCTCAGGAGAGCAGCTTGAATAAAAAGAGAGAGATTTAAGGGATTTCCCTGGCGGCCCAATGGCTAAAGGCTCCACACTCCCAGAGGGTCTGGGTTTGCATCCTGGGTCAGGGAATTAGATCCCACGTGCTACAACAAAGATCAAAGATCCCTTGTGCAACAACTAAGACCTGGCACAGCCAAATAAATAAACAAATTTAAATAAGAGACAGAGAGTTGAGAATTGTCCACATTTACAAAATAATGAAGAATATGGGCGCGTTTAGCCAGAATCTCAGAGAGGAGAAAAAACAAGGAGGGAAGGCTGAGGAAAAGCACATCCAAGGAGAGACACTCACAAAGACCAGCAAAGGATGAGCAGAGGTGAGATGGGAGGGGCTCCAGGGAGCATGAGAAAGAAGTGGGAAGCAGAGAGTGTGATCCAAGAGGACAAGGGAAAGAGGGAGCAGGCAGTGGCGCCAAGTGCAAGCGGCCCTGGGAGAATGAAGACAGAAGTGCCTTGTGAATAAGGCGACGACAAGGATGCCACTGGGAATCAGGTCCCAAGCAATCTCAGTGGGGTGGTGGGAGAGCAAACAGACTGAGATTGAGACAGGGAGATGAAGTTAGATAATGCATATAGACAATCCTTAGGAAGTGTGGCTAGCAAAGGAAGGAGATCATGCTTTCAGCAAGGTTTCTTGCTTGTGTGTTTAAAATGGGAGAGACTTGAACATGTTTTAAAAATGGATACTTTTTTATTTTGTTTTAAAGTATAGTTGATTTACAATGTTGTGTTAGTTTCATGTATACAGCAGAGTGATTCACATATACATACATATTCTTTGTCAGATTCTTTTCCATTATAGGTTATTCAAGGTATTGAATATGATTCCCTGTGCTATACAGGAGGTCCTTATTTTATGTAGAGTTGCTGTTGCTAAGTCGCTTCAGTCGTGTCCGACTCTGTGCGACCCCATAGACGGCAGCCCACCAGTCTCCCCCGTCCCTGGGATTCTCCAGGCAAGAACACTGGAATGGGTTGCCATTTCCTTCTCCAATGCACGAAAGTGAAAAAGTGAAAGTGAAGTCGCTCAGTCGTGTCCGACCCTCAGCAACCATATGGACTGCAGCCTTCCAGGCTCCTCTGTCCATGGGATTTTCCAGGCAAGAGTACTGGAGTGGGGTGCCATTGCCTTGAGCTAATAATCCCCCAAATTCTAACTTATTCCTACCTACCCACTTTCCCCTTTGGTAACTATAAGTTTATTTTCTATGTCTGTGAGTCTGTTTCTGTTTTGTAAATAAGTTCATCTCTATCATATTTTAGATTCCACGTATGAGTGATATCATGTGATATTTGTCTTTCTCTAGCCAATTTACTTCACTCAATATGATAATCTCTGGGTCTGTCCATGTCACTGCAAATGACATTATTTTATCCTTTTTATGGCTGAATAGTATTCCGTCTACCACATCTTTTTTATCCATTCCTCTGTTGAACATTTAGATTGCTTCCATATTTGGCCTATTGTAAACAGTGCTGCAGTGAACATTGGGGTACATTTGTCTTTTTGAATTAGTTTCCTCTGGATATATGCCCAGGAGTGGGATTGCTGGGTCATATGGTAGCTCTATTTTCAGTTTTGTTTTGTTTTTTTAATAAGGAACCTTCCTATTGTTCTCCATAATGGCTGCATCAATTTACATTCCCACCAAGAGGACAAGAGGGTTTCTTTTTCTCCAAACCCTTTACAGAATGTATTATTGAAATCAGCATTTTAATTGATCGTATTAATTGGTAGAAAGGAGCCAACACAGCGGGAGATGTTGAAGAGACAGCAGAGATGGTGGATCATCAGAGACTAAGAAGGCAGACTGGATGGGGTTCAACGCCCCAGACAGGGAGGTGGCAAGGACACACAGGACCCTCACTCAAAAACTTCAAATTCAGGCAACAGTGATACACTATTTTTCATCAACCAATTTGGCTGTTTACAGATAAAGGAACTGAGGCACAGAAAAGTTACCATTAAGACCACCCAGGCAGCACATAACAGAGTCGGGATTAGAACCTCGGCAGCCTAGCTCCAGCAGTAAAGAACCTGCCTGCCAGTGCAGGAGACCCAGGAACCACAAGTTTGCCCCTTCGGTCAGGAAGATTCCCCTGGAGGAAGGCATGGCTACCCGCTCCAGTATTCTTGCCTGGAGAGCCTGTGCATGGTGCACAGAGGAGCCTGGTGGGCCACAGTTCATTGGGTCCCAAAGAGTCAGACAGGACTGAGCAACTGAGCACACACACTCACAGCCTGACTCCAGAGTTCAAGCTCTCAAACATGGTATGACACCTTTCTTCTAAAAATAATTACACA
The DNA here is from genome assembly GCF_027580195.1 of Bos mutus. Classification (NCBI taxonomy): domain Eukaryota; kingdom Metazoa; phylum Chordata; class Mammalia; order Artiodactyla; family Bovidae; genus Bos; species Bos mutus. The sequence continues at coordinate 24,730,421 of NC_091637.1, read as the reverse complement.
TTGCATAAATATGCATTTCCATAAATAAACACATGTTATAAATGTGCATACACATATGTGTGCATGTATAATATGTATTCATGCATAAAATACTAGATACCATGATACAAAGAATGATTATCTCTGAGCAATTGGATTAGAGGGTTTTTTTTTTCCTTTGTTCTTTTCTACATTTCTAAATCTCCTATAAAGTGTCAATTATTGTGTTATAGGAAAAAAGTATAAGTGATTTTTAAAAACAAGCCTGGGGAAGAGACTAGGATGACAACACAGATCAGACCTCCATTGTTCAAGTCCAGCCTTCATGGATAACCTTGGGGAAGGGAGAGAGGGCACAGGATGAATGGCTGAGTCAGTCCCTCAGCCACACAGAACCCTCAGAATATCTCCTGAAAGTTCCAACTACTGCTTAGCTTTTGCAAAAGTCCAGAGCATTTCCCCTGGGGATTGCTATCTCTTATCTCAAGCCAAAGTGTTGTAACCTAAGGAAACTCTAACACAGGGTCTTTTCCTCTCCCATTAGAAGGTCCCTCAGGGAGGAGATGGGATAAACTGGGAGATTGGGATTGACATACATACAGTATTGATACACATATAAAATATATGACCAATGATAACCTAGTGTTCCCTGTAGCACAGGGAACTCTACCCAGTGCTCTGTGGTGATCTAAATGGGAAGGAAAAAGAGGGGCTGTATGTATATGTATAGCTGATTCACTTTGCTGTGCAGCAGAAACTAACACAGCATCGTAAAGCAAAAGGTGCCATTCGGTCGCTAAGTCATGTCCAGCTCTTTGTGACCCCCCGGGACTACAGCACACCTGGCTTCCCTGACCTTCACCATCTCCCAGAGTTTGCTCAGATTCATGTCCACTGAGTTGCTGATGCTGTCTAACCATCTCATCCTCTGACACCCCCTTCTCCTTCTGCCCTCAATCTTTCCCAACATCAGGGTATTTTCCAAAGAGTTGGCTCTTCATATCAGGTGGCCAAAGTATTGGAGCTTCAGCATCAGTCCTTCCAATGAATATTCAGGGTTGATTTCCTTTAGGATTGACTGGTTCGATCTCTTTGCAGTCCAAGGGACTCTCAAGTGTCTTCTCCAGCATGACAGTTTGAAAGCATTAATTCTCCAGGGCTCAGCCTTCTTTATGGTCCAACTCTTACAACCATTCCTGACTACTGGAAAGCAACTATACTCCAATAAAATTAATTTAAAAGAGAAGATCCTTCCAGTTTTCCCCACATGTCCCCAAAGGAATAATCAAGATGTATGCCCTCCAGATGTGCTCCTTCCCTCTACTAAAGGCTCTTAGGCTGTTTGCAGAACCAAGACCAGATCAAAAGCCTTCCCAGCCTCAGGGCCCTGAGCTCAGGCTTCCCAGCCAGCTGGCGCTCCATGACACCATGCAGGTGGCCATTCCATCCCAGCCTCATGTTCCCAGGATCTCTTCCTCTGCCTCCATGGAAGCCTTTCTCCAGAAAGATATCACTTCCTGCCACAGGGAAACCTGTAGAAGGCTAACAAGCATCAGTCCATAAAGCAGAAGTGAAGGGCAGAAGTGGGGGGTAGGGGATTAAGTGTTGTCATTAAGGTATGGGCAACAGACAGAATGTCTTCTCATGTCTTCTCATTCTTTCTCACGTCAGGGCCTTTTAAGTAAAGTCACGACAGAGATCAAACATGAAAGGAGAGGAAAGAAAACTCTGATACGTAAGCTACTAGGAGAGACTGTCAGAATATTCACAACAGAATAAAATAACGCTTAGTGTACTCTTGATGAGATCTTCCCTGATGGCTCAGTGGTAAAGAATCTGCCTGCAATCCCGAGACTCGTGTTCAATCCCTGGGTTGGGCAGATCCCCTGGAGAAGGAAACAGCAACTTATTCCAGTATTCTTGCCTGGAAAATCCTATGGACAGAAGAGCCTAGCGGGCTACAGATCATAGGGTCATAAAAGAGTTGGACATGACTTAGCGACTAAACAAAAACTATTGATGAACACACCCATGAAAGAGAATGAAAGAGCACCATTTCTTAATCAGAGATCATCCATTCTATAAACAGGGACACAACATATTTCTTCTCCAAAGATGCCAATTTCTAATTGATTATTGATCTCTATCTAAACCATGAAAACTAATAGTCCCAAAGAGAAAACGTAACATGGAATCACTGGAGAATTTCAGACAATAAGAATAAAACTTTTAAAAAAGAGAAAGATGGACAACAGAAACTAATGTGGGCCATGAAGAGCACATTAACAGCACATTAACAACCTAACTTGATTCCCAACACACACCCACGAAGGGAAGTGTTCTGTTTGTTTTTGTTTTATTAAAATGCCCACTTTACAGACAAGGAAGCGCAGAGAGGTGTCTGGGCTCCAGCTCTGCCAGGAGAAGGCGGGGATTTAATATAGATGATCTGGGTTCTGGCGCACAGGGGATTAACTGAGAGGAGAGGGCAGCGAACATCTTGAATGCTGTCAGAAGGGCCATGTCTTTCCCAGCGGTTCTTGTGCTGCCATGGCGACAGCCAGTTAAAAATAGTGCAGGTTCAGGTCAAGGCATCAATGTGCGCTGACACTGGGAATGCTCCTGCTGGCCTGGAGCCCATAATAGGGAGCATATCCCCTCCCAGGATGGGGTGCTCCTTACTGAGTGAGGAGTGCTCCACATCCACTGGGTGCTGCAGAGATTTCCAGATGGAGATAGAGATGGGCCTGGTACATCCTGTGGGAAGTTGTCAGCTGGCAGAGGGGGCCCAGACTATGGGGACAGCCTCCTCCTTCAACCTCCCTGCCTCCCTCTGACACCACCCTGCCTTCCTCTCCCTCCATGTACCCCTTACCTTGTGCAACTACTGCCCCAGTTGCATCCCTCCCACTAGATTCTTATGGGGACCCATGGAGCACCTTTGCTCCCTATTACCTCACCTGCAGCTAGCATAGTGCCTGACCTTGGGTATCCCTACATATTTATTGAATAAACACACAAGACCTTGAAAATGACCATTTTCAACTCCTTACTTTGAGCCATGTTTTATTATTTCTGACTTATGTACTAGAAGGCCCTGATTGATTTAGGCTGCCTAGAATCACAATACCTAGCATGGCTGGGCTGGTCTTGTCCAGCTCAACATCTGCATTTTACAGAAATTCAGAGGGTCCTTAGTTGGCATGCCTCTATCTTCTGAGCCACCTCCCTAACATGCAATGCTTTACTTTTTTCTAGCATTTCTTATGGAGAAATAGTAATTGACTTTGAGCATTTTCAGAACTAGAATCGCTTTAAGACAACTCTGGCAATGAAGACAGTTGTTTGTAAGAGGTGTTCAGGTACAAGCTTTCAGATGCCTGGAGGAAGAAGGCAAGGCTGTGTGTTGGCAGCTGCAGACCACTCCAGAATCCTGGGAGTGGGCAGGAAGGAGGGAAGGCTCTGGCAGTCCGGTCTGTGACGCCAAAGGACAGATTATTTGCATAATGAGCCCCATGCATACATTAGCTCCTGACTCCTCGCAGTCTTGAGGAGTGAATGGGTATTGTTAGTGTCATCTTATCCAGGACTGGGTCACACCAGAAAGACAGGCTTTCCAGATGCTTCCTGGGGATTGACTGTGCTCAGGCACGCTGAAGACACCAGCCAAGGTGCTACCCTGGTCAAGCCAGTCAACCCGTCAGCCCTTCTGTAACAGGAAAGAGCAAAGTTTGACTCCACGTTAGATCTGTTTCCTTTACTTTAACCTTTGCTTCTCATTGCTTTTGTTATTATAGTCATTGTCTGTAACTGTAAGCATACACAACAGCCTGCCAGGGGGAACCCTGCCCCTCCGCCTGACTATTAAACTCAAATAACCTTTGTTCAGCTTCTAGTTGTTGTTTAGTCACTCAGTTGTGTCTGACTCTTTTGTGACCCCATGGACTGTAACCCACCAAGCTTTTCTGTCCAGAGAGACATTGTAACCCTGCCCACCTGTGAGTGGCTGCAGAAAAGAAGAAATGAACACATCCCCTCCCCAAGGTGGGCCAAGAAGTTGTTTTGCAAGACTCATGGACTTTTTACTTTACTTCCTCACCTCCTCCCCATCTCTATTCTATAAATGACACTGGTCCCAAGACCCGAATAAGTTGGTGTTTTGGGGACACTAGTCTGCCATCTTCTCAGTCTGCTGGCTTTCCAAATAAAGTTGAATTTCTTGCCTCAACACCTCGTCTACAATTCATTGACCTGTCGTGCAGCAACTCGGTAACAAGCTCACCAGCTCTTGCTCCCTGCTGCTCGCCCTGCCTGCCCTGCACAACTGGCTGTTCTGCTCATCCTATGGGGCTCAGCTCATCCCAGGGCTGGTCTGCTGACCATTGCCTCCCACATGCCTTCAGCATCCCTGATACACCTCCTCCCTAGCAGGGGTCATGCTGTATTGTGGTTTTCTGTTTGCATGCCTATTTCCATTTTTGGGCAATAAGCAAGTTCAGGGCTGGGCTGGCCCATCGAAGACACTCAGTGGGCGATCAACAAACAAAACTCTGTGCCCAGCACACCCTGCAGTCCCCTCTGAAACATCTGCTGGGCACAGACAGCTCATGTTTTCTTGGGTGCCACGCTCGAGTACAGCCTCAGCCTCAAGGAGTTTTGAAACCATTTCTATGGCATCCAAGAAACTGGCAATGCTTGTTACATGCTTGCTCAACGATAAGTTGTTGTTGTTCAGTCACCAAGTTGTGTCCAACTCTTTGTAACCCCATGGACTGCAGCACGCCAGGCTTTCCTGTCCTTCACTATCTCCCAGTTTGCTCAAACTCATGTCCATTGAGTTAGTGATGCCATCCAACTATCTCATCCTCTGTCATCTCCTTCTCCACTTGCCCACAATCTTTCCCAACATCAGGGTCTTTTCCAATGAGTCAACTCTTCGAATCAGGTGGCCAAAGTATTGAAGCTCCAGCTTCTGAATCAGTCCTTCCAGTGAATATTCAGGGTTGATTTCCTTTAGGATTGACTGGTTTGATCTTGCATTCCCAGAGACTCTCAAGCATCTTCTCCCACACTACAGTTCAAAAGCATCAAATCTTTGGTGCTCTGCCTATCTGCCCGATGATAAAATACCATCTGACTCCTATGGCCCAAGGGATCAGAGGGTTGGTGTTCCCTGAGAGTGGGGGAGGGCTGCCTGAAATGTGTGTAGGGCACAGAAGGCACCTGTGCCAGACATAAGTATCAGGCAAATAGGTTTCTTGTCTAAAAAAACACATTTTAGAAGAAACAGAGATGCCGAGTTACAGGAGAGGTTGCTCCAAGCTGCAAGACACAAAAGCCAAGTTCAGATGGGTCCTTCTCCAGAAGAAGGGCTGAGCCAGGTGACCTCTGAAACTCCTTCCAGATTCTATTATTCAACCTTGACATTGCCAGCAGGGAGTGAGCCACAAATGTAGGAACTGAGTAGGGATATTCTGAATGTAGTGATGGTGCTGACCAAGTGGGTCAGAGCACAATGCGTGGATGGAGCTCAGATGGGGACTATCAGACTCCCATGGATTCGGTTGGTGAAACAGTGAGGAGTTTGGGAGCAGAGGAGCAGCTACCCCATATCTCAGGGGCGCGAACTAATGCAGGATGTGAATGTCTGCCTCTGTGCCACCTCTGGTTCCTGCTCTCCTCCTCACACTTTCCCACAATAGAATCTCAGGGCTTATCACTAACCGCAAAGATGAAAATCAATTCAGCCCTTTCCCCCATGGATCCTATGACAAAGGAGTCACCAGTGAGCCAGATCAGGGACTTCCCTTGTGGTGCACTGGTTAAGACTCCACGATCTCAATGCAGGGAGCATGGATTTGGTCCCTGTTTGGGGAACTAAGATCCCATATGCCATGTGTTGGGGTCAAAATATTTTTTTAAAACATAGAGCCAGATCAATATCTGGATGAATCAACTTGGAATGGTAAAATAGCTGGGTAAAGCATCTTGACTCTGCAGCCACAATCTGGTTTCTCGGTACTTTAAACTGAGCTTAGTATTAAACACTCAGTTGTGTCCAACTCTTTGTAACCCCATGGACTGTAGCCCACCAGGTTCTTCTGTCCATGAGATTCTCCAGGTAAGAATACTAGAGTGGGTAGTCATTTCCTTCTCCAGGGGATCTTCCTGACCCAGGGGTCAAACCTGGGTCTCCTATACTACAGGCAGATTCTTTACCATCTGAACCACCAGAGAAGCCCATGGGCTTACCCACCTCAAACTACAGCCATGTCCAACCAAGACAGAGCCTGCCACAGTCAGCAGCATGGGGGCGTGGACTGGGGGAAAACAGGTGCTCGCATGCACGGGGGTCAAAGGGGAGAACACTTGGCAGAGGCTGGTAGGCACAATCTTAGGTTCTTTCTCTAATCTCATTGCTTGTATCAGACGCTCCATTTTGCTCCTGGGAGGAAGAGTAAGAGGCATGCTTGGAAAGCCTTCAGGGATCAAGGAGACCATAGTTCCCTGTTTCTGGAGGTACCAGGTGCTGGGTCCTCACGAGGTCTTTATGGTGACTGGTGCTCCAGGCTGCAGCTTGGTTCTGCCTGATGGTCCTCCCTCCTGCACATACGCAGGACTATCAACAATCAGCTTCAAGAGGCAGCGTTGGATGTCACTCTCCAAGGTACTGCTCCATCATCAGCACCACAAGAATAATAGGAAGAGTAGCAGGAGATGCTGTGGGAATTATTGATAACGTGTGAACCTATCATGTAGAGGTGATTCATAAATAGCAGGTTCTCCCTCACCTGTGCAGCAGCCCATCGCTGCAGGTCATCACTCCTGGTCTGAGGCTGAACTTGACCCAGGTTCTCTGGCCAGCTCTCTGCAGCTCCAGGGTGGGTTCCAGCATCCAGGCTGTGCTTCCAGATCCTGGGATGCAATCAGTTCCTGGGGCTTCATAAGTCTTCAGGGTTGAGGCTGCTGCACTCCTTATCTTTCCTTCCAAACTGGCTTTGGATGGGAATGAGGTGCAATGTATAGATGGGACCCTCCCCCCAGAACCTCAGATCCACATGAGCACCCCAGGGGAGACAGAGGCAGATGAAAGCAGGCAAGACATTCTCCAGCATTATCCTTTTAAGCTGGGTAACCAAGGTAACCAAGCCTATGCCATAGTGGTGATCAGTTCGTGCACATCCAGGGATTCCAGTTTCTGCTCTGCTGCCAACCACTGAGCCGGTCCTTGCACCTTCTAGAGCCTTCATTTCCTCATCCACAGATTGGGATAATAACATGACCTTCCTTGGAGGCGGGTTTCTCTAACTGTGGGTGTGAACACTTCTTTGTAAGCCGCCAAGATGTATGCAATTGGAAGTGTCATCAAAGGCACGTTTGCTGCTGTTGGAAACGCAAGCGCTGGCCCTTTCTCTCATCTTTACACAGGTTGCTAGAATCACAACTTAGAATTAACACACGGTGATGTGGCTTGACCCAGTTTCCCAAATGGAATGTTTCAACTACAACTGGTGAAAAATGTGAAGTTCTTGTCTTCCTAGCAGAACAAGCTAGATAAATCTCCTTTCCCCAGGCTTCAAGTTTTCTTTTGAGCTAATGAATAAATACACATATTGAACAGATAAGTAAATTCATTTATTCAATAAATGTCAATTGGGGGTACTTCCCATCTCCTGGCCAGACTCATTGACTCTGTACCACAGGGCAGCTGCCTTGTCCTCAGCCTTGGCTCTATCTTGTTTCACTTTCTACCATCCCAGGCATGTCTAGGACTGGCCTGCCACTGAACTTGGCAGCCCCATCTGCCTTGGGGACCTTGGGCTGGTGGGCAGTAGCTGGGCAAGACAGGACATGGAGTCAGACACAGTGAGTTCCTTCTGATGGCTCCCCACTTGATTTCAAGAGAGTAACAAGTGTCAGCTACAAATTGGCACTTCCCATGGGTGCTTGTCATCTGCCTCTACAAGAATTAAATCATGTGCTGCTGACTTTCAACACCCCCCTGAAAGGAGTTCAAGGTGGAGAGCAGGAATGAAGCATCTGTGATTTTGGGGGGTGTGGGGGGGAAACTGGCAGAACAGGTCTTCACATAGTCAGATATTCTTGGGAATCATTTTTATAAGCCCAATTCTTGTATCTACTCAGATCTAGAAAAGAACTAAAATCCTTCAGGGTGACAACTGCTCCTTGTGATTAGCAGAAACCTTCTGCAAAAAATGTATGCAGATTGCATGTACTCTCCCTTCACCAAAATCACATCTATACTGTCCTATCCCCCCTGCCTCTTTGAGGCAGTTTCTCAGAGCTATCTGAAGTGTTCTCTCCCGGGTTGCAGTCCTCATTTTGCCCCAAATAAAACTTCACTTGCAACCCTCACATCGTGCTTTTTTAAAAGTTGACAAACGGTTCTTTATGCCTGTTTCCTTATCTAAAAGTTGAGGGTAATACCTGTCTCCCAAGGTTGCTGTGAGTCTTAATAAGGAACTACATGTTCATTCAACGGGCAATCAGCAAGTGCTCTTTCCTTCACTTCCCACTGCCCCACCCCACCCCCACATACTTCAAAGTATGCAAATTCTGACGGCACTGCTTTTTCCTCTATGGTGTCTTATTTTTAAATATTGAACTTTCATTTTGGACAGTAGGGTAAGATACGAATCTAATTTCCTTTTCAGATTCAATCTTCAGTATTCTGATGAGATTTATTAAATAAGCTTACTCATCACATAGTACAGTCTCTCATATAATTTGATCTCAAGCTTGGTCCTCTTCTGCATAATTTATATGTAGTTTTCTCTTTGGATCTGTACTCCAGTTGTTGTTTGTTTTTTTAATCATTATTGATCTAAAATAGGTTTTTATAACCAGGCAGATAATTCTTCTCCACTCCTGTTCTCTGGACCTTACTTTGTGGCTCAGCTAGCTGGTAAAGAATCTACCTGCAATGTGGGATCCCTGGGTTCGATCCCTGGGTCAGGTTGGGGAGATCCCCTGGAGATGGGAAAGGCTACCCACTCCAGTATTCTGGCCTGGAGAATTCCATGGACTGTCCATGGATAGTCCATGGGGTCGAAAAAAGTCACACACGACTGAGCGACTTTCACTTCATTTCCTGCTCTTCCACCCCAACCTGAATTATGTATTTTTCCTGGCCATTTATTCTTCCAACCATACTCTTGTCAGTTTCCAAGAGAAGTTTTGGCACTTTCAATGAAGATTTGCTGGCCTGCACAGAGGAGGTGAGGGCTAACACTTTAAAATATATATATTTATTTATTTATTTGGCTGTGCCTGGTCTTAGTTTTGGCTAGAAGACTCTGTAGCTGTGGTGCAAGGTTGCCCCACGGTGTGGAATCTCAGTTCCCCCACAAGGGTTTAAACCTGTGTCTGCAGTGTTGGAAGGCAAAGTCTTGACCACTGGACTGCCAGGAAAGTCCCTGCTGTGTATTTTCTAACTGAGGATGCCTGGTGTTCATCTAGTATCCTGAGAATTCATTGGTGACCTCTCACTTTTCTGACCTCTTTCTTTCTAGTCCTTTTCAACAGCTGGTTTGTCTTTTTCAAGGTGTCTTTTGAATGCTAATACTGCTGCTGCTGCTAAGTCGCTTCATTCGTGTCCGACTCTGTGCGACCCCATAGATGGCAACCCACCAGGCTCCCCCGTCCCTGGGATTCTCCAGGCAAGAACACTGGAGTGGGTTGCCATTTCCTTCTCCAATGAATGAAAGTGAAAAGTGAAATTGAAGTCACTCAGTCATGTCCAACTCTTAGCAACCCCATGGACTGCAACCTACCAGGCTCCTCCATCCATGGGATTTGCCAGGCAAGAGTACTGGAGTGGGGTGCCATTGCTTTCTCCATATACTGCCTAATCCGAGCCTAATGTTTATTATTTGCATTTCTGCTTTAGGGGCCAGCTGGAGCAGCAGACAGATTTGACTAAAGACTGTGGAAGGAAGGGCATTTGGGGTCAGACTTGTCCTGGAACATGCTTCCCACCTGTCTTTTGGGATTCACCTGGTAAATTCTCCTTTGGGTTTTTGGAGTTTTTAACCTTTGTTTTAATTCAAGTTTTAAAATTTGTTTGCATACAGTTATACAGAAAACTCCGTAATCTTTCTTTTAATTTGGCTTTTATGCTTCCATTTTTATATATAATTCTTGGATCCATGTGGAACTTACTCATATGTGAAGGTAATACACTGATTGTTTTTCCTTCAAATAGCTAACCTGTTTTCCCAGCAGTTTACTGAATGCTTCATCCTTGCTGATAAATTTAATGATGCCATTAAATTTTTTTAAATTTCCATTTTATATATTTATGAATATTTATTATTTTATTTTTTGCTGTGCTGGATCTTCATTGCTATGTGGGCTTTTTTTAGTTGTGGCAAGTGGGGGCTACTCTCTAGTTGCGGTGTAAGGGGTTCTTATTGAAATGGCTTCTCCTGTGGCTCCCAGGCTCTAGCCTCAGTAGTTGTGTTTAGGCGTGGCTGTCCCTCTGCATGTGGGATCCCCCCAGACCTGGGATCGAACCATCCTCTGCATTGGCAGGTGGATTCTTAACCAGTGGACCACCAGGGAAATCCTAATGATGCCATTTTAATCAAATACTCAATTCCCGTAGTTGCTCGAATTTATTTTTTTACTTTCTGGTCTCTTACTTTGATCTCTTGGTCTAATCCTACTCTAAAATATCTGTGGCCTTAAACAATGTTTTGATATCCCCGATAGTATCATAGTCATATTTGTTATTCTTTTTCACATCTTTTTCTGCATCCTATCATGTGTTTATTCTATGAGATGAACTTTAGCTTTAAAGTTCAAATTCCAAACAAAATTCTATTGGTAACTAGATTGGGAACAGAATGAATTTAGAGATTAACTTAGGAATCTAAACTACCTTACTGAATAGTCTTCCAAAGAAAAACTTTTTCACTTACTAAAATACTTTGTGTAGCTTTTAACAGGAATTTAAAATTTTTTGCATAGGGTTACAATTACCCTATGTATATATAAGGTTGCTGCTGCTACTGCTAAGTCACTTCAGGCGTGTCCGACTCTGTGTGACCCCATAGCAGCCCACCAGGCTCCACAGTCCTTGGGATTCTCCAGGCAAGAACACTGGAGTGAATTGCCATTTCCTTCTCCAATGCATGAAGGTGAAAAGTGAAAGTGAAGTCGCTCAGTCATGTCTGACTCTTTTCGACCCCATGGACTGCAGCCCACCAGGCTCCTCCGTCCATGGGATTTTTCAGGCAAGAGTACTGGAGTGGGTTGCCATTGCCTTCTCCATATATAAGGTTAGGACTGTACTATATAAGGTCAGGACTGTAATAATATTTACTGCATTTGTCCTTAAGTATTTTTATGTTTATGTTATAAAGGGCATCTTTTCTTCTTTTTCTAACCAGTAATTATTTGTAATATAGTAAAGGTTTGATTTGAGGCATAAATTTTATAAACAGATGCCTCATCCTTTCCAAGTTTTAAACCTTTTAGTCTTTCTCGTATATGATAGTGGGAGTTGTTTCTGACTTTAATGGGAATGTTTCTGGCTTTTTACATTATACTGTGCTAGCTTTTTGGATGGAGGATTATAATATTTTATAATATTAAGGAAATATCCATCAGTATTTATTTTGTTAATTAAAAAAAAAAAACGGAAATAATGCAGTATGTGTGTGCTCAGTCGTGTGGGACTCTTTGGCACTCCATGGACTGTAGCCCCCCAGGCTCCTCTGTCCATGGGATTTCCCAGGCAAGAATACTGGAGTGGATTGCAGTTTCCTCCTCCAGGCGATCTTCCCAACCCAGGGATCAAACCGGAGTGTCCTATGTCTCCTGCATTGGCAGGCAGATTTCTTATTATTTAGCCAGCAGTGAAGCCCCTGCTTTCCTTAGGTTAGTTTAATTGTGTGTTTTCTAAATTCTTAAATTAATTGCTTAATTTTAGTTCACTTCATTTTTTTCTTATTTAGTAGTATGAATAAGTAAGCTAGGAACTTTTACCAAACACTGCTTTAGCCACTTTCTATAGATATTGATATGTAGCATTTATTGCATCTTCTTATTTTATTTTTATGAATGTTCTACAGCAGAACTACCAATAGAAATACAACATGATATCATCTGTCATTTACAGTGTCTGGTATCCACATTTAAAAAGCAGACAGAAGAAACAGGTGATATTATTTTAATGTTATCTCATTTAACCCAGTATATCCCAAACATTATCATTTAAACATGTTATCAATAAAAATACATTAACGAGATATATTACATTCTTTTTTCACGTTAAGTATTGGAAATCCAATGAGTTCACACTCACAGCCATTCAGACTAGCCTCTTATCAAGTGCTGTGTTTCAATAGCTACGTGTGGCCACTTGCTACCTTAGGGAGCAGCTCTGCTTCAGAATCTCAGCTTCAGTTTCCTCATAGAGTTGTTTAAGGATGAGATTCAGACGTAAGCAGAGTCAGGCTTTTCATTTATGTTTTGTCTTTACAGTTTGATTACACTGGGATCAGGGAGCGTGGTCTATTAGGTTTTTAAAGAGAAAATATATTTTCCATTTTCGGAAACTGGCTGATGTATGTCATATTAGTATCAATCATATTTTTTAATATGATTTTAAATAAAAGTTCCATAACTCCTTGCAAATAGACGAACTATTTTTAGGATGTAGAATTCACTTCATTGTTCTTGTCTATTTTGTTGGGGGAGGTCTACCATGAACCAAGTGATATAAATCTATATCTACCCTAAAACCACCATGAACTAACTTAACATCTTCTCTTATTGTTTTGTATCTATTCATTTACTCTTTTTTTACACCTTCTAAACAATTTATATTGATGTTATTTTACTCAGTATATAAGGATTTCATTGGAAACTGGAAATTTTATTTTTATAAAATTCCCCCTTTTGTCTTTCTTTTTGTCTTTGATTTTTTTTTATATATTAACATACTTCTGAGCTTCCCAGGTGGCTCAGAGGTAAAGAATCCACTTGCCAATGCAGGAGACGCAAGTTCGATCCCTGGGTTGGGAAGATTCCCAGGAGGAGGATGTGGCAACCCACTGCAGTATTCTTGCCTGCAGAATCCCATGGACAGAGAAGCCTGGTGGGCTATAGTTAACAGGGTCACAAACAGTTGGACACAACTGAGTGAGCACACACACAACATACTTCTGCTTTTGTTTGCATTTTCCTGATACACATTTGTATGCATTTTTCTGGTGTTTGCATTTTACTATAGGAATTGCTTTTTGAGATGAGTTTTTTGTAAACAGCTTATAGCTGGGTTTTCACTGAGCTGATATATGCTGTCCAAGTAACCAGTAAACACAAAGAATATAGTTAGAGAAACACAAAATAGGTCCTCCACTCCCAGGGAATACAATATATCCCAAAAAGAAAGACAAGAGCTTCTACATCTGTAGCAGGGTCTCAGCCTTGGCATTATTATCATCTGAGGCTGTATGATGCCTCCCCATGGGGGTGTCCTGTGTACTGTGGGATATTTAACAGCATCCTTGGCTTCTACCCACTAAGTTCCAGTAGCTTTCCCCCATCCCCAGCCCTGGTTGTAGACAACCAGAAGTGTCTCCAAACATTGCCAAGCGTTGGCTAAAAGGTAAAATCTCCCCCCATTTAGAATCACTGATCTAGAAGGGTCACTCCATACCTTTCTCCTGTGCTTGCCACCTACCCATCCCCACCTGTTCCCTCCAAGTAGAGGGTTCAGAGTGAGGTGTGTGGCAGACAAGCTGCTTCTTGTTGCTGTTGTTTAGTCGCTCAGTCTTGTCCGACTCTTTTGTGACCCCATGGCTGCCAGGCTCCTCTGTCCATGGGATTCTCCAGGCAAGGATACTGGAGTGGGGTGCCATTTCCTTCTCCAGGGAAGCTGCTTCTAAACAGTAGAAAAAGCCCTCTTCTGAATCTCGAAACTTCCATCTCTGATGATGCCTTTCACATTAGCAGTCAGAGGTTTCAGTCCTTCCCTTAAGTGAACATGACCATTTGATCCCCTGCTGGTGTGTCTCCTCTTTCTGTTTCTTATTAAGTGTCTGGAGAAGGAGGTTACATGTTTGTCTGTACTCTACCATCTTCCACAGTTGTCTCCTCTCTAGTCCCTGATCTGCGCTCTCTTCCCTGCACACCTGATAGAGAGATGTCAGGTTTTAGGAAAATTATAATTAAATCTATAGTCAACTCTGATCAGATGGCATTAAACAGAGGAACACGGGATGAGGAACAGTGTTCTCTAAAGGGAGAAATATTTTTACATGAATATTTTGGTATTTGTTAACGTACGGGAATTAATAGAGAGATGTGGGAGGTGCTGAATAGAAATCCAATTTGTAGTGATTATGCCCAAATTAAGATGAGCACAGAAACCTGTCTGGTGTGGGAGGCGAAGTCTGCTGTTCCAAAGCAGAGGTTTTAAAGGTGTGGGTGGGAAGAGTGAGAGAGACTGAACGTAAATGTTCCTGTAACAGGAATGAGGAAGGAGCCTGTGGGTCTCCTGACTGCCAGGAGCATCCCTGTGGAAAGAGACTCAGCCCTTAGCCCAGAGGTGACCAGCAGGGGCCGTTCCCTAATCCTGAGCCTGCCAGCATCCCTTCAATTCATTGGGTAGCTGATGGCCTGCAAAGAGCTTTTGTGTATTTATCATTTTAGATAAAGAGGATACATGCAGATGAGAGCCTAACAGAGAGATTTATTATGGGATTCCTAAATCGATGGAGAGATTTGAATAAACTATATAAGGGCTTCCCAGTGGCTCAGCAGTAAAGAATCTGCCTGCCAGTGCAGAAGACACAGGTTCAATCCCTGGGTCAGGAAGATTCCCTGGAGAAGGAAATGGCAACCCACTCCAGTATTCTTGCCTGGTGAACTCCATGGACAGAGGAGCCTGGAGGGCTGCAGTCCATGGGGTCACAAAAGAATCAGACACAACTGAGCAACTAAACCACCACCAAGCAGAGAAATGGCAATTCCAAAGTAGCAACATTGAGGCTAGATCATAAAGGAAAATATTTAAAGCAGGAAGATCAGGGATGAGGCTGTTAGAATTGTCCGGGCAGGAAATTATGTGGGCCTAATAATGGAATATTATTAGAACCTGACATTTCCTTCGGCAGGAAGGCGAGCACTTGGCATCCAATTAGTGCCTCTGGGAACAACGGGAGGCCTACTGTAGGTTAGAAAAGACATTTTGTTAAGCTTTCCCTGCACTCATGAAGGCAAGACTATTACAGAATCGGTCCAAAAATAACCCAGCCAAACTGGGGAGCTGCAGGTTGGATCCACGTCAGCTGGATCAGCAGAAACTCAGAAATAAGACAGCCAGGCAGGTAGACTGACTCTGTCAGCCCCACCCAGAGTGGGGCCAGGGCTTCCTCCCTGAACCCTTGATCTCTGCTTATTCCTCTGTTCCTTAACATTTACCACCATCTGCCTGGAAGTCAAGATGTTTACTTATCTGGTTGCCTCTACTGTACACTGCAATCTCTTGGAACAGGAAGCTTTTCCTGCCATTTGTTATATGCCGGACAGTGCCTGTCACAAACAGAAGACTTTTGAATGGAATTGAAAATAAACTTTACAAGTGAGATTACTGAACTGCTATCAGTGATCAACAAATATTAACCCTAATAAGGATGACAGGTAACAGCGTGGGGTTCCCTCCTCAGGGTCAGGCACACTGCTAAAAATTTTATATGCATTATCTTTGTTCTTAATTTTTATTTTTAATTGGAGGATAATTGCTTTACAGTGTTCTGTTGGTTTCTGCCATACAACAACACAGATCAGCCATAAGTATACATATGTCCCCTCCCTCTTGAGCTTCCCTCCCACTCCACCCCCCATCCCACCCCTCTAGGCGATCACAGAGCACTGAGCTGAGCTCCTTGTGCTATACAGCAGCTTCCCACCAGCTATCTATTTTACACAGGGTAAATTTGTCCCACCCTCTCCATCCCCACTATGTCCACAAGTCTGTTCCCTACGTCTGCATCTCCATTGCTGCCCTGCAAATAGGTTCACCAGTATCACTTTTCTAGATTATATATATATATATATATACATTGATATACAATATTTGTTCTCTGACTTACTTCACTCTGTATGACAGTCTACATAGATCTATCTGCATCTCTACAAATGGTTTGATTTCATTCCTTTTTATGGCTGAGTAATATTCCATTGTATATATCATCTATCAGTGGGCATCTAGGTTGCTTCCATGTCCTTGCTATTATAAATAGTGCCCCATCAGCCTTCTTTAGATGCTATCTCTTCCTTGCTCCTTTTCCCAAAACCCATCCTCAGAAAGCCTTCTGATTAAGTCCATGTCATGAAAGAGTTCCGTACTGATTTTCGGGTTTTGCCCATCCTGAGATGTTAGCCTTATGCCAAAAGACTGCCTAGGTGGTAGTGTTTCAGGTGCACGGTACCCCAGGCTGGATGGAGAGCTGTCTCTTCCAGTACAGAGAAGGGAACCATCACAGCATACCAGAAAGCTTCCTGCACCAATGGCCACGGATGCCAGTTCCAGCCTCATAACCCCCAGTGCTGCTGCCCAACCTCCAGACATATGCTCCTCTGAGAATCTCACACGTCCCTCTTACATAGGCATTTATTTTCAATGAATAGAAGGTGTCATCACAGTTTCTCTGCCATCCCTCCTCCACAGCTGCTGCCCTCTTCCTGTAAAGCTTCCAGCATCTCAGCCTAGGGTGAACGCACCTGCCCCTAGACACACAAAACCCACCACCTCTGAGCATAAACACAGTGATTTCCATGGAACCAGGACAGCCTTGCCCCACCTGCTTCACCTTGTGACCGCCCTTTGTGTTTCTCAGCTTGCCCACTGGATTTTTGCTCAAACTGTCCTGGACTTTGAGAGAAAGGATCCAGAGCCCCCATCCCTTGCTGCTGGTCATGTGACATGGCCCTCACCACCCCTCACTTCCTCTAGGGGTTGAAAGGATACTTCAACGTGGGCAGCAATAACATATGAACATGAATATAAGAAGCTCCTATAACTCAATAGCAAAATAAATACATACAAAAATTAAAAATGGACAGTGACTCAAATAGACATTTCTCCAAAGGAGACATATAAAGGAAATGGCAACCCACTCCAATATTCTTGCCTAGAGAATCCCGTGGACAGAGGAGCCTGGTGGGCTGCTGTCCATGGGGTCGCACAGAGTCGGACACAACTGAAGCGACTTAGCATGCATGCATGCATTGGAGAAGGAAATGGCAACCCACTCCAGTATTCTTGCCTGGAGAATCCTAGGGACAGAGGAGCCTGGTGGGCTGCCGTCTATGGGGTCACACAGAGTTGGACACGACTGAAGCGACTTAGCAGCAGCAGCACATATATGAAAAGATGCTCAACATCACTCATTGTCAAGAAAATGCAGATCAAAACCACAGTGTTTGTACGATATCACCTCACATCTGTGTGCCTTCCTCAAGGGGGCTCTCCCCACCACCCCAAGCCCCGAGAGGGTAGGATTCCTGACTGTTTCATAGAGGGCCGTGGTTTAGTGCCTCACATGGTTACCAGCACCTGGCTGGCTGAGTAATAAAGGCAGGGGTCAATCCCCATAAGGAGAACCCCTGTTACCTATGGAAAGCCAATAAGCAGTCTGGGATTCAAGGTCAGCCAGTCCACTCAAGTCAACCAGCATCAACAGAGCACCTGCTGTATGTAGAGCTGTGAAATGCAGCCTAGAGTAGCTGCTAGGAGAACAGAAGGGTTCCAGATTTCCCTCCCGCAAAGGAAAAAAATATCCAGACCCTCTGTCCAGACAGTTATCTTCAGAGGCTCTGAAGAGTCTTTTCCATTTATAGTTTTACCCAGAGAGGCTCTTTGATATTATAGGACTTGCCTGGAGATGCCGCTTGGAGGCTCCAGCTCAAACAGTTTCCAAGAGGAGCTTCATGGAGACACCACTCTATAGGTTAAAATCATCTCTCATTGCCATGGCAATCCTGCCAGTCATTAAAGAGATGCATTCAGGGCTGGCAGGGCTCCTGCAGGTCTCAGGGCAGGCAGGAACCACAGGCCATGGAGGATGGGAAAGAGGGGCAGACAGAAGACCAGTCTGAAAGGCAGAGGTTGTCAAAATGCCCTGATCTAGCAGGAAATAGACTGGGAGTGATGGCTGCGGGCCACACACTCGGAAATTAGTGAACTCTCCAGGATTGGGAATGTCTGCAGAAGTCAAGGAAATGCTCCTTGGACGTCCCTGATGGTCCAGCGGTTAAGAATCCACCCGCCAATACAGGGGTCATGGGTTTGATCCCTGGTCCAAGAAGATCCCACACGCTTCGGAGCAACCAACCCCATGTGCCCCAACTACTGAGCCCACATGCTAGAGCCCATAGTCTGTAATAAGACAAACCAAGCACAACAAGAAGCCCACGCACTGAAACTAGAGAAAAGCCCTCACATAGCAATGAAGACTCAATGCAACCAAAAATAAATAAATAAATAAAATCTTTATTAAAAGAAAATAGTCCTTGTGTGGGGCTGATTATGGACTCTCTTAGCAAGTCCCACATCTGGGCTTCCCTTGTGGCTCAGCTGGTAAAGAATCTGCCTGTAATGTGGGAAACCTAGGGTCGATCCCTGGGTTGGGAAGATCCCCTGTAGAAGAGAAAGGCTACCCACTCTAGTATTCTGGCTTAGAGAATTCCAGGGACTATATAGTCCTTGAGGTCGCAAAGACTTGGACAAGACTGAGCGACTTTCACTTTCACTTTAGCAAGTCCCACATCTGGGCACAGCAAAACATCCTGAGCTGCAACCACACAACAGGCAAAGGGAAACCAAGAGTAGGGTGAGGGCTGGGAAGGCAGTGGAAAAGAGGAGGGATAAAGACAAGGAAGGGGTCAGGGAGGAGAGCCATCTCTGCCTGGGGTCCCCAGGTAAATCCAGGGAAATCAGAGGCTGTTTTCTCGCTCGAAGATCCTCAAGACTTTTCTTTACATCCAATCACTCCCAGCATCATAGGCAGAAACAGAGATAGACTCTGAACTTACCTCAGAGGCAGAGCTTTTCCAGAGCCTTATATACCACTCTTCCCAACTGAGGTCCTTTCCCATCACTGTAAACAGCTCACATCCCATAATAATCAGTGGAACACTTTGTTAAGAAAATTGTTTGTTGTTCAGTCACTAAGTTGTGCCTGACTCTGCAACCCCATGGACTGCAGCACACCATGCTTCCCTGTCCTTCACTATCTCCCAGAGTTTGCTCAAACTCATGTCCATTGAGTCGGTGATGCCATCCAACCATCTCATCCTCTGTCATCCCCTTCTCCTGCCCTCAATCTTTCCCAGCATCAGGGTCTTTTCCAGAGAGTCAGCTTTTCACATAATGTGGCCAAAGTATTGGAGCTTCAGCATCAGTCCTTCCAGTGAATATTCAGGGTTGATTTCCTTTAGGATGGACTGGTTTGATCTCCTTGCAGTCCAAGGGACTCTCAAGAGTCTTCTCCAGCACCACAGTTCAAAAGCATCAATTCTTCAGCTCTCAGCCTTCTTTATTCAAGAAGAATAAGCAAAAGTAATCTGCCTTAGTTTAGAAAGATTTGCCTTCTGGAGAGTCAGAACAGTTGAGGCTCCCAGCCCTGGGTCAGAAACTACATCTCCTGAACTTGACATGGGAGGCTCTGCTAGGCTTCCCTGGTTAGACCCCTGCTTGGTCTCCAGACTTCCCCTATGTGTGTGACCTGGGCTTGGGGGGATGGGGGACACTCTCTGGAGAGAGAGGGTGTCCAGGGGCCACAGGCAGTAAGACAGGCCAAGGTCTTCCCCTCTGATCCCTAAGAGGATGGAAAATGGATCCTGCCTATTTGTAGCTGGTGGTTTGTCGGTACCAGCCAGGCAAAGGGGCAACTGCCGGGGGATGTGAAGAAAGCCTGTCTTCCCCTCTCTCCTCCCTGATCCAGTCTGAGGGGACATGCCCACATGATGAGTGAGAGCAGATAACACCCTGCCCCTCCCCACAACCCAGCCTCCAGCCCTGATCCTAAACCCTTCACGAACCCAGTCTCACCTGCTCTGGGAGAGAAGAGCAGAGCTTGAAATAGAGGTGAGATGGACATTTTAAAACAAGCAGAACTGGGTTCTTCCTAATTGCAAGTGACAGAACTTTCTGGAAGTAGGCTGAGCCTTCACTGGTAGAGCTGCTACCCAGCGGGAAAGGCCTTCACCATGACACAGCCAGGGCAGTTACCTGAAGAACAGAGCAACTCATGTCCCATGCATCCCCGGATGAGTGCAGTTGCACAATAAACCAGCGATGCTAATAAAAACCAGATGGCTCAATTTCCAGTGTTATATTGGAGGCAAAGACACAGTAAACTTAGCACTTGCTGGCAGCCCAGATACTGTCAATTAGTGGAACTCCTTCCCTCTAAAGGGTGGATGGTTTAAGATGATCTTCCAACTTTGGGGAGAGCCATTTCTGACTTCAGCCATTTACTTTCATATTCCTCCTAATTAGTGTGCAGTCAAAATTTTATGTTTTACTTAGCAACTGAACAACAACAAGACTCCTCACAGGAGGGGGTGCACGACTCTCTGCTGGCTGAGAAAGCCACCTTTCTATTTCCCCCAAACTCTGTCTGTGTCTTTTTTATTTGACTTCAGAGGAAAGAAAAAGCCAAGATTTTGGCCAGCAACAGCTGTGATGGATACATGTTGATATTTCATTGTGTCTCAATTTGCATTTCCCTGATGACCAGTGAACTTGAACAAATGTCTATGTTCCATTAACATTTCTTCTTTCAGGAATGTCTTCTCTATGTCCTTTAGTTTTTGTTGTTTTTTTTTTTTTTCTCCTTCTGAATTATTTATCTTTTTCTTATTATTTTGTAAGATGTTGATTTTTAGGGATTTGTCATAAAAAGTTTTAGGCATTTGATCTCAGGCCTTCACTGGCAGTTACCAACCATCTGTGGCTATATATATTTAAACCAATTTTGGGGCGGGGGGCGCCTCGGCATGTGGTATGTGGGATCTTAATTCCCTGGCCAGGGGTGGAACCCATGCCCTCTGCAGTGGAAGCCAGGAGTTTCAACCACTGGAGCACCAGGATAGTCCTTAAGGGACCAATTTTAATTTAACTTAAGTTTAAATTCATTTCCTCAATCGCAGTAGCTTCATTTCAAGGGCCCAGTTGCTGTGTGTGGTGAGTGACTACTGGATTGGACAGTGCAGAATGGATATTTCCATCCCCAGAGAAAGTTCCATGGGCAGCACTGGTAGAACCAGTGTATCATTTGTCTTTCATCTTTTCTAGGTTGTCTCTGGCCATACCTAGTTTGACATTTTAATAGAACTAAATCTGGCAATGTTTACTTTATGGCTGCTGCTAAGTCACTTAAGTCGTGTCCGACTCTGTGCCACCCCATAGACGGCAGCCCACCAGGCTCCTCCGTCCCTGGGATTCTCCAGGCAAGAACACTGGAGTGGGTTGCCATTTCCTACTCCAATGAATGAAAGTGAAAAGTGAAAGTGAAGTCGCTCAGTCGTGTTCGACTCTTAGCGACCCCATGGACTGCAGCCTACCAGGCTCCTCCATCCATGGGATTTTCCAGGCAAGAGTACTGGAGTGGGGTGCCACTGCCTTCTCCATCTTTATGCCTACTAAATGCTTAAGAGAACCAACGAACTCTCTCCCAAGTTTATTTTTGTTTAACTTCCATTTTTTACTTCTCATATTTTTATACTTTTTCTCATTGAGATCTTTAGCCTGCAAAGAACTTACTTACACACAGGATGAGGTTGCTCGTCTGGCTTTATTTTCTTCCAGAAAATATTGTACAAATACAATTTGTACAACAACCCATTCTCTTATCAATGCAAGACTGTTTGTTGTTGTTGTTTTTTTAACTTTTTATTTTGTGCTGGGGTCTAGCCAGTTAACAATGTTGTGATAGTTTCAGGTGAACAGAGAAGGGACTCAGCCATACATGTACATGTATTCAATCTCCCCCAAACTCCCCTCCCATCCAGGCTACCACGTAATATTGAGCAGAGTTCCCTGTGCTGTACAGTAGGTCCTTGTTGGTTATCCATGTATCCATGTGTACATGTCCATCCCAAACTCCCTATTTGTCCCTTCCACACATCAACCATTAGTTCGTTTTCTAAGTCTGTGAATCTCTTTCTGTTTCATAAGTAGGTTCCTTTGTGCCGTTCTTTTTCTCAGTGCTCAGTTGTAGAATGTGTGATCAGATTATGGTTTTCGCTTTCCTTTATGAACTGGGCTTAGCGCTCATCCCTAGGCAGCTCTGCCCCACTGATAGACAGTGAACACTCAGCAGTATTTTCATCTAGGTCTGCAGGACCAGTTAAAGATGGGGAAGCTGAGTCCTGGGAATGGCAAGCAAGCAGCTTCAGGTGACAAGAGGAAAGATCCAGGGACAAGGTCGTGGCAATAAGATGCATTTTGAAAGCAGCCAACTTCTGGCTGGAGGAAGTCCCTGTTCATATTGTTTCCTGCACATGTGCCATGTGGCTTTTCCACCACCAGTTCCCTGCAGGGCTTGGCTACAGGGCCTCAGAGATGGCTTAGAGCTGAAGCCCCAGTTCCTTCCCCACCTTCCACTCTCATGGGCTCCAAGACCTCCCCGCAGCACTCTCACCCACCACCCTCCGGGTTTCTCCATCAAGTGCAGCTCACCTGGGTGCAACAAGTGTGCTTGATGCCAGGAACCCAAACATAAGACAGAGCCGGTGACAGGCTTCCCTTGGAGGAGACACTGGCTGTGTAAATTGCAGGGCCCAGAAAAAAATGAAAATGCAGGGCTCCTTGTTAATACTTAAGAATGTCAAGTTGGGGCAGCAGAGGGCTTAATGAAGCATGGGGCCGTTCTTAGGGCAGGGCTGTGGAGCCAGCCCTCCTCCTAAGGGTTATGGCTCAGGGAAATAGTGCCTCCGCTTAAGTTTCACCCCCACTCAAATGGAGTGCTCCCAACCTCCTGGCACTAGAGCCCTGACTGCAGCCATTGACCCCAGCCACTCCCAAAGCCCCAAGCTGTGACCCCAAATTAGGGGCTCTACTTTTTTTAACATCTTTTCTTTTTGTTTTTTAAATATGGACCATTTTAAAAGGTTTGTATTGAATCTGTTACAGCATTGCTTGAGCTTCCCCAGGGGCTCAGGGATAAAGAATCCACTTGCAATGCAGGAGACCCAGGTTCGATCCCTGGGTGAGGAAGAGTCCCTGGAGGAGGGCATGGCAACCCACTCCAGTATTCTTGCCTGGAGAATTCCATGGACAGGGGAGCTTATTGGGCCACAATCCATGGGGTCGCAAAGAGTCGGACAAGACTGAAGCGACTGACCATGCGCTCACAGTATTGCTTGTGTTTTATGTTTTGGTTTTTTGGCTGCGAGGCATGTGGGATCTTAGCTGTCTGACCAGGAACGGAACCCACGCCCCCCACATTAGAAGGTGAAGTCTTAGCCACTGGACCCCCAGGGAAGTCCCAGGAGTCAGTCTGTTTTAATTCTACTTTAATTCTACTAATTTAGAAACTTTAACTTCACAGAGATTCCAGCCCCCAACCCTATCTTCCCCACAGCATCTGAGTCATATTCAAGGGTGCGGTTGTGCACACAGCCTCCTGGATCACAGCAAAATGAGCAAGAAGCCAGCTTATCCCAGGCTCTGGAATAAAATAGGCCTGGTCCCAAAGCCTCTCCCTCACTCACCGTCTACATCACTGTGAGTCTCAGCTGGGGATGCCTAGAGTTGCTCCAGGCACAGCCATAAGGATTAAAGGAAGTGAGACCCAGTACCTGGCACAGAAAAGAGGCTTATGAACAGTTACTTTGAGGGAGAGGCAGTGTAGCCAAGTGGTGAGAGCTCAGACTGCCTGGAACATCCCAGTTCGGCCCCTTACCAGCTGTACAGTGTAAGCCACGTTCCCAAACATCTCTCTGTCTCAGTCTCTTCAGAGGTTAAATGGAGACTATTCTAAGAGTACATACTGTGTCATTTTTAAGGATTAAATAAGTTAATGTTTGCCACTCTGTTTACAAGGGCTTCCTAGGTGACTCAATGGTAAAGAATCCACCTGCCAATGCAGGAGACTCGGATTTGATCCCTGGGTCAGGAAGATCCCCTGGAGAAGGGATAGGCTACCCACTCCAGTATTCTTGCCTGGAGAACCCCATGGACAGAGGAGCCTGGTAGGCTATGGTCCATGGAGTCGCAAAGAGTCAGACTCAACTGAGCGACTGAGCATGATATAAAATAAAGCACTGTCTGTAGTCCTGTAGGGTTTGGAATTGGAAGAGTTGGGGGGCAAGTTTGCTCCAGCCTTTTTCACTGAGGAGCCAAAGCAGGCCCTGTGATCCCCCTGAGCTTGGTCTTCCGGCCACTTAATGGACATGATGATTGCGGCATTTGTGTTGTTGTAAGAATCAAATGTGCCTCTGGTGCCAACATGCTGATAAGCAAGATACAAATGTTGGCTGCTGTCATGGTGATTCTTCTTCTGGTCATCAGAATCCCTGACTCGTGGAGACACAGAAAGAGGACGGAATCCATCCAGTGACATTAACTGTTAGCCTGCCCTGTGGCTGGCTTTGTACTAAAAGCCAAATATATGGAGGAGAAACAGAATATTTCCTGCCATACCAGTAAACAAAGGATGTCACAGTCATCAGCAATTGCAGCCCTCCAAAGTGAGCCAGTGAGCCCTGAGGACATGCAGGAAGAAGAAGAATATCTGCTGTCTAGCAGCCATCAGACTGCATCCACTCTGTACAGTGAGCCCCGAAGAAACTCAGGATGTTAAAGCACAGGATACCGGCCACAGATAGCTGAGATGCCTATGAAAGGAATGATTTCAGCAAGCCCAGACTCTTGCATCTCCCCACACATAGAGAAGACTAAATTCCTTAACCTGGGAAATTTGGTGTTCTTTAGTTAACAATAATCTTTTGGCTTTAGACCACCTGCCCTTTGTTGCAAAACTTTTATATAACCTGGCTCCTTCCTCACCTCCTTGGAGCATTTAGTTCTCTCAGGGTTACTTGAGATGATGCCTCCTGGGCTTAAGTCCTAAAAATTTCCTCTGAATAAAACGAAACCCTCAACTTTTAGGTCGTGACTTTTTCAAGTCTACATGGAGGTAAGTTGGAGGCCCGGACCACAGAAGCTCACTTTCTCCTATTTATGGCAGACAGATAACACCTGATAATACAGGCGAGAGGGGAGTTAGGGTTAGTTGCAGGAGATGTAGGTGGTGCTAGAGGTAAAGAACTCACCCGCCAAAGCCTCTAACCATGGGCTTCCCTAGTGGCTCAGACTGTAAAGAAACTTCCTGCAATGCAGGAGACTCAGGTTCAATCCCTAGGACAGGAAGATCCTCTGGAGAAGGGAATGGCTACCCACTCCAATATTCTTGCCTGGAGAATCCCATGGACAGAGGAGCCTGGAGGGCTATAGTCCGTGAGGTCACAAAGAGTCAGACACAACTGAAGCAAAACTGAAGCGATTTAGCATGCAAGCACAGAGGAGATGTAGTAAGGCAAGAGGTTTCCTAGCAGGGTCTTCATATTTAACTGGGGGCTGGCTGTGCCTCTCACTAGCTGTGTGATCTGGGCCAGGAACTGAGACCTCCGTAAGCTTTAGTTTCCTCATCTATAAAGACTTTAAAAACTGAATTAAGCAAAATAACATGCAAGCGATGTGCGACTGGTAAATAGATGTTGCTTCCTGCTCT
The DNA here is from genome assembly GCF_027580195.1 of Bos mutus. Classification (NCBI taxonomy): domain Eukaryota; kingdom Metazoa; phylum Chordata; class Mammalia; order Artiodactyla; family Bovidae; genus Bos; species Bos mutus. The sequence goes on along the minus strand of NC_091637.1, from coordinate 24,704,664 downwards.
ACTCTTTCCCAGCCACATATCAATGATGACAGACCTGGGAGGGGCTCCTCCACCCAAATTCAAATCATGCGAGTTCACCTAGAGGTTGCGGCAGGGGTGAGGGCTCCAGCCAGGAGGGGCCGGGATCTGAGCTGTTTAGATCTGCATCCAGGATGAAGGGAATTTCCTGAAGCTGGCTTTGCTGTCCTCGTTCCTTTTATGAAGCACTGGACTCTTCCTGCATCCATAAAGATGAAGACATTCCTTTGCAGGGATTTAATTTCGAGGCTGCATGCCTGGCCGCTGAGAAAGCCCAGGCTTCCTCCTCCTTTTGAATCTAACCCTGGCGGCTTTGTGGGCTCCAGACAGGACCGCATTCCCTTTAATGCCTCCGGAATCGCTTACTCACACCAAAATCCGCTGCCTCAGGGCTTTCCAGCCACAAGTAAGCCTTCTTTTCATGGGCAATCAGGCAGCAGCCTGGAGCAGAGAAGGGAGGAGGGCCGCATGCCCTACGCCCCACCAGGTCTCTGCAGACAGTTTAATGCAAAGGGCCTCCCCTCTCCCTGACCCCAGGAGATGAGCCCTAGGGGGAGGCACCCAGGCAGAAAATCCATCTGCATCTGAAAAGAGGAAACTGAGGCTGGCCAGGACCCAGGACCCAGGACTCTGGACCCTGGACAGATTTCCCAAATCACCACAGGGAGGATCCCCCTCCCCCAACCAGCCCCCCACCCACCATCTTGTGGCTGAGCCTGTCTTTGGTACTTGCCAGGATCTAGGTGTCATGTGGTCCCTGACTCAATATCTGGGTGCAGAAGGTGAACACGCTCAAGAGAGTGCGTCCAAAGGTGGGGACACATCCACCAAAGGCCCTCTGCTCCTCTGCTCAGGGAAGTGATGCACAAGTTTGAATTGCTAAAGGTTGCGTTGAGGGGAGGGTGGGGGCTGTGTGGGTGGATGTTGCCTCTGCATGGCAGGTCTGGGAGGCTTTTCTTCAGCAAAAGATTTATTGCGAGCTCAGCCGTATGCTGGGTTTCATGCAAGCCTGATGCTGGGATTCAGGGGGAGTACGGTCAAAAAGGCCACCAGTTCAGTAGCACAAGGGGTAAAAGACGAGTGGGCTTCAGATCTGGAGGAGATGGACTCGCCCCCACCCCTTACACTTAATGGCACTGTGTGTCTTCAGGCAGGTAATCTATTTGAACAGCAGTGTCCTCGTCTGTAAACTGTGTGTGACCCTAAAACCTGCCTCTCAGGACTCTTTGGAGGGATCAACTGATATTCTATAAGGGAAAAGATCTCTCACCTGTTGCCGCTTCTGTAAATTGAGGTCTGACTGCTGGACTTCCAAGCCTACTCCCGGCAGCACGTGCGGGCTGCCCTCAGGGTCTGACAGTACTGGAGCCTAAATCTGATGCTGTCACTTGCTGTGTGACCTGCCCAGTGGTACTTAGCCTCCGGGGACCCCGGTATTCCCAACTGTTAACACTAACAGTAGTGCCTAACTCAGACTGTGGCTGTGATAAGTCATTGATGTAATTCAGAGGTCAATTTAAAAGCAATCAAAATGTGAAAGTGAAGGGCTTTGCACAGATCTGTTCCCAGTCAGCCCTAAAGAAATGGCAGCTATACTTTTGATCATTAATATTCTTATCATCTAAAGGCTAAGAAACCTGAGGTATTTTTCTGTCTTTCCACATGTATGTCTTTAGCCAGGTCCAAAAAAGAAAAAAAAAAAAAAAAAATCAAAGTTCTCACACTACACAAGGACAGACAATTATGAGGAACTGTGGAAACAACCCAAAACCTTTGGAGAATCGACAGCAAAGCTCAATGCTCAGTTCATGTTGTCGTTCTGAGCTCAAGGGTGTCTCTCCAGATGACCAGCAGGTGCTTCCGGCATCACATGCCAAGCAGGAGCAGGGGGGGTCTCAGCCCCTTCTGCACACGGCCCCTTCACTGGCTGGCCAGCCCCTCACTGGCCTCTTTCTGTCCAAAGGAAGTCTTTGAGTCTCTGTGCTCTGTGCTCCTCTCAGCAACTTCTGCCCATCCACCCCACGACCTCCTGGACACAGGGAACTCTAGGTGCTGAGTCACCTTCAGTGAAAGTAGAGGGGGCCTTGGCCACATCTTAAATCAGGAAGGGCCAGAAGGAGACGTTCACTCCGACACTGACCCAGGTTCTATTGAGCTTAAGAGGAAACTGAGACATACTAAAGGTTACAGATGAAGCTAGTCATAACAGGAGTTGAGGACTCAAGGGCTAGAAGACAGGCTATCGGATGCCCAGGTTACAGCTCTGCATTGGGGTCACCTGGGCACAGCCACAATGCCATGCCTGGACTGATTACATCAGCATCTTTGGAGGTGGGACTCAGGCTTCATTGTTTGGCATCCAAGACTGTACATCACTGCAACAGAGCTGGGAGACCCCCACGTGAACACTGAGGGCCGTGGTCTACCATGTACTCAGGCCCAAACTGTGTGCTGGGGATTCTGATGTAACTGGTAGCTTGCTAGATCATTCAAAATTCCCAGGTGATTCCAACATGCAGCTAAGTTTGAAAACCACTGTTTTAATGTAGCACGCATGCGTGCTGCCTGACTCTTTGTGACCTCATGGACTGTAGCGCTTCAGGCTCCTCAGTCCATGGAATGTTCCAGGCAAGAATACTGGAGTGGGTTGCCATTTCCTCCTCCAGGGGATCTTCCCTATCCAGGGATCGAACCTACCTCTCCTGCATTGGCAGGTGAATTCTTTACCACTGAGCCACTTGAGAAGCCCTTTAATGTAATGTCTCCATTTAAGTTTAAAACTCTATCTACTCTTTAAGGAAAATCATAATACTTAACTGCAACCAAAATGAGTACCTGTTTCGTTGAGATGCAATCCGATGCATGTGCTTCTGTTTTCACAGTCCAGGAAATAGGAGCGCTTGAAGTTATGGGACTATTAATCTGCATTTTGTCCTTCAAGTAGATGTCGTTAGACTTGCTTGCGTGTCACTGCATTAAATCATTTTCCAGTTCAACAGAAATTTATTGTTTGCTTTAGTATCAGCAAAGTTTAAAGGATCATTCTGAATCAACAACATAATAAAAAAAAAAACATTTTTGCCATGAAATGTCCTGTCTTGACATATGGTCCTTATAAATTGAGTTTACTGAGTATTTGTCGTTGGCTGAGAAAAATGTCTGGGATGGGACTTTCACACTATCAGATGGAAATTCCTGCTCCTGTTTTGTTTTGTTGTTTTAAGATTGCCTAAAATTCTGAAGCCTTTCAACCTCTTTATTGCCTCCCAACTATTATGAAGAAACTTTGGGAAGAAGCGCCCCAAACACTCATCCGCTGTTCTCATGGGGAAAACTCTCAACACAGTCACAGGAAGTACATTTTGAATAAGCCAAGGGAAGACCTCCCTGAGCACAAAACCCCAGGGCTGCTCCAGTGTCCTCAGCAGGGAGCACAGCCCAGGGCTCCCCTTTGCCCTCCCCCGCCAAGCCCACATGATCCTCCTTCTCAGTTCTCCTGCCATCCTCAGGAATCCAAGCAGGAGCACCGGGTTTCCCCCCAGACACACACAAACACAGGTGACCCTCAGGGCTTCCAGAAGCTGTGAGTGTCAATCACCTACCCTTATCAGTTCTCCGTCCAACAGTTAGAGTCACAAAGCTGGCTGGAAAAGTGATAAGGGGATGTGACTGGCCAGCGACGATGTTTTTGATGAAGATTTGAGGGACAAGAGGAAAACTGACATTTGATTTTCAGGTCAAAACGTCCACATGACCTTCTCTGGGACGCCCCCCTGGGCCCCCAAACCTTCTCCCTGCCCTCCTGCTCTGCTCCAGCTTCTCTCCAAGTCTCTCCTTCTGACATCTGGCAAGCCTTCTCCCTTTCTGCATACACAAATTGAGATATACAGCCCTGGATCACTATAGAAAGTCGTGGATTCTTTGCATTAAAAAAAAAAATTAATTAAATGTTAAAATGAATTTAAATCTCAAAATGAATAAATAAACCAAAGTTAGCAAAGTCTTTACCCAACAGATCCCACAGTTCTGAGGCAGGACATCCGTGCGTTCTCCTCCTCCCGGGTTCTGTGGCTAAGTCCACACCCACATGCCATTCATAAAGTCCCTACCCCGAGTCTCCTCCTCCTGCAGGGATTGGTCCTCCAGAGGTGCTGGCCCCAGGCCAGGACCCATCAGCTGCAGATCTGCTGGAGCTGGATGTGTATATCCACTGTGCCGTGTGGCCCTGGTGGGATTGGGCTGGGATGGAGTCCGGTGCGAAAGATGAGTTCCCCTGCATCCTAGCTCACTGTGCTATCATGGCAGGGTCTTCCCTCTGGACAGTTGGCCATCCACACTGATCTGTACACACAGTCTTTGAAAACCAACACTACTGACATGGCTTCAATTGTGGAGACGTTAAAATGTCTCTCTAGGTCAGGATGAAATGGGGAATGACAGCCAACTGTCAGGAATGGGTTTCTCCAGAGTAGTATATCATAGGAAGCATCGTACTGGGCAAAGTTCATCAGTGTGGGTCTCACCTCCCATCAGCCTGCCACTCACTTCCTGGTTCTGTGATCTTGAGCAAATGGCTGAATCTCTGAGCCTTGGAACCTGATCTATAAAACAGATTTGTTGTTATCATTGTTGTTCAGTTGCTAAGTCAAGTCCAACTCTTTTTGATACCATGAACTACAGCATGCCAGTCTTCCCTGTCCATCACCAACTCCTGAAGCTTGCTCAAACTCATGTCCATCGAGTTGGTGATGCCATCAACCATCTCATCTTCTGTCACCCCCTTGTCCTCTTGCCCTCAATCTTTCCCAGAATCAGGGTCTTTTCCAATGAGTCAGCTCTTCTCATCAAATGGCCAAAGTATTGGAGCTTCAGCTTCAGCATCAGTCTGTCCAATGAATATTCAGGGTTGATTTCCTTTAGGATTGACTGGTTTGATCTCCTTGCTGTCCAAGGGACTCTCAGGAGTCTTCTCCAGCACCACAATTGAAAAGCAGATAGCAGATGGTACAACTCCCAGGGCTGCTGTGAGAATTAAATAAGAAAAGGGATGGAAAATGCTTATGCTTAAACCTAGGTTCAACACCCAGGTCAGGTGATTCCTGATTACATAGGTTTCAGCAGGTCTTTTAAACTCTCTAAATTTTAGCTTCTTCTTTTGCAAAGTGGGGAATCTAATAGCTACCTCAAAGGGTTGTTCTGAGGATTATAACAGACATGCAATACAAGGTTAAGAGCATGGCCTTTGTAGTTAAGTGGCCTGGATTTAAATCCTGATTTTATCAGTTACTGGCTCTGTGTAAGTCACTCAGCCTCTCAGAGCGTCACTGTCCACATCTGCAAGATGGCTGTGACAATCTGACAATCCTACCTCCCAGGGCTGTAGTAAAGGTGAAGTGAGGTGAGCTATAAAAAGCTCTAAGCACAGAGATGTCAACAGCAGTGCAGTTGATAGCATTAACAAGATAACAGGAGCACTGACAGTGACCTTGACACAGGAGATGCCCACCAGGTGGCAGCTATTCCAACTGATGTCCAAAAGATGCATTGCTTGAGCCACTTGAATATTTTCTCCAGGGTCAGGCCAGTCAAGACCTGTGGGTGAGCTTTGGTTCCAACTGTGTACTATAGAGAAGGGCTTTAGAAACCACTGTGAAGTGATGGTGTAAAATGAGGCTGGAGGTGTAAGATCAGGGTCAACCACAACACCCGCAATGTCAGGTTTATTAGTTTAGGTTCTCCCTGGCCAGCTAGTTCTGGAGTTCTGAGGACAGTCACACCTGATTCAAGGAAATAAGGGCAAAAGATTTGGAAAGAGAAGAACTGCAGAGGAGCCAACCAGGCAGCAGCTGCTTCATGTGGCTGAGAAGCAGTCAGAGTTTGCATTAATGCAGTGGCGGTCAAGATGGTGCCCTTTAATTTTAAACTTAACACATTCTTTAAATAACTAAATCATGCAAAGAATGATGCTTATATTTGGATAACATCTGCAGTATGCAGGTGCTGCTGGGCTCAGCTCATCTTCATATAGTATTTTATTTCATCCTCAACAACCCTGAACAGCGTGTACCTGGGGTGCGCTCAGCCCTTCCTGGGGTCAGCAAGGGTCACAGGAAGAGATCGAGGCAACAGAATGCCAAACGCCGAAAACCCTCCCAGGAGAATGAACTCTATCCCAGGGTCCCTTCTGGATGGCAAGGCCACCAAATGGAAAAGAGGAGACAATCACAGGACAACTCTTGTGCATGAGCGCTCAGTGTGTCTGACTCTTTGAAACCCCATGGACTGTAGTCCACTAGGCTTCCTCTGTCTATGAAATTCTTCAGGCAAGAATACTGGAGTGGGTTGCCATTTCCTCCTCCAGGGGATCTTTTCAACCCAGGGATTGAACCCAAGTCTCCTGTACTGCAGATAGATTCTTTACCAATGAGCCATCTGGGAATTCAGGACAACCCTTGAATAATAATCATCCAAGGATTATTATTATTTTAGAATATATACTTATTTACTTATCTGGCTGCCTCTGGTCTTAGTTGTGGCACGAGCGATCTTTGTTGTATCATGTAAGATCTTTCATTGTGGCACATGGACTGTAGTTGCAGCGCCCAGACTTAATGGCTCCAAGTCATGTGGGAACTTAGCTCCCTGACCAGGGATTGAACCCATGTCTCCAGAATTGCCAAGCAGACTCTTAACCACTGAACCACCCAGGAAGTCCCCCTTGGATTATTCATGCCAGAAGGCGGAACCCCAGGCATGTGCCATTTGCAGGACAGGACAGGACAGGCTGCAAGCTCAGTGTAGACCTTTGACCGTCCACCCAAGCCCTCCTCCATCAATCTAGTCCCCTCCACTCTAAGAACTCACTCCAGTCCATCTTCCCTGGCTCAGTCATAACACCATGTACTGCTCCACCTCGATTAGGACTTTATCAGCACATGGTGTGTGTGTGTATGTGTGGTCAGTCACTTCAGTCATATCCGGCTCCTTGTGACCCTACAGACTGTATCCTACAGGCTCTTCTGTCCATGGGATTTTCCCGGCAAGAATACTGGAGTGGTTTGCCATTTCCTTCTCCGTGGTATTCATTACTAAAATGCATCAACACGTGGAGGGGGGACCATAGCCTGACAATCTGGTGGGACTGCCTGCACAGTGTTATCACTGCTGAACCCTCTGTCCCACACGGTCAAGCACAGATTGGCCCCTGGCTCACTCACTCTATGATCCCAGAACCAAAACACTCTCCAGGCTCCCTCTCCTCCTTTGGTTGTCTTTTTATGACTTTTTACCAAAACACATACTGAAACTACTTCTGGAAATATCATGAGCCATCTAAATATATAACCTCTAGAATATACTTTTATGTATGTATTTGATTCGAGTTTTGCCACCTCCAATACAAGAAATTTTCTTAGGGATTAGTTCTACTCAAAGCACCGCCATTTTCTTTTTATAGAATAAAAAACAGATTCAGCGAGGTTAAGCAACTTGTCCGAGGCCTCACAGCTTGTCAGAATTAAATCCCGGATATTTCTGTCTCTGTAGGGCCCTCCTACATCACCCTCCCTTTCTAAGTGCACAAACAAGTGAGTGGGCATCACCGTCAACCTTTCTCACAAACATCCCAAGTCAAGCATGCCTTTCAAAACAAGTTACTGTCATTAGGCCAGAAACTGAAGGCCAGTCCTAGTCAAGGAGGCAGGCTTGAAGATGAAGCGGAATAATTGCTGAGGTGATGGACCGCACCCTGACCGTCTTTCACGGGCACCGGGTCCAAAACGTTCCCCTACAGATCCCACCTGGTGCTTCCTGTAACTCCTCTGGGCCTGCGTCGACTAACAAAACCCCCATCCCCCAGGTCTCCGGCCGGGCAGTCTGTCACAATCGTTTTGCGTCTCACATAATCCTTTCCTGCCGGCTGGCTGGCTCCACCGCAGCCTGTCTGCCCGTCCGTTAGTACGTTCCTTATGGGCAGTGCTGATGGGCACCCTCAATCAGCCAACCCCTTCCCCGCAAGCCTGGACGGACACACTTGCTCCGTGGTTGGGGGGATTCTAACACCCCATGGAAGGGACAGACGGAGGGAAGGAGAAGGCTGAGAGCTGGGCCCCTTCCAGAGAGCCGACTGCCCCTCCCAGCTGCGTGCAGGGCTACGACCTGTCCCCTCCCCGACTCCATCCATCCGGTTGGGCTCACTGCACCCAGTTTAATGCGCTCAGGAATGTGCTCGGTTGAGACACCCATGTTTGCTTTGGCCCCGTTGAGCCGAAACGTGCCCCAGGCTCTGCTCATCCGCCCGCAGGCTTGCTCCACCCAGTCTTCAGAGAACGTCCATCGGCAAAAAGCGACTGACGCCCAGAACAGGGCACCTGCGTTTAATATGTCTTGAAGCATAGTAAACATCCATCCAGCCTGGCCTGCAGAGATCGCACGGGCCCCACCCTGGGAGCCAGAGGAGGCACAGGGCTTTGAAGTCCCTTCAGCTCCGCTGTCGGTTCCTTTCCTCCCTGACTACTTCGGGCTCTGCAGCCCCAGGGGCATCTGCTCTCTGAAGCCCACGTGGGGTCTGAACGCTGGTCTAGAAGCACTGACTGTGTGCTGGGCTCTGAAACGGGGTCCTGGGCCGCAGCTGAACCTGAGCTTCCAGCCTGGGGGTTGGGCAGATATGACCTAAGAGATAAATGGGTGTGGAAATGGGGCCAACACTACCAAATTAGATTTGGGATCTGCTTACAATTTTGTCCCAACTTGGGTCTTAAGTATATAAGACAAGAAAGAAATTTGATTTTGGAATGGTTCCAGAAAACTTGGGTTGTCAACTTTTTAATATTTATTTATTTGGTTACCCAGGTCTTAGTTGCAGCATATGGGACCTTTAGTTGCAGCATTCAAACTCTTAGTTACTGCAAGTGGGATCTAGTTCCCTGACCAGGGATTGAACCCAGGCCCCCTGCATTGGGAGGTCAGAGTCTTAGCCACTGGGCCACCAGGGAAGTTCGCAGTTGTCAGCTTTATAGTGGAAAAAAGCTCAGATCCAGGGAAGGAAATTGTGTCCAAGTGGAGGTGACTGGACAGAGCACATGAGCTGGATCTCGGAGGGTGGGTGCAGGTGGTTGGCAAAGTGGCCTGGCACAGATCAGGAAGTGTCCAGAAGGTCAAGCAAAGGAGAATGGCCTCTGACTGGAAGGTGTGAGTCACTGAGAGAGGATATGAAATTGCATCTCACACACCTGTTCATCCTTTGTTTAGTCTCTCTCTCCCCGACTCAAACATAACCACCAGTTAGACAGGGCAATTTTTCTATTTTGTTCCTTGCTGCTTCCACCATGCCTAGAACAGTCTGGCAGATAGTAGATCCTTAATTAAATGTTTGGGGAATGAATCAATGCACAGAAAAATGATTTCCTGGGAGAGGGACTATTGAGGAATTTAGTAATAATACTAAATTTTTAATAATACTGGTTCTGGGGCCAACACCCTTTTTTACAAAACAAATGTGCTTTGTAAAAAACACATTTGGAGGGAGGCAATTGTTGGGGCTGTTAGAAGACTAGGTTCAAGTCCCAGATCTGTGTCTTGCTCTATGGAAGTTGTTGTTCAGTCATTCAGTCGTGTCCGACTCTTTGCAACCCCATGGACTGCAGCACATCAGGCTTCCCTTCACCATCTCCTGGAGTTTGCTCAAATTCATATACACTGAGTCAGTGATGCCATCCAACAACTTCCTCTTTTCCTTTTGCCTTCAATCTTTTCCCAGCATCAGAGTCTTTTTCAATGAGCCAGCTTTTCGTATCAGGTGGCCAAAGTATTGGAGCTTCAGCTTCAGCATCAGTCCTTCCAGTGAATATTCAGGGTTGATGTCCTTTAGGATGAAAACTAAAAGTAGAGCCTGCTTTTCAGAAACCTCCCTTCTCAAGAGGCCATGTCACTGCTGGCCCACCAACCACCCTCAACAAGCTTCTACACACTTCTTTTTCAACTGGGTGCTTCTCAGTTGTGGGTAACACTCATACACTTGTTCTATAAAGACCATGGAGACACACCCCACCTTGGGTAGCCTCAGCAGCTGCCATTGCCCACACAGCCAGCTCCTGTCTCTTCTGCCTGGCGTTCAGGTCTCTGTACACACTGGCCCCCACTATGATATTTGTCCACGATTTTCTTGCGTGAAGTCTATGTCTCAGCCACATCAGACCAGCCAGTGAAACACAAACATGTTCTCAACCTGCCCTTTTTCACACCTTTGTCCATCATGGTTTTCTTCATGCACGTTGCCTTTTCTACCCAAATTGAAAGCCCAGATGCCTCTGGGAGGCCTGCCTGGTCCTGACAGTTGGGAGGAAGACCCTCTGCTCTGTTCTGGTCCAGCCAAGCATTCTCATCTCTCTCCTTGGTTTTATTTATTTATTTGGCTTCACTAGGTCTTATTTGTGGCATGTGGGATATTTAGTGGCAGCATGCAAACTCTTAGTTGTGGTATGTGGGATCCAGTTCCCTACCAGGGATCGAACCCATGCCCCCTGCATTGGGAGCCAGACTCTTAGCCACTGGCCCACCAAGGAAATCCTTCTCTCCTGGTCTTTATTTCCCTGCCTCTTGCTTCCACTCGCTGTATCTTCTCTTGACTTGCCCTGAATGTTGAGTGTCCTGTCTGCCAAAGTGGATGCTCGCAAAAACATATCAAAGTGGATAGTGTTGCACCTTCTCAGATTTCCTTCCCCACAGCAATGGTACAGACAGAATGAGGGAGAAAAGTGAATTCATGAACCTTCAATTAATTGGCACTGGCTGGGAGCTTGTCTGTGAATACCCATCATGTCATCCTCCTTTACACCATACTCTTGGGTATCTAAGTTCCATGTGTGTCCTTATTTCCACCCTTGAACTTCTTCCTTGTGTGGTCTCAATCATTGTTCTGCCCACAAGCTCCTCCCACATTCCAGAAGTTCAACCAACATCACGTGATCTCCACACAGTCATACCCACATGTGTCAAGCCCATGTCTCCAGCTTCTTATTAAATGAGACATTTCCTTCTAGTTCAATGCAGTCTCTGTCTACCAAACACAATGGAACATCAGAAGGCTCCAAAACTTGAGACCTCTCTGATTGCCCAATGGTTAAGACTCTGCACTTCCCCTGCAGGGGTCAGGAACAAGGATTCAACATGCTGGGCGGCCCAGCCAAAAAAAAAAGCTTCAAAACTTGGGTAACTACATACAGAATCCCTCACAAGATATTGTTCTTATGTGCTTGAATACAATGAACAGCCAAGAAAAATCAGACGAAAGTTCCAGGCAGCATCAGCAGGAGCAAATGTGGTCAACACACCACCTGTATCCTCTTGGCTTAGCTGTTCCCGTTACCTGCCTGTAGCTTCAAACATCCTCCATGCTCTATCTGAGGCATGTTTCTTGGTTTGTGCCAGGGGCCAGCTGGACATTCTGGGTAGTTAACACCTCTGGGGGGAAGATAGCCCAGTGATCCTGCCCTCTGCTGGACCACTCTGAGATACATTCTCCCAGGGGTCTCCAGCGGGACTTCTTGCATGAAGCGTACATTTCTCCAGTTGTCCATGGTGGTAGCCCGCTCACACACTCTCAGTTGGTCTCCTTCCCTTTCTAGTCTCACCACTCCCCACTCGGCCTCCTAAATAAACCACTTAACACTCAAGTCTTTGTCTAAGAGTGTGCTTTGGAAGATCCCAGCCTGAGACCATCTCCTTTTAAACCCCTTCTGCCCAGAATATGATAAGTGCTTCTCTTCCAAGCCCAAACCTTCATTTCTACCCAGAAACCAGGAGAAGAAAGATGAAAAAAAATCTAAAACAAAGTAGGACCCTCAGGGACAGCAGTCACACATCATCATATTTTAAAACTGTGATGTCTAGAGGAATTGGCCAAGTTAAGCTCCCTACTGCTCAAGTGGGCCATCAAAGAGCACTTCTGACCTCCAAGGAGACACCAATTGCCTGAAGTCACCCACCATATTAAGGACACAACTGGAACCTAGACTCAAGTCTTGCAACTCTCAAGTTGAGGGCTGGGTCTGCTAAGCCATGTTGCTGTGAAAAGGTTTAACCAAGTGGTAAGTCCCTCCCAGGTCACTGGCTAAGTTCACAGCTGAAGAAAAATAAGTTCTGACATTCCTACTCTTCTCTCATGAACCTTGCAAAAACTTAAAAGAGAAAGTACCTAGCCCTTTCCAAGTACACAGGTCTACATGGCAAAGAGAAGTCAGCTGTAGAAGCAATGATCTAGACACTGTGTAGGCCCAGCAACAGTTTGTTCTAATGACAATAATTCAAAAATAGCCATATCTCCAGACTTCTTCTTGGTCTTGCTCAAGGAGACCCAGGGCTTATTAGTGGAGAACACACAGTCTCAACCTCCAGTTGAACTGTCTGCTTCTTAAGAAGGAAAAGATGGAGCTCAAAAATATCTTATTCAAATGCTTATACATTTTCCACTATATACTGCACAAGATAATGAAGCTGCTGGGACATCCAGAAGATCATTAAGGAAGACTGGCATGGTGGGGACTTCCCCAGTGGTCCAGTGGCTAACACTCAGCACTGCCAAAGCGGGTGGCCTGGATTTGATCCCTGGTCAGGGAACTAGATCCCACATGCCACAACTAAGACCTGGAATCAGCCAAATAAATTTTAAAATATTTTTTAAAAAGAGAGAAAGAAAGACTGGCATGGGGACATGGGCTTATGTTTCTAAAAGACAGCGAAACACTACTCAGAGTGAGTTCGGATCTCTAATTTCCAAAATTATCAGTTTAGCTGGGTCACCTCCTGTGCTGTCTGCTTTGTCCTGGCCACACTGGTGAGGGCACATCAGGCTTTCACAGGGGTGGCCTTCTCCTGCAGAGTGTTAGAGCTGTTTTCAGAGCTGTGAAGCTATCAGCATTTCAGCAAAAGGGTCTGTGTTATGCATCATGAAGGTGGAGTGTAAGGAAATTCCAAAATATTCCCTGGCCCATAGAGACACACACACACACGACCCAGGTGTGGAAAGTGGGAATCTTCTCATGTCTTCAAAGAGCTTTAAAAACAAAACAACATATTCTATTAAGACAATATATTTTTGTTTTCCTTGCTTCTCAGGATGTCTTCAAATATATTGTAGACAAGCTATTTTAATTTTTATCATATGATTTCTATAAACAACACATTTTAAAGTGAAAAATTCCAAGTGGATTAAAATGTCCCTACCACTGGATCCTTCAAGCTCCCTTCTTGGCACCCCTCCTCCCAGAAAATAGTGCAGACGATGCACAGAGATGGGCTTCCCAGATGGCTGTGGTAAAGAATCTACCTGCCAATGCAGAAGACTCTGGTTCAACCGCTGGGTGGGGAAGATCCCCTCAAGAAGGAAATGTCAACCCACTCCAGTATTCTTGCCTGGAGAATTCCATGGACAGAGGAGCCTGGCAGACTATATAGTCCATAGGGTTCCAAAGACTCGGACACAACTTAATGACTAAACAACACCAACAACATGCACAGAGATGCAGATCACAGCCAGAAAAAATACAGAATAATCAAAATAATCACTGAGAAAAGTTTGGTTAAATAAACTAGGGTGAGTCCATTTTATATGAAATGGTATTATCAGTCCATTTGGCTGGAGAGTGTCATGGTTCTAAAACAAGTCCTCAAATTCTCTGACATTTGCCCCAACGAAGCAGTAGAGTCCATGGCCCGCCCCTGGGGTGGGGGGTGGTGAGTGGGTAGGGCGGTGATCCTGGCTTCCTCAAGGAAGAAAATGAGGTGGAAGAGATACTAAGTGGCCTCCAGGCTGGGTTAGAAAAAGTCACACAGGGATGTGCCTGGTTGTCCAGTGGTTGAGACTATGCCTTCCAATGCAGGGGGTGACGGTTCGATCCCTGGTTGGGGAGCAAAGATCTTATTTGCCCTGCAGCCAAAAACCCCCAAAACATAAAAACCAAACCATAAAACACAAGCAATATTGTAACAAGTTCAATAAAGACTTTTAAAATGGTCCACGTAAAAAATATCTTTTAAAAAAAGGAAGGACCCTAAAGAGAGGCATCTTTGCAAGCTCCTACTGGTCTGGGCTTCTCATTCATTCACTCTTAACTCTCAGTAAAGCTTCATTAGACTAGGGCCAAGGGTTCCCTGTGTCGTAGAAAACTGAGGGAAGGGCCTGAGGAGCCAAGGGGAAGTCAAGGCGCTGTCCCCTAAGAGCAGGGCACTGGAAGAGGAGAATCACTGGAATGACCGAGCCCTGAAGGAGGGAGCCCACCCAAGGTCACGGGCGTCAGAGGCAGCAAAGGGCAGAGGAAAGAGGGGATGGCACAGCAGGGAGCCCTCAGAAATAGGGCGCCTGGACTCCTTCAGGGGGTTTGTCCTGACACCAAAGGCTGGGGGGTCTCAATCCTATTTTAATCTGAGCAGTGAAGAGGCATGTGACCTTGTTCTACAGTCACAGGCCGCTGAGGCCCCAGATGGTCGAGATAGTGAACCTGCTGGCAAAGCTTCCCCAAATAGCCAAGAAGTTAACACCCTCGAAACAGCCTTGTGAGGGCAGGGGGGCCGGTCTGCTCCTCCCTCCTCCTCCCCGCCCCTTCCTCTTGTCCTTTCTGTTCTGTGGAAAGGCCTGCCTTCCACACTCTCCCTCTCATCTTTGGCAGGAACCAAGCCCACACTGTGCATTTCCCAGTGGTCCTGAAGCAGTGGGCTTCCTGCAGGCATCCCCTCCAGGGTCCTGTCCCCACCGCTCTCAGGGCCCATGACTCCTGGTGCCAGATGGCTGAGCAACATGGCCAGTGGCCACCAGCAAAGCCGCAGAGGGTGTGTGCTCTGAGAAGGAGGTTAAGGAGAGCTCCTCTTATTTAAAAAAAAAAAATGAAGCCATGACATTCATTAATTCAACCAACAATCATGGCTAATATATTATATATATATATATGTGTGTGTGTGTGTGTGTGTGTATATATATATATACATATGCATACACATATTGTTGTTGTTCAATCGCTAAGTTGTATCCAACTTTTTGCGACCCCATGGACTGCAGCACGCCAGGTTTCCCTGTCCTTCACTGTCTCCCAGAATTTGCTCAAACTCACGTCCATGGAGTCAGTGATGCCATCCAACCATCTCATCCTCTGTCACCCCTATATGTATAAGTAACTAAATATATATATTTGGCTGCACCAGGTCTTAGTTGTGGCACAAAAGATCTTTAGTTACAGCATGCAAACTCTTAGTTGTGGCAGGTGGGATCTAGTTCCCTGACCAGGGATCAAACCTGGGCCCCCTGCATTGGGAGCATGGAGTTTTAGCCACTGAACCACCAGGGAAGTCCTAAAATACTTTCTTAATATAATAAAATACCTATCCCAAAATACCAATCAATATTAACCTTAATAGAGAAATACTACAGTTAGAAAATATAATGGGGAAAAGATCCTCTACACATTCTAAATGAATTGATATATAATATACACATATATATGCAGGTAGACGTATGTATATTAGAAAAGGAACTTAATAAGAAATATATAAGACCTATGAGAAAAAGAGCTAATATTCATTGAGAAGCATATAGAAGACTAACAGAATTACAGAGCATTTTCTTGAGGCAGTGAATGTGTGCATGCTCAGTCACTTCAGTCGTGTCCCACTCTTTGCGACCCCATGGACTATAGCCCGTCAGGCTTCTCTGTCCACGGGATTTCCCAGGCAAGAATACCAGAGTGGGTTGCCATATCCTTCTCCATGGGATCTTTGTGACCCAGGAATTGAACTTGCATCCCCTGCATTGGCAGGCAGATTCTGTACTCTCAGCCACTTGGGAAGCAGGGATAACATTTATAAAGATATTCAGTCCCAATAAAAATCATAAACAAATTTTATAAAAGTTTTTTATTTAAAAACTTTCTGAAACAATAAACACATGAGAAAAAAATGAGATAATTCTGAAAAAGGAAAGCAGGGAGACAGAATTGATCCTGCAAAGTGTCAATATCCCCTGCAAAGCTTCAATATTTAATACAGTGTACCACAGCTGCAAGAAATGACAAACCCATGGGAAGTTCTGAAATGGCTGAGTGTACATACAAGTGAGCAAAGTAAAACTATGATTTTCTATTAAACTTCAGTGGGACTTGTGGAAGCCAGAAAACTCCCCAAATGAAATATGCTGCTTTATGTCTCCAGGTGATGGAGACATGAAACTGACCACTGTTTTAGGGCTACTTGTTTATTTCCTTCTGGTATAGCTTCTTGAATGATCCCTCAGTAAAGCAAGAACCAAGTCAGTGTTGGAGGGTGGAATTAAAAAAAAAGAAAAAAAAAGATTCCAACAAGCTGCTCATCAAACATCCCCTAGCTCTGTGGCCCCTCCTCCAGGGTTCTTGCTGCTGTGGGATCATGTGACCAATTCTGGCCAATGGGCTTTGAGAGGAAATGACATGCTATTTCCAGTCCCAGAGAAGAGCTCCACCCCACAACCGCTCAGTTGCCATGGCAACCAAGGAAAACAACTATTTAAGATAGTGTCCTTGCAAATCAGGGTGCCTCCACCTACTTCTCTCCTGCATGGGGGAAGAGTCCCCCATCAACCCTTACTGGATATGCAGTGTGATTAAAAAACCAAACTTTGTCACAATAAACCACTAAAATACTGGGATTCATCAGTTACTGTAGGATGACCCAGCGTATCCTGGAGGGATAAGGAGATGTCAGCATTTCAAAGCAATGGTTCTCACATTAGAATTCTCTAATTCTACACGTTAGAATAATCTGGGGAGGCGGGGACCTCCCTGGTGACACAGTGGTTGAGATTTTGCCTTCCAATGCAGCAGGTGGGTGGTCAATCCCTGGTCAGGAAGTTAAGATGCTACATTTCTAGAGGCCAAAAAAACAAAACATAAAACAGAAGCAATATTGTAACAAATTCAATAAAGACTTTAAAAATAGTCCACATCAAAAAAACAAAAAACATCTTAAAATAATAATAACAATCACCTGGGAACTCTGGAGAAATGTGAGCTCCCAGGGCCTTCTGAGAGCCTCTGACTATATTGCTCTGCACAGAAGCTCATAGGCAACCATAGTTTGTAGAGTTCCCCAAGTGAGTGTATGGTGCAGCCCCAGTGGAAAACCACTGCTTTCAGTGAAGCAGCCGAGCATTCTGTAAGAGAAGACTGCAGGTGGGTTCATGGTCGGGTCAGCATCTGCTCTGCACACGTGGTTCTTCCCATGAGCCTGTTTTTGGCCATGGATTTCTACTGCCCTGAGCTTGAATGCAGTTGCCAATTCTTGAGAAGCTGTGTGTGTGTGTGTGTATGTCTGTGAAGATTGGGTATCAGGAGTTCTGAGGCTGAAATGCAGTGGAAAACAGCACCTTTGCCCCGTGTTAGAGGCACCTCTATAAATAGGCAAGTAGGGCCTATGTGGGGAAATTCAAGCTGGAGTGTTCAGCTGAGCATTCTGCATAGAAAACTATTCAGAACTAAGACTCTCGCAGGGTGTGGAAGTGTGGGGACCCTGCACTGCTGTGTTCTGATGTCATCTGCCTATTGGGGTCAGGAGAGGCGTTGAGAGAAGCTGAGACTGGGTGGGGTTTCTGATGCAGGGAGTGAAAATTGCTCTCTTTTTTTATATACAATGTATCTCCATATACTTTTATTTTCTTCTGGAAAAATGCTGTTCACAAAGAACTTTTAATATATGGAAGATACTAAATTTAGCCCAAAAAAGATACAAATTAGGCATATAATTGGGACTGAATTCTTTTTAACATAATGCAAAAAGAGGAAAACATGCTAACCCAATGACAGCAGATATCCCTATATGGTAAGATTCTTTTGTTCTTTCTTCCTTTCTTTTTATTTTAAATTAATTTTTATTGGAGTGTAGTTGATTTACAATGTTGGGTTAGTTTCTGCTGTACAGCAAAGTGAATCAGCCATATGTATAAATATATCCCCTCTGTTTTGGATTTCCTTCCCTTTTAGGTGACCACAGAGCACTGAGTAGAGTTCCCTGTGCTGTACAGTAGTTCTCATTAGTTATCTATTTTATACATAGAAGGCAATGGCACCCCACTCCAGTACTCTTGCCTGGAAAACCCCACGGATGGAGGAGCCTTATAGGCTGCAGTCCATGGGGTCTCTAAGAGTCGGACATGACTGAGCGACTTCACTTTCACTTTTCACTTTCATGCGTTGGAGAAGGAAATGGCAACCCACTCCAGTGTTCTTGCCTGGAGAATCCCAGGGACGGGGGAGCCTGGTGGGCTGCCGTCTATGGGGTTACACAGAGTCGGACACAACTGAAGCAACTTAGCAATAGCAGCAGCAGTATATATATGTCAATCCCAGTCTCCCAATTCATTCCACCTTCTGAGAGTGAACATTTCTGCTGTCATCAGCCTGGGACCTGGTTCCTGGGAGTGCAGGCAGGCTCATAACCCTCTCAGAGAGACCTAAGGGGGCCCCACTGCATGAGGCAGGCTGAGAGATGGGTTGGGGGGGGGGCTGTTCTATGAAATCCCAACTCTCCGTAAGTGTAACTTGATCCCGAATGTCTAGTAAAGTCTCATCAGAAGGTACAGATGGATTTCCGCACCATCTGGGAAATTAGGGTGCACATCGTCATAAACATGCCTCCTCTCTTGCTCCCCACACTCTACAGCCTTGAAGCCTATGTTCTTCATAATCTGGCCCAGTCTCCCTCAGCCATGGCTGCCCCACAGATCTGCAAACACATAGCCTGCACCTGCCACCCTCCCATCCTGGGCCAGAGATCCAAGCAGTGACTTCTGCTGGTCACTCTCAGTAATGGCCACCTGACACGTGCTGTGATTCCAAGAACATGCTGGTGCCAGCCAGACTCACCAGGCCCACTCATGTAAGCTCCATCTGGGGCTGATTCCACACTGCAAAGGCAGAGTTCAGTTGCAACGGAGATTCTACAACCCACAAAGCCTAAAATATTTACCATCCAGCCCTTTGCAGAAAAAATATGTTGACCCCAAGTAGAGACAAAGCATGCTCAAATTTGTTTTTTCTCCCAGAATGATTAAATTGCCATTAAACTTATAAATAGAGTATATGTTTCTATTCACAAAAAGAAATTCAAATAGAGTCACCTGAAATTTAAAAATAAGGGACTGGAAATACCTAGTTATTGTGGGAGTCAAATGGACTAACTTCAGGGGTTACTACACCTAGTTAGGGCTTTCCTGGTAGCTCAAATGGTAAAGAATCTGCCTGCAATTCAGAAGCCCCGGGTTTAATCCATGGGTCAGGAAGATTCCCTGGAACAGGAAATGGCAACCCACTCCAGCATTCTTGCCTGGAGAATCCCGTGGACAGAGGAGCCTAGTAGACTACAGTTCATGGGGTCGCAAAGAGTTGGACATGACTGAGCAACTGACACTTTCACTTTTTCATACCATACTCAACCTGGGTTGGAAAACTTACTTTAACTCTTCCTAGAGCCAGAGCCATCTTGGACTGTGTTTCTCTAATGTCCAGTCTTCAAGGCTACAGGGACTCTGTCCTGGGGATGCTAGAACTCCACCAGCCGATGGCAGGAGGACACTGATAAGGGGGAGTTGCTCAGAGCCCTCCCAGGTGGGTTCCGTGACATCACACCACAGGCTTCCCTCCCCAGACTCAGGGTGGGAAAGATGGAGAAAGATCCACAGCTTTGCCTTCTCCATCTGCCCCAGGATCCTGCCTTCCAATCAGGGTACCGTTGCCAGGGAGATTCAGTCCCTCATCTCCCAGCTCCTGGAGGTCAGGGCCCCTGTCCTAACGAAGAGCAAATTAACATCAAACGCACTGGTTTAGCCCACCGCTGCTTTTCATAATCACTGCCCATTCTCAGCAGCAGCTTCAAAGCGGCTTCTCCCTTCAGAACACATTACTCGCAGAAAGCTATGCCCTCCCCGCGTCTTTAAACGATGATCAAAATGCAGATCACCTGCTCTGTCATCACCCATGCAGGCCCCTCCTCTTGCTTCCTGCCAGAGGGAACTCTGATGCATTTGGTAAACATTAGCCCTCACCTCGGAGAAGGCAATGACACCCCACTCCCGTACTCTTGGCTGGAAAATCCCATGGACGGAGGAGCCTGGTGGGCTGCAGTCCATGGGGTCGCGAAGAGTCGGACATGACTGAGCGACTTCCCTTTCACTTTTCACTTTCATGCACTGGAGAAGGAAATGGCAACCCACTCCAGTGTTCTTGCCTGGAGAATCCCAGGGATGGGGGAGCCTGGTGGGCTGCCGTCTATGGGGTCACACAGAGTTGGACACGACTGAAGTGACTTAGCAGCAGCAGCAGCCCTCACCTGTGTGATCAAGGGACTGGGTTAGGAATCAGGGTTCTACCCATCCCCACCCCCCCATCCTAATTCACAAACGTGTGCTGCCAACACCATTAGGAAACCAGGGCTCAGTCCGCATCTCCTCAGTGGACAGGTAGCTCAGAGCCTGGCGGTGGGATGGGGCGGTCCCACCTCAAAGGAGGAGGCCTCCACCCCCACTTCTCCCCAGCCCCATGGTCTGGTGAGCCGGTAGAA
Source organism: Bos mutus (assembly GCF_027580195.1). NCBI lineage: Eukaryota > Metazoa > Chordata > Mammalia > Artiodactyla > Bovidae > Bos > Bos mutus. The sequence continues at coordinate 24,684,075 of NC_091637.1, read as the reverse complement.
TCAACACAAATGTGTTTGAATTTCTTGTCCTAGTTGAAGACCATCTCTTCCCTGATCATCACATAGGAAGGACCAAATCCCAGATGACTCAAAAGGAAGACCATGAGATTTGGGCTTTGTCTTGGCAGGTTCCCGGCGTTGAAGGATGTGTGAACTAGACTTTCAGTCTCTGTAAATTGATCTTTAATATCTATAAAGTGGCCACAAGGTGTCCCCTAAGTTAAACCCTGGTTCACCCTAAAATACCTGGAGACTTTCTCTTTTCTTTTTTTAATTTATTTTTTAAATTGAGGGAGTAGTTGCTTTACAAGGTTGTGTTAGTTTCTGCTGTTTAATGAGTAAATCAGCTATATGTACACACATACCTCCTCCCTCCTGGACCTTTTCCCACCCCCCATCCCACTCTCTGGGTCATCACAGAGCACCGAGCTGAGCTCCTGTGCTATGCAGCAGCTCCCCACTAGCTATCTATTTTACACATGGGCCCCAACCCCCACAGCAAGCATGAACTTCTCGGGGGCACCATTTTCAAGCAGAGCCAACCCCAAGTTCACTCACCCTGGCTCGCCCACTCGCTCCTTCCCAAGGAGACCAGGATCAGGGTGCTTGCCCTCGGCTCCTGTCTCTCACTTTGCCTTGTGAACAAACCCATGCCTCCTCTGGGCAGTCCTGCTTGGCTTGGGGCGTTCTCCCCAGGGAATTGAGTATAAAATTATATAGTTGTAAACCTCTTTCTGGTTTCTTTGTTCTGCATCTGGCCTCACCATATCCCACCCAACTTCATATAGTTAGAGCAAGAAGAGTTGTTGCTGTTGTTCTTGCTTTCCAGTCGCTCCATGTATCCCACTCTTTACAACCCCATAGACTGTAGCCCACCAGCTAAAATCCATGGGAGGAACATGGAGCATGGAGCAAGTGAACTGGAAGCCAGGAGAAAATTCCAAGGAGGAAAAGGATCTTACAGGAAAGAGATTATTCCAGTCTTGATTTCTTTCCTTTATTTCATAGGCTTCATAGATTAGTTGGAAATTTGCTGGAGATGCTTTTCATCCAGAATTCAGGGGGACACGTAATGCAACAACCTTACCAAGATGTTGGGGGTGATGTAGATCCTTCCAGCTGGGCTGGAAACCAGTTTGATTACTCTAACCAAAGACTAATGATGACAGGCAGATGTCATCTGGAAGGCGGTCAGAGCCACTCACCAGACTTCAGCCACGACTTGGGGAGGAGGTGGAAGGCACTCCAATGTAATCTGCAAATACCATGAAGCTGAGTGCAGTTCTGAACAAGCTGGACAGTGAAGTCAGGATCCGTGAGCCTCTGACTTGGACAACAGCACAGGCTTATAAGCGCTTCCAGGGTGGTGCTAGTGGTAAAGAACCCACCTGCCAATGCAGGAGATGTAGGATACACAGTTTCAATCCCTGGGTCAGGAAGATCCCCTGGAGGAAGACACAGCAACCCACTCCAGTATTCCTGCCTGGAGAATCCCATGGACAGAGAAGCCTGGCGGGCAGGCTATAGCCCATGGGGTCACAAAGAACTGGACACAACTGAATCAACTTAGCATGAATGTACAGGCTCATATGAAGTAAACCAGGGCTCTGGACACCAGTGTTGTTGTTCATATTTATCCTGGGGACAGTGAGGAGTGACTGTGTAATAACATTTTTGAGTGCACGCAGTGGCTCCAGACTTTTCCACTGGAAGCATATGGGGAGGAAAAGAATTTGTACTCTCCAGGGGATGTAAGAGAGATATTCAGAAGAGCCTCAACCTCCCTGGAGAATATTTATATTGAAATCTGTTGTTTTAAATATTTATGCACGTTTGGAGAGCTTCCCAGGTGGCACAGTGGTAAAGAATCCACCTGCCAAAGCAGGAGATGCAAGAGAAGCAGGTTCAGTCCTTGGGTTGAGAAGATCCCCTGGAGGAGGAACTGGCAACCCAGTCCAGTTTTCTTGCCTGGGAAACCCCATGGATAGAGGAGCATAGCTGGCTGCAGTTCATGGGGTCACAAAGAGTTGGACACGATTGAGCATGCGCGCACGCCGCCCACACACACACACACACACACACACACACACACACACACACAATATATCCTTATTTTGGTATAAAATGTTTTCCCAGATCCTCAAATTATACTGATGCTTTAGGACTGCATAATGTTTATCCTGTGACTTTTGTAGCCCTTGACACATCAATCAGGTACCCCCGCACAGATACCCCCACAGCCAACACACATGTGATGTAAATCCTTCCAGGTGGGCTGGAAACCAATTTGACTATTGATGACAAGCACATTCAGTCATGTCTGACTCTTCACAACTCCATGGACTATAAAGTCCATGGAATTCTCCAGGCCAGAATACTGGAGTGGGTAGCATTTACCTTCTCCAGAGGATCTTCCTGACCCAGGAATTGAACCGGGGTCTCCTGCATTGCAGGCATATTCTTTACTGACTGAGCTATCAGGGAAGTCCAAGCAGACATCACTTGGAACCTATAATCCAGTCTTTCTATGATTGAGCACAGAGGTCTCTGAACTGAATCTCCTTGGGATCAACTCCCAGCTGCACCACTGACCAGCTGGTTATCTTGGGCAAATTGCTTGGGCTCCAACCATCACTAAATGAGTCTCATTCTCACTAAATCAATAGGTGGGAGGGGAAGTCGGGGTGGGGACAGACAGTTTTTGTTGAAGGGGTGGAAGGCCTACAGGGAGGCCCTGTTCTAGACAGGAAAGCTGGGTGTCCACATGCCACTGGGTCCCTCAGGCTTTGTTTCTAAAGAGAAGCAGGATGTCCGAAAGTTTGAGGATTTTCTGTAGTGTCCAGCCACGCTGGACTTGGGAGAGTGAGCCAGGTGAGTGGTGGTGGCTGTCACTGCCCGTGGGATTGGGAGCACAGAGAGGGCAAATGGCAGGCGGGTGTGCCCTGATGCAGGCAGGGGCAGTCTGAGGCCCTGGGGGAGCAAAGAGGAGGTGTGAACTTCTGGGCAGATGGACTCTCAAACCAGCAACCGAGCAGAACAGGGTGCGGTCTGCGGGATGTCTGGGTCAGATCCTGAGTCACCATCCCCACCCCAGGAAATGACCCCTCCCAGCAGAGTCAGCAGGAAGATTTAGGCTGATGGGTTGGCAAGAAGGCTGGCTTGGGAGCTGGGCCAGGGCCTCAATCTCACTACTCCTCAGCACTAGCAGCATCCTGGCTCTGAGTGAGGCCTGAGCCACCTTCAGGAACTCCCCTCCCTATCAGTTCTAAAAGCCCAGCCTATGCTGACTGCAGGATGTGATTAAGACCCCAGCCAGGACTTTCCTGGCAGTCCAGTGATTAGGAATCCACACTTTTGCTGCAGACAGCACAGGTTCGACCCCCAGTGAGTGGGGGAACTAAAATTTTTGCATGCCGTGCAGTGCAGCCAAAATAAATAAATGAATAAAATAAAGCCATTCCATCTGCTGCTTTATTTAAATTAAAAAAAAAAAAAAAACACTGGGACTTTCCCTGCTGGTCCAGTGGTTAAGACTCTACCCTTCCAGTGCAGGGAGTGCAAATTCAATCCCTGGTTGGGGAACTAAGATCCCATATGCCATGATGCATGGCCAAAAAAAAATTAAGTGGTTAAAGAACTAGATCCTCACTCACACATACATACAAACTTTTCTTTAAATTTCAGGGACTTCACAAAATCCCCCACCACAGATCCACAGTCCCCACATTCATTCAGCTCCCTCAGGTTACAGATGGGGAAGCTGAGACCCAGAGAGGGAAAGGTACTGGGCCAAGGTCACACAATGTATACTGGCAGAACCAAGGGGCGTATTTCTCCCCATGCCTCCTAATAGCTGTATTCAGAGACTTGTCCTCATGGCCAAAAGGTGGGGTCACCTGCATACAGCCTCACCTTTGCCTCCTCAGTTCAGTTCAGTTCAGTTGCTCAGTCGTGTCCGACTATTTGCAACCCCATGAATCGCAGCACGCCAGGTCTCCCTGTCCATCACCATCTCCCGGAGTTCATTCAAACTCATGTCCATTGAGTCGGTGATGCCATCCAGCCATCTCATCCTCTGTCGTCCCCTTCTCCTCCTGCCCCCAATCCCTCCCAGCATCAGTCTTTTCCAATGAGTCAACTCTTCGCATGAGGTGGCCAAAGTACTGGAGTTTCAGCTTTAGCATCAAAGAACACCCAGGGCTGATCTCCTTTAGAATGGACTGGTTGGATCTCCTTGCAGTCCAAGGGACTCTCAAGAGTCTTCTCCAACACCACGGTTCAAAAGCATCAATTCTTCAGCGCTCAGTTTTCTTCACAGTCCAACTCTCACATCCATACATGACCACTGGAAAAACCACAGCCTTGACTAAACGGACCTTTGTTGGCAAAGTAATGTCTCTGCTTTTCAATATGTTATCTAGGTTGGTCATAACTTTTCTTCCAAGGAGTAAGTGTCTTTTAATTTCATGGCTGCAGTCACCATCTGCAGTGATTTTGGAGCCCCCCAAAATAAAGTCTGACACTGTTTCCACTGTTTCCCCATCTATTTGCCATGAAGTGATGGGACCAGATGCCATGATCTTCGTTTTCTGAATGTTGAGCTTTCAGCCAACTTTTTCACTCTCCTCTTTCACTTTCATCAAGAGGCTTTTGAGTTCCTCTTCACTTTCTGCCATAAGGGTGGTGTCATCTGCATATCTGAGGTTATTGATATTTCTCCTAGCAATCTTGATTCCAGCTTGTGCTTCTTCCAGCCCAGCGTTTCTCATGATGTACTCCGCATATAAGTTAAATAAGCAGGGTGACAATATACAGCCTTGACATACTCCTTTTCCTATTTGGAACCAGTCTGTTGTTCCATGTCCAGTTCTAACTGTTGCTTCCTGATCTGCATAGAGGTTTCTCAAGAGGCAGGTGAGGTGGTCTGGTATTCCCATCTCTTTCAGAACTTTCCACAGTTCATTGTGATACACACAGTCAAAGGCTTTGGCATAGTCAATAAAGCAGAAGTAGATGTTTTCCTGGAACTCTCTTGCTTTTTCAATGATCCAGCGGATGTTGGCAATTTGATCTCTGGTTCCTCTGCCTTTTCTAAAACCAGCTTGAACATCTGGAAGTTCACGGTTCATGTATTGCTGAAGCCTGGCTTGGAGAATTTTGAACATTACTTTACTAGCGTGTGAGATGAGTGCAATTGTGCGGTAGTTTGAGCATTCTTTGGCATTGCCTTTCTTTGGGATTGGAATGAAAACTGACCTTTTCCAGTCCTGTGGCCACTGCTGAGTTTTCCAAATTTGCTGGCATATTGAATGCAGCACTTTCATAGCATCGTCTTTCAGGATTTGGAATAGCTCAACTGGAATTCCATCACCTCCCCTAGCTTTGTTCGTAGTGATGCTTCCTAAGGCCCACTTGACTTCACATTCCAGGATGTCTGGCTCTAGGTGAGTGATCACACCATCGTGATTATCTTGGTCATGAAGATCTTTTTTGTACAGTTCTGTGTATTCTTCCCACCTCTTCTTAATATCTTCTTTTTCCTGTTAGGTCCATACCATTTCTGTCCTTTATCGAGCCCATTTTTGCATGAAATGTTCCCTTGGTATCTCTTAATTTTCTTGAAGAGATCTCTAGTCTTTCCCATTCTGCCTCCTACACCTGGGGAAATACTAATAGCTGAGCATCTCTCCACTGCCACAGCCCTTTCTCACCACTAGGTGGCACCTGCACCTTGTGTTAGGCTGAAGTTAACAAACATCTTGGAAAATTAAAGGTGCTCCAAAGACCTACCCCTCTTGGCCTGCATCTGAAGCCCGTGAGCCTAGAGACTGTGCTTTGCAACAAGAGAAAGCCCATGCACAGCAACGAAGACCCAGAGCAACCAATAAATAAATAATATATAAAAAAGAATCTTTGCAGCATCAGACCCTTCATTGTTTCCAAACTGGTGAAAGCACATAGTCCTTTGACAACCTGGAGAAATTCTGGGGAGGCCCCCAGACAGCAGGGCCAGAGCTGGAACTCAAACCAGACAGGTGTCCTGACCTCAGGCCAGTGCTGGGTCAACAGCATCAGCATCGCATGTTAGGTGAGCACCTGCTTTGCCCCAGGGCTTGTCACTGTGGTCGCATCGTCACATTTATTGTTTAATCCTCTTCTCCGAGTGTTCAGCACTGTAAGAGTTACCACCCCATTTTACAGATGAGAAAACTGAGGCTCAGATGATCTGTTTAAGAGAGAAAAAATAAGCCAGCTATACTCAAGGACTCCCAGTTTCTCTGGAGAAACTTGATATGAAAGGCAAAAGCAGCAGAGGTACTTCCAAACCACCCCCCACCCCCAGGCTTACACCTGTGATCCAGTCACTGCCCTGCTCCTTGGGGATGTCCCTCCACCCCTCCACACAGGCTCAGTTCTTCCTTCCCTCCCTCCTACCTGGCCATCCGCAGCCGTGCTCTTTCTGACATCAAACAGACACAGACTCCCAGAAGCTAAATACCTGAATCAGGTATTTAGGTACTGGGAAAGCTACTAAGAAAGCTACTAAGACCCCAAACCCCTCCCCAACTCACCATGCCTGCAAGGTCACCACCAAGAGTGTCCATCCTTGGGGCTAAAATCGCTGGAACGGCACACGCTTTAATCTAAAGTAAGATGTCAGATAGTGGAATCCTGAAGTGAATGAGTAGCCAATCATTTCCAGGGAACAAGATGAGAAGAGAAAAATGATACCAAAGTCCCTGGAAGGTCAGAGGGGTCCCTGCTGAAGGGGCATGGGTACAGAGGCTCTGTTCAGGGCCAGGCCCTGGGCTGGGTCGGGCTAGAAATGCTGTAAGACGCCTCTGTCGCCCTTGGGGAAGGCAGGAGCATATAAATACTACACCAGGTGACAGGCAGTGATAGAGGGGCCTCTGTGGTCCCATGGGGACCCAGAGCAGAGGTCTTTTCCTCTCCTGGGAACTCGGGAAAGGCCGAGAGGCTGGCCGAAATTGGCCAGGTTCAGGAAAGATTAGTTTAGGTGTTTCTGATTTTCACGGGAAGATCATAGGGTTGTGTGTGTGTGTGTGTGTGTGTTCCTGGCCAGTGGGGTGAGTGGGCGGGAGTGGTAAGCCTCTTAAGTAGAATACGAAACCAAATTTGAATACAAAATATAATATTGATTTAGAATGAGAAAAGAAATCACAACAAAGTATGATTTTTTTAAAGCTGGAAAATCTTACCAGTTTCACAAAAAATCAGAACATTTTTTTTTTAAGTCTTCACCACTACAAACCTAATTTAGGTTTTTTTAGGTTTTCACCACTAAAAACCTAATTTAAATCTCTAGTTATTATACCATACAATAATAATTATATATATAATAATAATATAGTAACTAGAGGGTTAAGTGTAACATAAAATATTTTACTACATTCTGTCTTTTTAGTGAAGTGTCACTTATATTACATCTTTTTGTAATTTTTGCAGTTTTTTATTTGATTCTTTTTTAACTTTTTGTTTTATATTGAAGTATAGCTGATTAACAATGTTGTGATAGTCTCAGGAACTCAGTCATACATATTCACGTATCAACTTTCCCTCAAACTCCCCTCCCATCCAGGCTGCCTGCCACATAACATTGAGCAGAACTTCCTATGCTATACAGGAGGTCCTTGTTGGTTATTCATTTTAAATAGAGCAGTGTGTGCATGTCTATCCCCAATTCCCTAACTATCCCTTCCCTTCATCCTTCCCCTTAAACATTCTTGAAGTTTGTGAGTCTGTTTCTGTTTTGTAAATAAATAGAACATAATATTTTGTTAAAAGAATGCCTGACATCTCTCAAATACTTTTGTCTGCATAATTTCTGATAGCCTCTGCATATGATAGAAGTGGGTGAAATCAATTGTTTTTGCTAGAGAGAATATAAAAATAAATAAGCCTTTCCTCTGGCATGGTGGATAAGAAGAAAAAATTTTGTTGTTTTGATAATGTCACAATTTATTGTTTGCAAAGTCAAATAAATTTTTAGGATTGTTAGCTATTTGGGAAAAGTTCTATCAAGGATAGTTCACATATAAACTGTAATATTTCAAGGCATTTCAGTTTTCTTTTGCAAAGGTTTATCTTAAATTCTCTTTAAATTGATGGCCATTTGTTACTGATAGATATTGGTAGTGCATGTTATAAAGTTCACGTTATCTTTGTCAATGTCAGTATTTATTCCAAATCAGCAAGAAATTTGTTTTCTAAATATGTTCATATGATTCCTCCTCTCCATTGATTGGATGATCAAACCATCTAAGAATGAACTGATTGCCTGTGTTGAAAATTTATCTCTTCCTTTTAATGAATTATATGCTTTAATTCACTCCTCAATTGTTGCTGTTGTTAAGTCTCTAAGTCATGTCTGACTCTTTGCAAACCCATGGACTGCAGTATGCCAGACCTCCCTGTCCTTCATATCTCCCTGAGTTTGCTCAAACTCATGTCCATTGAATCAGTGTTAGCAGAATAACTTCTGTTAATTCTGTTGCTCATCTTTAGAGCTTTTGGTCTGTATATTTTTATTTGAATAAAATAAATCAGTTTCTTAATTAACTAACTGAATGATGTCAATAAAAGGATACCTTCATATATATCCAAATCGGGAGTCTGTGATGTCTTATTTGTTTTATGGAACCATTCCAAAATGTCTTTTCAAACTACAGTTAAAATGGTATATTTGAGCTTTCTCAACTTTTTCAATAAACTTTTGCATCTTGTCTCAGTGTTTGAGTTCCTCTTCCAAATCTTAAAAAATATGTCTAGATTCCTCAAAACACCCCAAGCCCACTTTGCAAGGACTGAAGCACACATTTTGGGGTTCAAACCAAGGAGAATTTGAGTTGGGGGTCCGTTTAGTTTGTGCTAGTGAGGTTCACTGTCGATCTGATGTGAAGTCACTGTGGGCTGTCACGGTGTAGGAGGCTTCCAGGAATTTCTCCCTGGCCATTGTGCCAGCCACCTCAGCAGCCCAACTAGAGTGCAGAGCTGGGAGACCCATCCTGATGGGAATATATCAGGTGGCTCCTCTAATGCCACGGACATGAGGACTTGAAGTTAACCACTCTTTTTAAAATTTTAACTTTATGGTTGTGATGAGCAGCATACAGGATCTTAGTTCCCTTACCAGGGATAGAACCTGCACCCCCCAGACTGAAAGCATGGAGTCTTAAACCCCCAGTGGACCACCAGGCTAATGTCCGGAGAGCCGCTGTTTGACAGCAGGATTTTAGAATTGTTCCCGGGGATTTCCAGTTTAGGCACTGTGAGCGACCCCCACGTGGGCAGTGCTGTTCTCAAGGGCAATGGCTCCACCATCAGGAGGCAGAGAACCTGTTGGCTGCACAAAGCGACACAGTGGTACCGGGGGCGGGTGCTGTACGGTCCGCCTTTGGCTCTCAGATTCAGCCCTCACATCCCTGGGAGGCAGCCAGGGTGATTGCCATCCTTCCTATTTTACAGCTGAGGGATCCAAGGCCCGTGGGGGCTCAGATGACTCATGTGAACAGGTTAACAAGGCCCAGACGCCATGAGTCATCCTCCCGGGTGATAAGCGCTGGGCCCAGCGCCGTCTAGACAGTCCTGTGAGTTGTCATGGGACCCCTTGCCTTGGGACTGTTATGGGAGGTGATGGGCATCACCCACCCTCTGGGGTCACCGTTAACCATGTCCTTCCCATCCCCCACCCACACCCCCAGTGCTCTCCACCTTCAGGTCACAGGGCCCTCTCAGAACACTGTGCAGTCTCCATCAACAAAAATATCCTGACCCCTGGCTTTCTGCTAAACCCAGGAAGGTGTCGCCTACTAGAAACCACTGTGGTCAAGTAAGGAGTAAGTTACCAGCATTAAAGAAACGGTTGGTGGGGCTTCCCTGGTAGCTCAGTGGTAAAGAATCCACCTGACAATGCAGGAGACATGGGTTCCATCCCTGATCCGAGGAGATCCCATGTACCAGGAAGCAACAGAGCCCATGTGTCGCAACGACTGAGCCATGTGCTGCAACTACTGAAGCTCTCGAGCCCTAGAGCCCGTGCTCTGCTACAAGAGATGCCTATGCAATGAGAAGCCCATGCAACACAACTAGAGAAAAGCCCATGAAGCAACGAAGACCCAGAACAGCCAATAAATAAGCAAAATTATAAAAATAAAATAAAATCTTTAAAAAAGAGAGAGAAAGAATTAAATGGTGGACAGCAGTCATGTACATTGAGACCATTTGGCCCACGTATTCCAAGTTATCTGAGGCTTAAGGGGAAAGACACATGATTCACCTCTAGCGGGACCCCTGGAGAAAACTCCCAGTATGAGAGCCGCCGGGGAGAGGGCTGGCGTGTCCTTCAGGAAATGCAATCTCCTGCTCTCTGAGCCATGAAATCAGACATGCTCAGCACAGGAGCTTCTATCCCTGCCCCATGGGAAGGTGTAGGAAGAGAGTTATTCACAACAAATTTCCTGATAATTGAAGATTAATTTCCCTGGATCGGGGAGGGGGAGTCACGCTTGGGTGATCAGCCAGGAGGGGCCTCTCCAACTTGAGGGTTGGGGGTACTGAAACGATCGGGTCTGATCACAGGACAGGTAGGATCGGTGATGGCCTTGAATGAGACCATCTAATCTGGGACCCTGTGTGGAGTCCCAGTTGCCATCATTTCTAACCCATCTGAATCAAGGGAGTATGGAATTCACCCCGAGTTGAGGGCTTCTCAAATGCTGAGAAGTGCGTGGAAGGCCCACTGCAACCCCCAGCCAGAGACCAGGGATGGAAAGGAGGGGCAGTGGAGACTGATCTTCAGAAAAGGAGCAGTGACCCCCTCCAAGGTGATCCCAGGAGCGGGGGCCACCTCCAGCCCAGCACTGTGTCCAGGGAAGCACAATCATGTGTGCCCAGCCTCAGAAGAGACAGCTGGTGTCCTCAGGAACCCATGGGGCAGCTGGCTGGCAGAAGTGGGTGGGGAGCTTGGGTTCAGAGAATGGTAAAATCCCAGAAGAGCCAGGCAGAGTGATGGACCCAAACTGAAACAGGGGAGCTGAGAGCCAAGCCCCAGGCCTTGCGAGCTGGTTCACATGGGGCCTGGGGTTCTGAAGCCAGTGTGAGCCCAGGAACATCTCAGGTCTGGGGTGGCCACAAGCAGGGCAGCAGGCCAAGGGCTGTCTTTTGCTGGGTCAGCTCGGAAACGCAGCAGGCTGGAGGCAAGGAAGCCGGGGAGAGACAGGTGAGGGCTGCACCCTCCCACCAACTCAGACACAACGGCCCTCCTGCACAAGGAAAGAAGGGTCCGTAGAGATGGGCATGGAAAGAAATACCTCAAAACACAGTGGATGTAGGCAACTTCCATGGAGATGCTCAGCTCTGGGGCCCAGAGAGGGCAAGCAACCCACCCCAGGTCATCCAGCAGGTAAGTGGCAGAGTTAGAGTCAGAGCCCACAACACCCTGCCCCCTGCCCTGTAATAATGTGGGGTGGGGAAGAGCCCTTGGAGGAGGACATAGAAACCCACTCCAATAATGTCTGACTCTTTGCAACCCCATGGACTGTTAGTCCACCAGGCTTCTGTGTCCATGGGGTTTCCCAGTGAAGAATACTGGAGTGGGTTGCCATTTCCTTCTCCAGGGGATCTTCCTGACCCAGGGATTGAAACTGTGTCTGCTGCATTGGCAGGTGGGTTCTTTACCACTGAGCCACCAGGGCAGCCCTGCCCGTATTTTATTTAGGATTTCTTGGAACTAATTCATGAAGGAGACTGGTTCCATCATATTATTTTTTTATATTGTCATTGTTAATTTGAACTCACCAGATTGTGCTAGCCCAATAAACTGATTTAGGGAATGTCCCTCTTTTCTGTGGACTAGACAAGTTTACATATATATCTAATTATTTTTTCTTTTACCATTTGAAAAAAACTTTTACAGCCTGCTTTATTTGTGTGGGAAGATTTTTTTAATGATTTTTAATGGGTATAGTCTCATACTTTTAATTCCTCTTGAGCAAGTTTTGGGAAATTATATTTTTCTGGAAATTTTTCCATTTTTGAAAAAGTTCTCCATATCATTTTATGTTTTTAATCTTATAAATTAAAAATTTTAAACATAAGATAGACAAAAGAGCACTCACTCAAACCATGGTAGTTAACATCTCTGCTAGCCCCACCCCTTCCTTCTGTCTATGAAGGCCACCTCCAGTCACTGCCCCAGAGGTCACAATGCTTACACTTCTGCTTGTTCTTTTCAGACCTCCTTCTGTGTTTAAATCAACATGAGTTGACGTGTGCAGTAGATCAGTCATGGCCAAACCATTCTAAGTATCTGTTGTCTCTTAGAATAACAACAAGCACGCATGTTAAAAACAAAACATATTCTAAAGCTTCAGAGTATAACTATTAACAGGGGAGGGGAGGACAAACTGGGAGAATAGCATTGACATAGACATACATACACTGCATGCGACTGTGCTAAGCCACTTCAGTCATGTCCAACTCTTTGCGAACCCACAGACTCTAGCTTGCAGGTTCCTCTGTCCACGGGACTTTCCAGGTGAGAATACTAGCTGCTAAGTCACTTCAGTCGTGTCCAACCCTGAGAATACTAGAGTGGGTTGCCATTTCCTTTTCCAAGGGATCTGTTCCATGCAGGGATCAAACCCAGGTCTCCTGCATTAGAGGTGAATTCTTTACCACTTGAGCCACCTGGGAAACTCCACACATACACTACCATGAAAACAGCTAGCTAGTGGGAAGCTTCTGTATGGCACAGAGAGCTCAGCTCAGTGCCCTGTGATGACCTAGAGGGGTGGGATGGGGGTGGGAGGGAGGCAGCCAAGGGAGGGTATATATGTATACATAGAGCTGATTTACTTTATTGTACAGCAGAAACTAACAGATCTATAAAACAGATCTTGTAAAGCAACTATATTTTAATTTAAAAAAATAGAATATAAATATAGAGAAAGAGCCGCCTATCAGCAGATTGACTGTCCAGCTTCCTCCCGCCCTGTGCCCCGGGGCAGTGGGCGCCTAGGACCTGCCGGGAGTGGCGGTGACTCAGTCTGACCGCTGACCCAGGCGGGCCGGGGAAGCAGGCAAGCAGGAAATGTCAGGCGCGCATCAGAGGAACATGGCTCATCGATGTGGCACCGGCACCCGCCTGCGGGGAGCTCCAAGATGTGCTCGGAATCAAGCTGACAGGTCCATTAGGGGCTGGCCCTGGCCACGTCTTCCAGGCTGGCAACCCAGCCCACAGCCAGCGAGTGGGAAGACACCCCCGGGTCTGCAAGGATCCTGAAGGGCGTAAGACGACATCGTACCTATGCTGACGATCACCGTAAATATGAGCGGCTAAGCGTGGACTCCATGCCAGGCATTTTGAGGCAGGATTTCTTTTAACCCTCACAACCCCCATCCTGTAAGATTGAGCCCATTTAGAGATGGGAAAACTGAGGGTCAGAGGAGTGAAGTCACCAGCCTAAGGCCAAATGAAAAGGTGTCACAGACATGGGTTCTTGGCCTCCTTAATCGGTTGACTAGAGGCCAGACAAGAAATTCAGGAGAGGCTTTATTGGGGGTCTCTGTTGCAGCACAAAGGGGAATGAGAATAAACGATTCCCCTGCTGCTCGCTCCCTGAGGTGCGGGTGAGCTTGTTCCTTATATGGGGTGAGGGTAGGGGTATGTCTGGGCTGGGGCTGAAGGGGTGGCTTAGGTGGTTTCCTCATCCCTTAGGTGGTGCTGTATGCAGGGGACATGCGCAGTGCCCTGCTTTTGCTTCAGGCTCCTCAAAAGTGGCAATTGGATTTTTTGATCTCTTTGTATCTTTTGGTCCAGAATTTGCCCCAGCTGCACATGCATGCAGTTATTTTTAGTCCCATACAGTTTCTTTGTGTTTTGTTGCTGGAGGAGAGGTGAGTCCAGGTGCAAGCACTGCAGCGTAGGGTCCCAGGTCCCAGCCTCTCCCTGTGGGTTCAGCCCACATTCCCATAACAGTCTCTGTGGCCAGAAGGCACAGTCTTTGCACATCACCCTATAGGAAGATACTTTTCTCCCCACTTGACAGATGAGAAAACTGGGGCCCAGCGAGGTTAAGATCCACACCTTCCCATCCTGAAAAGCCCCGTTCCCCTCTTCTGAATCCCAGTGTGGGGGCGGCACTGGGGAAATTCAGAGAAGGACGGGCAGGTTGCATAACATCTCTTGTTTTCCGCCAAAAGCTACAAACACCCACTTTCCCCATTCACGAATCTGGACAGTGAGTGGTGGGAGTCGGGGAAGGATATTTTAGAAGTTGTCTTCAGTCAGGGAATTTCACAGTATAATTACATAGTGAGGACATAAAATTAGCAGAGAGAGAGGAGAGCATTAGCTGCGGCAGCCACACACCACTGCCTACATCCCCACACTAGTCGTCAGTTCACAGCCTCCCAGGTGGGCTGGGGAACTCTCCCTCTAGATCCCAAATGCACACAGGATACTCAGAAACCCCCCGACTCCAACCCCCACACATTCACAGAGAGAGAAGCTGAAGACCCAGAGGTGGAGTTTGGGCTAGAGGTCACACAGTGACCTGCACAGGATCAAGGGTTGGACCCCTGACCCCAGCCCCAGGCCTTCAGACCCACCCAGCCTCTCCAAAGCCAAGAGCCAGAAATAGACTATCGTCGAACTCCCAGAGTCCAAAATAAATTTGTGTAGAGCTCTATGCATTGTTGCCATGGTTATAGATAACAAGGGCCAAGGCGAAGCACAGCAAATTAGTTAATGATGAGAGAGAAACTTCCAACAGAGATACATTCCGCACAAACAAATTGCTTTCCTAATTCGGCTGTGAGCTGGACCCCGGCGGCATGGCAAGTGTTGGGGGTGAGGGGAGAGTAATTACAGCGGGGGATCAGAGTGGGCAGGGCTGTGTTCCCAGCTGTCCCCACCCAACTCCCTCCCTTCATCACCCAAACAGCATGTGAAAAACCACAGGCTCACGTGATCTGTTTCAGCTCTGCTTTCCCCTGGACAGGAAGATCCCCTGGAGGAGGGCATGGAAACCCACTCCAGTATTTAAGAAATCCCATGGACAGTGGAGCCTTGAGAGCTACAATTCAGGGTTCGCAAAGGCAGACACAACTTAGTGACTGAACATGCACACACGCACCACAGTGTATATTGCTAAGTTGTTGTTCAGTTGTTAAGTCATATATATGCTACCATAATAATGTACTGGAGAAGAAAATGGCAACCCACTCAGTATTCTTGCCTGGAAAATCCCATGGACACAGAAGCCTGGCAGGCTTACAGTCCATGGGATTGCAGACAGTCAGACAGGACTAATCTACTGAGCATACACACCGCAGGCCTGCAGGGAAGGTCGAGGCTATGTTCTCTCCAAGACCCACAGCAGGGCAGCAGCTGGCCCTTGCCTTGGCAGGGTGGGTGGTCAGGTCTGAGTGAGACGTAGGCAAGGTTAAAGACTAAGGACTCCCGGGAGGCCTGAATTGATTCCTTGGGGAATTTTTGACCTCAACCTCCTGAGTTACCTACTTCCTCTCATCACTATGGCAGCTGTCTGCAAAACTGGCTGCAGTTATTCCCCTCCTGGTATCCAGGCCTCTTTTAACTGATTTTGCAGCTCCTCCCATCAGGAGGAGGAGTCCCTGCCCCCTCCCCTTGAATCTGGACTGTCCTATTGGCCAGTCTCAACCTACGGAATGTGTTGCTGGTTTAGTACTTTAGACAAAGTACTGTAGTCCTTTGTCTCTGACCCAGGTGCCTTCTGATAGCATCTCTGAACTTATGAGCATTAAGTTAGGAGCATGTGCATGCATGTGTGTCACCGACTCTGCGACTCCATGGACTGTAGCCCACCAGGCTCCTCTGTCCATGGGATTTCCCAGGCAAGAATACTGAAGTGGGCTGCCATTTCCTCCTTCAGGGGATCTTCCCAACCCAGGGATCAAAGCTGTGTCTCCTGCATTGGCAGGTGGGTCCTTTACTGCTGAGCTGTGAGCATGTGCACACAAGCATGTTCCTTCAGCTTGGAACACTCTTCCCTTAACCATCATATGGCTGTCTCTCTAACTTCCTTCAAGTCTGTGTGACTCCTGGTCCTCTAAGAAGCAGACGCTGAGATGGGGTTAATCATGCCAGGTTTTATGGAGGGAAATGCCTTTATGACAGGAAATAAGGATGGAGCAGGGGGTTGAGGCCTGACAGTGACACAAGCCTGACCCCAAGGGAAGAAAAGAAGAAAAAAGGCAGAATGGAAGGGCCCTAGAGTTTGGTGTTGTCTCAGGAAGTTTCAGCAAAATCTCTGAGCCAGTTTGTTGACGAAGGGTCCCAGGCTCCCAGGAGAGGTCAGTCATTGACAAGAAGCAGCTGTGGAAGAAGTAAGCTTCATATGAATGCAGCAGTGGATTTTAAAGCTTGGTTAACTGTGGCCCTCAGTCAGGAATGTTCTCTGTAGTAGAAAATCTGCAAGACTTTTTCTATAGCTGCCATTAAACCTGTTTCAATGCTTCTTTCCACCAGGTCTCCCTGATCACTCCATAGAAAGAGCAAATCTCCCTCTATCGTCCCCACAACTCTCCCTCACCCCTTAGGCTTCTTTGATTGCACTTGATACCCACTGATTCTATAATTACTTGCTTACTTATTAATTTTCCCACCTTTTGCCTCTAAAAGGTAAGCTTCATAGCACAGGAATTCTTCTCTGTTTGGACACTGAACACTGTCTGGCACTCAATAGAATTATTGAATGAATGAATGAACAGATGGATGGATGAAAGAAAGAATAAATCTTTCCTGATAGGTTTTTAAAAAATTATTTATTTATTTTTGGCTGTGCTGGGTCTTTGTTGCTGCCTGGTCTTTTCTTTAGTTGTGATGAGTGGGGGCCAGTCTCTAGCTGCAGTGCACAGGCTTCTCACTGGGGAGAATGGGCTCTAGGGTGTGCGGGCTTCAGTAGTTGCAGTTCATGGGCTCAAGAGTTGCAGCCCACAGACTTAGTTGCCCCGCGGCAGGAGGTATCTTTCTGGATCAGGGATCAAACTCGTGTCCCCTGCATTGGCAGACAGAATCTTATCCGCTGTACCACCAGGGAAGTCCCTCCTGATAGCTTTTGTAGGGTCACTTTCAATCTGTGCAAGCCCATGTTACAGACTGAATGCTTATCCACCCAAATTCATGTGTTGGAGCTCTAAACCCAAACGTTATAGTATCAACATTTGGAGCTGTGGCTGCTGGGAGGTAATTTGAGTTAGTTGAGATCATGATGATAGAACCCTCGTGGCGGGACTAGCACTCTAAAAAGGAGAGACACCAGCCAGCTTGCTCTTTCTCTCTCTGCACACACACTGAAGAAAGGCCAGGTGTGCACACAGCAAGAAGGCGGTCATCGACAAGCCAGAAACAGAGTCCTCGCAAGACACTGAGTCAGTCGACACCTCAAGTTTGGACTTCCCAGTCTCCAGAGAAGGAAACATTTATTTCTTAAGCCACCCAGTCTGTGGTGCAGTATTTTGTTCTGACAGCCTGAGATGACTAAGACATTCCCCAGCCCAATGCCAGGTCACACGGGGGAGCATCCATAAATTTTTTGGACCACTCTGAATAATGCTCTGAAACAGGAATACCTTATCCTCCATAACCCTGTGTGTCAACCAGAAGTGGGGGTGTTTTCTGGTGCTGGCTTCCAGTTGACAAGCAGACAGGAAGTTGCATATTGTCACTGGTCGTGGCAGCTATATATGAGGAAGGGAAGGGAGATGATATTTTTCGGTCAAACCTCTAATACTGCATCCATGTAAATTTCCTCTCAGAAAATCCCTGTATCATCCTGGACACATTCACGTGATAGTGCCTGGGAAAATGCAATGATGGAGTAAAGTGGGCTGGCTCTGGGCTCTCATCAGTCTCTGGGGTTTGGGGCAGTTTTCCCTACTTGGTCGCTATGGCAACAGAATCCAGCTACCGGTGCCCACCTGTCACCAACATGAGGGCCAGACTTGCACTGCATCTGAGCATGCCTGTCAGAGTGGGGAAGGAGGGAACAAATATGGAAAGGCCTTGTGTAGTCTTAGGAAAATCCAGGTGGCAGTCAGGAAGCAAGTCCAGGCTGCAGATCTGTGGACCTGCCCTGCTAGACGCCCAGGCCCCTGCACAAAACTGCAATGCTGCCCTCTCCTGGTGGCAGGGGGCCTCTGTGAACACAAGGTGGTACCCTCACTCCTGTACCAACCTGCACTGGTGGGTTCAAAATGCAAGTACACATGGCTATATTTAATATGGGTAACCAACAAGGACCTACTGTATAGCACAGGGAACTCTGCTCAGTGTTATGTGCCAGCCTGGATGGGAGGGGAGTTTGGGGGAAAACAAATGAAAAGGGTGTTAGTCACTCTGCTGCTGCTACTGCTAAGTCACGTCAGTCGTGTCCAACTCTATGACCCCGTGGACTGTATCCCCACCAGGCCCCTCTGTCCATGGGACTCTTCAGGCAAGAGTACTAGAGTAGGTAGCCATTCCCTTCTCCAAGGGATCTTCTTGACCCAGGGATCGAACCGGGGTCTCCTGCATTGCAGGCAGATTCTTTACCATCTGAGCCTCGAGGAGAATGGATACACTTATATTTATGGATGAGTCCCTTAGCTGTTCACCTGAAACTATCACAACATTGTTATTAATAACTGGTATACTCCAGTACAAAATAAAATGTTTTTAAAAATGCAGGCAAGATACTTACTGCCAGGCTCTGCCCACCACCTGCCATCACCCCTGCTTCTGCCAGACACCACCTGCCATAGACCTGAGGCCCATTGCCCAGATCTGTGACTTGTTCCCACATCCACCTCCAAACCAAGGGAGGGAGTCAGGGCTCTTTCCTGCTCCCCAGATCTCCCCATGTAAAATCTCCTGTGACCCACTCTGGCCCCAGCACCATGACATCTCCAAGAAGCCAAAGGGCATGTCAGGATGGGTCACTCCCAGCTTGCCGGGTGTGGGGTCCAGGCTCTGCAGTCATTCACCCAAGAAGCCCTGGGTGGGCTCTTCTCTCCTCCTCCCTTCCCATAGGGAGGGCTAGCCAGCCCCCTCCTCGCCCCCTGGCCACCGTCCTGGGCCAGGCCTAGTTCTGCTCCCCAACTGGACTCCTGCAGAGCTTCCTAACCCAGCCGTAGTAACCACTTATTCCTGCCTGCTGGGCCCTGAAGCAGCTTGGGCTCAGGGTCTCCCAACACCCTTCCTGAGCATGACTTTCATGTCCTGGCCCCACACTCTCTCTAACAAGGCACAGAGCTTATTCCTAGAGCAGCCTCAGGGCAAACAGTGGAGGGAGGGAAGAAAGAGGACAATCACTATGTTCCCATCCTCCTCATCTCCCCATCTCTACCACCACTGCTCGTACCCAAACCCTCCCTCTTCTTCTAAGCCCACAAGCCCCACACATACAAACACCAGCAAACAGACCCCTGGCGAACAAGGTATTCCCAGTGACGGGGTAGCCACATGGCAGCTCTGTCCCAGCCAGGCCACCTGATATAGCAATAGATGTCATCGTGGTGTTTTTTTAGCAGTGAGACCACTCATGGATACAAGTCACAGAAATCCAGTACAGAACAGTGCACACAGCTACTATCTCACAGAAGAAGCCCAGAGGCAAGGCGATTGAACCGTGATGACTTCAGCAGTTCAACATTGTTATGCACCCAGATTCGTTTTCTCTTTCCTTTCTGCCACTGACAGCTTGAGGTGGCTCATCTCCCTCTCCTCAGGGTCTCCGAACATCTGTCTCGGCTTCAGGCATTGCACAGCGACCATCAACAAGCTGCTGCAGAACAGGACTTCTTAGCTCTCACCTTTTCAGAGCAAGATAACCTTTCCCAGAATTCCCCTGGCAGTCTTTCCATCACATCTCTTTGGCCAGAATTGTGTCCCACACCTTTCCTAAGCCAATCGCTGACAAAGGGTGTGGAATCATCATCACCATGATTGGCTTAAACTAGCAAAGAGGCACACCCCTGAGGTGCAGCAGAGCCCTGTTCACCTGCTACTGCACTAAACTGGTGTCTGTGGGCAGGTGAACAGGGGGCGGCTACTGGGACACAATCCCCTGGTCTGCCTCTATATTCACATTTAATTGACTCGAACCAGGTGTGGCCTGTGCCCCTCCAAGTGGCCAGGGCCCAACTCTGGGAGCAGAAGCGTGGGAGAGATAAAAGGACCAGTGACCAGCAGTCACTGAGAACCATTATTGCAATGGTTCAACCATGAAATCATGAATGCAGAACAATGGCGATGATGGTTAAAGTAGACAAGAGAAGACACAGGCAAGAGAATTTTTAGCAATTAGAATCAATGAGTCTGGGCAACTCCTTGGATGTGGGGAAAAGAAAGGGCAAGAAAACCTGGAGTTCTCTAGCCAGATGCTTCTGAGGATGGTGGAACCATTGGTGTTGATTCAGCTGGATGTTTGTATCCCAGATAACTAAGGAGGTCACTGTGCTTGCACAAAGGACTGGACAGTTTTATTTATTTTAAAAAAATTATTTTTTGGTCAAACCTCGAGTCACGTGGGATTTTTGTTCCCCAATCAGGGATCGAATCCATACCCCCTACATTGGAAGGGTGGAGTCTTAACCACTGAATAACCAGGGAAGCCCCGGACTGGGTAGTCATGAAGGCCTTTTCACACCCACTGGTGTCACTTGTTCCTCACAGCCACCCAGCAAGGCAGGCAAGGTGGGACAGGTAATGCCTTTCCTATTTTACAGGTAAAGATGCTGGCACTTGTTGGCAACATAGACCTCAGGTTCCCAGGGTGACAGAGCCTAAAATTGGGACAAAATCTGAGTACCCGAACTGGGGGAGTCAGGCTAACCTGGGCTGGGATCTCCTGCACTAATGCGATCACTCTTTGCCTAGACTGCACCTGTCTCCACGTTCTAGCTTTAAAGACTGAAATTTCTCTTATCTCTGTTGTTCATACCAGAGGTCCTTTTATTGGTCAGTTTCAAAGAAACTGACTTCCTTGTGCCATATGAAACTGCCATTTCTAAAGCACAATTATGGGCGGTTTTTGTTTTTGTCTCAGAATGGGGAAGCACTTCCCAAGTATAATAAACTCAGAAGCTGGGAAGGAGAGGAGGAGGGAGGGAAGGGAAAGCCAGGGATGGAAAGTCTAATAAATTGGACTCTGTCAAAGCAATCATTGCAAAAACCACCATAAGCAAAATAAAAATGCAATCTAGGGAAAACACAGTATTTGCAATTCATATCACAGACAAAAGGCTAATTATCCTAATGGATAAAGAGTTCTACAAATCAACCTGGGATTAAAAAAGGACCAGCGAACAAGAAAGTAGACTAAGGATATAAACAGATTTCAGAAAAGAAAATACACATGCTTCTTGAACCTATAAAAATATACTAAATCTCAAATTAAATGTACAAGATAAACTATTTTTTTAACCAGAGAGATGGTTTGCCAAGGAGCTAAATGATTGATACTGTCTTGGAGAGGGTAAGAGAAAAAGGAGCTGTCATAAATTGTCGGCAGAAGAATGAATTATAATGAATTCTGGAAGAGAAGCAATATTCATCACTGGTATAAAGCTATACACAATTTCACCCTAAACTTCCACTTCTAGAAATTTCTCCTGCAGAGATACTTACACATACATCAAATTACAAATGTACAAAGTCGTGTTACAGTATTGTTTGTAAGAACAAAAGATGGAATGCTTCCTAGAAGTCCACCAATTAGAGACTGGTTTTTAAAAAAACTTTTATTGATGTACAGTTATTTACAATGTTGTATTAGTTTCGGGTGTAAAGCACAGTTAGACAAACACATATATCCACTCTTTTTTAGATTATTTTCCCATATAGGCCATTACAGAGTATTGAGGAGTTCCTTGTGCTATCAGCAGGTTCTTGTTAGTTATCTATTTTATGTATATGTGTGTGTATATGTCAATCCCAGTCTCCCAATTCATCCCTTCCCCACCTCTCCCCCCACCCCCAGTAACCATAAGTTTTTTCCTACATCTGTGACTCTATTTCTGCTTTGTAAATAAGTTATTAAGTGCTGATTTGTTGTTTAGTCACTCATTTGTCTCTGACTCTTTGCGACCCCGTGGGCTGCAGCACGTCAGGCTTCCCTGTCCTTCACTATTTCATGGAGCTTGCTCAAACTCATGTCCATTGAGTCAGTGATGCTATCTAACCATCTCATCCTCTGCCATCCTCTTCTCCTTTTGCCCTCAATCTTCCCCTGCCTCAGGGTTTTTACCAGTGAGTTGGCTGTTTGCATCAGGTGGACAAAGTATTAGAGCTTCAGCTTCAGCATCAGTCATTTCAATGAATCTTCAGAACTGATTTCCTTTAGGATTGACTGGTTGGATCTCGTTGCTGTCCAAGGGACTCTCAAGAGTCTTCTCTAACACCACAGTTCAAAGGCATCAATTCTTCACCAGTCAGTGTTCTTTATGATCCAACTCTCACATTCGTACAAGACTACTGGAAAAACCATAGCTTTGACTAGATAGATGGACATTTGTTGGCAAAGTGATGTCTCTGCTTTTTAACAAGCTGTCTAGGTTTAATATGCTGTATGAGTGACGATACATCTATGTAAAAAGAAAGAACTTTGATTGTGCTGATACAGAATAATCTCCAAGACACATTAACTGAAAAACAAGGAGCAAAACAGCATATATGGTAGAATGCCATTCATGCAAAATACAAATATGCATGTAGTGGTATTGGCACATAGATATGCAGAACTTCCCTTGAAGAATGAACAAGAAACTGATAACACAGACTGTCCCTGGGGAAGGAGACAGAGTAATTGGGAACAGGGAAGCAAGAGAAGACCATTTGCTATAAGCTCTTTTATAGGTTTACAATTTACCATGTTAATTTACTATCTATTAATACATTGGATATAAAACAAAACTGTGGACTCCCCTGGTGGTCCAGTAGTAAAGAATCTGCCTGCTAATATATGAGACACAGGTTCCATCGCTGATGCGGGAAGATCCCATGTGCCTCAGCAACTAAGCCCAGGCACCACAACAACTGAAGCCCACTTACCTAGAGCCTCTGCTCTGCAAAAAGAGAAGCCACTGCCATGAGAAGCCCACTTACCACAATTAGAGAATAGCCCCTGCTTGTCACAACTAGAGAAAAGCCTGCACAGCAACCAAGACTCACATGGCCAAAATTTTTTTAAAAAATAAAATAAATAAAACTTTAAAAAAATTGGAATAAAAAATACACTGAAAGGATAAAAACTTTGATTAGTATGTAGTGGCTTAGACTGTAGGAACGGATATTCTACTGGTTTTCTATGGTATATAACCAGTGACCACCAATATAGCAGCTTGAACAACACAATTTATCACCTCATGGTTCAGTGGGTCAGGAGTCCAGGCAAAGCTTAGCTGGGTCTTCAGCTCATGGTCTCACGAGGCTGCGATCAAGGTGCTGACTGGGCTGCCTTCTCATCTGGAGGCTTGACTGGGGAAGAATCCAATTCCAAGTTCATACTGATTATTAGCAGAATCCATTTCTTTGCAGCTGTATGACTGGGTGCCCTGGCTTTTTGCTGGCTGTTGGCTTGAGGGTACGCTAAGATTCTAGAAGAGAGATTTTTATATAATTTTATTTATTTACTGGCTGCACTGTGTTTCTGTTGCTGCGTGTGGGCTGTCTCTAGTTGCTGTAAGCGGGGACTACTCTCTAGTTGAGGTCCACAGCCATCTCATTATGGTGGCTTTTCTTATTGCAGAGGATGGGCTCTAGGGCTCATGGCTTCAGTAGTTGGTGGCACATGGGCTCTTTGTTGGAGGTCCCAAACACTAGAGCACAGGCTCAGTACTTGCGGCACACGGGCTTAATTGCCCCAAGGTATGTGGGACCTTCCTACATCAGGGATCAAACCCATGTACCCTGCATCAGCAGACAGATTCTTAACCATTGGACCACTAGGGAATTGTAAGAAGAGAGATTTTTAGAAAAACTAATCATAGAAAAAAAGCATCTCAGAATGAGGAGCTAAGTCTCAAGGCCAATCTGCTCACATCCCTCCCCCCGGGTGGGTCCCTGTGCCCACAGGAAGGCACTCAACCTCCCCAGTTCAAAATTCTGGGACCATCACTCAAAGGGCCTCACATCACCATGCAGGCTCATCTCCTGCCACAGCCCAGCTAGGAGTCTACACTGCAGCCATCCAGACAATCCTCGCTGCTCCCAGAAAATATGCTTTGGTGTCCCATCTTGGGAGACGATGGTCTCTACCCCAGACTGTCTTTCCCTGCACTGTCCTTCCCTTGCTCTATTCAGCTTCTCATTTCTGTTCTGTTATTATCTCTTCCGCAAAGCCTCTACCAACCCCGCAAGAGTCACCCCCTTACACCTCTCCGGATCTCTCTCAGCACTTATAACTCTGTAAATAGCTCCCACCATCTACTAAGCATCTCATCCAGTGCCCTGAGCATGCATCAGCTCTGCATTCGTGTGTGTTAGTTGCTTAGTCGTGTCTGACTCTTTGTGGCCCCATGGACTGTAGCTTGCCAGGCTCCTTTGTCCGTGGAATTCTCCAGGCAAGAATACTGAAGCGGGTAGCCATTCCTTTCTCCAGGGAATCTTCCTGACCCAGGGATCAAACCCATGTCTCCTGCATCGGCAGGCAGATTCTTTACCACAGAGCCACCTGGGAAGTAGGTGCTCCATCAGCTCCCAGCCTGACTTCCACTGAGTCGGTGCTCTGAGCTGACCTTGGGAAAAAACTGATCCTTGAAACCAGTAGACAGGGTCCCTGGGACCCAACAGCCCCAGTGCTGAACCCAACCTTCCTGGTATTAAAACCATAAAACAGCAGAAGCTCCTGGATGAAAAGCTGAACTCACCCTCACCCCAGAGGACACAGAGTGGGCTCGAGGCAGCAGTGCTGTATCAGGCTCCTGGACCACATGCCTAGGGTCACAGACCTGCTGTGGTGGTTGAACAGCTGAGGTCTGGGGACAGATAGGAAGTAGCCAGGCAGTGGCCAGGGACGACGGGATTGATCAGGATTCTGTGCCTCCTCCCAGGGCGGTGGCACCTGCCAGTCAGGCAGTGACAAGCAGGTGAGTTTCATCAGCCCTGAATTTCACCTCCGACTAAACAAAGACTGAGCTTGCTAGGAAGTCGGATTCTAAATTTAGCACCAAACTCTGGGCACCTGGTGAGCTGGCCTCCACTGCCCGTGGCATGGGGGGCTGGGAGGGTGCTGCTCCTTTTCTCCCTCTCCGGTCGGGCTGTCCTGAGACCCAGGACTCACCATGGGCTGCCAGAGGGGCAGATTGTGCCTCAAAGACCCTCCTCGGAAAGCCTGCTGTTCTGCTGGGGGAGGGAAGCGGGGGCAGGTAAGATCCTTCAGGAGCTCATTTCCAAGGCCTGACAGGTACCCCTCCTCCATAGTCCCACACTGTCTTGACTCTGCAGGGCCTCTAATGCCACCACCCCAGGGTCTGAGTTGACCCTAATCCCCACTGGCCCTGTGTAAGATGGGGCATCCACCTGCCCCCATCTCAGTCTTTCTGGGACTGGGGGGAGGTCCTGAGGCTGAGAAAGGGTGACGCCTACCCTACGATTCAGCCCCAAAACTTTACCTACAATGCAGAAGCCTGCATGTGTGCATGGCTCCTGAATAACAGATTATAACTGGCCTCCCAAATCCTTGGATCATCTCCCTTAATCCTTTCCCAAACCCTGGGAGGGTGGTACTATGAGGAACCCATTTTGCAAGTTGGAAAACTGAGGTTTGTCATGGTTAATTAACTTATTTGATACTATACAAGTGGGTCAGGACAATACCAGACTCCCACTCTCTCTTTTTTTTTGGGGGGGGGGCCATGTGACATGTGGGATCTAAGTTCCCTGATCAGGGATCAAACCTGCGTCCTCTGCGTTGGAAGCGTGGCATCTTAACCACTGGACCTGCAGGGAAGAACTGAAGACCCCACTCTGAAGGGCTTCTCCTCCACACCACATGTCTCTCTGCACAGGGACATTCCCTGAGTCCCAGGTGCTGAAGTTGGAGCTCTGCCCAGCTCTTGTTATAGCTGAGTCCCCACAGCCAGCAAGCTGGAGCCTGGGTTAGGAGGAGGCTCAGGAGCCACACTGAATGAGCCTTACTGGCCGTGTGGGCCTGGGCACGTGAACCAGCCTCTCTGAGGCTCACTTCCCATGTGTAAGAGAGGACAGTTCTTTAGTGAGCCAGCTTGGCCAGGCTGAACTGCATCTCCCAGGGCTCTCTTCCCTGTGTCCTTCTGGTTGGTGCCCAGAGGACAAGGTCCAGGGTGAGCTTTAGAGGTGAGCATGAAGCTGGCAGCCATTGTGTTAGTTTCTGCTGCACAGCAAAGTGAATCAGCTATATATATACATATATCCCCTTTTTTTGGATTTCCTTCCCATTCAGGTCACCACAGAGCACTAAATAGAGTTCCCTGTGCTGTCCAGCATGTTCTCATTGCTGTTGTTCAGTCACTCAGACATGTCCGACTCTTTGTGACCCCCATGAACTGCAGCACTAGAGGCTTCCCTGTCCTTCACTATCTCCCGGAGTTTGCTCAAACTCATGTCCATTGAGTAGGTGATGTCATCCGACTGTCTCATCCTCTGTCACCCGCTTCTCCTCTTGTTCTCAATCTTTCCCAGCATCAGGGTCATTTCCAATGAGTTGGCTGTTCACATCAGGTGGCCAAAATATTGGAACTTCAGCTTCAGCATCAATCCTTCCAATGAATATTCAGGGTTGATTTCCTTTAGGATTGACTGTTTTGATCTCCTTGCTGTCCAAGGGACTCTGAAGAGTCCTCTCCAGCACCACAATTCGAAAGCATCAATTTTTCAGCACTCAGCCTTCTTTATAGTCCAACTCTCACATCCGTACATGACTACTGTTCTCTTTAGTTACCTATTTTATACATAGTAGTGTTTGTTTGTCAATCCCAATCTCTCATCAGTTTCTGCTTGCTAATCTGTGCTCATTTCTTTGCTGTGGGGCCTGCAAGTGTCCTACCTTCCCCTGGGCGCTCCCTCCCCTCAGCTCCTGTAACTTCCAGGTCAGGTCTCTGTGTCCAGCCACAGAAGAGGGTACTTTCTTCTTCTCTGGGACACCCATGCCATTAAGGTTTGGAGGTAGCAAAAAGAGACACAGTTTTCAATCTGTCCCCTAGCTTCCAGTGAGGGTGACCACCTCCTTCTGGCTTGCCTGGGACTTTCCCAATTTACAAAGCACAAGTCTCACCTCTTGGGAACCCTCTCAGTCCCAGAAAAACAGGGACTTGGTCACCTTGTTCCAGTTTGTGCTTAGAGGATCCAGCCAGTCCCGCATCTGATGCAAATAAACAGCCTTAAAAGACTGCTTAACCAGCAAAGGGCAGCAGTGTAACATAGATGGATGGATGCATGCATGGGCAGATAATAGATACATAGATGATAGATGATGGATGGATAAAAGATATAGTTGATAGATAACAGCTAGATAGATGGATAGATAGATAGAGAAACAGGTAAATAGATGAATGCCAACAGATGCCAGGTGGCAACTGTGTTTGCCTCACAGAGTTGTGAGCATTAAATGAGATTTTACACCCAGTGCCTGGCACAGAGGAAGCAATCAGTACATATTAGTCATTGTTGTCACTTAAAGTGAAACTGTTAGTCACTCAGTTGTGTCCCACTCTTTGCAACCCTATGGATTGCAGCCCACCAGGTTCCTCTGTCCATGGAAGTCTCCAGGAAGGAATACTGAAGTGGGTAGCCATTTCTTTCTCCAGGGCATCTTCCCCATGCAGGGATCGAGCTCTGGTCTCCTACATTACAAGTAGATTCTTCTCTCTGAGCCATCAGGTTGTTACTTAAGGTGGATCACAAAGTTCTGGGACATAAAATGGTGGTGGAAACACCTTCTCCTCTGACCCCCAGAACCAAAAGTTGTAAGTAAAACTCATCTGGGCTGATAGCATTTCTCTTTGGTGGGGGTACCAATTGAGAGGAGCCTGAGGGAGCTTCCTGGGGTACCATGTTCTATGTTGTGATGGAGGTGGTGGGCACATATGAAAAACATCACTGAGATGTGCATGTAAGATGGAGACACTTTACTGCAATAAGCTATCATCTGATAAAACATTGAAATTTTTCTAATGTGATGGAAGAACCAGAAAAGCTATCTAGTGCTCCTCTGCCATCAGTTGAGTGTCTGACATCATGTTACTTCTTTGGACCACAGTTACCACATTCATGAAGTAGGTAAGCCTTGGTAGAGATCCGGGAAGTGGTCTACTTGGCCTCCTTGTCCCCTAGTTCCCTAGATATTTGTTTCAAAACAGACAAGAAAAAAGAGGCAGCTACAGAGAAGGTTTTTTAAGAATTGAGGTGTGATCCAGGCCACAGAGTCAGTGCTTCCTTCAGAGGATGCTTGCCTTCGCAGGCCCTGTCCTTCAGACAAGGACAATTGTGAGTTTGTGTGTCTACACCAGAAATGCCTAGGAAAGCTCTTCGAAAAGGCTCTAATGCTAGAGATGAAGGAAGGCATTAGAACTGCAAGGGAAGGTGTGTGCCCTGAACCTGCCTTATCACCCGGGGAGAAAGGATGAAAATACCCACGATTCATAGACTCACCATGTACCAGGCTGAGCACCAAGTGCTTCACACACACCTTTCATTTTACCCCACCATGGAGTGATGCACAGTCACTAACAAGGAGATACGTGTATGAATTTGGAGAGATTGTGTATTTCTTTACTCATCTGCATTTTCTAATTTTTTATTATCTATAGAAAAAAATACTATAGAAATTTAAAAATGGAAAATGCATGATTGGCAAAGAAGCTCTTTTTCTCTCTGTGGGAAGGGGAGGCTGAGCATGATCCTGAAAGGTCCTAAATTAATGCAGAATCAGGCAGTAACTGCACCTGCCATGTCACACAGGGACTGCGACTGTCCCCAGTGCCACGTGCTTGATTTCAACTTTGATTAACAGAAAACAGTCTTGGTTGGAGGCAGAGAGAGGAGCCAGGAGGCTACTGCTGTGGGAAAAAATACTAGCGTTATTAGACCCTGTTGCCATAGCAACAGCACAGCAAAGCTATTTTGTTGTTAACTCCTGAGAGAAAAGGAAGGACCAACATTAATGTAGTTATAGTACAATTTGGACTGTGGGTATTCAACCTCTCCCCTCCACCCCAACTCCTACGAGTATAGTCAGCGTATTCCCAGCAGCTGTCACTATGCCCTCTCTCTTCTAGTCCAGAAATCATATACTGCCAAGTGAGGATACAGGATTTGGGGATGATCCCTAGAACAGCGCTTTCAAACCATATTAAGCATCCCCTGGGGACTGTGTTAAAATGCTGAGTCTGACTCAAAGGCGGGTCTGGGATATGCTCCAAGATGCTGCATTTCTAACGAGCTCCCAGATGATGCCAATGCTCTTGGTCCACGGACCACACTTTGAGTAGCAAAACCCTGGTCAAGACGGTTAAACCTTTACAAAGGAGAAAACCAGAACAAGCATGCCTTGTCCCTTGCTGTCTCTTCCCTCTGGATCTAGCTTGGTACCTGGTACCCAAGTAGGAAGGGGAAGGAGCAGAAGGCTCAGTACACACTCTGTGAATGAACAGATGGGTGAAGAGATGAACATTGGATTCATTCACATTTTGATACTGACCATCTTAATTGAAAAGTAAGGGACTTTCCTAGTGGTCCAGTGGTTAAGACTCCACCTTCCAAGGCAGGGAGTGCAGGTTCAATCCCTGGTCGGGGAGCTAAGATCACATACCTCTTGGCCAAAAAACCCCAAAACATAAAACAGAAGCAATATTGTAACAAATTCAATAAAGACTTAAAAATGGTCCACATAAAAAAAAACTTCAAAAAATTAGTAAAAAATAAAATAAAATAACCCATGCTGCTGCTGCTGCTGCTAAGTCGCTTCAGTCGTGTCCGACTCTATGCGACCCCATAGACGGCAGCCCACCAGGCTTCCCTGTCCCTGGGATTCTCCATGCAAGAACACTGGAATGGGTTGCCATTTCCTTCTCCAATTCATAAAAGTGAAAAGTGAAAGTGAAGTCGTTCAGTACCCATGGCAAAACATTAAACCTTATGAAAAAGCAAATCTTCTTTCATGTCCAAGCTTCTGGTCACCTGTTCATAAGACTTTACTTATTTTATTTTATCCTCCGAGAAATTACTGTTAATATATATATAATTTTTTCTTGACACAAGTGGGAGAATACTACGGGCCAGCACCACACAATATCTCATGGATTTTTTTATCTTAAAATATGTATTAGAGATCGTTCCATATTTGTACATTTGCATGTCGCTTCAGTCATGTCCGACTTTTTGCGACCCCATTGGCTGCAAACTGCCAGGCTTCTCTGTCCACGGGATTCTCCAGGCAAGAATACTGGAGTGGGTTACCATGCCCTCCTCCAGGGGATCTTCCTGACCCAGGGATCAAACCTGAATCTCCTGCAGCTCCTGCATTGCAGGCAGATTCTTTACTGCTGAGCCACTAGGGAAGCCCATCCATACATATAATTTTACTTTATTCTTTTAAACATCCATATAGTATTCTATTCCAAATATATTTAAACACCGCCCTGTTGCTTGAAATGTCTGACATTACAAATCTTTTGGCATCTCAACCCATGCTACAATAGACACCCTTGTATATATGTATTTGTGCAAATACATATATGAATGTTATCTGTTGGGTAAATTCCTAGATGTGGAATAGCTGGGTCAAAGGGTGCATATATTTTTTAGGATGCTAGGTAATGTTTAATTGCCTATCAAATAAGCTGTACTAATTTTACACTCTCACCAACATTTTGTAAGAATGTCTAATTCCCTATACTTTTAAATACTATCCCTTTTTATTAATAACCTTTTGAATCTGATAAGTGAAAAAGTTCTTGTTTTCATTTGATTTCAACACATGGAACTCTGCTCAGTACTATGTGGCAGCCTGGATGTGAGTGAAGTTTGGGGGAGAATGGATACATGTATATGTATGCCTGAGTCACTTCACTGTTCATGTAAAATTATCACAATGTTATTGATCAGTTATATCCAATACAACATAAAAAGTTAAAAAAATAGGAATGAGATTGTACATATTTTCACATTTTCCGTGCAATTATATTAACTAGTAAAGTGTTGTTTTATTTAGGAAAGTTAATGATTTTTGTATATTGATTTGGGAATCAGCAACCTCACTGAATCTGCTTACTGCTTCCATTTTTTTTTTTTTCAGTTGATTTCTTGGCTTTTCCAGTTACATTACCATAGCATTTGAGAATTATAACAATTTTGTCTCTTCCCTTACAATTTTTATACTCTTCTTTCTTTTCTTATTGGTTCATAAGCTGGAGAAACTACCTGAAAACTGTACTGAGAGTGGGCAGCCTGACTTTAATCCTTTTAGTGTGTTTCCATCAGGGAATTCCCTGGGAGTCCAATGGTTAAGACTCTGTTTTCACTACCAGAGTCCAGGTTTGATCCCTAGCTAGGGAATTAATAATAATGCTGTGCAATATGGCCAAACTAAAAAAAAAAAAAAAAAAAAAATGGGTTTCCATCCTTAAGAATAATGCTAACTTTGGTATGAGATATATTTTTGTTTTATTAAGGAAATATCTGCATTGTTAAGAGTTTCCCCAATTCCGATTTCATTAAATATTTTTTAAAAATCAGAATGATAATAAATGAAGCACAAGAAAACACTGAAATATTGAATTATCTTTTAACTCTTGGAGTGAGCCCCACTTGCTTGTGGTTCTGTCTTTCTTTTAACATGCTATTAAAGGAAATGTCTTTCTTTTCATTGTTTCCATTTGCTATTATTTGATTAGGATTTTCTATTGTTCTTCATAAGTTAAGTTCATCTCTATTATTCTTTTTATGCTTCTTGGGATTTGAAATCTGTATCATTCTGGTTTAAATAAAAATCTGGACTGTTTCTTTTGTAGTCCTCAAACTTTGCTTGAAAAAAACTTTTTACAAATCATAAATGTCCAGAAATGGAGAATGCTTAAATTTCTTTGTCTGTAACGCCATGAGGCTATTTGTCTCAGCTGGGCGGACTGGGGAGGGGACGGCCCATTTTGGCAAGTTTCTCCCCTTGTTCCCCGACAATCCATTGGTTGGCTTCAGTTCCATTTATAATACTGAGTTGACCAAAAAGTTGGACAATTTCCAAAATTGATTTTATTGGGTTGACCATAAACTATTATAGAAAAACCTGAATGAACTTTTTGGCCAACCCAATAAAATCAATTTTGGAAATTTTCACTTTCCTAGAAAATAATCCAGTTTTTTGCACATTTGCTTACATAAATATAAGCAAAGCATTTTCTTACAATTTATTTAATTTCTTCCATATCTATGATTACTTTTCCATTCTTATTTCTAAATTTATATATTGGTGCTTTCTCCTTTTTTGTCTTGTGTAGATATGCTAGTAATCTCCCTATTTCATTATATGTATATTTTTTATATTTCAATTTTTCAAGCTCTTGGATTTATGTTCTAGTGTACTATTTTCTGAGCCAATAATTAGTCTTCATTATTACAAGTCTTTCATTTCTTTTCCGTACGTTTGTTTTTTCATTATTTTTCCAACCTCTTAGGTTGTAATAACTAAGTCTCACGTTTTTATGTTTAGAATGGAGTACCCTGAGAATCGGGTCCCCAGATAGAGGTAATGAATCCACCCAATGCAGGAGACATAACAGACTCAGGTTTGATCCCTGGGTTGGGAAGATCCCTGGAGTAGGAAATGGCAACCCATTCCAGTATTCTTGCCTGGAGAATCCTATGGACGGAGGAGCCTGGCAGGCTACAGTCCATAGGGTTGCACAGGGTTGGACACGACTAAAATGACTTAGCACACATGCACACACGCCCCTGAGAACAACTGTAGCTGTAGCCTCCAGATCAATGCTGTTCAATGCAGTACTTAATAGCTATTTAAATTGTAATTCGTTAAGATGAAATAAAAGGAAAACTTCAGTTCCCAGTGCATGAGGGACATTTTAACGGTTCAGTAGCCACAAGTGGCTAGTGGCTCATGTATCAGATACCCTAGATGTAAAACAATTCCTTCTACTGGATACCAAGGCTGTAGAATGTAATATATACTTGTAAAGGTTCAAACACCTCCAGTTGCAAGTGACAAAAACCCAACTCACACTCATGGAAAGCCCTAAAGAGAAAACATGAGCCCGGTACCTGCATAGCCCTGAAGTATAGCTGGCTTCAACACAGCCGGATTTACTCTTTCATTTCTGTCCATTTTTTTCGTTCTCTTTGTCCTCGCTTCCTCAAATTATATCATCAGGGTTTTTCTGCCTTCTCCCTCTCCCAGTTCTCTTTCTGTCTGTTCAGTGTTTCTCTGCTCATCTTAGCCATGAAATATAGCATAACAATGTATTAATAGTGTAGCAGCTAAAGGCTCAAGCTACAAAGTCAGAATTCTTGAACACGAACCCTTGTTCCACCATGAATGTAAGTGACACATTAATGAACCTCTTGGGACTTTCTTGGTGGTCCAGTGGTTAAGACTTTGCCTTCTAATGCAGGGGATGTGGGTTTGATTCCTGCCTGGGGAGCTAAGATCCTACATGCCTCAGGGCCTAAAAAAAAAAAAATATATATATATATATATATATATATATAATATATATATAAACAGACACACTACTGTAACAAATTCATGCACTACTCTTCAGTTCAGTTCAGTTCAGTCGCTTAGTCATGTCTGGCTCTTTGCAACCCAATGAACAACAGCAAGCCAGTCCTCCCTGTCCATCACCAACTCCCAGAGTTCACCCAAACTCATGTCCATTGAGTCGGTGATGCCATCCAACCATCTCATCCTCTGTCATCCCCTTCTCCTTCTGCCCTCAATCTTTCCCAGCATCAGGGTCTTTTCAAATGAGTCAGCTCTTCTCATCAGGTGGCCAAAGTATCGGAGTTTCAGCTTCAGCATCAGTCCTTCCAATGAACACCTAGGACTGATCTCCTTTAGGATGGACTGGTTGGATCTCCTTGGAGTCCAAGGGACTCTCAAGAGTCTTCTCCAACACCACAGTTCAAAAGCATCAATTCTTCAGCCCTCAGATTTCTTTATAGTCCAACTCTCACATGCATACATGACCACCGGAAAAACCATAGCCTTGACTAGATGGACCTTTACTGACAAAGTAATGTCTCTGCTTTTAAATATGCTGTCTAGGTTGGTCATAACTTTCCTCCCAAGGAGTAAGTATCTTTTAATTTCAGGGCTACAATCACCATCTGCAGTGATTTTGGAGTCCAAAAAATAAAGTCTGTCACTGTTTCCACTGTTTTCCCATCTATTTGCCATGAAGTGATGGGACCAGATGCCATGATCTTAGTTTTCTGAATGTTGAGCTTTAAGCCAACTTTTTCACTCTCCTCTTTCACTTTCATCAAGAGGCTCTTTAGTTCTTCACTTTCTTCCATAAGGGTGGTATCATCTGCATATCTGAGGTTATTGATATTTCTCCCAGCAATCTTGATTCCAGCTTGTGCCTCTTCTAGTCCAGCGTTTCTCATGATGTACTCTGCATAAGTTAAATAAGCAGGGTGACAATATACAGCCTTGACATACTCCTTTTCCTATTTGGAACCAGTCTGTTGTTTCATGTCTAGTTCTAACTGTTGCTTCCTGACCTGCACACAGGTTTCTCAAGAGGCAGGTCAGGTGGTCTGGTATTCCCATCTCTTTCAGAATTTTCCACAGTTTATTGTGATCTACACTGTCTGTCAAAGGCTTTGGCATAGACAATAAAGCAGAAATAGATGTTTTTCTGGAACTCTCTTGTTTTTTCGATGATCCAGCGAATGTTGGCAATTTAATCTCAGGTTCCTCTGCCTTTTCTAAAACCAGCTTGAACATCTGGAAGTTCACGGTTCACGTATTGCTGAAGCCTGGCTTGGAGAATGCTCTACTGTAACAAATTCGATCAAGACTTAAAAAAGAAAAGCAATTAGAAATTTAAAAATAAAGTGATACATTGCTTCACCTCTTTATGTCTCCATCTCAATGTGCTCATTTCTCAAATGAGGACGTAACAAAACCTAGTTCATAGCATCGTTGTGTGAATTAAATGAGATAAGGCACATCCTACACTTAGCACAGCACCATAGTATGCACTCACCAAATACCAGCTGTTGTACGAGCGAATCATCTCTCCATGTGGCGGGCTGTTTGACCACTGGCAGCTGCAGGCTCCTATCATCCAAGCCTGATAGAAAAGAGACAGGCTTCTCCATTAACTATAAAATCTCAGCTGGGACTGCTGGCCCAATCTGGGTCAAATGTTCGTCTTTAAAACAATCACTGTGGTCCAAAGAATGGTTGCTCTAGATTGTACAGGTCTGGGTCATGTGCCCCAATTCTGCAGTCAAAATAACATTAGTCACCATGATTAACAAACCCATCAGGGATTTTTCTGGTTGTCCAGTGGTTAGGACTCTACACTCTCACTGCCTTGGCCCGGGTTCAATCCCTGGTCAAGGAACTAGAATCCCACAAGCTATGCAGCTCAGCCAAAAACAAACAAACAATAGCAAATCCCATAAAAAGAGCAGAGTTTGAGGCAGAGATAGCTTCCAAAAAAAACCAGATTACTTTTGGCAGAAAAGAAAGTGAAAGTCACTCAGTCATGTCCGACTCTTTGCGACCCCATGGACTATATAGCCCACGGAATTCTCCAGGCCAGGATACTGAAGTGGGTAGCCGTTCCCTTCTCCAGGGGATCTTCCCAACCCAGGGATCGAACCCAGGTCTTCCACATTGCAGGCAGATTCTTTAGCAGCTGAGCCACCAAGGAAGCCCAAGAATACTGGAGTGGGTAGCCTAACCTTTCTCCAGTGGATATTCCTGACCCAGGAATTGAACCAGGGTTTCCTGCATTGCAGGCAGATTCTTTATCATCTGAGCTACCAGGGAAGCCCACCAGGCTCCTCTGTCCATGGAATTCTCCAGGCAGGAATACTGGAGTGGGTTGCCGTTCCCTTCTCCAGGGCACCTTCCTGACCCAGGGATTGTACCTGGGTCTCCTGGATTGCAGGCAGATTCTTTACCTCTAAGCCACCAAGGAAGCCCTTTAGGAGAAAAAGAATGTGGAAAACTATGCTGAGTCATTAGAAACTCAAGCAGACAGTCTATTACATTCCACCCTGGAATGCCCAGCATGTGTACACATATATGTGCACATATACACACATGTTTTCCCAGGCATGTAATCTTTAAATGCCTCCCTAATACAACGCAACTATCCTGCTGCTGCTGCTGCTGCTAAGTCGCTTCAGTCGTGTCCGACTCTGTGCGACCCCATAGACGGCAGCCCACCAGGCTCCCCCGTCCCTGGGATTCTCCAGGCAAGAACACTGGAGTGGGTTGCCATTTCCTTCTCCAATGCATGAAAAGTAAAAGTGAAGTCGCTCAGTCGTGTCCGACTCTTCGTGACACCATGGACTGCAGCCCACCAGGCTCCTCCGTCCATGGGATTTTCCAGGCAAGAGTACTGGAGTGGGGTGCCATTGTATACACACATGTTTTCACAGGCATGTAATCTTTAAATGCCTCCCTAATACAACGCAACTATCCTACATACATCAAATATATATAAACACACGTGCATTTCTCTCATCACACATGGATATGGCTTCTAATGGTCACACAACCTACAGTCAAATGATACAGGGAACCACCCTAAACACAGTATACAGTGGTGGAGGAATAGTGGTACACACACACACACACACACACACACACACCCCTACCTACCTACTGAGAAAAGGAAAAACAAGAAGCACAGTCCTTGGTGAGTCAGTAGTAAAGAATTCACCTACCAATGCAGGGGACACAGGTTCAATCCTTGGTCCAGAAAGATCCAACCTGCCCCAGGGTAACTAAGCATGTGCCACAGCTACTAAAGCCCACAATCTAGAGCCTGTGAGCCACACTTACTGAGCCCACATGCTGTAGCTACTAAAGCCTGTGCTCCACAGCAAGAGAAGCCACCACAATGAGAAGCCCGAGCACTGCAACCAGAGAGTAGCCCCTGCTCGCCGCAACTAGAGAAAGCCTGTGGGCAGCAACGAAGACCCAGTACAGCCAAAAAAAATTAATTAATTAAAAAAGAAGAAGCTCAGTCTCTAATCAATAGGACCAGCCACAACCTCTATAGAGGATTACAAGGGCTCCGATGTCTGGCCATGGGGTGAGTTTCTTGGTCTCTCACTATGGGTGCCCCAAATTTTGCACACTGAGAAAATCTCTCCTGTCTATTATTCTTATGACATCAGGGGCTGGAGAGAGATTTCCCTTCTGAAGAATACATAGCCCTAGAAGCCTACTTCCTGCTGAATGACTAAGGGGTCCTAGGAGTTTCCTTTGGGTTTAAGCCATGATAGATCCACTCCACCAGTGTGGGGGTATTAAATCATACAAATGTCTTTAACATTCTGATCTTCTGCCAGAAAAAAATTGTTTCCTGGAGTCTCCTTTGAGCTGGAATTCCCGCAATAGAAATCCTGCCAAGCTGTGGTCTTTTAATCTGAATCCCTCTCTTTTCACATCTGCCACTTAAAAGTAATCTTTCCAGAAAATCTGGACCGACACAACTTTTGGTAAGTAGATTTTTGTTGCATTCTCATGTTGAATCTGAATTTCTCCTGAAATTTTTAAAGAACAACTTGATTTAAGTATACTTGGAAATAACACAATGAAAACATTTTCTGAGATATCCAAACCTTAATTCCGTCATAATCACATGGAAGCAGAAAAACCCACCCACTCTCCAGAAGTTCAATGGAGAATAAAGATCTACTTTTTGTACAATATAAGATGACTGAGAGGCACAACCATAATTATACTGTCAGCCATTCCTGCCATAATAATTCAAAGTTAGCTGGCACTCCGTTTGAAAACCAAATAAAATGTCATCATATTAAACTTTGGGGTACTCTGTAAAAATGGAGTTCAAACTTCACTCACGAGTATAAGAGACCAATTTCCAGGCTTCACTGGTGGCTCAGTAGTAAAGACTGCCATTGCAGGAGACTCGGGTTCCGTCCCTGATCTGGGAAGATCCCACATGCCCTACAGCAACTGAGCCCGTGCACCACAACTGCTGAGCCTGTGTTCTAGAGCCCACGTGCTGCAACCACTGAAGCCTGTGCACCCTAGAGCCCATGCTCTGCAACAAGAGAAGCCACTGCAATGAGAAGTCCGTGCATCGCTGCTATAGAGTGCAACTAGAAAAGAGCCTGCACAGCAACAAAGACCCAGCGCAGCCAAAAAATAAATAAAATCTTAAAAAGAGAGAGACCAATTTCCCCACCCACCCTTAATCACATTTGGGTGTCTGTCCAAAACAAACATGTTCATGAGTACCTAAATTAACCATCTTTCTGTTGGGTGGATCTACTCTCATTTGACAGAGTGGTCTGGCAGTTATCTGGTTGTTTTGATCAGCACAGATAGCCATACTGATCAGAGTTCCTGGCTGCAAGCACAGACTGTGTGTAGCTGATGAAACAGCAAAAAAGTTCATCAAAGTGAACAAAGCATTGCTCTCTGCACTGTGGGGAAAGCTGAGCCCAGAGTCAAAGAATCCTAGACCAGGGATGAAAACCACACCACACAACTATCCTGTTGATGAAGCCTCCCTCATGGCTGCCACCTCCACTGTCCCAGGTGGGCACTCCACTTTGCAGTCGCCCCAGCTCCAAAAGCCAGACAGCAGCACCTGCACCAAAACGGCTTCCACCCAGAGCCTCCTCCTCACCTTCCGCTCTTTTGAATTAAAGCCTCAAGTAGATGAGCCCGATAGGGCTTCCCAGGTGGCACTAGTGGTAAAGAATCCGCCTGCCAATGCAGAAGACACAGGAGACGCAGGTTCAATCCCTGGATTTGGGAAGATCCCCTGCAAAAGGGCATGGCAACCCACTCTGGTATTCTTGCCTGGAGAATCCCATGGACAGAGGAGCCTGGCAGGCTACAGTGAAGCAACGTAGCATGCACACATGCAGATGAGCCTGATTAATATTTATGAGGTCATGTGTGTGT
Organism: Bos mutus; assembly: GCF_027580195.1. Taxonomy (NCBI): domain Eukaryota; kingdom Metazoa; phylum Chordata; class Mammalia; order Artiodactyla; family Bovidae; genus Bos; species Bos mutus. The sequence goes on along the minus strand of NC_091637.1, from coordinate 24,644,911 downwards.
GTCAGACAGCAAGCAAGCCAATGTTCTCCTTTAGGGAAGAAGATGGGACCTGTAAGCCTGGAAATTCTCTGAATGTAGCAAAATGGCTCAGAAGGTTGGAAGCATCCATAGAATCATAGAATATGGTCAATGCCCACTGCTGCTGCTGCTGCTGCTGCTAAGTCGCTTCAGTCATGTCTGACTCTGTGCGACCCCATAGACGGCAGCCCACCAGGCTCCCCCGTCCCTGGGATTCACCAGGCAAGAACACTGGAGTGGGTTGCCATTTCCTTCTCCAATGCATGAAAGTGAAAATTGAAAGTGAAGTCGCTCAGTCGTGTCCAACCCTCAGCGACCCCATGGACTGCAGCCTACCAGGCTCCTCCATCCATGGGATTTTCCAGGCACGAGTACTAAAGTGGGGTGCCATTGCCTTCTACAATTATCCAAATGCCTTTTTAGCCAAGATAAACACATCTGGAAATTTAAATGGATAGCTGCCAAAATTCTGTATCTATAGAAAGGACTGATGCTGAAGCTGAAGTTTCAATACTTTGGCCACCTAATGCTAACGGTCATGGAAAAGGCCCTGATGCTGGGAAAGACTCAACGCAAAAGGAGTATATGGAGACAGAGGATGAGATGGTTGGGTGGCATCACTGATTCAATGGACGTGAACTTGGGCAAACTCTGGGAGATAGTGAGGGACAAGAGGCCTGGCATGCTGCCGTCCATGGGGTCACAAAGAGTTGCATACAACTTAGCAACTGAACAACAACAAGAGCTATAGAGATCAACTCTAAGAGGCCTATAGGGTATCTCATGGATAAAACAAATTGAGACCAAGAAATCACTCTTCCTTCTTCCCCCAAATCTTATTAAGTTGACTGCAAATAAACCACTATTGAATGGACTCCACAATGAACAGGTTTTGTTTAAAAGACAATGAGACATCTCTTCCAGGCAGAGAATTTGAGACATTCTTGGCCTTCAGGCCTCCATTTACATTTGGTACACCAGGTTAGTTATTTTTTAATTAATTAATTTGGCTGCATCAGGTCTTGTTGTGGCACACAGAATCTTCACTGTGGTGCACAGAAGTGAATCTTCTCAAGTTGTGGTGCATGGGCTCAGTAGTTAAGGCACGAGGGCTTAGTTGTTCTGCAGCATGTGGGATCTTGGTTCCACTGCCAGGGACCGAACCCATGTCCCCTGCATTGCAAGGCACATTCTTAAGCACTGGACAACCAGGGAAATCCAGATTGGTTATTCTTAATGTGGTTGGTCACCTGACTTTGGATCGACCTCTTCTGGTTAGACGGGGGTCCCTTAAAGGCTGCTTTCTTTGTGCCTTCCCCCACCCCTTATAAATACCAGGAGCTGCAGCTAAATCTCAATTTTGATTCCAGAACTTCACTTAATGAACTGGCTTTTCTTCAGCATATGGACAGGTCTTTCAATGCATTCACCAGGATGGTGGCAGGTGACAGATCAAGACTTCTCTCCTTGGGAGTCACGGTCACAACAGAAGCCACTGTAAGAAGGAACACTGTCTTTTACCCCATCCCACCCCTGACTGCTGGCACCTCCACAGCCCTCCCCTGAAAGTAGATTGTTAGGTTGATAATAGGGAACATCTGTCAATCCTCCTACAGAGACAGTATTCAATATGAAAAAACGATGTGATTTGGAAAAGAGTGGGTCTTCATTTGCATACCATGAGCCCTAAAGGTTCTTCTGGAGCATTCTGATCCAAATTTGATAAGTAGGTTGAGCAAGAACAGACCAGATTCTAATTTCTACCTTGCCCTACCTCAATATCGCAAACACAAGATGAGGATGAACGAAGTTGTACACTTGATCATGTAGATCGGGCCTGGGCCACACAAATCTACTTGTTTTTCTTTTGCCCTTAAATTACTTTTATTTTTTAAATTAATTCTTTTTGGAGTACACTTGCTTTATTTACACTGTTAGTTCCTGCTGTGCAGCAAAGTGAATCACTTATACGTATACATATGTGGTGGTGGTTTAGTTGCTAAGTTGTGTCCAATTCTTGCGACCACATGGACTGTAGCCTGCCAGGGTCTCTGTCCATGGGATTTCCCAGGCAAGAATACTGGAGTGGGTTGCCATTTTCCTTCTTCAGGGAGTCTTCCCAACCCAGGGTTTAAACCTAGGTCTCCTGCATTGCAGGCAGACTCTTTACCACCTGAGCCACCAGGGAAGCCCACCCTAATTTGAGAACACAGTTAACAAAGACAGCAGTCTCCTGTCTTTCCTCTTTTCATCTCCATATTTTTAGCTGATCTGGTGTTTACCTCCATATTACAACGTAATAGATTTTCACCACTATTTCTTGATTGATCCGTTTACTGCATGGTTCAATCTTTGCTATATTAGATGAGGATGTGGCTGTCTGAAACCTCTCCCTTCCCTTCACCTTCCCCCAACATCCTGAGATAATCATCGCACTAGTTCTGTGCGGTCGCACTCAGTTGTGTCTGACTCTTTGTGACCTCATGAACTGCAACCTGCCAGGCTCCTCTGTCTATGAAATTATCCCAGCAAGTATACTGGAGTGGGTTGCCATTTCCTACTCCAACAGCTCCTCTTTTGATTACTTTTGTAAATGTAAGCAACAAATTAATGCTTATTTCCTATTCCATCAAGTCCTTTTCCCTTTCCAAGAGGAGAGGCACAGTAACCCTTGCTTGCCTTCAGCTATTTCCCCCTCCCTCTATATTTCTATTTTCATTTTAATACTGTTTTCTGGAGCATCCAATTTGGAAACAAAAATTAAGTTGTCTTTGCTTGTCTGTAAGATGGAACTAAATACTGACATTCAGTAAGCAGTGTTTGTATGCTTGTGATTCTGGGACAATCATTCACTGCTGAGTGAGAATTATTGCTCACTCTTTCACATCTATTTGCTTCTCCTGAAGTTTATGTTTATATTATGCTCTATTCTCTATTACCAGTATTTCCATTTCCCCCCAACAAGCTCCATAATATCACCTATTAAGCCACCCTTTTCCCCAGGAACCTCACTCGCAGAACAGTCTGCACACCCACCCCCTGGCTTTCTCTTCACTGCTTTTCTGGGTCGATTTCCTAAGTTTCCTGAACCCCAGGCTTTTGCTTTCTTTGGTTTACTCCACATTCTCAAACAGCTTTCCCCCCAAAAAAGTGGTGTAGAAGGTAACTGTCACGTGAGTGTATGTTCCTCGGTTCTTTGTCTTTTCACAACAAAGATTTGGAGCAACGGACATTAAAGCCCTCGGTGCATCACAGTTCTCGGGTCTTGGACAAACCGTGCTACAGCTCTTAGGCAAATCAGTGTTACAGCTCCATTTTATTTAGAAGATAGCAGGAGAATCCAAGACTCGAAGAGAAGAGAGTGGAAGAGCACGCGGGGGATGGGGAGAGAGAGAGAGTGAGCGAGAGAGAGAAAAAGAGAGAGAGAGAGAAAAAGCGCACACACACGGGAGAAAGAGAGTCCATGAGAAAGTGCTTTGGCTCTTCCTTTTATATGTTCTTCCTCCACCTGGGCCTGCCCTATGCAAATTGGGCTTAGCTAGGAGTGCTGTTTGTTCTGCCTGAAGTCTTCACTCTGGTCCTCGGACCTTCCTTTGACCTTCCTTGTCTTTTAGCCACTGCCATTTTGGACTCCTTTTCCCTATTCTACCTCCCTCACAGTAACAGTTCAGGGTCCCTGATTGTCTGAAAATATCTTCATCCTATATTCTAATTTCAGTTTGGCTGGCTATACAATTTTAGGTTAATTTTTTTTTTCCCTCAGCCAAAACAAGAAATCACAGGCTGAATGCAGAAGCTCATATGAGGCTCCAGCTATCTTCTACCAAACTAGTCCTTATAAAGATTTCCCAAAATGTTATTTTTTATGAAAATGTGATTTCTGTTAACATATAATGGGTTTATTATTTTAAATGGGTTAATACATTTTTATTGGTGTGTAATTGCTTTACAATATTGTGTTAGTTTCTGCTGTACAACCCAAAGTGAATCAGCTGTATGTATATCTATATCCCCTCCCTCTTGAGCCCCCCTCCCACTTCAGCCCCTGTCCCACCCTCTAGGTGAAGACAGAGCAGCGAGCTGAGCTCCCTGTGTTACAGTGCAACTCCCCACTAGCTAGCTATTTTATTCACGGTAGTGTACATATGTCAATGCTATGCTCTCAGTTCATCCCGCCCTCTCCTTCCTCCTGTGTCCACACATCCATTCTCTGTATCTGTGTCTCTGTTCCTGCCCTGCAAATACATTCATCAGTACCATCTTTCCAGATTCCACATAAATGCATTAATATATGATATTTGTTTTTCTCTTTCTGACTTACTTCACTCTGTGTGACAAACTCTAGGTCCATCCACATCTCTACAAATGTCCTAGTTTCATTCCTTTTTATGGCTGAGTAATATTCCATTGTATATATATGTACAACATCTTCTTTATCCTTAAATGAATTAATACATTAAAAAATTTTTAAATACATTTAAAATAATTTCCCCTCAAAACTTGGAAGGCAGTGTTCCATTTGTCCAGAATCCAGTGCTACAAATGAGAAAGCCACTGTGAGTCTAACTCTTGCTTTTCTTGAGATAACATGCATTATTTCCAGAGGTTTTAAGCTCTTCTTAGTGGCCTGATGTGTCAAGACAGTGTGGCTAGCTAGTGGCCTTTTTCCCTTGTTCTTACCACTCGCTGTTCCCTCCTAATCAAAATATTTGTGCCCTCAGCTCAGGGAAATAATTCTGCATTACTTTTTATTATTTATGTCTCTCTTCTCTGTTCTAGCTTTCCAGAATTTCAATATTTCAGATAATGACCCTCCTTCAATCGATTCTCTCATCTTTTTTCTATTTGTCTATTTATTCAACTTCCTAAAGTATTTCTTCATATTTATCTTCCATCTCTTCTTTTGAACTTTATTTTGGCAATATCATTCTTAATTTCTAAGTGCTTTCTTTTTCCCTAACCATTACTTTTTCATGGGATCCTGTTCTTGGTTAATGAATATATCTTCTAGAGTCTCTACAGATTCTAATTCCAGGTGTGTGGGGTTTTTTTTTTTAGGTTCTCTTTTGCTCACCACCCACCCCCCCCCCCCACACATTAATCTATTTTTTTCCAGCATAATTTTTTCTGTTTATTTGGTCTGTCTCTTTCATGCTGGATGATTTCTTCAAATGCATGATGGCACCTGTTTTTCCTTCATGTGCAATGATGAAACAGTAAGAAAGCTGAGAGAGAGAGAGTTCTCTGTGCATTCTGGTGGCCTTGTTAGCTTAGGGTAACAAGCAGGGAACCAGCTGGTGATCTACAACTGTGACTCCTACATGCCAGATGGGATGTTCTTGGCTAAGGGCCAGTTTCTTTAGAGAGAGTCCTCCAGTGTATTTTCTTTTTTTATGGTAGAAAGTGAGATTTGTTGAGTACACTGCAAGGGAGCAGTGGGAGAGACCAAGAGGGGTTCTGCTGTCAGGGGAGAGAAACTAGGCTTCTTTAATGGCCCATTCTGGTCATGCTTGGGTTAATGTTCCATCCATATGGTGGTTAGGGCTGGGCGTGTTGCTGTTCAATCTTCCGGGAATGCTGACTACTTCTGACTGCTGGTAATTTTCCATTAGGGAAGGGTGTGATTGTCTTATCTTGAAAGGACCTCCCCAGCCTAAGATGGCTGTTCTATTGTTACATTCCACGTTTCTCCCCTGAGAGATCAGCAAAGTCAAACCATCGACATCTCATGAGGACATCACCTTGGGCTCCCTTCTGCTGAGAAAGGGTGGTGTGGGATCCCAGTTTGCTAATCAACAATAGGACTAAGGGAGTGTGTGTGAATAGAAATTTTAGGAGGCCTGGTCAAGAGTATATTGGTTCCAGAGGTTGGAATCCTTGTTTTGTCATCATTCATAGCTTGATGGAATAAAGTCAGTTTTGCGGCAATTCATTTAAAGTACCTGGAGATGTTGGCAGATCTGGGTGGACTGTCCTCAAGGGAGAATGGAAAGGGAAAAGGGATCTCACGGCACTCCTGGAATTAGCCAGGATACATTGCCGCTGCTGACTGCACCAGGCGTGGAAGCGAGCAGCCCCAAGGTTAGGGCCAAAGGACACAGCCACCTGATCAGTCAGGAATGGTCAGTCAGTGTTCAACCAGGTTTCAGATCTGCCAAAAGTCACCTCTGCCAGGGTGTACAATCCCCATCTCCAGCGACCTCAGACCATCGGCAGTGTTGAAGATGAGGAAAGATCATCTCCACAATGCACGTTAGGGCCAGTGAGTTGAGTCCCATCCCAGAGGCCTTCGGGTCCTGCTGAAGAGTAGCCTCAACCAGGGACCTTTAATTGTCCTGAGTCTGCAGGCTAATTGATACCAAAATCTCAGCTTCTTCGTGCATCCGTACAGAATCGAATCTCAGAGATAGAAATAGAAAAGAATAGCTTTGGGTGAAGTAAAAAAGAATAGCTTTATTACTCTGCCAGACAAAGGGGGACACAGTGGGCTCCTGCCTCAAAACACTATGTGTCCCAACTTGGAGAAGATAGTGAGAAGTTTTATAGTAATTGTCCAAAGAGGGCAAATATTTTTGGCTTGTGGACATTCTTCCGATGGGTTGGTGGTGAGGTAAAAAGGAGTCAGAATCATCAACCTTCAGGTCTGGGGTCTACATGCTTGTGGGCAGCATACCATCACTAATTGTTAACTTCTCCCACCTGGAGGGGTTTCAGTATCTGCAAAACAGCTCAAAGATATTGTTGTGTGTATCCTTTGATGGGAAACGAGGACCTTGCCCCAAGGCTGCACTACTGTTTCTCTTCACTGTTTGTTTCTCCCTGGTCTTACATCCCCTCCCTTCCCTGATTAACAGCTGCTTGAATCTGCCCCATGGAACTCAGGGAAGGTCATGGAGGCTGAATGAGGGCTGTTCCCTGTAATCCAAGAAATGGTAGGGGGAGCAGAGAAGGGCTTTGTGCTCTGTATTGGAAGACAGATCAGAAAGGGAAGAGAGAGGCGAGAGATGTGCCACCAAAAATGCCCTGGAATGTGGCAATGGGACTGGCAATGCAAGTGCTAAAAGAATTTGCCGAGTCAGAAGGAAGGGTAGAAAGCAAATGTATCAGATACACTGCAAAAGAGAAGTGGGTGAGACAAAAGAAGGGGTCGGCCCCTCTGGTGTATTTCTTTTCCCCTGAAGGACAGACTCCTGGGTGTGTGTATACAGTCTGGGGGTGGGAAAAGGAGGATCAGTTCCTGTAAACAAAGATGTTCACCCACTGAAGCCTCATCCTCCCCTCCACACCCCTGCTCCTCCTCTGCTCCCCGTGAGCACGACGTTGACACCTCAGTTCTGAAAAGAGATGATACCAGGAGGTGGCACTCTTAACAGCTGACCATCTTCATGCAGATTGTCTCTGCTCCATGAAAAATCGAGTCTCTACTTAAAGTAGCTTCTGTTGACGGTATAATGACTTTTATCAAAAGAAAAAAATAGATTCTATTCTGCCCCCTCTCCATCTCATTTTCTTCTCTTTATCCTGTTCCTCCTCCTCCTCGTCCTCCTCCTCATTCCCTCTTTCTTCTCTGAGCCGTAAGCTGGCCAAGAGCAACCATTGGCACTTGCTTCATTCCCTCTCGGGCCTTCAGAGATTGTTAAAAATAATAAACTCCCAGCTATGCTGAGTGTGGCACTTGTGTGCTCACAATCCATCAGGTGGCATCATTTAACACGGCAACAGCTTCATCATAATTACCAAAACCAAGGATTTTATTATACATCGAGTGTGCTACTGCCATATGGTTCTGAAAGACAAGACGTTTCTCAGAAGAAAGACTAGCTCAGGAAATGTGACTGTTTAAAATTCCCCCACAGTATTATAGCTCTTTGAAGTTCCTTTGCTTCTTAACATGAGCTTCTGGCAACTTACTTCTCCTACTTCAAGATACATTTGGAATGCAATCCTTTATGTTCAGAACATTTCAACCTGCTCTCTCCAGTCTCTGGGCAGGCCTGTGACTTGGGGTCTGGGCCATGATCTGACATTAGTTCATTGCACAACCCAACTTCTGAAATCTCCTTGCCATTCCTTCTCTGCTTTTTGTCTAAATGCCAACATCTCAGGGAAGCTCCTGGTGGATCTCAGACAATAAAGAATCTGCCTGCCATGCAGGAGACCTGGGTTCAATCCCTGAGTCAGGAAGATCCCCTGGAGAAGGGAATAGCTACCCACTCCAGTGTTCTTGCCTGGAGAATCCCATGGACAGAGGAGCCTGGCAGGCTACAGTTGGGTCACAGAGTCAGACACCACTAAGCAACTAACACTTTTCCTTTCAGGGCAACTCAGTTCTCAATACCTCCCTTAGAAAAGCCTCATTGGCTTAAGTTCCTGGTCCTATGTCACAGGACACCAACTTTCCCAAAGCTTCAGAAAAGATGCTCCCACCAGGAGACCTCTGGAAAGCTGGCAACTTGAGAAATCTGAAACCCTGAAACCTGAGATTATGTTAGATTCAATTTTGTTCAAAGATTTAATGTAATTCTATTCAGTACTTATAAAAGTTAGAATGGACCAACAGCTCAAAATGCAAAGACTCTAGCTGAAATATGTGAGGGGCTTGGAGCCTAGGCAGGAAGCTTGAACTCAGGAATACAGAAGTCTCTTTGAAAACTTTGGGCTTCCCAGGTGGCTCCATGGTAAAGAATCCACCTACCAGTACAGGAGACAAAGGAGACACGGGTTCAATCCCTGGGTCTGGAAGATCCCCTGGAAGAGGAAATGGCAACCCACTCCAGTATTCTCACCTGGAGAATCCCACGGACAGAGGAGCCTGGCGGGCTACAGTTCATGGGGTCGCAGAGTTGGACACGACTGAGTGACTGAGCATACATGCACACTTTGAAAATATTGAGAAGGTAGTGCTAAATGGTGACCAAGGAAACAAGCAAACACATGCACTGGTCTCCCTTGTGAAGAGTCTACCATGTCCCAAGCACTGCTGGGGGTCCAGGAGCAAACAGGAAGATGAAGGTGCTGCTCTTAAGACCTTGTATTCCAATAGAGAGAGGTTAGGAACAGAAAGGAAGGAAAGAAGAGAAGGGAAATATCAGCTGGTGATAAAAGAAGCAGAATGGATTCTTGGGATGTCTGAAAGCTTTCTGCCTGGGCTTATCCCGGGATCTGTCTCATGCAGTAGGCTGCTGTAGGTAAACTGAACACAGGTTTTCTGAAGTAACCTCTTTAAGGGACTCAGCCACAATACACAGAGATGCAGGTTGGTGCTGCAGAATGCCGCGGGTGTCACAGGCAACAATGTGAACAGCACTCCCTGGAGTTCTGACAGGTACCAAATGTTCCCTAACTCAAGTAATGTGTTGCAGGAATAGCATCTCAGGTCTAGGTGGAGCCAGAAATACTAGTGGATTCTTTGTTTCCCTAAAAAGGTAAAAGAGGGACTTCCATGATGGCCCAGTGGTGAAAAGTCCACCTTTCAATACAGGGGACGCAGGTTCAAACCCTGGTCAGGGAACTAAGATTTCCACATGCCTCAGGGTAACTAAGTCTGCGCTGCGTGGCAAGTATTGAGCCTGTGTGCTCTAGAGCTCATGCTCCGCACAACTAGAGAAGCCTGTGCACTGCAAAGAAGACCCGGTGCAATCAGAATAAAAGTGTGCATCATTTTTCTAAAAAGGCACAAGAAAAGACCCTCCATTATCATTTGGCCCAGAATGCCAGCTTCTCCTGAGGCTGATGTCGGAGGACCACTTCCAGGGTTGGCTCTAAGCAGACGCCTCGTCCTCCCTGGGCAGAGTAAATGAAGGGAAAAAGCTGGATACGGTTTCCTCCTCCTTCTATAATTCCCCAGCACCATCCTCCAGAGCTTTTATCAAAACTTCATAATGATATCCTCCATGAGTGTGGTTTTAAAATGTTTGGTTCTGGTGGGCGTTGGGGAAATACAATTAAAAACAAATCTCCTCCCAACCCAGAAAACCTCTCCACCAAGGTAGCAAAGAAAGGAAACAATTTTATTATTGAATAAGCATGAAACCAGAATGTGATGCGCCTCTCAGGCAATCCACTAGGAGATGGCAAAGGCAGAAAGGCATCTCCTGCTTTTATACAGCAGAAAAGATACAACCAATTACACAGATGATCTCAAGGCAAACCATTACTAACCCACAAGTAAAAAGTCTTGGAAGAACTGTTGGTCACACATAATTCATCTTAATTTAAGACACATTCCCTTGGTAGTTGGGATAACCACTCGTGTTAGTTAATTGGCTTCATCCAAAGGAAAAATCACCTTCTCATACCTTTAGGACTGGAGGCAGTTTTGCAGCTTAGAGGCTCCTGTCCTCCCAGAGAAACAGGTAGATAAAGGCTCCATCTTTCTCAAGGCTGATGATTCAAAGAGATGATTCCAGGGTCCTTGAGAAAGACACTCCTGGTCATAAAGCTGGCAAGAGGCTTATTTAGCTTTTAAAAAGATTTGGATACATTTCAAAGAGACAGAGGAACAACTGACAATTACATGCTGACGAACTCAGTGCCCTAAGAAAAGAGAAGGGGGAAGTCTCCTCTTGTTTTCAACAGAAAGGAGTAAGCCTCTTATTTTTCATTTGTATTTGCCTTTACAAGCACAGAAGGAAGCAGCTGGCAAATCTTTGGTTTAAAATGGTTCTTTTATGTCTCCGTATGTGGAATCTTAAAAAAAAAAAAAGGTACAAAGGAATTTATCCACAAAACAGAAATAGAGTTATAGATGTAACAAATAAACTTATGGTTATGGAGGGGGCATTAAGGGAGGGAGGATAAACTGGAAGATTGGGATTGACATATACACAGTACTATATATAAAATAGATAACTAATAAGGACTTACAGTATAGCACAGGAACGCTACTCATCACTCTCCAATGGGATTTCCCTGGCAGAACAGTGGCTAAAACGTCGTCTTCCAATGCAGGGGGTGTGGGTTCGATCCCTGGTCAGGATGCTGAGATCCCACATGCCTCACAGCCAAAAAAAAAAAAACAACAACAACAACATAAAACAGAAGCAATGTTGTACTACATTCAAAAGAAGACTTTTAAAATATGCTTTAAAAAAAGAAAAAATATTCTGTACTGGCCTATATGGAAAAAGAAGCTAAGCAAAGAATGGATATATGTATGTGTGTAACTGATTGACTTGGTTGAAAACCTGAAACTAAAATAACATTATAAATCAATTATACAACATTTTTCAAATGATTCTTTTAAAACTAAATTATGAAATGCTTCTAAGGGGGGAAAATCTTAATTTCTTAAAGAAGAATCTCAAGGGGAAAGGAAAGCCACACTCTTGGTGGTGTTAAGTCACTTTATGCAGAACGGTTTGCGCATTTTTAAGTAACTTCGAAAGTCAGTGATGGCACAACAGCAGTTGCCATGGCAGCAAAAGTTAGTGTTATTCTCATTTACTTGATGATGAATCGTCTGGAGCTGCTTCTCAGTGCAGGAAGCCATGTTCTGTGTGTGGAGTTGTTAGTTTTTGCACCATCTGATGGGCAGGAATAGGCTGAGCGGACAGTATGGAAGTCAGGGTGGAAACTGGAGCAGACATAACATGAGATCTGAGCAGCCCTGAGTCAGAAATGAAAGAGGCCTTGGAAAGCAGAAGGCCTTGGTTTCCGTCTCTCCAACCAGCCCTTGCTAAGGACTGGACTTGGGTTGGGATGGGGAGAGTGATGCCTACACAGAAATGTAGTAATTGTGTTAGGGGTACCACTGACTGAAACTGCCCGCCCCAGCCAGGCACCATAGTAACCACTTGCACAAGTTATCTTACAACAGGAGGTCCTGGTAACAAATGGAAGAATTTGGGAAAGACCAAAAGGAGAAAAGAGACACCAGTCCACATGTCCTCCTAGAATCCTCCTCACTGGGAGCCATTTTGGCTGAGCGATGCATGTGCCACCAGGAAGGACCCTGAGTCAGAGTGACTGGCAAGAGACAACCCAGAAACTCACCCCATTACCATAAAACCCAAGGCTTTGAGCACATGGCAGAGCAGTCCTCCTGGGTTCCCTTACCTGCTGCTCTCCACCCGGGCGCCCCTTCCCAGTAAAGTCTCTTGCTTTGTCAACAAGTGTCAGGAATTCCAAGTCCTTGGACAATTCATTTCTGAATGAAAGGCAAGAGCCCACTCTTGGGCCCTGGAAGGGGTCCCCCTTTCTGCAACAATCATTCCAATCCCTCCAATGACTCAGCATTGTGCCCATTTTCCCTGAGGACATGAGGGTTTATGAAGGCAAAAGAGACAGGTCCAAGGTCACAGAGTTGGTAGCTGAGTGAGGAACAGAATCCAGGCTCTTGCTCTCAAAATGGGAGGAGCTGGCATACTGATGTGAGAGGAACTTCAGAGAAGAAACTTGTTTCCCTGGAGGAGGGAGTGGCTGATCTCAAAGTTAGGAGAAAGAATAGAATCAGTATTGTTGGTGATTTTAGGTTCACGCTATCTAGAGAGAGAAAGAGATAGATGAAAAAAAGGGAGAAAGCCAATGGCATATGTGGGTGCTTCACGAGGATGGGGACTTTGTTGGTTTCATTTACTACTGGTGTTAGAGGAGGGCTGGGCACACAGAAGATCTTCAATAAAAAGTGGCTGAATGAACACTAAAGGAATTCTTGCAACAACTGAAGGCTGAGGAAGAACACGATAGGAGTTTAACCATATGGATTTAGGGTCTCAGTGAAGACTAAAATCTCGCATAATAAGAGCTGTGAAGGACTGCCCAAGATTTATCCAAATAGATCATCTTCATGCAAGCTTTGGGAGGAATCCAAGCTAAGATACTTAAGATACTAAGATACTTCTGATGCATTTATGAAATTAAGCTTACATTATAAGTCACTTCTATGTTCCTTCCTTTTATTCATAAGAATCTGATTGATGAATGGTTACAACACCAAAACTCAGTATCTTGGGACTTGCCACGTGCTCCAGTGGCTAAGACTCTGAGCTCCCACCGCAGGGGGCCTGGGTTTGATCCCTGGTCAGGGAACTAGATCCCATGTGCTGCAACTAAGAATTCGCATGCTGCAACTGAAAGATCCCATGTGCCACTAAAACCTGGCACAGCCAAATAAATAAGTTAATTAATATTTAAAACCTCAATATCTTCCCAAACTCCTCCCCAGCCCTGCGGCAAGGTGCTGCCATCCACTTTGAGGCTTTATCATAGTTTACCCTGACCTGCCTCTGCACAGGGATGTTCTCAGTATCGTTACACAGAGCGATGACCCTGAAGCCAGGGAAATTAGTGCTAGTTTGTTGTTGGCAGATAGTTTTCTATGGGACTTTGACATTTCTGGCTGTCTTACAAGCTAAGACCTCTCTGCTTGTTCCAGACGGTTGTTTTTCAATGATGTCTACAAAGTGAACAGCCTTAGAAGATAGAGACTGTGTTTCTGTCTGGAGCAAAGGGCAGGCATGTTTACTGACCATTAAAAGATGCTCAGGTTCCCTAAAGTTCGGGGTTCCTGTCTGTAAATGCGGGTGTTACTTTCTGTCACCTTGAACTTTTTACATCATCCTGTGGAAGCGAAACAAACAAAAAAAAACCCAAAACCAAAGAAACAAAAGCCCCCACTGTCTCTCTTGGCTATTGCTAATACCATGAGTCCCCAAGTCCTTTCTCTGACCCAGGAGATTTGTGTCTTCTGCCACCATCTGTAGAACTCTGATAGGATATCAAAGTAGCTTGCAAGATTTTATTGTGTTCGTGCTTGCTTTAAATGAATACAACAGATTTGATTTATATATATATATATATACACACACATACACATATATATTATTCACAGGATATTACTGATTAGGAAATAATTTGTTTTTAAAGTGATTCTTTGTGGGAATAACCTGGTGGTCCAGTGGTTAGGACTCAGCATTTTTCACTGCCCAGGTGAAGGATCAGTCCTTGGTCATGAAACTAAGATTCCACAAGCCATATGGCATGAGCAAAAAATTTTTTTAATAAATAAATAGATTCTTTGTGCTTTCAAAGTCACAATGTTAATGGCTTTTTGAACATTTCCATTATAAAATAGAGATTTTAAGAAATCTAAATTTAGCTTTATAGATGTGTGTGTTTACTGGATTCTTTTTGTACCTAAATTAAAGGCATGTGAACACATACTTCAACTTGTGAATAAAATGCATGGACATTTGTTTTATCGAGTCTTTAGGGGACATGAACAAAGATGTTTAGTATGTGTGTGCACGCTCTTTGCTCAGTCATGTCTGACTCTTTTTGACCCCCAAGGACTGTAGCCTGCCAGGCTCCTCTGTCCATGGAGTTTATCAGACAAGAATGTTGGAGTGGGTTGCCATTTCCTTCTTCAGGGAATCTTCCTAACCTAGGGATCCAACCAGCATCTCCTGCATTAACAGGCAGATTGTTTACCTTCTGAGCCACCAAGGAAACCCCAAATGTTTAATACAGTGTTGTTTCAAGTGATCAGGGGTTGGAGAGCATCAAGGCATCCATCCCTGGCAGAATTAAAAGGTGGTAGGGGCAAATGAACATCATGGAATGTTCTATAGCAGTTACAATCAAAAGATCAGTGGTTCATATAACTTCACAAATAGATCTTAGAAACATAGCGCCAAGTGAAAATAAGCAAGAAACAATGGGATTTATAACATAACACCAATAACAACACTTAAAAATACATATCTACTGGGACTTCCTTGGTGGTCCAGTGGTTAAGAATCTGGCTTCCAATGCAGGGGATGCAGGTTCAATCCCTGGTTGGGAAACTAAGACTCCATATTCCATGGAGCAACTAGAGAAGCCCTCAAGAGATCTCTCATATTGCAACTAAGACCCAGTGCAGCCAAATACATAAATATTTTAAAAAGTTGTTCTGTATCTGGTTTAAAAAAGCATATCTACCAAACAGTGCACATTTACAGGAACACATACATATAAACCAATACACACTAAATATATTAGAATGATCTCCTGTGGGGAAGAAGGTAATGAAAGTGGAGAATGGGGATAAAAAGGGGGTAAAAGGAAAAAAAATACTATTTTATAATAATTTTCCCATTTCTTTTTCCTTTATGTGTACTTCACATTTAAATTGTGCTTTTCCCCCTTCTAAATCAGGAAAAAAGCTTCCCACCCACACTATTCTAGGGAGAGAGATGAATATTCACCATCTAACTTTTGAAATTGACATTTATTTTGTGATTCAAGAAGAAAAGGTGGTGGGAATAAATAACTGGGGAATTTAATCCATAAAACTGGGAAAACAGGTTTTATTAATAAAATATGAACTGGGTACATTCATCAGTTAGGGGGATTTATTTAGTTGATGATCTTAATTTGGATGGGGAGAGATTTTCATTAGTAACTTTGCTCACTTTTATGGGAATTAAGTTTTTTTTTCCGTGTACTGCGGGTATGCTTTCACCACTGGATGCAAAATCTGTTGCTCAGACATGATATTTGTGTTTGGTGGTGATTTTTGCATGCCAGTAGCAATGGAACCCGAATTTCCCTGGTGGCTCAGACCATAAAGAATCCACTTACAATGCAGGAGACCCGGGTTCGATCCCCAGATTGGGAAGATCCCCTGGAGAAGGGAATGGCAATCCACTCCAGAATTCTTGCCTGGAGAATCCCATGGACAGAGGAGCCTGGCAAGCTACAGTCCATGGGGTCGCTAAGAGTTGGACATGACTGAGAGACTAACACTTTCACTTTCACAGCAATGGAACCCATGGAGCAATCCTACAGAACAATGAGCTCTAATACTGTTTTCTGTTTCTCTTGGTATTGGCCCTGCGATTTCAGCAGCCTCTGTTTCTTTTCTGAGCTGGTTCTAAGACAAGATTGTGAGCAGCACCTGGGTTCAGCTGAGCCTCCTGAAGAGGTGAGGCCTCTAGCTCAGATGGGTTTGGGGAAAGATCTTGAGCTGGCCTATGATGCAGGGCTCCCTGTGGTCTCTCTAGGCCAGGCCCTCAGAATTGGGCATTCCATTCTTGCTCTCTGGTGAGAGGTCAATAGTCCAGAGTGAGGCAGGGAATTCACCATGAGACAGGCTGGGACCTGGGACCCTTCACTGCAATGCTTGTAAACACAAAGAAACTATATTGGACTAAAAATAACTGTGTACATGAGCAATTGGGGCAGACTCTGGACCTAAAGATACAAAGAGACCAAAAGACCCAACCGCCACTTTTGAAGCATGTATAAAGTCACTTCAGTTGTGTCCAACTCTTTGGGACACCATGGAGTGTAGCCCGCCAGACTCCTCTGTCCATAGGATTCTCCAGGCAAGAATACTGGAGTGGATTGCCATGCCCTCCTCCAGGGGATCTTCGAAACCCAGCGATTGAAGAGCCTGGAGCAAAAGCAGGGTGGGCAAAGCACCTAAGCCACCCCTTTGGCCCAACCCATGGACCCACACTTACCCTCATCCCATGTAAGGAACATGTTCACCGGCCCCTCAGGGAGCGAGCAAAGGAACCTACTGTTTGTTCTCGCGCTCCTCTGGTGCAACAGGGACCCCAGTAAAGTCTCCTCTCCTGAATCTTTTGTCTGACCTCCATCAATCTCTATTGATTGGGGAAGGCCAAGAACCCTGGTGGGTAATGACCACAGGGCTTGGTGAGACCTTCTGTGGCATCTCTGGGCAGTGCTGCAAGGCCACACCATCAGACCTGCTGCTAGAAGGCCTGGGGGGCCTTTCAGCAGGAGGACGCCCTTCCAGAGGGGATGCACTTACTTCTCAGACAGGCAGTGGTGGCTGCCCTAATGCCCCACTTCCTCCAACTAGCAGCTGACTATCTCTAGGTAAGCACCCCCTCGACTTACAGAGTCAGTACATTTCAGGAGCTGCAAAGACGCATATGGCAAGTGAGTGTGCAAGGTCTGAAGTGCTAGTTCAGTTACGTACTGAGGTGTGACTCCCCAAAACTTGGTGGCTTCAAATGACAACCATTTTCATTTGCTTGAGGATCTGAGGGTCAGGAATTCAGACAGAGCACAAGTCCTTCTGCTCAGGGACCATCCTGGCATGGGTGACTGGGCTGAATAGGAAGGGCCAAAAAGGCCTCCCTCACCCGTCCAGGTGGTTTGTCTCCCTCTCCATGTGTTGGTTTCTTCATCTGATCTCTCTCCAGAGGATGGCATAGACTTCCGTATGGCACTGCAGCTGGGTAAGAAAAAGCGGGAGACAAAAGCATTTACTTATCAAGCCTCTGTTTGCATCATGCTTGCTAGTGTCCCATTGGCTAAAGCAAGTCACAGAACCAAGCTCAGAATCAATGTGGGAAGAGACCACACCAGGATATGAATACAGTAAGTCCCCTACATAGGAACCTTCAAGTTGCAGGCTTTCAAGGATGCAAAGGCACCCAGAGAAAGGACAAAGAGAGACAAGAGGAAGAAGTAGCTGAAAAACCGAAGAGATTCATGACACAGGAAATGGCGGCGGGCGGGGGGGGGCGGTGTTCTTTACTTGAGGAGGCACTGTTAGCTTTTGAGACACAAGACCCAAATGTGGAACAGTACATGAAGGTTGCAGCAGCTGTTCAGAATGCAATCCAGCACTATCATGTCATCTATGATGAGAAAAAAAAAAAAAGAGCTACCACCCAGACATCACTGAATCATTTTTTCAAGACGGTAGAGAGAATTGTCTCCATAAGGAACCAGAACCTGTGCCATCAACATCAGGCATGAGTGACACCTCAACTTGTCCTCTGTCTTCTATTGCTGATGATCCTTCAGCTCTACCAACTCCTACCTCCTCCATCAGTAACTCTTCTTGCCTGTTCACTCGATGCCATCCCCTATGTGCCGGCTGTTATAATATGCTACTTTACTTTTCAAGGTTGTACTATAAGATTAAAAATGTTTTCTTTATTTTCTGTGTTTGATTTTTATGTATTATTTATGTGAAAAATGCAAGATCAAACCAGTCAACCCTAAAGAAAATAATCCCTGAATATTCATTGGAAGGACTGATGCTGAAGCTGAAACTCCAATACTTTGCCCGTCTGGTATGAAGAGCCAACTCACTGGAAAAGACCTTGATGCTAGGAAAGATTGAAGGCAAAAGGAGAAGGGAGCAAGAGAGGATGAGATGGTTCGATGGCATCACCAACTCAATGGACCTGAGTTTGAGCAAACTCCTAGAGATACTTTAGGACAGAGGAGCCTGGCATGCTGTAGTCCATGGGGTTGCAAATAGTCAGACATGACTTAGTGACTGAACAATATGTGAAAAATATTATAAACCTATTACAGTACGGTACTATATAGCCAATTGTGTTAGTTGGGCACCCAGATTAACTTTGTTGGACTTAGGAACAAATTGGACTTGTGAACATGCTCTAGGACTGGAAACTCTTTGATATTTAGGGGACTTACTATACTAAGAGGCATAGATCTTTGGCAGTCACCAAAGCACCAGTCTACCACAAGTTCTAATTACAGCTCTTACAGCCAGGCAGGACAGCCTACGGGTACAAGGAGAGAGTTTGTCATTTTAGAAAAGTCTAGAGTTCTATCAGCTGCTAAAGAGCTCACCCAGGTTGTGGCATGTGGCTCCAGGGTAACCAGCAGTAAGTCCTCTCTAGCCAATAAGAAGCCTCAAGAACTGGGAGTCAATGAAGTTGTCCTGAACAAGCCCCCAAAGGAACTCAATCGCCAGTTCCAGGAGTCTGGGATGGGATCTAGGCAGGAGAGTAGGAAATGGGAGGATGAATATACGAGCTTACTGGCCCCTTCAGGAGAGCGC
The DNA here is from genome assembly GCF_027580195.1 of Bos mutus. Taxonomy (NCBI): domain Eukaryota; kingdom Metazoa; phylum Chordata; class Mammalia; order Artiodactyla; family Bovidae; genus Bos; species Bos mutus. The sequence continues at coordinate 24,626,112 of NC_091637.1, read as the reverse complement.
CACGTGGCCTCCCAGAAGTCCCTGGCAAGACTGAGCTCTGGTTGCCACAATGTCATCTGTTCATTTAATAGTTCCCATCTTGTTTTGCTTCTCCACTTATCTATCAGGGCTTCCACCCAAATAAGCCACTGATGCTCCAGTGGGGCCTCAGGATCTGCTTCTTGGGAATTCCACGTTAAGACATTGAAGGTTGTGGACCACTGTGTGATCTCATTTCCAGCTGGAAAAGCCCGCGATGTGATCAGTGAGGTAGAGGTGTGGACTTGGTATCAGCCAGGCATGGGCGTGAGCCCCCGCACCCCTGCTCACCAATTCTGTATAGAGAGCTTTCCTTCTCTAAGATGGCCACCAACAAGGCTTCTCATCACTGTGTCCCCACACCATTCCTCTCATCAACAGATGAAGTCTGTTTCTCCTCTCCTTGATTCTAGGCTGGCCCTATAACTTGCTTTGACCTGGAGGGGGGAAAAAGTGATATTCCAGGACCTCTGAGCCCAGACCTTAAAAAGCCTGTAGCTTCTACTCTTTTGCCCTTTTGGAAGACAGCTGTCATGTAAAAGCCCTGCCATCCCGCTGGAAAAACTGGCGTGGAGAAAGAGGGTCCCAGCCAGTTCCCAGTTATTTCCAGGGGGGTGGGTACTGGGAGCTTCTGAGATGTCCAGTTGAAAATGTCAAAAGGACAGTAAGATATAATTAACACTTCTGTACTTCTCTGAAGAAGAACCAGGGCCTTGCCTGGCACTTTGGCTTAAAAGCTGCGTTGTGCCATTGGAAGAGCTCACAATTGTAAACGGGCAAGGCTGTATGCGTGTACGGGTACGCGCGTGTGTGGTGTGTGGGCTGAGTGTTTGAAACAGGCTGTGCAGTTTCCCGTGCCCTCGCGGCCTCCCTCCTACAGACCAGGCCTCAGCCACACCTGCCCCCGCGATGCCCAGACTGCGAAACCATCAAGCCTCCAGCACCGCCAGGACCTCCCTCTGCCAGCAGCTAATGTAACACTTGGGACCAGCGCGGGAAGCCTTTGGAACCATCCCGGTGCTAGCTTCTCCTCTAATGCGACCGCAGCTCTCCTGGAGGATGCCCTTCCCCGAGCCCCATGGAGGGGTCGCTGCTCAACCTTGCATAAACGTCCCCCCACCTCAAGGTCTGGAGCTTGGGTCACTATGCTCTGTGGCTTAGCGTCCTCTGCTTCATCACACCACCGGGCCCAGTACAGACAACCAGAAGTGGTGAAATCTAAGCCAGTCACAGAGTTCCGGGTTTCTTGCTAGTTATTGGTGTAGGAGTGAGCATGTGACTCAATTCTGGCCAATGAGATATGAGGGCAGGTCTGCTCAGGAGGTTCTGGGAAAGGATGCTTTGCTCCTTCTGGAAAGGAGACTCTGAAAGCTTTGGCTTATCTCTACTAATGACGGCTGGTGGGCCTGGCTGATTTGTGGAGCTTCTTGCTGCCAGCATCTTGGAATTATGAGGGTCAACAATGACTAGAGGAAGCTGAGGCAGAGAGATAGGAGGAACCTTGATAATATGGTTGTATTATTGAGTCCTATTAACCCGGAAGTGAAAGACCTTACCTGCCTCCTGAGAAACCGATACTCAGGTCAAGAAGCAACACTTAAAACCAGACATGGAACAATGCTAAGTTGCTTCAGTCATGTCCGACTCTTTGCAACCCTATGGACTCGGAGCCCACCAGGCTCCTCTGTCCATGGGATTCTCCAGGCAAGAATACTGGAGTGGGGTGCCATGCCCTTCTCCCAACCCAGGGATGGAACCTGTCTCTTATGTCTCCTGCATTGGCAGGCGAGTTCTTTACCACTGGCGTCACCAATCAGTTCAGTTCAGTTCTGTCACAAGTCGTGTCTGACTCTTTGCAACGCCATGGACTGCAGCATGCCAGGCTTCCCTGTCCATCACCAACTCCCAAAACTTGCTCAAATTCATGTCCATTGAGTCGGTGATGTCATCCAACCATCTTACACTCTGTTGTCACCTTCTCCCACCTTCAATGTTTCCCAGCATCAGGGTCTTTTCCAGTGAGTCAGTTCTTCTCATCAGGTGACCAAAGTATTGGAGTTTCAGCTCCAGCATCTGTCCTTCCAATGAACATTAAGGACTGATTTCCTTTAGGATGGACTGGCTGGATCTCCTTGCAGTCCAAGGGACTCTCAAGAGTCTTCGCCAACACCACAGTTCAAAAGCATGAATTCTTCTGCACTCAGCTTTCTTTATAGTTCAACTCTCACATCCATACATGACTACTGGAAAAACCATAGCTTTGACTAGATGGACTTTTGTTGGCAAAGTAATGTCTCTGCTTTTTAATATGCTGTCTAGGTTGATCATAGCTTTTCTTCCAAGTAGTAATTTCATGGCTGCAGTCACCATCTGCAGTGATTTTAGAGCCCCAAAAAATAGTCTCTCACTGTTTCCATTATTTTCCCAACTATTTGCCACAACGGACTGGTTCAAAATTGGGAAAGAAGTACATCAAGGGTGTATATTGTCACCGTGCTTATTTAACTTTTGCCAGGAGAAATATTCGGAGAAGGCAATGGCACCCCACTCCAGTACTTTTCCCTGGAAAATCCCGTGGGCAGAGGAGGCTGGTAGGCTGCAGTCCATGGGGTCACTGAGTTGGACACGACTGAGCAACTCCACTTTCACTTTTCACTTTCATGCATTGGAGAAGGAAATGGCAACCCACTCCAGTGTTCTTGTCTGGAGAATCCCAGGGATGGGGGAGCCTGGTGGGCTGCCGTCTATGGGGTTGCAAAGAGTCGGACATGACTGAAGTGACTTAGCAGTTAGCAGGAGAAATATTAACAACCTCAGATATGCAGATGATACCACTCTAAGGGCAGAAAGCAAAGAGGAAATAAAGAGCCTTTGATGAGGGTGAAAGAGGAGAGTGAAAAGGCTGGCTTATAACTCAACATTCAAAAAACTAAGACCATGGCATCCAGTCCCATCATGTCATGGCAAATAGATGGGGAAATAGTGGAAATGGTGACAGATTTTCTTTTGTTAGGCTCTTGAATCACCGCAGATGGTGACTGCAACCATAAAATTAAAAAAACACTTTCTCCTTGGAAGGAAAGCTATGACAAACCTAGGCAGCATATTAAATAGCAAAGCCATCACTTTGTCAACAAGAGTATGTATAGCAAAGCTATGGTTTTTCCAGTAGTCATGTATGGATGTGAGAGTTGTACCATAAAGGAAGGCTGAGCACCGAAGAATTGATGCTTTTGAACTGTAGTACTGGAGAAGACTCTTGAGAGTCCCTTGGACAGCAAGGAGATCCAGTCAGTCAATCCTGAAGGAAATCAACCCTGAATATTCATTGGAAGGACTAATGCTGAAGCTGAAACTCCAATACCTTGGCCACCTGATGCAAGGAACCAACTCACTGCTAAAGACCCTGATACTGGGAAAGATTGAAGGCAGGAAGAGAAGGGGCGACAGAGGATGAGATGGTTGGATGGCATCACCAGCTCAATGGACATGAGTTTGAGCAAGGTCTGGGAGATGGTGAAGGACAAGGAAGCCTGGCGTGCTGCAGTCCATGGGGTTGCAAAGAGTAAGACACGACTTAGCAACTGAGCAATGAAAAACAACATTAACCTGAAAGCTCTTTTACTTCTGGATGTATAATATGAGGGTGTGTTGTTTGTTACTTCTAGTCACCCTAGTGAGGCAGCCCTAGGCTTCTTTCCCACCTCCGGGGGTGGCCTCCCTGGAGGCCTCCCCTGTGAACTCAGCCACCTGTGTCAATCTAGAGGGTCAGAGTCCCCCCTGGGTGTGCTACTGCCAAAATCTGCCTGCCAGGTTGAATACTCACTGCAGAACAGGTGTGGGTTCCGGTTTTGGTGTCACCCCTTCCTCACTGTACTGCCCTGACTTGTCTATCATCATCCTCTCTGAGCTTCAGTTTGTCTGTCTGCAGAATGGGGGCAACACCTCTCCCACAGGGTTGGCGGGAGAATCAAATGCGAGAGGCTTTTTACACGGTCCAGGGTAGGAGGCTGTGCTCCGTTCCTTCCACGGTTCCTTCACCATGATAGCCGCGGGCTCTCTCTCATCATTATAGTCCCTATCTTCCTGGAAGTCCCAGAGCCTGACTGTTTCATTGCCCCATGGACACACTGGTGGGCACCAGTGTTTAGAACATGCACCTCTCAGCGCTATGAGATTCCTGCCTAAGCTTGGCTCTCTTGTCCTCTCTGTTCAATTCTGACCTGGCAGACCAGTGAGAGTTATCTGTTTGATCCTGTCGACAACCAAAATAGAAACTCCAATCCAGCTACCCTGGATACAGCTTGTCACTGTCTTTAGAGGACACACATAGTGATGGGCTTGCTTCAAATTCTCTCTAGTAAAGGAAGGAGTCTCGGAAGCTAGATGTTGAGTCACTTCATCCAGGTGTGTGGTGGCAGAAGGATGCATGATGATAAACTGGGGGATGGGTGGAATGCCCCCCTTTGCCATGCAGAAAGCTGTTTGCTAGTCGTACCTGTACTGCACTCCAGTATATTTTGCTCAGATTAATGGGAGCCATCATTTAAGAAAAATATACTCAGGGACTTTCCTGGTGGTCCAGTGCTTGGGAGTCCACCTTCCAGTGCAGGGAACGTGGGTTCAATCCCTGGTCAGGGAACTAAGATCCCACAAGGGGCAGGGCAACTAGGCCCACTCACTGCAACTACTGAGCCCACACGTTCTAGAAGCACCACAACGAAGACCCTTCGTGCTGCAACTAGGACCTGATGCAGCCAAGGAAATATTTTTTTAGAAGTGCTAGGACGGCACATCCAACACTGCCAGTGCTCGAAGCCACTCTGCGAAGCCAAGATTGTTGTGTCCCTTTTATGCATGAGGAAATGGAAGCTGCAGAGAGGGTTAATAGTTTGTCCAAAGGCACTCAGCTGCAGAGTGCCCGCCCCAAGCTCTGCTCACAACACCATACTGTCTCCACCTCAGTCATGGACAGTTCCCATCCCTGCCTCCTGTCCCTGGCCTCCCTGGGTTCTGACAGGCACAGCTGGTTAAAGTGAAATTCACTCAGTCATGTCCAACTCTTTGCGACCCCATGGACTGTAGCCTACCAGGCTCCTCTGTCTATGGAATTCTCCAGGCAAGAATACTGGAGTGTTCTTTCCACTGCTGTTTCTTTTCCAGGGGATCTTCCCAACCAAAAGATCGAACCGGCATCTTCTGCATTGCAGGCAGATTGTTTACTGTCTGAACCACCAGGAAAGCCCAAGAACACTGGAGTGGGTAGCCTATCCCTTCTCCAGGAGATCTTCCTGACCCAGGAATCGAATCGGGGCTCCTGCGTTACAGGCAGATTCTTTACCAGCTGAGCTACCAGGGAAGCCCTGACCCCTTTGAGACTCATCGTTGTTAAACAGACTCAGGGAACAATGTGCCAAGTGTTCCCGGGGCCCCTGTGTCTGTGCTGACTGAGTCCCCACTTTGATGCCTACTTCTTAGTCTGACATTTGCCCTGCTAAAAAAAAATCAGAAAGCATCTGGGACATACAAGCAGAGTCTTCCCCAGGCCACCTGTTGATCTCCATCAGCCAGTCACCATCCCTCAAGCCTTCTAACTGGCCTGTGCTTCCAATCATCCTGCCACAAGGATGGTGTCCAGCACTGGGGCATGGGCTACTCCACTGCTGGGACCCTGGAGCTCAGGCAGTCCTTCTGTCTTGTTTAAAGTCCCAGAATTCTGTTACCAGAAGTTCCCTTGAGAGTATCCTGCCTTTACTGATGTTTCTCTGTCGATATCCAGCCTCCAAATATAAAGGCAGGAAGCATTGCTCTGCAAGAAATGATACTCACCTAGATTACTGATGGAAGAATGGTCTTTACCCATCTTGCCCACTCCTACACTGCAGAGAGGAGACCGAGGCCCAGAAAGGGAAGAAGCACAGGGTCTCCTTGACCCAGAGTAAAATCTAGAACCCAAATCAGGTGGCAGCTATCGATCATCAGGACATCTATTTGTGATTAGCAACTGGAATGGTTTACAGAAGCTAATGCTATAAAAATGTGGGGCTAGAGCACTGTGGCCAGACTGGGACTCACCTAGATAGGTTTTTCACCACCTAAAAAAAGTACCCTTTCTTCAGGCAGACCTAGCTCCTCGCAAGGCAAAGGCCCAGCAAGCAGACCAAAGACCAGATTTCAGGTCCTGCTTGCCCTTCCAGCTGAGCATATTTGTGCAGTGAAGCACCTGAACAACTGTACATGGCAGTCCTGCACATGGAGCACTGAAGTTATTTGCTCAAGAGTCTGTTTCTTTTACCAGAATGAGGGCTTAAGAGGGGAGTTCTGTTTCATTAATCTTTGTATTTCCCCCCTCTTGGCAAAAAGCCTGGCACAAAGGGGCTCATGGAAGCTTGCTGAATTAATGAATGCATGAAAAAAAAATGAGTGGATAAATAAATGATTCACTCTCCCAACTTCACTACTTCCCTTTTATATATTCACTTAAGCAACCCTCATCTGTATCTTAGTTAACTTTCTATAAGTTTTAATAACATTCTCCATATCAGGGTACCCATGCAACAGGGAAGCACCAACTTCTGCTTCTGTCCTCCTGACAGGAGTGCTGAGGAGATGGTTGGAAGTAACAACAGCTTTCTTATCTCCTTGGAGAAGGATCCAAGCTATTACTGAGATTTTATAGATGAGATCCCCACTGTTCTCCATCAACTCATGTGTTGGAGCTTCTGTCTCCCTGGTTCTGCATTGCTGACTGGCTGAGGTTATTCTGGGCATTTCTTCAAGTGTCACCAGTAACTTAGAACTCACCAGTGACAAGCTGGCAGATTCACTTACAGAATGCAGCTCTTGAAAACGACTAATGATGCTGCGAAGAGACAGGAGGCAGGAGCCAGCAGTATTTGGTCTTCAGTTTAAGGCATAAATATCTGAAAACAAGAAATTCCTTGGAGCCAGCCTCCCAGATGGAACATTTAGTACTTGGGTTACATAAAGAGCCACAGAAGTCGAGAGGTCAGGGCAGAGATGTAGTGAGGTGTGGGTGGTGTGTGTGTCGGGGGGTGGGTGCTGGGTCCCCAGAGGAGTGAACATCGCAGGGGGTGGGGTGGAAGGGGTCGAGGGCATGACCCAGTTGACTGTGAGTGGTGAGTGCTGAACTTCCTTCCATGCACTGTCCTGTAACCCTTCTGAGGTCAGAGCACAGTGCCAGGCACTGCAGGGAGAAGGGGGGAGGGTGGAGGGAACTTTGAATGTGGCAGGATTTCAAAAATGAGCAAATCAGTGGTACTTCATGATACTGCAGGGCTTCCCTGGTGACTCAGAAGGTAAAGAATCCACCTACAATGCAGGTTCGACACCTGGGTTGGGAAGATTCCCTGGAGAAGGGAATGGCAATCCACCCTAGTATTCTTGCCTGGAGAAACCCGTGGACAGAGGACCCTGGCCGACCACAGTCCAAAGGGTCGCAGAGTCAGATACAACTAAAGTGACTGAGCACCATGATACTGCAGATTCATTTGAAAGAGAAAGCCTCATAAAGCAGTATGAGAGGAATCTCCCCTTTCTCCTCTCCCAAGAGCCAGCAGGGCTGTCTTTGAGATCTGCCCTAGGGCAATGGGGAGAGGCTTTTAATTTTTCAAGACTAGGCTCTGGGCATGTACAGATGTGAGAGTTGGAGCATAAAGGAGGCTGAGCACCAAAGAATTGATGCTTTCAAACTGTGATGCTAGAGAAGATTCTTGAGAGTCCCTTGGACAGCAGGGAGATCAAACCAGTCAATCCTAAAGGAAATCAATCCTTAATATTCATTGGAAAGACTGATGGCTGAGGCTGAAGCTCTAATACTTTGGCCACCTTATGCGAAGAGCTGACTCATTGGAAAAGACCCTGATGCTGGGAAAGATTGAGGGTAGGAGGGGAAGGGGTCAACAGAGGATAAGATGGTTGGATGGTATCACCGACTCAATGCATATGAGTTTCAGCAGACTCTGGGAGATAGTGAAGGACAGGGAAGCCTGGTGTGCTGTTGTCCATGGGGTTTCAAAGAGTCGGACACGACTGAGCGACTGAACAACAACAACATATTTTGTTAGACTTATACCTAAGTGTATGGGCCTCCCTGATGGCTCAGTGGGTAAAGAATCTGTCAGCAACGCAGGAGATGCAGGTTTGACCCCTAGGCCGGGAAGATTCCCCTGGAGCAGGAAATGGCAACCCAATCCAGGATTCTTGCCTGGAAAATCCCATGACAGAGGAGCTTAGCAGGCTTCAGTCCAAAGTGTCGCAAAAAGTCGGACACAACTGAGCACAGAGGGGTGTGTGTCTGTGTCTGTATATATATGTATGTATGTATATATATATATATATATATATATACACACACCTAAGTGTGACCTGTCTACTCAACTGGGCTAAGGGATGCTCAGATGGCCTGGGTGTGTCTGTGATGGTGTTTCTGGAAGAAATTAGCATTTGAATCAGTAGACTGAGCAAAGAGCATAGACTGCCCTCAGAAATGCTGGTGGGTATCATCCATCTGTGGAGGTCATGAATAGAACAGAAAGATAGAGGAAAGATGAATTTTCCCTCTGTCTGAGCTTGGACATCTATCTTCTCTGCTCTTGCATATTGGTTCTTAGGCCTTCAGAATCAGACAGGGTCTTACACTGTTGGCTCCATTGGTTCTCAGGGTTTGAATTCAGACTAAATTCTACCACCAGCTTTCTTGGTTCTCCAGACTAATACACTAAGTCTTTCTCTCTCTGTCTTTTTTTTTCACACTAGTAAATGACACTATTTTTAATCTTGTTTTTCATGTATTTACTGCAGTTTTATAGAAATGTAATTGATTTTTGTATATTGATCTTGTAACCTGTAACCTTGATGTACTCATTTATTAGTTCTAAGATTTTTTTCTCTTTGTAGATTCCTTGGGATAGTCCATGAGACCATCAAGTAATCTGCAAATAGGTATAGTTTTATTTTTACCTTTCTGACCTATATCCATTCTATTTTCTTTTCTTGCCTTTGAGCTATGTAGGCCTTCCAGTAGTATGTTGAATTGTTCAAATAAGAATTACTGCCAGTTCTGCCACTTCCCTGGTGGTCCAGTGGTTACAACTTCATCTTCCAATGCAGGGGGTGTGGGTTTGATCCCTGGTTGGGGAGCTAAGATCCCACATGCCTCTTGGCCAATATATAAAAATAATAAAGGGTTTCTTCTAGTGATGCAAGGTAGGTTCAATATTTGAAAGTCAATCAACCATATTAACAACCTATCATATCAATAATCTATCATATTAACATGCTAAGGAGAAAAATCATTAAAAATTCACATTTTAATATCAACCAACACACAAAAAGCACTCATTTTAATGTATATTTGCCTTTATGACTCACCCACCTATTGGAGAATGGTCAATAAAGAAACCCAGAGACTTTGATTTTGAGATGTCAGAATCCTTTGACCCACTTAGGTGACCATGGGTAAGGGTATATGCTCTGCTAAAGACAAGATGGGCAGTGGCAAGATCCTTACATTCTGGACATAAGAACCCAGTGCCATTTTGGACTTGAGTCCCAGTGTCCATAAAGCTTGGAGGAAAGTGTTGGTTCCAAGAAGGAGCAGAAAGCTCCCCTCTGCTCCTCAGTGCTCAGAATTGCTGTAATTCAGTCTCCTGCAAGAGAAAGTCCATGCTTTTATTTAGGAAGCCATGTACCAAAATCCACACCAGGAAACATCAATAGAATTGGAAGGGTTTGGACAGTTTGAAGCAAAAGTCTCTTATATCCCACATGGACCTGCGACCGATGAACTAGCTGGTTGAAGACTGAAAGGTCCCAAGTCGTAGGCAAACATCAACCCACCATGGCTAAGAAAAAACCTCTAGCAGATTCAACCTTCTTCCCTGACAGATGGCAGATAGCAACCAGTGACCCAGAAAAAAATATGAATGGCCCCAAAGCTCAGACTTTGTTATGATATGACTCTGGATTCTGCCCTCAGGTTCATGCACAAAATGGCCTTTTGTGTACCTCTGTCATATCTGCCATCCAGGGCAGACAGAGCATCTCCCTGTGAGCCTCAGAAATCCCGTCCCAGGGACCAAGAGTGTTTTTTTTTCACAATACGTCACACCCACTGGATGTGAGGGAGGGACATAGCAGGGTAGCAATCAGCACCTGCCGCAGAAACTCTGTGGAAACCCTGAAGTTGCTGTGTTTGGATGTGACCTGCCACACACTGGCATGTCATTCCAGGCAGTCAGTTCCCCTTTCTGAGCCCTCATTTCTTTACCTGTCAAGTAAGGTTGGCAGGAAGCGGGATCTCCAAGAAAGCCTGCATCTTAAACAAAGGATGGTTCAGCTTTTTTAATACTTATTTCTGATTTTTAAAATTTATTTATTTGGCTGTGCCATATCTTAGTTGAGGCATGCAGGATCTAGTTCTCTAACCAGGAGTTGAACCCAGGCCCCCTGCATTGGGAGCTCAGAGTCTTAGCTGCTGGACCAGGGAAGTCCCCAGGGATGGCTCCAGTTTGAGCCACACATACCACATACAGAAGGCAAAGCCATTCTGTTCACATCCCTGGTACTGAAACAACTCTGGAAATGGAAGACAAATGTCTACTGTGTTCTAGCCATAATCTTTTAGATTCATTTGTGATAGAGCTCAGTCTATACCAACTTAGACTCTGAAGCCGACCTGGGGATTCATTTTCAGCCTCTGGGCCATGAAAAAAGGCTCCTCCTTCTTGCCCGTGTATTCCAGGAATTGTACAAAGTATAAGGTTTGATATATACACTGCTGCTGCTGCTGCTGCTAAGTCGAGTCAGTCGTGTCCAACTCTGTGTGACCTCAGAGACGACAGCCCACCAGGCTCCCCCGTCCCTGGGATTCTCCAGGCAGGAACACTGGAGTGGGTTGCCATTTCCTTCTCCAATGCATGAAAGTGAAAAGTGAAAGTGAAGTCGCTCAGTCGTGTCCGACTCTTAGCGACCCCATGGACTGCAGCCTCCAGTCGCCTCCGTCCATGGGATTTTCCAGGCAAGAGCACTACTATGTATAAAACAGATAACTTGGGACTTCCCTGCTGGTCCAGTGGCTACGACTCTGTGTTGCTAATGCAACACGTTGGTTCAATCCCTGGGTTCAGTCCCTAGTCAAGGAACTAGATCCCACATGCCACAACTAAAAGATCCTGCATGCTGCAACTAAGACTCAGTGCATTCAAAATAAATAAAATATTTTTTAAAAAACAGATGACTAATAAGAGCCTACTGTAGAGCACAGGGGATGCTCAATGCTCTACCCAGTGCACTGGGGTGACCTAAATGGGAAGGAAGTCCAAAAGACAGGGGGTATATGTATATGTACAGCTGATTCACTTTGCTGTGCAGCATAAACTAATGCAACATTGTGAAGCAACTATACTCCAATAAAAATTAATTTTAAAAATATTTCTTAAAAGTGTAAGATTTGGAAGGGTGGAGACATCCTAAAAAGTTATCAGATGATTATCCAATTTGGTCGCCTCAGCTATAATGAGAAATTCCCTCCTTGGTTTTTCTTTCTTTATTTAAGATACAAAAAAGTCTGATGATACTAGATTGATTTTTAGATCCATCTGAATTCCATGTCTTAATATCCTCTCTTATTTTGGACTCTGCACAAAGAGACCCCCCAAAATCTATATGGAACCTTGGGACAACAATTCTTCATCTAATAACTCAGTATAATCTCTCCTCCAGAACATTCTAGAACTGTGCCACACAAATAGATAAACTCTCTAAGTTGCTGAAGATTTGTCTCCTTTTTTAAGTACCACATGGTTTTGACTGAAGCCATCTCTCAAACTTCTTTGCATGTCCCTGTCTTATTTCTTTAGTAGAGTAACTTTTTTATTACAAAAAGTAGAAAATTCAGATTTAAAAAAAAAGAATACTGAAGGAAAATGGAATCAAAATGAGAAGCAGAGCACATATGCCTCTTCCCCTCCCACTCCCCTAAAATGATTCAAAAGATCAGATTAGCTGGGCCTGATTCCAATGAAGGGGGTGGGAAATCTTTGACTTACTGTTCCTATTCCTCCACTGTCCGTGGAATTCTCCAGGCAAGAATGCTGGTGGGTCCACCATTCCCTTCTCCAGGGTATCTTCCTGACCTGGTAGCTCAGACAGTAAAGAAACTGCATGCAATGCAGGAGACTTGGGTTCGATTTTTGGGCTAGGAATATCCCCTGTGGAATATTAGAAGGGAATGGCTACCCACTCCAGTATTCTTGCCTAGAGAATTTCCTGGGTAGAGACACTTGGCTGGATACAGTCCATGGGGTCTCAAAGAGTGGGACACGACTGAGCAAACAGCACTTTCACATTACTTTTTCACACTTTCCTATTCCGCTATGGTCATGAGTAAATCCTAGCCCTCTGTATGTCACAAAATTTATCGAGTTGCTAGATATTTGTCAAACTCCATACGCTATGAACAAAGCATGTATCTTCTTTCCCAGAAGCCTCAGAACAATCACTAAATTGACCACATGCAAGGCATGATGATGAGGCCAGATTTCAAAATAGTTGGTAAAGCAGTAAGAAACAGAAATCACTGGGGTAAGAACAGACAGGGGAGGGTGGAATGAATTGAGAGGTACCAATGACGCACATACACTACCATGTGTAAAATAGATGGTTAGTGGGAAGCTGCCGTATAGCACGAGGATCTCAGCTCTGTGCTCTGTGATGACCTAGAGGGGTGGGATAGGAGGCAAGGAAAGGATGTCCAAAAAGGAGGGGACATACATACATACAACTGATTCACTTTGCTGTACAGCAGAAACTAATACTATATTGTAAAGCAACTATATCACAATTTAAAAAAAAAACAACAGACAGAACAATAGGACAAAAAGCAGTGTCTTGAAATAGTCCTAAGTATTGACAAGAATTTGATCCCTGATAAAGACGCTACTCCTCATCAGTGGTAGAATTTGGATTATTCAATCAAGGGTATTGGCACAACTTGCCAGCTCTTTGGGAAAAATTAATAATAAGCAAGACCCCAACTTCACTCTTAATGAATTAAAAGCATAAATAGAAAAAGTAAAATTGAAAAAATGAAGGAGAAAATATGGGCACATATGTTTCAATCTTGAAGGAACTGGCACAAGAGGGCAGGAGATCTAAAATAAGAAACCATAAAGAAAAAGATATATTTATCTGCACCCAAGTTTTAAAATTTCTTACAACCCAAATAAAGACATATAAAATATATAGTTGTGAATGCATGCTCAGTCACTTCAGTTGTGTCTGACTCTTTGTGACCCCATGGACTATAACCCCCAGGCTCCTCTGTCCATAGGATTTTCCAGGCAAGAATACTGGAGTGTGTTGCCATGCTCTCCTCCAGGGGATCTTCCAGACTCAGGGATCAAACCCACATCTCCTGCATTGCAGGCAGATTCTTACCACTGAGCTACTGGGGAAATCCCTACAATATATAGATACATAGCATTAAAGACAAGCAACAAACTGTGGAGATTATTTGCAACACAGATTAAAACTGATGGTGAAGGGGTAGGACAAGACTTTGATGGCTGTGGAGAATAAAGCGTCTGGAAAATGCTTTGGAAGAGAGCAAAACAGTCTACAAAGATTTGAGTTTTATGTGTGTTTAGGAAAGGCCAGACAGGATGTAATTTCACATTCAGATTTAATTCTGTTGCTGATCTGCAGCGTTGGGAACATGCATCCTGGAGCATCCAGTGTCACTGGGAGCTGGCTCTATTCGAGAGTCCTACTAGCTTAGAAGAGATGACCTAGCAAAACAATCCGCTGCGCTTTCCTACCCTGGGTCTCAATGAAAACATCGTAGCAAGTTGCCCGATAAAAGACTGCAAGGTTAAAAAGTACATCAACCTCGGTTTCTGCCTTATATCTACCACTGACTAGCTGTGTGACCTTGAAGAAGAGATCTAACTTCTCTGGTCCTCTGTTTTCTCAACTACAGCATGGTATTGTTATTAATAAAAATAGATTTTTTCATGAAAAAAAAAAATAAAACTGATGGTTAGTATCAATATCCAGGACTGACGAATAGATGGAGAAATGGATACTCTCATCTCTGTGGACAGCCATGTCAAGAATAAAAGCTCTCTTTGGAAATCTATTAATATTTCAAATAGATGTTTCATTAACCTAGAAATTTCAGTTTTTAGCTTAAGGGAGGGAAATGTATATACAAAGATACTAATTACATCATTATTCCAAAAGCTTAGAGAAGGGCATGGCAATCCACTCCAGTATTCTTGCCTGGAGAATCCCAAGGATAGAGGAGCCTGGAGGGTTACAGTCCATGGGGTCGCAAAAGATCTCAGACACAACTGAAGTGACTTGGCACAGAACGGCACAGCACGGCATTCCAAAAGCTTTGACTTGAAGACAACCCAAATGCCAAATCATAAAGAATCTGTTGATTAAAATCTGTAGTAATATTTGATTAAAATTTGCAGTAATATTGAGACAAACCTGGAACCCTTTGCTGCAGTGCTTGCCCCTGGACACACCTCTCCTCCAGCAACAAAATACAAAGAAACTGTATGGAACTAAAAATAACCCCATGCATGTGTAGTTGGGGCAAATTCTGGACCAAAAGAGATCAAAACCCCCAATGCCACTTTTGAGGAGCCTGGAGCAAAAGCAGGATACTGCACATGCCCCCTGCACACAGCACTACCTAAGGGGTGGGCAAACCACCTTAGCCACCCCTCCAGCCCAATCCTGGACACAGCCCTACCCTCACCCCATATAAGGAACAAGCTTGTCCCCCAACCCACGCCAGGGAGCAAGCAAGGGAACCTGTTGTTTGTTCTCACCCTGCTCTCTCCCACTGCAGCAGGGACCTCGATAAAGCCTCGCCTGAATAGCTTGTCTGGCCTCTGATCAATTTCTATTGATTAAGAAGGCCAAGAACCCTAGTCCATAATGATATGAAAATATGTCCTCACATGCTGTTAAGTAAAGAGAGATGATAAAATAGTGTGTGTTTCAGAATCCCATTTTGGTAAATATGTTAGCAACGAGGAAAGTCAAGGACATTAAATAGAAAAGAAAATCAATGGAGGAGTAATCTCTTTATTTTCTATATTGCCTTAATACTTTACAAAATGCCTGCATTACATTTATAGTCCAACGGTATAATAAGGGTATTCTCACTGGTCAGAAAGTAAAGGTATAAATCCCTCACATCTACATGTGGATCCTGGAGCAAAGCTAACAACCGAGCCCAAAGTTGGAGGAATGAATCCCCATTGGCAAAGCCTCTGTTTCCAAAACTCCTCTGACTCAACATATTAAATTCTTCATTTTTTTAGGTGATGTGAAAAGTACATTTTTCTTTCGGAGTATGTTGCCAAAAGACCAAGGTTTCTCTAAATGTTACACCTACACCACACACACACCTCTCATGTGTACATCACATCACACTTACACACACACACCCCCCAAAGACTCCCTCTTCCCAGGGCCTAAAGGCAGGTCAGACCCACACAACTCCCAGGTCAACAAATGCCCAAGCTGAGCACTCTTCTGAAGCCCCGCAGAAATCTCCCCATGAAGACTTACTAGGATTTTGGACTAAGCAATGTCCATGTCACTAGCTAGTCATTTCTAAATGCAGATCTCAAACCCACCAAAATACTCCTTAATCCTCCTTATCGTATCCTTATCTGCAGAGACCTCAGCCCAGAGAGCTGGAAGTTGGGAGACCCAGAGAGCAAGTCCTCTGCAATGAGCTGTAGCTGAACAATCAGGATCCCCATCATAGCGTCACCCTACGAGATTCTCTGCAAATGTTGCTTCCACTCTCCAGCCTCAGTTTCTCCATCTGTGAAACAGGGTTATTAACCCTTGTCCAAAAGCCTTATGGAGAGGATGGAATGAAACAAGGCAAAGCCCAGATGCACTTGTGAGGTCTTGTGGGCATCTTTTCCACCTATGGGGAAGAGTTGGTCTCTGGCCTGGTAGACAGCACACACCATAGCTAGACATGCCCATCTCTGCCTGCTATGGCAGGACATGCCTACCTGCTCCCTGGCACCCCCATCCCAACCCAAACTGCAGCTGATGTCTCCTTAAGCAACTCCCCTGAGTGCCTTCCAATGGTCCTGAACTCTGGCTGGAGACCAGGGGGATGACCAGGGGGCCCCTTCACAGGCTCTGCTCAGGTTTCTGCCAATGGAGATTGGAGAGAAAGCAGTATGTTTGCAGCTCAGATGGACATAATTAAAGTGCGAGGGCTGCTGTCACCTCCTGTCTCCCACATGAATACTTTGAGCCACATCCAACCTTCCAGTGTGCTGTCCAGGTTTGGAACTCAGGTACCATAGGTCTCTCTGGCCACAGCAGCCTCTAAGCAGACCCAATCTTTTTTGTTTTTTAATCAGAGTATAGTTGCTTTTGAATGTTGTGTTAGTTCAAAGTTTCAACGTTAGTTTCACTTTGTGGCTGTACCATAAAGTGAATCAGTCATAGGTATAGGTATACATATATCCCCTCCTCCTTGAATCTCCTTTCTATCCCCTTCCCATCCCACCCCTTTTGATCATCACAGAGCACCAAGCTGAGTTCCCTGTGCTATACAGCAGCTTCCCTCTAGCTATCTGTTTTACACACAGCAGTGTATATATGTCAATTCCAATCTCCCAGTTAATCCCCCCTCCCCGTCCCCCACTGTCTCCACATGTCAAGCAGACCCAGTCTTGGCTCTGGCCCACATGAGAGAGGCCCCCTTTTAGGATAAAGGCCAAACCCTCTGCAACACAGCAACCAGTCATTCAACTCTACATAGCCAGTGGGGAGAGACCGCCAAGTTCAAATCCTGCCCCTGCCACTTTCCAGCTGAGTGACTCTGAACAAATCACTCAACCACCCCAGGCCTCCATTTCCCCATTCTGTACCATGGAGCTGATGAGGGGAGAGGGAAGGGGATGGACACTACTCCTAGAGCTGTATGACAATTAAATGGCTTAGTGAACCTGAAGCACTTAGAACAGTGCCCCTTCCCTGAAGTTTCCTTGGCCTCTGTATCAGGCGTCCTAAGAGAAGAGTTTAGAGGAAGAGGGACTGGATTAAGAAACTCACTTCTGGAAACTCTGCTTTCACAAAGAAGGCAGAAGAGAAGTAAAGGTGGTCGCAGTGCAGGGACCCTCTTGGAAAAATCGAGCTAAATGAAGAGTTTTAGCCATCACCCTTCTTTGCTTTCATTATTCGTGAAGAAAAATCCTTAAGAGTTCCCAAGCCCGAGCGTGGGAACTGAGAGGCAAGAGTAAGGCTAACTCGGTCAGTTCCTCCCTCGGAATGGTCCCCATCTTAAAAAGGCAGGCTTTCGCCATTGTGCCCAGGACCGGGGCTGTTCCAATTTAGGCACGGTCGGATATCTCTCCGTGGATTTCCCGGGGCCTTCCCAGAGCTTATTCCCAGGCCCTTCCCTCGCTCCAGACCAGGGTGAGAGGGTGAGTGGGTGTGGGGTGTGTGTGTGTGTGTGGTATGTGGATGTGTCTGTGTGTTGAGCGTGCGAGGGAGGGGGGTGGGGTGCCAGCAGATTCTGTACTGAAAAATGGTGCCCTTCCTTCCTTCCTCCCGAAGGCTACGCTCCCGCCTGTCCTCGCTACAAACAGGCCAGGCCGGGCTGGGGCGCCGCTCCCGGCCTTAGCCCGGCCAGTACCCTCTGCGGCAGACGACGGTGAGCGATTCCAGCTCCAGCGCGCCGGCTGCCCCGCGGCCGGCGCGCCCTCCCGGTGCAGCAGGCGGGCGCTGTGACGTTCCCGGATAAATGCCGTGTAACTGTGTAGGCGAATGCGAGCTAAAAATAAGAACGGAAAATCTATCATTAAGGTATCATTGCGCCAGCGCAGCTATTTGAAGGCTCCCATGGTCCCTGGCGCCTGCGTTTGAAGCCCGCCTTCAGGCTTTGGAGGGTATTTGCAGAAAACTGCCAGCAGCGGCTCGCTAGCCAGACCTCGGGGCGCAGGGGTGGCGCCGGTAATTATGGCAACACTCAAATTAAATGCTCACGTCCCCCCTCCATATCTCCGCCTGTATTGTCCTCAGGTCGCTGGGGAAGCCACCAGAAGTAGGGTTGGATGCTGAAATGATGTGACCTGGTCGGTTACGCAAATATTAGAACTGAAAGCTCTTTCAGATTCATTTCGCCATCCACCTTCCTCCATCAACCTCGGAAAAGAAAAATAAAGTACCAGGAGGAAGCCTCTGGAGGAGAAAATGACAAATGGTACTTAACCCCAGGTCTACAGTGCGCTGCGGCGGGGCGCAAAGACGCCCGCTCCCAGGATGGCGAGCCTCTGGTGTTCCTTGGGTTAAACGAAAATTGATCTGATTTGTTAACACCCAAAGAGGAGAAGGGGAGATCGGGGGAGGGAGGACAGGATTTGTGTTTGTGCGTGTGCGCGTGTGTCCGGGGAGAAGGAGGAGGTGCCAAGGTGCAGCCTGCGCGCGGCTCTGCGCCTCGGCGGGCTGCGTGCGTGTGTCCCTGTCCGCGCTGCTGAAACGGGCTCTTCGAGGGATCAGCGTCACATGACTCCGCCTGCCCCTCGCCAGCGCGCAGCTCGCCAGTTCCTCCGTTTGCCCGGCGCCTGGGGAGGGTCGGGAGGCATCTCCAGGGCCCGGGGGCTCTGCGGAGTTGAGAAAAGGTTCTGGAGGGGAATGGTACATCTGGATTCCAGCAGCCGCGGCTCGGCGCCAGATCCTGGACTGTAGAGATTTGGTGGGGGGAGGGGAGGGGAGAGCGCGAAGGAGCGAGCGCCAGAGAGAGGCAGCGCGCAGCGCTCACGGACCGCGGCTGCCGGGTTCCGCGCGGAGAAGATGTAAGCGCGTGGAGTCGAGCTGGCCTCCGAGCACCATGCAGAAGGGGATCCGGCTGAACGATGGCCACGTCGCGTCCCTGGGGCTGCTGGCGCGCAAGGACGGAACGCGCAAAGGCTACCTGAGCAAGCGGAGTTCGGACAACACAAAATGGCAAACCAAGTGGTTCGCGCTGCTGCAGAACCTGCTCTTCTACTTCGAGAGCGACTCGAGCTCGCGGCCCTCGGGGCTCTACCTGCTGGAGGGCTGCGTCTGCGACCGCGCGCCCTCCCCCAAGCCTACGCTCTCGGCCAAGGAGCCGCTGGAGAAACAGGTGAGGCCAGCGCCGGGGCCGCGGCCCTTGGGGCTCCGGGCCTTTCCCCGGCCGAAGGCGCCCGAACTTTAGTCCCTCTACTTTCGGCGCCCTCGGAGAGATGGGAGGGTTGGCCTAAGCGGGCTGTAACCCGCGGTGGCCAGAGGGGCCCGGGACTGCAGGCAGGGAGCGGGTTTGGGCTGCGGCTGTCCTGCACCCGGCGAGCTCGGCAGGAGGCGGGCACAGAGCGGGCGAGACGCGGAGATGCGGAGGGAGACGCGGTTTGGAGAGAGATGGGGTGCCTCAGGACAGACAGAAACAATGAATGTAGAAGCACATCCAGCCAAAAATGGTGTGCCCACCACCCCGGAGAGCCCCGGACCAGGTAGCTGAATTTCCCCGCGCTTAGGCACGGAAAGGGTGAGACCGAGGCGTCCGAGCGCCGCGGCCCCTACCTCACCGCGGCGGGAGCGAAGACGAGCCAAGTTAGGGACTGCGCGCCGGGGTCGATTCCGCGCCATCGACCGGTGGTGAACTCCCAGCCGTCTCCACGCCCAAGCAACAAACCAAAGGGTTCCAAGGACCCTTCTGACGCGCTGGGGCCGGATCTGGGGCCGGGGCCGCTGCGGAGGCCGCGGGACAAGTGGGCGCATCTCTCACCCCCGCCCCCTGCGCCTCCGCCGCCGCCGCCGCAGTCGCGCCTCTAGCGCTGCCCCGGGGTTTCCGGAGTTGCGAGGCTGAAAGCCCAGGCCTGGGTGGACCAGGGATCGGGGAGCCGTGGAGGTGAGCCTTTGGCGTGGGGGGATGGAGTAGGACCTGCGGCCACCAAGTGAGAGCCGCAGACAGCCAGAGAGCGATTTTTATGCTTGCTGCGCTCTCCAAAGGCATCCATCCCGATGCCTCTGGGAAGGTAAAGTCAAAGATAACGGATGCTAAAATGTCACCGCTGCGAGGGACCTGCGATCCAGCGGGACCTAACCAGCTGGTTACTGCCTGGATGGAGACCGGAGGCCAAAAGAGAGAAATTTGCTTGCCCAGTGTCATCTCAGGAGTTAAGGCCACCTTAAGGTTCTGAGAAGAGAACTAAGGGCTCGAAAGCCATTACTGCAAGCAGACTGGCAGTGATTGAATTGAATTAAATAAAAGCATCCTTGAAGTTGCCCTCCTGATGGTCCAAGATAGAGATCTGAGCTCAAACCCTGCAGCATGTCTCTTCCTCTCCTGCCCACAGCCCATAGGTGTTGGGAGATGAATTGGGAGGCTGGGAAAGGTGGACAGGAATATTTGAGGATGGATCTCTGAGAATGATGTGCCACCTGGTAGGTAGAGGCCCTCAGATGGCAAAGTGATGCAAAGAATGGGCAGCTCCTTAAGCTCAAGGCAAAAATGGGGCCTGGAAGACTCCCCTGGGAGAGGCAAACTCAGCCTGGGCCAGAGATGCTCTCTCAGCCCTTGACAACCTGCTCTTTGCTGGCCTTCCAGAATAGTACCAACACTTGCCGGCCAAAGTCCACCCATGGCCTAGAGCCCCAGCTGGCGCCCATCCTCAACCTCTTATACCAGAGCACAAAGCTGAGCTCCCAGGCAGGCAGCGAAAAAGGGCTGGATGAAACTGAGCTGCTATTGGGCTCACAGTGTCTGTTCTCAGCCCCCTGGACCAGAAACAGGCCTGAGATGATTCACAGCTCTGCAACTTCCTGTGTGACCTGTTAACACACTAAACTTCTCTGAGCCTCTCTTTTGTAATCTACAAAGTGGAGGTAATAACACCTATCTTTCTGGGGTTTTGAGAACACGTATAATGTGTATGCAAGGATGCTCACGGTCCATTTTAGTTTGATGTTTTAGTTTGAATCTGAATGATACCCAACCTGACCAGGGAGTAGAAAGTGAAAGTGAAGTCGCTCAGTCGTGTCGGACTCTCAGCAACCCCATGGACTGCAGCCTACCAGGCTCCTCCATCCATGGGATTTTCCAGGCAAGAGTACTGGAGTGGGGTGCCATTGCCTTCTCCGAAAGTCTGATTAGTTAATCTTAATTAGCTTCCTACCAGGGAGTAGAGGCCTAACATAAAATGTTGAAGCTGAAAAGAACCTCAAAGAGATCCTACGACCCACTCCTCCCATTTTACAGACAGGGAAACCTGGAGAGCAGATTGGGAAGAGAATTACTACCTGATTCAGATTCAGTGGCAGAATTAAGACCTAGAATTCATCCAGTGTCTAAGAATTCCTAAAAATGCCCTCTTACATTGATTCTAAATCATTCACCTTTGGGCTCAGGTGTTGAATCGTGCTAGCAACACACTCCAGTATTCTTGCCTGGAGAATCCCAGGGACAGAGGAGCCTAGTGGGCTGCCGTCTATGGGGTTGCACAGAGTCGGACACGACTGAAGCGACTTAGCAGCAGCAGCAGCAGCAGCAGTGGATTATGGGAGGGATAGGAGTGCAAAGCCAATTGGTGGTGTCCTCAGGTGGTCCAAGCCATTTTCCCAGAAGAGCAATGGTCAAGAGATCCTCCAGTATGGTCGTGAGAGTAGCCTTCCTGGCACAGGAGAACCAGAAGAGGGTTGAGAATAGTAGGTGGCCATCTGGTACTGTCCAGCTCAGGTGCAGATTTCTGTTAAAGACGTGTGCTTTGTCTTATACATTCTATAGATGGTCCATTTGACTCCAGGCCAAGTTTGGCTGCTCCTTTGCACTGCATGTGTCTATAAAAATTTATAGCTTTTTGTTTCCTAAATCTTTGAGTAAAATTGATCGTGCCAGCAGCAAATCAGTGTTTCTCCTTGAATTGTAGTCCCTGTGACACCTACAGTGCACCAGCATGAGAGGCCCAGCTCCAAGCCATTCTGTGACTAGATTTGCCTTGCAAACCACAGGAAACCTTAATTCAAAACCAGCTGGGGATGTGGCAGAGAACCCACATGTGAGGGACCACAAAAAGGCTATCAGTTTGACTGGACTGGCCAGTATCTAGTGAAGACTCGATTTTAGCAGAATGTCATTTTTATCCAGGTCTAAGCAGGCAGCAGAGGACATGGCACCCCATTCCAGTACTCTTGCCTGGAAAATCCCATGGATGGAGGGGCCTAGTAGGCTACAGTCCATGGCATCTTGAAGAGTTGGACACGACTGAGCAACTTCACTTTCACTTTTCACTTTCATGCACTGGAGCAGGAATTAGCAACCCACTCCAGTATTCTTGCCTGGAGAATCTCAGGGACAGAGGAGCCTGGTGGGCTGCCATCTATGGTGTTGCACAGAGTCAGACACAACTTAGCAGCAGCAGCAAGCAGGCAGCACGTCCACCTGGGAGAATCAGGGTTAGTTTCTCTAGAAATAAAAACCAAGTCTTGGCTGGAAACTACCCCAGTGGCAGGGATGCGTGAGGAATGAAACACACAGTAGGTGCTCAGAAGGTACTTATGAAGCTGAACTTATTGATGTATCCTTGTTAATTCCACACTCCATGTCTTCGAGACTGACTGTACAGCAGTCAGGCCCTGAGCTGTGCCGTAGGCCCGGGAAGCTTGGGTGTCATAGTCCCCAACCCCCCAGGAAGATGAACGCAGATAAAGATGTGTTAGAGCTGTATAGTCTGTGAAGATGCTCCAGTAGGATATGCAGGGGCTCTGGGAGTCCAGGCCACCCTAACATGATGCACTGTCCTCTCGCTGCTTCTGTACTGGTCTGACTGCTTCTGGTGCAGCCCTAACATCTTGGAGCCCTGACTTCGGATCCCAAAGCCTCATAAAGTCACAGGGGCTCAGCCATGCTCCCCTGCCAACCGGCAGTTGCAAGCACTCCCTATACACTTGCCTGAGCCCTGCTTGCTCAGTCCTGACCCCCTTGCCTCTGACCCTATGGCCCACACACTGAAGACCAAGAGGCTCTGAACGTAAAATTTGGGTTCAGAAATTGACCCTAAGTGTTCTTTTTTTAAGGTTTTTTTTTTATGTGGACCATTTTTAAAGTCTTCATTGAATTTGTTCCAATACTGCTTCTGTTTTATATTTTGGTCTTATGGCCACAAGGCATGTGGGAATCTTAGTTCCCCAACCAGGGATCGAACCCATATTCTTTGCATTGGAAGGTGAAGTCTTAACCCCTGGACCACCAGGGAAGTCCCAACCCTGGGTGTTGTTGCTCTGCTTTGGCATGGAGTCACCCCACACTGGCTTTTTCTACTGTCATTCCCAGCTCTCTGAAACAGAGCTTCCAACCCCAACTTCTCAGGCATGGACTTGACCAAACCAACCCCAGGACTTCCTTATCACCCAACCAGGGAGGGTCAAAATATAGACCCCAGGCCCTTCCTGATCCCTTCATCCAGAACCTCAGCACTGATGTAGGCAGAGGGTCCAGAAGCTGGGGGCCCACAGTACCTGTTGTCCACCCGTGGGTGCCTTTCCCTGGAGACCAGATGAAGGCCCTCTCCTGGTCCTCATTTCTGGGTGGCCTGGTGTCTCCATGTTAAAGACAACCGTAAGTCCATGAGCATTCCCACTTTGCAGATGAGGAAACAATCTCATCCGCACCACTGAGCAAGGTAGTGGCTGAAATGCTCTCTGGCTTTCTCTGCAGCGGCGCTGTCTTCACCACAAAGCCTGCCCTCCAATTGCTGTAGCTCATCCTGCCTCTTGGCCAATCAGAAAAGCAGAAACCTGGATGCAGGGAAATAAGCTTACTCTAAAAGCAACACCCCTCAGACACAGGGATGTTACCCACGCGCACACACACACACACACATGCGGGGCCAGCAGCTCAGCCTGCCATACTTGCACCTCTGGAAGGACCAGCAGGGCGGTCCCCTTCTCCGGTTTCAGACCAGGGCCAGGCCAGGAGACGTGGGGCCCCAGAGTTCACTGTGGAGGGGACTCATGTCCCCACCCTAGCTCCCAAATATTTCTAGCACTGACACGAGGTTGAAGAGCCTCAATAATTACACCTTGTGTGTGTGTGTGTGTGTGTGTGTATTCGGTTGTGTCCAACTCTTTGCAACCCCATGAATTACAGCCCATCAGGCTTTGTCCATGAGATTTACCAGGCAAGAATCTGGAGTGAGTTGCCATTTCCTCCTCCAGGAATCTTCCTGACCCAGGGATCGAAGCTGAGTCTCCTGCACCTCTGGCACTGGCAGGTGGGTTCTTTATGAGTTTAGCCAGTGGGGAAGCCCTAGTGACACTGTAGTTGGGACATTTATTTGTGCAGTACACAATTTGGCTCTCGGTGTCAGGCCGATACCCGGTCCTGTGGATACAGAAAAAAATGGAATTGATTCCCCGTCTTTAAAGCTCACCATTGAGTAGAGCGCTCCGTAAACATGAAGTACCAGAACTCTCCATGCTCAGGAGTCCAGACTCTCTTCCCACCCCTGCCTTGGGTCAGGAGCTCACAGTGTCAGGCTTGATATGTTGGACTCGCTCACATGGTCCCTCCTTGCCCCACACCAGTCCCTGGCCACATGGCAATCCTTGGGACTGAGCTTCTAGAGGATAAACCTGACCATGTTCTAGGTCCCTGAGCATGTCACTGTCTTCCATCGCCTTTGGGAAAAAATGCAGGTTCTCCAGCATCACCCAGAGCACCCAGCAGCCTCCAGCCTCTACCTGCCCTGCCAACCCTGCCCCACCCTCCCCTGCCCCTCCTTCCTCACCTAACCCTGCCTCCTCTTGCCCATCTCAAGGCCTCTGCAGAAGCTGCTCCCTATGCCTGGAATGATCCCCCCCCTCTGCCCCCAGGTTTAGTGACCAACTTCTCCTCCTTCAAAGACCTCCTTTTAGGTCTTAACCTAAAAGTCATCTCCTGAGCCCCCCACCCCCACCCTGTGGGAGCTAGAGGAGCCCCAGGTCCCCCATCGCAGGCTTACACAGCCCTCTGTCCATCATCCACATGGCTTATCAGGCTAGGCTTACTTGATGTATTTAGCTGGTGGTTTGTGAAGGGTCTTCCTTCTCCCTGTAGAATGTAAAGGCTGGAGGGCACGTCTTACATCCAGTCCCTTCCCTCATCATCCTGACAGCCCCATGAGGTTATCCCTGATAACCTTTTTTGAGGTGACAAAACTGAGGCTCAGAGATGGTCAGTAACTTGTCCAAGATTACAGAGCACATACTTGGCAAAGCTAGCCTGTGAACCCAAGTCTGTGCATGTGTGCAGTTGTGTCCAATTCTTTGTGACCCCATGCACTGTAGCCTGCCAGGTTCCTCTGTCCATTGTATTTCTCAGGCAAGAATACTAGAGTGGGTTGCCACACCCTCTTCCAAGTGATCTTGCCGATCAGGAATTGAACCCAAGTCTCCTGCATTGCAGGTGGATTCTTTACAGCTGAGCCACCAGGGAAGCCCGAACGCAGGTCCATGTGACTCTAAAACCTGCGCTTCCCAACCACAAGCACAGCACAGAGACTGGGGCTGAGGGACTGCTTGAGTTTAGTATCCTCTGCCAAGAGAAATAAAGAATGAGAGAGAGTTAACAGCAAGCAAAAGGATGGTGCTGTCTTTCTGGTGACATCTGGGAAGCAGCTTTTGTTTCTGCTTGGGTGGGAGACTTGCACCTCAAGTCCCAGGAGTTGGGGATAAGCCCCCCAAGGCAGGCATCCTTACCCCACGGGCTCTCTGGCATCTGTGGGAGCCTGGAGCCAGCGCCTGCATGCACGGAGCCAAGAACAGGACTCAGCCCCCTGGTGTTTATGCAGGAGAGTCGGTGACGCGTGCACTTGAGGGGGGCCCAGAACACTGCCAACGCCTAGACGCCTCCGGGAGGGCACCTGTCGTGCTGGGAGCAGCTGTGAGCCTCGGACACCCCCGCGGCCCATCCCCTCCCCAGCTTGGAGAGGAAGGCGCAGCCCCCAAGCACATGGCTTCAACTCCCGGCTCATTCACTGAGGGGTTTGTCCACCCCCAGCAGTGACGTGGAACTGGGTAAAAGCCACATGGAGTGACTTTGGATTCTGGCTCTGCCAGCTCCCAGCTTGGGAAGGTCTGCAAGCTCTCCGAGCCTCAGCGTCCCCTTCCGTGAGATGGAGTCTGTAACTCAGCCTGCCCCGCTGCTTGTTCTGAGTGTCATAGTGGGTGCTGTTTGTAAAGCCCTCGCATAGTACAGTTGCTGTTGTTTAGTTGCTCAATCATGTCTGACTCTTTGTGGCCCCATGGACTGTAGCCCACCAGGCTCCTCTGTCTATGGGATTTTTCAGACAAGGATGCTGGAGTGGGTTGCCATTTCCTTCTGCAGGGGATCTTCCTTATCCAAGGATTGAACCCGGGTCTCCTGCATTGCAGATGGATTCCTTACCACTGAGTCACTGAGAAGTTCCCCCCCTCCACCCCCCTCAATAGCACAGTAGGTCCAATCAATACATTATAACTATTGTGGCTTCCCTGGTGGCTCAGACCGTAAAGAATCTGCCTGCAACATAGGAGACCCAGGTTCAATCCCTGGGTTGGGAAGATCCCCTTGCAGAAAGAAATGGCAACCCACTCCAGTATTCGTGCCTGGAGAATCCCATGGTCAGAGGAGCCTGGCGGGCTGCAGTCCATGGGGTCACAAAGAGTCAGTCACGACTGAGCATCTAACACTTTTGCTTTAATTGTGGCTTCACCTTTCATGGTTATGACAGGCACTTCCTCCACAAAGCAAGGACCCAGATCCCCTGCGTCTCTGGAAGGTTTGAAGTGAGCCAACACAGACCCTTGACCCTGGATATAAAAATAGGATGGTAAATCTTAACTCAGAGAACCTATGGGTTTCTGAGAAGGTCTGAGTGAGCATACCCCTGAAAGAGGGAAAGTGGCTGCAGGAGCTTCCTTCATCCATGGTGGCCACGCCATCACCCAGCCCTGTGGATTTCACCTCCTAAATCTCTCGCAGACCATCCTCTCTGGTTGCTCTCTTCCTCCAAGGCTCTAGTCCAGGCCACCATCATCCTGTCTGGACTTAGGTGCAGGCCTCCTAACGAGGATACTAGTCAGCATGGGTGACGTCATGCTGCAGTAACAAACAAGCCCCCAATTTCCAGGAACACAACAGAGGCTTATTTCCTGCTTGGGCTTTGGCAGGAGGGCACTGCTCACTGTGACCGCTCAGGGACACAGCCTGACATAGATTCATCCTGACACCTGCCTCCCCGGTCACCTCCACCAAGGGCGGGTATGTGGCCAATCTCTCCCTGGCTCTTAAAGCTTCCCCCCACACCCAGAAGTGGACCGCTCTGGCCACAGTTCAGGGTGACAAGGCAGGTCACGTGGCTTCAGTTCAGAGGCAGTAGGGACGTGCAGACCTATCATGAAAGCAGGGCTCTAGAGGTGTTGGGAGAACCGTCTCCATACATTCACTGTGTCCCAGCACTTATGTGCCTCTCTGCAGCAGAGCACT
The DNA here is from genome assembly GCF_027580195.1 of Bos mutus. Taxonomy (NCBI): domain Eukaryota; kingdom Metazoa; phylum Chordata; class Mammalia; order Artiodactyla; family Bovidae; genus Bos; species Bos mutus. The sequence continues at coordinate 24,598,553 of NC_091637.1, read as the reverse complement.
TTCCAAAATGCAGATCTAGTCACCACACACACACTCATGAGTAGCTGAGAGGAAAGCAGAAGCGCCATCGTGACGGGTGTAATGACAGGAAGCAGAGATTGTGCCCAGCAATGTGTGCTCACACCTACAGGGGCATCTCTTCCCAGCCTGGGGGCACTGGGGAGACTCCACCCAGAAAGGGGCAAGTAGGACGGTGAATGCGGCTTGCGGGGGAGGCAGAGCTGGCCCCTAAAGCCCATGTGCAGGTTACAGAGCACAGTGAGGAGCTGGCACAGGTCTCAATGCCAGAATGGACTGCTGTCAGCTCCAGGCTGGCAAGATCGAGGCAGGGGGAGGAGAGACAGGAGGAAAACCCATCAGGAGGCAGGAGGTCAGGTTGGAGAAGGCTGTCAAATGGAGCGGTCACAAAGGCCTGAATTTGGGGAGTGTGAGAACACTGAAGATTCCACCCTCTCTATTATGCGTCACCCTGCATTGTGCCCCTGAAACCATCCCTGGTTCCCACATGCCCTGGACTGCACAACCTCTGGATCTTCCTACCTCCCAGGCTTGGTAGTGAGCCCGTGAAAGCTCCAGGTGGTCTCCATACCTTCTCCTCCAGCCACCGCTCAGATAGAGCACCTTTGCAGCTGACGGCTTACAAAGTCCTTTCCATGCCTAGCGTTTCATGCAACACCAAGGTAACCCTGCTGTTCCTGCAGTTGTACGTGGGGAAGAGCTCATCCTTGCTCGGATGAAGCTTAGATAGATGGAGCTCATCTCTCCACAAACACCTGAGTGTCTGTGTCATGCAAGACCCCGAGCCCTTGCTGTTAATAAATGTCAGGCCTCCTGGTTCTGGGTTGTTAAGATCAGAGGACATCCAGGCCTCTATTGTTAAATTCAGCAATTTATAGTTAAAGACCACGTCTTACTAAACGAGCAAGGGTAATGCAGTTCCTTTCCCCTGAAAAAGAGAGAGAATTATTTTCAAGAAGATAATTCCCAGTTGAATTTTGATTTATTTTTCAAATTGAAAAATCTAACTGAGACCTTAAAATGAAATTAATTTTAGAAGTGTGAATGAATGAATTTTTAGCCGCTGTAGCTGGCATTCCAAAAACACGTCTGGAAATTCAGACAGACTTGATTGACTTTTCCTCTGTCAGAATATATGAGTGAAATATAACCAGCTTTGTGGAATTGCCTCTTAGACTCTTAGCCAAACTCAAGGAATTAGTGAAATAGCTTGGAAGCACTAGTCAATCATGCAGCACTCTCCGTGTGCCCGTTAACCTTACCCCTAGCCTGCTGCTGCGCATCTACACTTTCTTCAACAGTGGGTCTTCCCTGCCTTCCAGCTACACTGGTTGTCGCTTGGACTCCCCTCACCTCTCTGACAGATCCACAGGCTTTGGGGAGCTTGGGGGAAGGACTGGTGTTCTGTATGGAGAGCCCATACAGTGTGGGCACAGGTGAGGAGAGGCAGGCGTGTAATTACATCTGAGAGCTTCCTGGTAGTCTGGGCACAAAGGGAAACCAGCCAATTATGGAACACCCATTGCCTCCCAGAAAGTCACAGTGCAATTCATCCAGTAGGAGCACTTGTGTACCCAGGGGCTTACGTATGGGAGACTACTAGGGAGTGATGAGGACCTCAGGGGCAGAATCACTGCAGAAACAGAGGTTCACCCCCCATCAGTGGCTCCCACTGGCTCTCAGGGCAGGCTGAGCGTGCTCACTGAAGATCACACTCCATGAGGCTACAATGCTCAGGTCCAAAAGATAGTGTCCTGGTGACTGGACAATACAGGGGGCAGCTTGGAGAACCTGGGAAGTGGATGGTCAGTTAGGCACTCTCAAACAGCCACTGACTTTTAAAATTTTAGAATTGGTAATATACTCCCATTGTTTGACATTCAGAAGTTACAAAGACGTAAACAGTGAAAATGCTGCTTCCCACTGCTAACCCTGGCAATCCAGTTCTCCACAGAGGATTTTAATGTTACCAGTTGCTTATGCGTTCTTCCAGAGAGATTATACATGCAAATATATGCAAAGGTATATAGATGTATGGCCATGTATATGCATATCTGTATAATTATGCAAATGGCAACATACTGCAAGCACTATTCTACACATTTTTCTCAGTATATTGTGGAGATAGTTCTCTATATTGATCGTCTTCATCCTTTTTTACAGCTGCATAGAAGGAATTTTTGCTTTGCTGAAAGAAGGAAAAAAACTCCAGTCTGGATAGGTCTGTCTTTCACCTTCTGTCAAAAACCCAGTTAGAAGTGACCTGTGCATAAGGATGTTTACTAATTTCAGGTCTGTTTGTAAGAAAAAAGACTACAAATTACCCAAATGTCCCTCAAGAGGAGATTAGCCAAATAAACTGCAGCACATCCACACGGTGGAATACTATGCAGCTAATAAAAAGGTGAGGACAGTAAATATACTTATAGAGAATTATCTCCACAATATAGTCAGAAAAACACATGTAGAATAGTGTTTGCAGTATGTTACCCTTTGTATAATTATACAGACATGCATATATATGGTCATGTATCTATATATCTTTGTATATATAATCTTTCTGGTGTGGTAACCAGGCCCTAGGAGGACCATGACTTGAGAACTCAGAGGCAGAGGTCAGTGAAATGAGGCCACTCAGAGCAGGGTAGGTGGGAGAGCAGGTAGGAAGAAGGTCATGAAGTGGCTTCCAGCCTCCAAGTGGAGTCATGTCAAGTGAGGTGGAGGGTGTGAGTAGGCAGGGTCCTTTCTGGGTTGGTGTGAGAGTACCAGTGGGACTGGTCGAGGCCAGTACTTCTATTGAGTAGGACCATTTGGAACACAGGGTACCCCGGGACACCCCTCTGTATGTCCCAGACACAAGGGTGGTACAGCCAGGGCAGGGAGGAAGCAGCCTGAAGAGCCATTCACTGTGCTACAGACACGGTGAGACAGGGCAATGTGCAAGCCCTGAGGGGCCTGGCCTGAGTCAGCAGGACCTCTTCTGCAAAAGCCAGAGAGCAGACGGACTTCCCCTGGGATCTCAACAGTGAGTGGTGGAAAGGGACCTCAGATGATGGGGAGCCTGAGTGGGTGGCCCCTTATTGAAGGAGAGATGGACTTCAGGCAGAGCACTGCACACACACACACACACACACACACACATATGCTGATCAGGCCCCTTCAGGTCCACTCTAGCACAGTCCTGTTTGCCCTGGGACCTCCGCAGCATCCGGGAGAGAGGGCTGACTGAGGCACAGGGCCAACTGGGACCATGGTCCCAAAGATGGACCAGGAGGGAGGGGCCAGGGCCCGTGGGGGAGAAGCTGATGATGCCTAGCTAGACCACTGGAGTGGACCTACCAAGAGGAAGGGGCGGGGCTGGCCAAGAGCGATGGCCTCCATCCTGCCGCTGACCCCAGCCCAACTCCCTCTTGGAGGAGACAGCGAGCAGAGGCCCAGACAGGACAATGGGTCTGGTTTCTGGTCAAGGAGCATGACTCAGAGAGGATAAGACCAGGGGCAGGGAGACCAGAGGGAATGGTTTACCCAGTTGGGAGATGAGGAACCTTGGAAGCAGGCACAGCGGTGAGGATGGGAGAATGCACAGTGCCAGAGATATCCAAAGCAGAGAACTTGGTGACCCACTGAATATCAGAAAGGAAGAAGCAGGAGCTGAAGGTGTTGGAAACAACGCCCCAAATGGCTGATTGAGAGTAATCCTTTGATCTTAGTACAGCTCTGACACGTCAGTTTCTAAGCCTCTCCCATGCCTCTTGTGTGTGTACGTGTGCATATGCCTTGCTTATTTGAGGAGGGTTAGTTTACAACAACAGCAGTGTATTCCCTCATAGCTCCAGAGGCTAGAGGTCTAAGACCAAGACGCCTACGGGGCCATGGTCCCTCTGCAGTCTCAGGAAGAGCCTTTCCTTTCTTCTGCTGGCTCCTGATGGCTGCCAGCAGTCCTTGGTGGTCCTTGATGTGTAGATTCGTCTCTCCAGTCTCTGCCTCCCTCTTCACATGACTTCCTTCCCTGTGTGTCTGTCCAGATTTCTCTCTTTTTATTAAAGCCTCTTATTGTTATCCAGTATGACTTCATCTTCCTTTGCTTACATCTGTAAAGATCCTATTGTCAAATAAGGTCTTTTAAAAAAAAATTTTATTGGAGTAGAGTTGATTTACAATGTTATGTTTGTTTCAGATGTACAGCAACGTGAATCAGCTGTACATATACATATATCCCCCTTTTTAGATTCTTTTCCCATATAGGCCATTACAGAGTTTTGAGCAGAGTTCCCTGTGCTATACAGCAGGTTCTCAATCGTCATCTATTTTAGACAGAGTAGTGAGTATATATCAATCCCAAACTCCCAATATTTCCCTCCCTCACCTTTCCCTGTTGTAACCATAAGTTTGTTTTCTACATCTGTGACTCTATTTCTGTTTTGTCAATCAGTTCCTTTGTACCATTTTTTTTTTACATAACACATATTTGCAAATAAGTTCTTAGTCACAGATTCTGATGGACATGAATGTTAGGAGGGCACAATTTGTACCCAGCATGTATATGCACAAGTGTGTGGTTTTTCTAGTAATTGGCCGCTAACTAGTTGTTTTGATGGGGCTTCCCAGGTGGCTCAGTGGTAAAAATTCCTCCTGCCAATGCAGGAAACTCTTCCATAGGTTGGGAAGATCCCCTGGAGGAGAAAATGGCAACCCCCTCCCAGTATTCTTGCCTGAGAAATCCCATGGACAGAGGAGCCTGGCGGGCTACTGTCCATGGGGTCAGAAGAGTCAGACATGACTGAGTGACTGAGGACACAGGTTGTTTAGACCCATCACTTGGACATGGCAAATGATTTGAGTGGTTTAAAAACCATTATCAAGCACTTCTATGAACCAGGAGCTTTCACAGCATCATATGTTTTGCACAACCCTGTGAGATTTGTGATATCCTCCCCTTTTTGTGAAAGAGAAAACAGGTCTACAGAAATGAAGAGATATATTGAAGACACCAAGGCTAAATAATATATAATAAATTTAAACCCAAGTGACTCGAAAGCCTAGCATGTGCCACAGGTCCCGGAGTCCTGGAACACTAGTTTCATGGAATGTTGATAGATCTTCCAAAAAATGAAAAGTGTTCCCTGGTGGGATAAGTTCTGGAAGAAGTTCCTTCAGGGGCTTCCCTGGTGCTCCAGTGGCTAAGACGCTGCACTTCCAATGCCGGAGCCTGGATTTCAGTCCCTGGTCAGGGAACTCTATCCCGCATGCCACAACTAAGAACTGATGCAGCCAAATAAATAAATATTTTTAAACAACATGCATCGTTAAACATATTTAAGAGAAGTCCCTTCATTGTACGACACTCAGTGCCTTTATGAAGTGAGCGGGCCTCCTCTCCCTAAAGAGACATAAGTCTCATTAATGGAAAGCCATGGCCCACACCCTTCCAGACAACTCACCTGCCTGAGAAGTAAATACAATGCCACCTGCTTTGTGGCATTTGCTGTGCACTGATTAATTAATGATCTGGGCTCCCGTGCCACGGTGACACAAATTCAGCCACCCATTCAGCAAACGAAGGCCATTCCAAACCATTCCAAACCCAGGCAGAGGCACGGTGCCAGGCTCTGGGGACATTCTTGGTCAGGAATTATTTGTTTGAAAGGAGCAGGAGCCCATTCAAAGCAGCTTAAGCAAAAAGGACTGCTCTTGGAATGGTTACTGTGGTAATTAACGGAACCCACGGAGCAAACCTGTGTCCCGGTCTCCAAGGCCTGGACCAGAACCGTCTCTCTCTGCCCTGTCCTCCCCTACCCCCAACTTTAGTTCCATGGTCTCTCATCTCCACTTCTCTCTGAGACATTTCTGCCTCCTCCTTTGTTGTTGGTACTTCGAGTTCAACACACACTGCTCATTAATTTAATCTCTCCCTGTCACTGTTCCAAATAACTGAAAATTCCTGGATGGATGGCATGCCTCTATGGCTGCTCCAGGACGGGGGGCTCCAGGAGAACGTGGGGGGATGAGTAGGGGAAAGAGGTGCTTCTTCTGCATACACTGCTCCCTCTTAGGGGTTCGCAGCACTGGGTGAACACTGGGACCAACAGGAGAGCTTTGATAAATATCAGTGCCTGAAACCTATGCCTTCCCTGTTCCCTGCTCCCACGTTCTGGTTTAACGTGCCTAAAAACAGGGCTCGAGCATCCGTGTCAGCTTAGGTTCTCAGGTATCTCTATTGGGAGGCCCAGATCGGGACTCTGTGCTGTACAGCAAGTCCCCTACATACCAACCATCAAGTTGTGAACTTTCAAAGATGTAAACGTGTGTTTGCATGTCCAGTCAATGAGTTAGTTCATGTGTCTGGCGTACCTTGTCACGTGCGCGCATCCTCTCCAAACGGTTGTGCTTGTGTGCACTTTACTGTCCAGTACTATGTAGAGTACAATAGCGCAGTGTCTTTTCTGCAAGCCCAGGATGTCCGGAAGCAAGCGTAAAAGCAGCGGTGATGTAGCTGGTACTACTGTGCTTTCCAAGGTACTGCATTGTTAAGACTAAAACTGTTTTCTTTAAATTTTGTGTTTGCTTTTTATGTATTGCTTGTGAGAAAAGTATTCTACACCTATTACAGTACAGTACCATGTAGCCGATCATGTTAGTTGGGTACTTAGAGTAATTTTGTTGGACTCATGAACAAATTGAACTTACGATCGTGCTCTTGGAACAGGACTAGTTTGTATGTAGGGGATTTACTGTGATAGGAAAGACAATAAAAAGTCATTACAAGAGGATAATGGCTTTGATGGAGAAGCTTAGGGGCGGACACGACTGAAGTGACTTAGCAGAAGCAGCAGCAAGGGCTAGCGCACCTGACAGTCCAGAGGGAGCAGGAAAGAGATCCGTTAAGACCTGAGTGTGAGAAGTGCCCGTGCCTGGCAGAAAGCACTAGGCATCGTGGGCTTCCATGTTTGTCACTGATTACTACCATGAGATGGACAGTGTCTGGGTTTACAGTGTGGACAAAAGATATAGGCTGAATTCACAAATGAGAAATCACTCAGGTAGAGAGTTAAAGGTGGAGAGACCTTGATTTTGCATGATTGAGACCACTCATGCATAGTTGACCAAAGCAGGTGTCAGTGTCATGCCCACTTGCCAGGAAGCTTCCCAGCTGGCTCAGATGGTAAAGAATCCGCCTGCAATGCAGGAGACCCAGGTTCAATCCCTGGGTCAGGAAGATTCCCTGGATAAGGGAACAGCAACCCACTCCAGTATTCTTGCCTGGAGAATCCCATAGGTAAAGGAACCTGGCAGGCCTACGGTCCATGGGGTCACAGAGTTGGACACGATTGAGCAACTAACGCTTTCACTTTCCACTTACCAGGGGGAGAGGCAGAGGCTGCCCAGAGTCCCTGGTTCTGAGCCGCACAGTCAAGCATGGACCCCACTGTTGAGACTTCCACCTGCTCCACCTTTTGTAGGATGACCAGGGGTCCTGGTGTGCTCAGGACTGTCTTGGTTTTAGCTCCAGAGTCCGCTGCTTGCAGAAGCGCCTCAGTTCAGTTCAGTCACTCAGTCATGTCCAACTCTCTGTGACCCCATGGACTGCAGCATGCCAGACTTCCCTGTCCATCAGCAACTCCCAGAGCTTGCTCAAATTCAAATCCATTGAGTCGGTGATGCCATCCAACCAACTCATCCTCTGTTGTCCCCTTCTCCTCCTGCTTTCAATCTTTCCCAGCATCAGAGTCTTTTCCAGTGAGTCAGTTCTTCTCATCAGGTGGTCAAAGTATTGGAGTTTCAGCTTTAGCATCAGTCTTTCCAATGAATAGTCAGGACTAATCTCCTTTAGGGTGGACTGGTTTGATCTCCTTACAGTCCAAGGGATTCTCAAGAGTCTTCTCCAACACCACAGTTCAAAAGCATCAATTCTTCGGTGCTCAGCTTTCTTTATAGTCCAACTCTCACATCCATACATGACCACTGGAAAAACCTTAGCTTTGACTAGACGGACCTTTGTTGGCAAAGTAATATCTCTGCTTTTTAATATGCTGTCTAGGTTGGTCATAGCTTTTCTTTCAAAGAGCAAGTGTCTTTTAATTTCATGGCTGCAGTTACCATCTGCAGTGATTTTGGAACCCTAGAAAGTAAAGTCTGTCACTATTTCCACTGTTTCCCCCTGTATTTGCTGTGAAGTGATGGGACCGGATGCCATGATCTTAGTTTTTTTAATGTTGAGTTTTAAGCCAATTTCTTCACTCTCCACTTTCACCTTCATCAAGAGGCTTTTTAGTTCCTCTTCACTTTCAGCCAGAAGGATGGTGTAATCTGCATATCTGAGGTTATTGCTGTTTCTCCCGGCAATCTTGATTCCAGCTTGTGCTTCTTCCAGCCCAGCGTTTCTCATGATGTACTCTGCATATAAGTTAAATAAGCAGGGTGACAATATACAGCCTTGATGTACTCTTCCCAATTTGGAACCAGTCTGTTGTTCCCTGTCTGGTTCTAACTGTTGCTTCTTGACCTGCATACAGAGTTCTCAGGAGCCTGGTAAGGTGGTCTGGTATTCCCATCTCTTGAAGAATTTTCCACAGTTTGTTGTGATCTATAGTCCCAGGTCAACTGGGATGTTTGGTCATCGCACCTGTCAGTGGTTTCCCCATGTTCTACATCCTGTGGAGGTGCGGAAGCCCTCCCAGCCAGTTGGGATAGGCAGGAGGCGAGAGGGAGGATAAGCAGAACCAGGGTTGCTGGTCATCCCTAGAAAAGATGGATATTGATAGCATTTACCCAGAATGCCCAGAGACACCCCATCTGCCTTCTGGACTACAAGCCTGTGAGATCCTCAGGCGGTCACTGGCGGTAGAGCACTCTCTGGTTCTCTATGGTGGTTACAGAGCTCCAGGGAGTTTGGCTGGCCCAAACAAGGCCTAGACCCCAGGATCTGGAACCAAAGCAGGCCAGTGGGTCCCCCATTCCTGCCTAAGCCCAGGCCCCTGTCGCAGATCATAATTCTCTGGCATCAAGAAAGTCTGTCCCCATACACCCAAACCAAGCAGAAAGGAGTTTAGGGAGGGGAGAGTGTGTCAGGGCCTGAGGACATGTGTCTGGGCTTCCTGGGCAGGGTAGAGAAAGAAAGAGGAGCCCCTAACCCTGGAAGCAGCCAGTCACCAGCCTGAGCAAGAGGAGCCTGAGCAACTCAGGGAAGAAAGGGGCTCTATATGTGGGCTGGTTTCTGTGGCTGGTGATGAAGCTGTGGCCAAGTGATCTCACTTGCCATGTGGACAGAGACTGGGAGAAGGGGCGGAGGAACTTGGACAGGTAGATAGGAGAGAGGCAGCAAGAGAGACACAGGGAGAAAGGGACAGAGAGGTGCGGAGGTTCAAAAGGAGACAAGAGACAGAGAACAATGGAAATAACAAGATTAGGTGACTTCCTTGGTGGTCCAGTGGGTAAGACTTTGCCCTCCAATGTAGAGGGCATGGGTTCCATCCCTGGTTAGGGAATTAAGATCCTACATGTTTCATGATGGTTTAGTTGCTAAGTCATGTCTAACTCTTGTGACCTCATGGACTGTAGCCCCCTAGGCTCCTCTGTCCATGGGATTTCCCAGACAAGAATACTAGAGTGGGTTGCCATTTCCTCCTCTAGGGGATTTTCCCGACCCAGGGATTGAACCAGAATCTCCTGCATCTCTGGCATTGCCAGGCAGGTTCTTTATCGCTGAGCCATAGTGCAGCTGAAAGAAAAAGAGCAAGATCAAAGAACCAGAGAGAAGGGGAGATGGTATTTTTCCTACTCCAAGAACCAAGAGGTAAGCTCCTCAGAGCAGCCAAGCCAGAGGCAGCCCCACTCCCCATTGAGGATGCAGTGATGGGAAACAGCCTCACCGTGGGTCCTGAGGGCCATCATCAGGGCAGAGCTTCAGGCTCAGCTATACCAGGCCAGCCACTCTCAACCAGGCATCCTGTCTCTCGTGCACACCCGTGGGCAGCCCAGCCCAAGCGTTGACATCCAGGGATGGGGCTGGGGTCGGGTGATGGCAGCCAGCAGAGGATGGGAGGTCAGTCCTGAGCATCCTTTGGGGAGGGACCAGCCAGTTTCTTGCTATGCGGCAGTGCATCTACCCACAAGATGGGCAGTTGTTCCTTTGATGTTGCCCTGAGCTGCTGAAGTGGCTCAGGGCTGGACAGTCATCACACTTTTGCTCCCAAGTCCACAGCAACCCATACAGGCCAAGAAGTCACCTATTTTGGGAACTCCCTTGGTGGTCCAATGGTTAAGACTCCACGCTCTCAATGCAAGGGGCCTGAGTTCCATCCCTCATTCAGGGAACTAGATCCCACATGCCACAGCTGGAAAAAAAAAAAAAAAAAAAGATACTCTGTGCCATAAGGAAGATTTGGCACAGTCAAATAGATAAATTTTTTAGTATCTGGCCTTCTCTGGTTGCTCAGATGATAAAGAATCTGCCTACAATGGAGGAGACCTAGGTCCGATCACTGGATCGGGAAGATCCCCCTGGAGAAGGGAATGGCAACCCACTTCAGTATTCTTGCCTGGAGAATCCCATGAACAGAGGAGCCTGGTGGGCTACAGTAAACTACAGTCCATGGGCTTACAAAGAGCTGGACACAACAAAGCATCTAAAACATCCTTCTTTCTTAGCATCTTCCTGGAGCCCCTGGCTCACCCATTCTCTCCCTGTGTGGGTTTTGTTCTTTCACAATGAATTGCACTTCCTCTCAGTCTCTGTGTCCCTGTGTGCTTTTCCTTCTGTCTCCCTCTCTGTGCTTCCCTCCAGCTTTCCCTTGTCCTTTGTCTTCATTTCTGTGTGTAGTCCCTCTTCCCTCATCTCCCAAGTCCAAAGTTCAGCAAAGTCTCATTTATTTGGCTGCCTGAAGTCAGGTGGGGTGATGACTCAGAATTGCCAGGTGGAAGTTTTACTTTCCCTTAGTGAACACTTTCTACTAGTCAGTCAGGCAACGTGGTTGTACGGGCCAGCTGTCAGTGGGGAGGTTTACAAGCACAGAGGGAATGCTCCAGTCATCTGAAGCACTTACATTCCAGCCTGGGGCAGCCCCCAGTCCTGGCTCAGCTGAGCTATCTCCTGGCTGGTGACCTTGGGCAAACCACGGTGCTTGCCTCCACTTCCTCAGTTAAGTGGAGGTGATCCATTTCACACCTGGGGTTGAGGTGATAATGTGTGCTGAGAACCTGGCCTGATGCCCAGGGCCTCCGATTTCCCCTTTATCTACGGCCAAGCGCCACCACCACCCCCAGCTGCCAGCACTGCAGGCCCTTTGGTTTCTGCCCTGAAGGTACTCTGCAAGTTCTCCAGAGCTCACCATGCCATCCGTAGCCAGCTTCCTAGGAGATGCAGTGGGTCTTGGCTGCTGTTATGGCCGTATGCACGTCCCTCCAGCCAGCGGGCCACTTCACATGTATTTCTAGCCAGTCGGTTATTCAGGGTTTAGGTGCTATCTCTAAGGAAGAGAGATGCAGGATGCTTGTGGGAGAATGGTCCCAGGACCTGAACTAGAACAGCAGCAATGGGGACAGATGCCAGGCCACACAGTATTGGAACGAACAGAAGGGTGAACTGGCAGCTTGCGGTGGAGGGGGTGCAAGGGGCTGGGGAAGGGGCCTCTGGGAGCCCTGTCTCTGGTCTGAGGGACTGAGAATTGAGTATCAGCAGCTGTCGAAAGCCAGAGGACTCTCCTAGAGACTGTCCTATGGAGTGGAGTAAGTCAGGAAGAGAAAAATAAATATCATATCTTAACGCATATATGCGGAATCTAGAAAAATGGTACTAGTGAAGCTATTTGCAGGGCAGAAATAGAGAGCCAGAGGCAGAGAATGGGCTTATGGACACAGGAGGGGACGGACAGGTTGGGATGAATTGAGAGAGTAGCCCTGACATGTATACACCACATGTGTAAAACAGGCAGCTAGTGGGAAGCCACTGCATAGCACAGGGAGCTCAGCTCTGTGCTCTGTGATGACCTAGAGGGGTGGGATGGGGCGGGGTGAGAGGGAGGTCCAAGAGGGAGGGGGTATATGTGTACATATAGCCGACTCATTTTGTTGTACAACAGAAACTAACACAACATTGTAAAGCAACCATATTCCAATAATAAATAAAATTTTAGATGTTAAAAAAAAAAAAACAAAGCCAGATGTTTCTGAAGGCCAGACTCAAGCTGGTGCTGGGGAGGGAAAGGGAGGCAGCCTTCCTGGCTTCCTTCCTCATGGTCAGCTGTCCAGCTGAGGTGAGGTGGCAGGGACTTACAGTACACAGGGTGGCAGGTAGCTATCTGCTCATCCATGAAGCAAGACTGCTTAGAAAGAAAGTTCTTTTTAAAATGATTTATTATTATGTGGAGGATAATTGCTTTACAATATTGTGTTGGTTTCTGCCGTACATCAACATGAATCAGCCATAGGTATACACATGTCCCCTCTCTCTTGCATCCTGCCTCCCACCTCCCACCCCATCCCAGCCCTCTAGCTTGTCACAGAGCACCGGTTTTGAGCTTCCTGCGTCATACAACAAATTCCCACCATCTATTCTACGTACGGTGATGCATATGTTTCAGTGCTACTCTCTCAAACTTTCCCACCCTCTCCTTTCCCTCCTCATGTCCACAGTCTGTTCTCCAGGTGTGCGTCTCCACTGCTGACCTGCAGAGGTTCATCAGCACCATCTTTCTAGATCCCATATATATGCATTAACATACGATATTTGTTTTCCCCTTTCTGTCTTCACTCTGTATAACAGACTCTAGGTTCATTCACCTCAGTAGAACTGACTCATGTGTGTTCCTTTTTATGGCTGAGTGATATTCCCTTGTGTACATGTACCACAACTAGAGAGAAGCTTCTGCTGGGAGGGAGGGGCCTCAGCCAAGCCCATCACCTGCTGCAGCTCTGAGTAGCCAGACTCAGAGGCCTCCACCAAGCCCAGATGTCTCCTCCCCAGGGCAAGCAGCTCTGGGCCCCGCCACGGCTCCGTGGGGAAGGAAACTATGCCTGCCCTGGGAATTGGCCAGGGCCACGGATGAGTCCAGCCAGCTCCGACCATGCTGAGTTCCCCTGGGGATTCTCTGGGGACCCGGCAGCCCTGCTGAGCCCGTGTGGAGCTGGGAGGGCCTTGTTTCTGAGTTAGGACCCTGAGCCTCCCCTGGCCAAAAGTGCCTTCAGGTAGGGACCTTGCCTTTTTCATCCTTCACCCCAGCATCAAGCCCAAGATCTGTGTGGACAGTAGGTACCCGGGGAAGGTGTTATTCTGGCTCCTTTCGTTTCCAGCTATGGGACCTTGGGCAAGTGGCCTGACTTTTCTGCACCTCACATTCATCTGTGGTCAACAGATCACAAGACCTGTTCCACTTGGTGCATTTGGGAATACACAAGATCACAAGGTTCCAAGAGGCCCCTTCCCCAGCCCCTTCCACCCCCTCCGTTGGCATTTCATCGTATAGCCAGATCTCTGAACCTGGAGCCTATTATACAGAGTGAAGTTAAGTCAGGCGTGTGTGAGCTCTCCACCCCTGGGGATATGGGCAATGTGCTGGCTTGTCGCCTGCAGCTGCATGTGTCACTGCTCCCTTCTCCAGGGAGGGGGGAGTACCCACCGGAGCCTTCCCAATTCAGTTATGTGTGGCTGCAGCTGACATTTCATTCCACAGCCAGATCTGTTTCCTAGGAAACAAGTGAGAGACATTGACTGTGCAGCGCACACACACATGCACACACACACACCCCTGGCTGCCACCAAGAATGACAATGAACAGAAAGACAGTAATGTCAGCGGAAGCAAAAAAAATAAGTTTATGCCCTTGTGCTGGTGCTCCCTGCTGCCCAGGCTGCAGGGGAGGGAGGGACGGGCCAGCACTCCTTGACGCAAGACCACATCGTGGCTTGTGGGGCAACTTCTGAACAGGCAGGTTTGGGGGGACCCCTACTGCACCTCGCAGCCTCTCTCCTCCAGGGCCAGACCCAGGTGGCCTCCACAGGTGGGGTCCCGATTCGTTGCTTGTGCACCTTCTCTCTGACCGAGTCTGCTCCCAGCTTTCCTCTCCACCCTGAAGCTGGCACCCTAGACTCCTGTCTGCAGCCAGAAAGACACGGTCCTCCAGGCACACACAGGCTGCATGTCCACTCCCACCCTTGACTCCCTGACACCTGCCCTTTATCCTGCCGATGCCTCCTCCAGTCTCTGGCATCCCACCCTCCTAAGGTGCTCAAGCCAGAGACCTGGGAGTGTCCTTCCGCTCAGTTCCACCATGCAGGCCCCTCCTCCCACCCAGCCTCAGCTCTGGCATACCTTATTTCCACCCCTGGAACATGCCGTGCACTCTAGATGTCCATGCTCCCTTCTGTTCTTCCATCGACTGAAGTAAAGCCTGGACAAACACCTCGTCCTCTGGGAAGGCCTCCTGCTTTTCTTGGGCTGAATCAGCGGGTGACTTTCCCTGGACCCTTTTTTCTTACCTCCATGAGGGTAATGATCATTGCACTGCATTAATGATATCGAACATGTGGGCTTACTAGATTTCCGGTGTTCTAACAGCTTTATAGGTATTCATTCATAGAATGATATTACACTTGTGTGTCTATTGTTGGCGTCCTTGCTGCCCTGGCAGCTTGGAGAGCAGGCCCCCCGTGTGACCCAGCTCTAAGTCAGCCACCAGCTCCCAACATAGAGCTGGCTTCTGGTGAGCTTGCTAGGGTCTGTCTGTTTCTTGCTGTAAGGCCAGGACATAGTAGAATACACAGAATGTTTTTGTGGAGTGAATGAAATGAATGCTGCACTGAGTGGGTACCCAGTTGCCAGAGGGGATGCTCTCTTGGTGTGTTTCCTCTGCCTTTCTCCCAGCATACCTGATGGCTTAAAACTGGCTTTTGTGCAGTCTGTTGGCAAAGAGGGCTTTGTGGGTTTTGCTTCCTTCTTACAATAACCTAAGCATAGGCTCTGTTACATTGTACAAAGCCTGCCTTAATCAGAGTTTGAAACTGCTAAATAGAATGGCATTCAGATGATCATAGATAATGAGTGCGTGCCTAGCAGATGTGGCAGCAGAGTGTTTTGCAAAGCAGCCAGATGGATGACAGGAGATGCTGCTGGTTCCCTGCCCATCACCCTGGTAATCGGGGCTGTCTTCTTTTTCTTTGGGCAGCACTATTTCACGGTTAACTTCAGCCACGAGAACCAGAAAGCCTTGGAGCTGAGGACAGAGGACGCCAAGGACTGCGACGAGTGGGTGGCAGCCATCGCTCATGCCAGGTACGCCTCGGCCACCCCAAGGTCCAGGCAGAAGACTGGGCCCCGTCCTGGGCAAACTCAAACCCCGGGAGGGGAAGACATGGAGAGGGAGCACATGGAGGGGACATGAAGCTGTAAGAAGGGCGTCTTGACGGGTCCACTCTTAGAGACCCGGGGCTCTGATGTGCCTCTCCGGGATGCACAAGGAGCCAAGCGCCCCCGAGGAACAGCAGGGTGCCCTCCTGCCTCCAATCAGATGAGCTTCTTTTATCATCCCAGGAGAACTGAGTCCAATTTGATTGGATTATAGGGTTTTATTACAGGACTTCCCAGGTGGCTCAGATGGTAAAGAAGCCACCCACAGTGCTGGAGACCTGGGTTCGATCCCTGGTTCGGGAAGATCCCCTGGAGAAAGGAATGGCTACCCACTCCAGTATTCTTGCCTGGAGAATTCCATGGACAGAGAAGCCCGGTGGGCTATAGACCATGGGGTCACAGAGAGTCAGACACAACTGAGTGACTAAGCACAAGGTTTTATGGTCACCAAAAGCTAAGACCACCTGAGTTCTAAACCGGATGCTGCAGGGATGTGCTGGTCCTGTCTTTTCTCTGGGCCTTGGTCTTCTCTATAGACTGAAATTCTCTGTGCTTGGATGTGCAGATTCTTAACTGGCTCTTTCCCTCCTTCCCATCCATGTGTGCCCCTCTCTGGAGGGACTCACTGGGCCAGGTGGGTAGAAGAGCAGAAGGAGAGTGTATGCAACAGAGAAAACGGGGGCTTCAAACTGAATGGAGCATTTCTAGGTTTGAGGGAAATGATGGGCTTGGGGGCTAGGGTGTGGCCCCAGAGCTAACAATCCCCAGCAGGGCCGAGTACTCTCAGGGAGGTTGGACACCCAGACTCACCCCTCCAAGCAGCAGACCTTTCTGGCTGAGAGGATAACGGTGTGTTTCTGTGTCTACTTGTCTACAAAATGTAAGCTCTTGGGAGCAGGTACCAAAGGCCTTATATAGACAAGAGTTCAGCAAATGTCGAGTGCAAGAATGCAAGGATGGATGGACAGAAGTTGGATGTTGAGTGTATGTGTGGGTGGTAAATGATGGATAAGTGGATAAATGAATAATAAATGAAAGATGGATAAGTGGTGAAAGTGAAAGTCACTCACTTTTACTTTCAAAAAGTCGTGTCCGACTCTTTGCAACCCCATGGAATTCTCCAGGCCAGAATACTACAGTGGGTAGCTGTTTCCTTCTCCAGGGGATCTTCCCAACCCAGGGAACGAACCCAGGTCTCCCACATTGCAGGCGGATTCTTTACCAGCTGAGCCACCAGGGAAGCCCAGATAAGTGTTGGAAGTATACATAAAGGGGACTTCCCTGGTGGTTCGGTGGTTAAGAATCTACCTTGAAATGCAGGGGACATGGGTTCAATCCCCAGTTGGGGAACTTAAGATCTCACACACAGAGGGGCAACTAAGCCTGTGAGCCAAACTAGAGAGTCTGTGCCACAGTGAAAGACCCCGAATGACCCAACAAAGATTCCTCTTGCCACAACTAAGAGCTGACGCAGCCAAAGAAATTTTTTAAAAAAAGACTGACAGTAGCAAATGTTGGAGAGGGGGTGGAGTAACTATAAATCACACGATGCTGGTGGGAGCATAAAGTGGTTCAACCACTTTGAAAAATCATTAGGCAGTTCCTTTAAAAGTGAAACATTAACCTACTCTGTGACCTGGCAGTTCCACTTCCTAGTATTTATCTCGAGAGAAATAAAAAACATCCACAGAAAGTCTTGCATGCAAATTTCCTTAGCAGCTTTATGCACAATAGCCCCCAAACTAGAAATAGCTGAGGTGTCTATCAACAGGCAGATGTAGGAAAGAACCTTGATACATCCTTGCGATAGAATACCGCTCAACAATAAAAAGGAACCCACTGCAAATATGTGTAACAAAACAGATAGCCAGGATGCGGAGTAAAAGAGCCAGACATAAGACAGTACATGCTGTCTGAATCCTGCTATCTGAAATTCTAATAACACAGGCAGAACTAAACTGTGGTGACAGAAATCCAAAAGTAGCTACTTCTGGGGTGTGGATTGATGAGGAGGGGCACAGGGGAATTCTGGGATGTTGGGGATTTTATCTCAATCAGGGCATATGCATTTATCCACCTCAATCAAACTGTACATTTATGGTCTGTGCTTCCCATTCCCAAATTCCCCTCAAATTTGTAAAACAAATTATGTCTATTAGCGTGTTTTAGTTCTCTACAGCTGCAGAACAAATGATCACAAACTTAGTAGCTCAAAACCAAACCCATTTCTCTCAGTTCTGTGGTCAGAAGTCTGGACTGAGACTTGGCTGTGATCTCTGCACAGAGGTCATGGGCTGAAATCAAGGAGTCAAACTTCTGACCTCGAAGTTCTGGAGATGTCTCTGCTTCCAAGCTCACTCCTATTGTTGGCAAGAGTCAGTTTCTTATAGGAGCGCATCCCTGCTGGCTGGTGGTCAGGGAAGGCTCTCAGCTCCATCCTGTAGCACAGCAGTCTGGCATTCCGTGCCATGTGGTCCCTTCCATCCTTGAGCCAACAGTGATTCACCAAATCGTTCTCCAGCCCCAAATTTCTGACCACTCCTTCTGTGACCAGCCAGAGAAAGCTCTCCATTTTAAGAAGTTCATGTGGGGCCTTCTCCAGTAGTCCAGTGGTTAAGACACTGCCTTCCAATGCAAGGGATGTGGGTTTGATTCCTGGTCGGGGAGCTAAGATCTGACAAGCCTCGGGGCTGCAACTAAGACCCAGTGCAGCCAAATAAAATTGTATAAATTAGATGAATAAGTAAAATAAAGCCTCATGTGATTAGGTAAGGCCCACCTAGAGAATCTCCCTATCTTAAGGTCAGCTATGCCAAAGAGTGGGTGTCCCAGGTGACTCACTGGTAAAGAATCTGGCTGCCAGTACAGGAGGCATGGGTTAGATCCCTGGGTCAGGCAGATCCCCTGGAGAAAGAAATGGCAACCCAGTCCAGTATTCTTGCCTGGAGAATCCCATTGACAGAGGAGCCTGGCAGGCTAGAGTCCATGACGTTGCAAAGGGTCGGACACGACTGAGTGAGTAACACATTCACAGAGGAACATGTCTGATCCTTTTCTGAGGGAAAGTTTTATTTTCAAAGAGAATGGGAAGAGAGGTTGGAAGAAGAAAAAGGAGGGACCAGAAGTCCCAAACCAATTCTTACTCCTCAACTCTTGCCAAGGCCACACTGGACTTGGACACAGGCTTTTTTGCTCTGGGCCAGGACATTTAAGGGGAAGACAAAAACTAGCTGCTGAGGCTACAGTTAGGTTGTCTAAGAGATGTGGTCATTTTGGCCCATGAGATACCTGCAGAGAGACAGTGAGCTGTCCCTGGCTGCTGCCAACCCAGAAGCCATGGCCACCCAGAAGCTCTTCAAGTCAGATGCTATGCAGATGGACAACCATAGCACAGACTGAAGGGCTGAGAGAAGCCAGCAGGGTCCAGTCTGGCTCCGAGCGTGCAGGTCTAGATGCGTTTTCAGAGGCATCTTTAATTTGTGGACCAGGTTGGCTGCCCCTAGGGCTTCCATGGTGGCCTGGCGGGCTACAGTCCGTGAGACCACAAAAAAGTCGGAGACCACTGAGCGCCTAACACTTTCACTTTGACACAACATAGTAGAAACAAGGTATGTACAAAAATAAGCACATGGTATAGGAACAGGTACAGACACAATGCACTCTGCCACTGTATGCATAGTAGTCTAGATTATGGGATGCCTCTGGGCTATGTGTCTGTACAGCAATGTATAAAATGTAACACCAAGTGTGGCTTGTGGTCTGGAGCTCAGTAAGGAGAACTAGATGGAAACCGGACGGCCACGTGGAGAGCGCAGACCTGACTCTTCAGGAACTGTGGTGCGATTCCAGCTCCAGCTTCGACGCTCAGTGACTGACTGTCATTCAAGGGGGCAAGTCACTTCCCCTCTCTGGGCCTCAGTTTCTTTGTTTATAAAATTAGACAGTTGGCCTTTCGTGATTCCTGAGTTTCCTCCCAGCTCTGAGAATCTGTGAGTCTATAAAGACGGTGCTGCACAGAGGTGCAGATGGACCTAGAGTGTGTCATACAGAGTCAAGCAAGTCAGAAAGAGAAAAACAAATTTCATATAATATCACTTGTATGTGGAATCTGGAAAAATGGTACAGATGAACTTATTTGAAAAGCAGAAATAGAGTCACAGATATAGAGAACAAACTTATGGACACCAAAGGGGCAGGAGCAGGGGGGGGAATTGGGCAATTGGGGTAGACAGGTATACACTACTACATATAAAACAGATGACTAACGAGAACCTGCTGGACAGCACAGGGAACTCGACTCAGTGCTCTGCGGTGACCTAAAAGGGAAGGAACTCCAAAAAAGAGGGGATATATGTATACATATCGACGAAGCACTTTGCTGTACAGCAGAAACTAACACAACACGGTAAAGCAGTTATACTCCAATAAAACGTTTTTTTAAAACCGAAAACTGGGGGAGGAGGAGGCAAGGGAGGCAGGCAGCGAAGACAGGGGAAGGGAAGAAAGGGAGGCACAAACAGACCGAACCGTCCTGCCAATAAGACTCCAGATCCCAGTTTTGAAGCACCGCTAAGAACAAACTGATGAAGGCTCTGAATTTTCACACTGGTGGAGCAAGGAGGAGAGACCAGCAGTGTGAAAACGGAGTCCTTCCTGTTCTCGACTGCATTTCCTTTGCAAGTCAAGATAATTAAGCCTCTTGGGAAGTTGGGAAAACATTAACACCTGATATTCTAGTTTAAACTCATTATAAGAGATGTACCAAAGCCTTATTTTAACCAAAGAGTTCTCTCTTGTAGCTTGTCGTTTACCTCTAGAAGGGGATGGGGGAACAAGCATGGAGCTTTGATTTGAGAATCAGGTGTTTTCCTCCAGGCACGGGCATCAGGTCCTCTGCCCACCCTCTGCCCCTGCCACCGCCCTGAGGAGAGCTGCCAGTTCTTCCCGCCACCCCTCCCCGCCCTTTCAGAGCACCACTGGGCAGAGCCTCCTTCTCTGACACCATCAAGGGACCGGTCTCCACTGCCCACCACCTCTGTCACATAGCCCCTCTCCTAGAGCAAAGCTGTTTCCCTGCCCTCAGCCTCCTGGGATCCTCATCTCCATCCTGGGGGCTTGTAGGGAGGCAATTATTGTCCCATTTTGCCAAGAGGGTCTCCCCCATAAGTTCTTAGGGACTTAAAGAACTTGTGTGAAGTGGCTTCTGAGTTTGAAACAAAAGCCACTGTCTCTAAGCTGTCACACCACTTACCAGTTGCATCCAGGGAACCTGGAAGGTCATGTCAGTAGATTCCAGACTGAACAGTGTCCTCTCAATTTAAGTGGGAGGTCATTGGTGACCCCAGAGAGGCAGCCAGCTCCTGTGGGTGCAGCATCCTACTTGCCCTCTCCCTCTGTCCGCAGCTACCGGACCCTGGCCACGGAGCACGAGGCGCTGATGCAAAAATACCTGCACCTGCTGCAGATCGTGGAGACCGAGAAGACGGTGGCCAAGCAGCTGCGGCAGCAGATCGAGGACGGGGAGGTGGAGATCGAGCGACTGAAGGCAGAGGTGACCGCAACCCCGGGAGCAGAGGAGTCTGGCCAGGGATCCCAGCCTCCAACCTCACACCCGGGCTCCCCAGGTTCAGGGAGGCACAGGGTAGGCAGGAGGGACCCTCTCCCAGCCACAGCTATGCCAGCCCCAAACTTAAAATCAGTGATGCTGGCCCAGTAGAAAGGTCGGGTGGTCAGATCTGGGTTCAAAGCCCACCCCTGCCTCTTAACAGCTGCAACCTGAAGCAAGTCCCCCAGTCCCTCTGCACCTCTGTCTATGTTGTTGTTTAGTCGCTAAGTCGTGCCCAACTCTTTGCAACCCCATGGACTGCAGTATACCAGTCTTCCCTGTCCTTCACTATCTCCCAGAGTTTGCTCAAACTCACGTCCTTTGAGTTGATGTTGCCATCCAACCATCTCATCCTCTGTCGTCCACTTCTCCTCCTGCCTTCAATCTTTCCCAGCATCAGGGTCTTTTCTAATGAGTCAGCTCTTTACATCAGGTTGCCAAAGTATTGGAGTTTCAGCTTCAGCATCAGTCCTTCCAATGGATATTCAGGGTTGATTTCCTTTAGGATTGACTGGTTTGATCTCCTTGCTGCCCGAGAGACTCTCAAGAGTCTTCTACAGCACCACAGTTCGAAAGCATCAATTCTTTGGCGCTCAACCTTCTTTCTGAAGAATAGGCTTTTTATCACTAGCTGACAAGGCTGTGAAGATCAAGTGAGGTCACTGATTGGCAAGCTCCTGGTTAATCTTCTGACAACCACATGGACTAAGGGGCAGGTGTGGGGCCAGAGCATGGCTGGTAAGTCCTCAGAGTGTGGGCTCAGGCTCAGCTCCAAGACGATCCCTTCCTTCTGCCTGCCATGGCCATCTGGAGGCTGATTAAGTCTTCCAAAACTTCTAGAACTAGTCTTCTAGTCTTGCTAGGTTAAGTCTTCTAGACCTTCACTACTCAAAGTGTGATATGGCCCATCAGAAATGCAGAACCTGGGGTCTCACCCAGATATCCCGATTCAGAACCTGCACTTTAACAGCATCCCAGCAATTCTCATTTACCTGAGAGATGCTGACTCTCAGCCCACAGATACCCCTCGCCAGCTGTTCACACCTCCACATGATGATCTGATTGCCTCTCACGGCCTCATCTCACCAGGAGGTCACAATGTGTGTTAATTGCTCAGTCATGTCTGACTCTTTGTGACCCCCATGGACTGTAGCCCACCAGGCTCCTCTGTCCATGGGATTCTCTGGGCAAGAATACTGGAGTGGGTTGCCATTCCCTTCTCCAGCGTAGCCTCCTGACCCAGGGATCGAACCCCGGTCTCCCACGTTGTGGGCAGATTCATTACCATCTGAGCCATCAGGGGAGCCCCCCAAAATGCAGGGGCATCAATTCTTCAGCACTCAGCCTTTTTTATTGTCCAGCTCTCACATCCATACATGACTACTGGAAAAAATCATAGCTTTGACTGTACGGACCTTTGTAGGCTACAGTCCATAGGGTCCCATAGAGTTGGACAAGACTGAGTGACTAGGCACACACGCACAGGGAACTGTATCCCACATGTTGCTAGACAAGATCAAAAAACTTAAGGAAAAAAAAAGGGAGGAAGAACTGAGCTGTGTGGCAGCTATCTGAAAAACAAGAATTACAAAGGTCTTAGTAAAACCTTGGCAGTTAACAAAGAGGAAAACACCTGGGTTAATTCCACCGTGAATGATGGCTCTGACTAAATGCATTCTGGACTAAACACACTGCCTCTTGAGAGGGAGCAGGATGGGGCAGAAACCGATGCACCCTGTCTCAAAGTTGGGGTGGCAAGCGGGGTTTTCCTCTGATGGATTAAGGAAGCCAGACCACTGGTGGCGAGTGGACAGGGTCCAGCAGAGACACCTGGCTTTGAGCCTGGTCAGGCAGCCGAAGCTAGACTCTAGCCAGTGACTTGGGCATGAGCCAAAGTCCCCACCCTGCGTGGCCTTCATTGACAAGGGTCAACTGAGCAGACCCTGGACATCTAGCAAGCAAACTGAGGTCCAAAGCAGAGCCATCTCCAGAAGAGACCGGCCAGGGTCAGAGAAAGGCTGCCTCCGTGGGCTCACCTGACCCTTGCTCCAGGCAGAGATGGGCCATAGCCCAGGACTTGTGCGGGCTTGCAACTCGCAGGCTTGCAACTCCCTCACTAGAGCTTTGCCCCCCACCCCAGACCTGATGATCCTTGAACAGAGGCTCCAAGGCTGCCAGTGCTACTGTGCATGCAGCATAGTGCCTGACCTAATTGCATCTATTTTTTGCCCTGGTCCCTGCTGAGTGGATGTCCTGGAATGCCTCTTTCTGAGACAAGTGCCAGGTTTAAATACAGGACGGACACACACACACAGCACATGCACACACACAACCCACCATGCTAAAGAAAAAAAAAAAAAGTGGTTCCACGTGCAAAGCTCAAAAGTAGCAAAGAAAGCAGAAGGTGATAATAATCAGGTCAAATGTGGGCATTGACTGGGCATTCCTGCATCTCTCAGCTCTCTAAGAGCCTGCCTGTGCGTGTGTGTGTTCGCATGTATTCCTCAGCCCTTTAAAATACAGATCAAAGAACCAGCCTTTATTTCACTGTGCAGATGTTCCCAGAGAATCGAAATAAAAGGTGGGGGGTGGGGGAGAAAGAAGAAAAGCCTGTGTCGGCGCTGAATATGTCTCAGTTAGATATTTTCAGCCGCTCTTCAAGCATAGGCTGGGGTAATTTTAGCAACCCGCGAGTGGAGAGCGGGTAACTGTTCCATTTTGCTTTCAGAGTGCTCAATTCGCTCAATTGTGAGAGCCCATTCATTCTGCAGTTCAGCAAGTGGCCTTGAGGGGACAGAGCCACGTGCGCTGAAGAGGAGCGGAGGCTTTGTGGTGGTGTTTGTGGAGTCCCCTGGGCTGTGTGGGGCTCAGTGACTGTGGCGTTTTCCTGTGGTTGAGGTTTTTGTCACTGCTGTGGTTCTAACCCTTCTCTAATTAACTTATTTCTGTAGCCAATGAATATCTGTCAGACACCAGCCCCACACTAGGCACCCGGAACCCATGAATGAATGAAACGGTATGGTCCTTCCCCTATAGATACCATAGTCGTGATGGAATACACAGGCAGTATCAGCATTTTCGGGCTTCCCAGGTGGTAAAGAATCCGCTTGCCACTGCAGGAGACCAAGAGACACGTGTTCAATCCCTGGGTCGGGAAGATTCCCTGGAGAGGGAAATGGCAACCCACTCCAGTATTCTTGCCTGGAGAATCCCATTGACAGAGGAGCTTGGCAGGCTACAGTCCATAGAGTTGCAAAGAGTCAGACACAACTGAAGTGACTTAGTATGCATGCATGTCAGCATTTTCACGAGAAAGTTCGAAGCCCTGGGAGCCCTGGTGAGGGATCCCCAGCAGAAACTTGTGGACTCTGGGGTGGCGTGATGGAGCCCCACCAGGGAGGCTGCACCACTGGCCTGTCCACCTGAGATTGCCTGAGGCCCCCGGCCACAGTGTGGCTTAAGGCGCCTCTTCTGGGTGATACTGTGTTGGCTTTATTCTTGCAGCTGGGCAGACCTGTCTGATCCCAAATCTGGCAAATATAGATTCTTAGATCAGCTCCAACGCTCATTTAAAGGGCTGTTCCATTTTTCTAGGCCAGCAGTTCCCAGGCTGTGTTCCAAAGAGAGCTCCAAGTCAGAGAAGTCTTCAGGGTTGTCCCGGGAGGGGACAGCCAAGCCAGCAGCACTTCCAGCTGAAGTCCTGCTGGGGTTCCAGGACAGTTTTGTTTGAAAAAACAAAGGGACTACCCAAGTGTCCATTGATGGGTGAATGGATCGAAAAATAGGGTTTGTATATACAATGGATGTCTTCCCTGGTGGCTCAGCGGTCAAGAATCCGCCTGCCAGTGCTTGAGAACAGTTTGATCCCTGGGTCAGAAAGATCCCCTGGAGAAGGAAATGGCAACCCACTCCAGTATTCTTCCCCAGAAAATCCCATGGACAGAGGAGCCTGGCAGACTACAGTCCATGGAGTTGCTAAGAGTTAGACCCTACTGACCAACAAAACAACAATACAGTGGATATTACTCAACCTTACAAAGGAAGGGAAGTCTGACACCTGGTATGACACAGGTGAAACTTATGCTGGTGAAATAAGGCAGACACAGGTAGACAAATACTGTCCGATTCCACTTAGGCAAGGTACCTAGAGACCAGATTCACAGAAAGTAGAATGGTGGGTGCCAGGGGCTGGGGAGTTAGTGTTTAAATGGGGACAGAGTTGGGGAGGATGAGAAAGTTCTGGAGACAGATGGTGCAGATGGTTGCACAGCAGTGCGAATGAACTTGATGCTACTGAGCTGTGCACTTAAAACTGGTTAAAACAGTAAATTTTATGTTATGTCTATTTTACCACAATAGAAATTCGAAGATAAAGAGACTGAAGGTTTAGGAAGCAAGGAAGATGATCACAGATTTGGACCAAAGCTCCCAGATTACAAAGGGATTGCCTGCAGCCCTGAGGGTGCCCCGCCCAGGGTCACTCAGAGTCAGATCCCAGCTGCTCTGGACCCGGGTGGACGGGCACCAGGTCCAGTGCTCACTCACAGATGTCCGGCTTGTGACCTCGGGCGGACAGGAGCTGCAGTACCCCTGGCCTCACGGAGTGCGTGGGAGGGCACTTGCCCACCACGCTGCGCCTGGTGGTGCCTGGAGTGGTGGGACTTCCGCCCGCTGCCGCAGCCCCCCCCCCACCCCCAGCAGCTGACCCATGTCTCTGTTGCAGATCGCATCTCTGCTCAAGGACAATGAGCGCATCCAGTCCACCCAGACTGTCACCCCCAACGACGAAGACAGTGACATCAAAAAAATCAAGAAGGTCTGTACCGTCCCTCAGGGCTGGCGAAGCTGCCCCGGTCCTCTTTAGAGAGCCCCACCCCCGCACAGCCCCGTGTCCACAGCGTCCACCTGCTGCCCCCCTGCTCCCAGTGTGGCCTTCCACTTCCACTCCAAAGGCAGAACCAATAGCCCTCATCTCCTACCGGCACCTTGTCGAGCCATTTCTTCCGGCTGTTTCTGTGAGGTAGGGTGGTTCAGCCCATTTGATAGATAGGAAAACCCAGGCCCCAAAAGGTGAAAGAGTGGATTGAGCCCGGGCAGGAGCCCAGGCTGTGAGACTCGTAGCTGAGAGCTTTCTTCACGACCCTGGGCAGATTCAGCGAGACCCCAGGCCGCTCTTCCATCCTCCAAACCTTGCGTGCCTGACCGCCCCGCCTCACCCCAGCCACTGTCCTGCAAACACTGCCTCTCCCAACTGTACCCTTCGGTCCCCAGCAGAGGTTAGCATGGGAACCGACCTCTGTGACGCACCAGGGTTGGTCCAGCTGGTTTTACTCTTTTGGAGTCCAGAAGGGGTGAACATCTCAGGAGGTACCAGAAAACTGCCCAGTGGCGGGGATACTGACCAGCATCATGGGCCACCCTGTGCAGGGGAAGAACATGGTCTGTGTTTGCAGCTGGCCAGACTTGAAGCAGGGGAGCCTGACTCACCCTAAGAAAAACAAGTGAAACCAGAAAACCCTCCTTGTCAAGAGCATAAAAGGACCCCAGCACCATACAGACCAGAAGCTGCAAACTGGCTTCCCACAGGCCAAGTTCAGCCTCCCAGCGTGTTTGGGGTTTTTAGCCCATACGGTGTTTTTTTTCCCCCCTTTTTAATGTGTTGCCGGTGCTATAAACGCTAAACATTTCACATTAAAAAAAAAAAAACTCTGTATTTCTGGTTACTCAGAAATAGAAAGAGCTAACATCCCTTACACACTTTCTATGTGCCAGACACTATTCTAGGAGATGTATGCAGATTAATCTCTTCCGAACTGAGAGCCCTCTGGAGTTTGATTATTGTCTGCATTTCACAGATGAGGGTACAGAAGCCCATAAGGGCAAAGTGACTTGCTTAGGTCACACAGCCAGGTATTGGCAAAGCGACATTTCAACCCTGGCCGCTG
Source organism: Bos mutus (assembly GCF_027580195.1). Lineage (NCBI taxonomy): Eukaryota > Metazoa > Chordata > Mammalia > Artiodactyla > Bovidae > Bos > Bos mutus. The sequence goes on along the minus strand of NC_091637.1, from coordinate 24,571,645 downwards.
AGCTCCAGAGCCCACATCTTCGGTCACTGGGACACACCATCTCTTGGAAAAGCAGGAGGTCTCGCAGCCCCGGGCCTGCCTCCTGCCCACAGTGTCTGCTGGCCCTAGGCCAGCTGCCTGCCCACCTATGATCCATAGGACCCCCTGGTACCCCATGGACATTGGGACTTGCCACTAGTGCCACCAGGGGTCTGAGCCAAGCCCTACCCACACAGGGATGTGCTGTCTGCCTTGTCTTCCATGGCCCCACTGGACTTCCTGGCCCATTTTGATAGCCATTCTGGTGGGAACATTTTGTTAAATCCAGCTGAAATGCACTGTCCTCCTTTTATTGTCACCCTTCCGGGGCCTCTGAGCAAGCCCCTCACCCTTTATCCAGAGAGGCTTCTTATCTTCAGAGAGCTGTTGTGACGAAGTCAAGCCGCTCCTCCCCAGGGCAGACGGCCCTGGCCACAGGTCTGCACTCGGAAGGCCACACTTTCTGTTCACGGCCAGTGCCCTTTTCAGCTGATAGTATGTTGATGAGCACCTCAGCAGGCAGCCCCTGGATCCCCAGAATCCCCGCTCCGACCCAGCACCACGCAGCACCTTTGTTCCTGGGGCCCTGGGCCCTCCCCGTGCAGCCCCTGAGCTAGCCCACAACTCAGCAGCAGGAATGGTGAGGAGCCTTGATTGGAAGCATGCAGATCTTCACACAGTCCTCTGAGTCTGGGAATCAAGGCCCTTCCCAAGTTCTCGCCAAAACGAGGCCAAGCCAAGCAGCCCAACTCAAGTCACCGTGTTCATTTCTCCCCGTGGAGGCAGAGGAGAGCCTCTGGTGCCTGCTGATGAGGTCCAAGCATAAGATGAACTCATCTGCCATATTCAGTTCAATGTGATAATCGCCCTCTGTCCAGACAAGCTTAAATTGAAACTTCAGGGCTCTCAGGCCAGTCATTAGATGAGAAGTGTGAGCTCCACCTGGCACAGCCTGGCAGCTCTCTCTTCTCGAGTCCCCTCCCATGGTGGGGACTTGGAGCCACATTTTCCCTCCGTCTGGTGATGCTACCAGAGAAACCTGGGGGACCTGGTTTGAACACAGAGGTCTGGGATGGGGCCTGGGGTTGGCATTTCTGACAGAATCTCAGGAGATGCTGAAGCTGCCTGTCCGGGAACCACACACTTTGAGTCTGGCCATCATCTCCTTAGCCTCAGGGCACAGATGGAGAGTGGACTCGGAGGGCCTCGAGGTCGCGCCCAGCACCACGCAGGCAGGGGCACCAGGCCTACCTTTGCCTGAGCTCTTTCCCTAAGCACAGGGGACGACAGAGCCTTGGTCCTGGAAGGACCCGGGCAGCAGAGGCTGATGGGCGGCTCTCCCCCGGTCTCGGCGCCCAGGTGCAGAGCTTCCTGCGGGGCTGGCTATGCCGGCGCAAGTGGAAGACCATCATCCAGGACTACATCCGGTCACCGCACGCAGACAGCATGCGCAAGAGGAACCAGGTGGTGTTCAGCATGCTGGAGGCCGAGGCCGAGTACGTGCAGCAGCTGCACATCCTGGTGAACAACTTCCTGCGCCCACTGCGGATGGCCGCCAGCTCCAAGAAGCCCCCCATCACGCACGACGACGTCAGCAGCATCTTCCTGAACAGGTGAGCACCTGAACCTCGGTCCCTGCCTGCACCCCACCACCACCACCACCACCACCACTTCCTCGAAGTGCTTGGCCAAGGCGGGAGGAGGGAGCCTGGCCAGCACTGAACTTGAGCGCAAGCCCTCCTCTAGTTCCCACCAAGTGCTGAGGAGGAAACTGAGCCCAGAGAGGAAGGAGCCCTCCTGAGGCCCCGGGCCTAGAAGCCAGTGTTCTGACCCTTATGGGCAGGATATGGATAGAGGCCCACAGAGTAGATGTCTAAACTCAGGGGTTCAGCTGGGGCAATGTCGGGAGACGTTTTTGATTGTCAGAACTTGGTGAGGGGGTTCGGGGGAGAGTTTGCAAGTAGCATCTAGTGGGTAGAGGTCAGAGATGATGCTCAACATCCTACAGTGCACAGAGCAGTTCCCGCCCCCCCAGCAAAGAATTATTCCACCAGAAATAATCGTGCCAATACCCTGGTGGTCCAGTGGTTAAGACACTGAGCTCCCACTGCAAGGGGTGCAGATTTGATCCCCGGTCAGGGAGCTAAGATCCTATGCACCAGAAAAAAATCAATCAATAAAAATAATCAAGCCAAGGTTGAGAAACCCTGGATTAAATGTTTCCTGTATTGAGAGGCAGGTTCATTACCACTGGCACCACGTGGGACAGGAGTTGAACTAAATGTTTACAAGTTACAAATCAAGCTACAAAAAACCAAGCATGTTCCTTTCCTCTACCTTAATAGCACCGTCATAATGATCAAGAAACAGGTCTAAATTTTTAGAATTCTCAGGCTCGTTAGAGTTCAGCTCTGTACCGTGTTACGCACATGCCATATGAAAGTGGTCACTTTTCCCAAATGGTGACCCTGGGTGTTTGTGTGGGATTGGAAGTGCCTCAAAAGGCTGAGCTGACGGTTGCCCTTCTGCTGTCCACCTCTTTTGAAAAGGGCAGTCTTAGGAAGTGGTTTAAAGGAGCTTTGTGGTAGCCAATAAAATGGAGTAAACTAGGTAAAAGCAACAAACATAAAAACATCAACAGAGCGCTATTTACAAACGATTCTCACCTAGGAATTAACGTAAATCATATGTGCTCCAGGTTATTCGTTCAGCTGCACTTCCTTTAGCATAGTCATCGTTCAGTCACTTCACTAGTTCCAGCTGCCTCATCCAGGTATTATGCAGAGATGTTTGGGACCCAGGGTCACCTCCCCTGGGCCCTGCTCTGCCCCTTTACCTGCCAGGGTGCTGTAGCAAGTTTAAGGACTTATGTATCACCTGGGAGGAGATGGGGGAGCCAGGGGACGCAGGTCTGATTTTGAGAGGTTGAGCTGAGATGCTGAAGGTGGCTGGGAGAAGGACCAGGCTGACCTCATGGATGTGGAGGAGATGTCAGGGTACAGGGACACGGTAGAGGTGGGAGCAGAAGGAGGGGAGCGGCTTCTAGCCTCAGAAAACCTTGTAGAAACTGAATCACTGGGCCTTACAAAATTGCTTTATTTTAATGTATTTAATTGGCTGTGCCAGGTCTTAGTTGCAGTATGTGGGATCTTCCTTGTGACATTCAGGCTCCTAGCTGCAGCATGTGGGCTCTAGTTCCCTGACCAGGGATAGAACCCAGGCCCCTGATTTGGGAGCACAGAGTCTTAACCACTGGACCAGTTGGGAAGTCCTGAACATGACTGCCTTCTTATCGTTCATACCTCAGCACATGACCCACTGTGTGCATAGGACAGTATAAACGTCACTGTCTTAACCACTTTGCTTTTTGTGAGCAGAGACCAGCTTAATTGATTTTTTCATTAAAAAATAGCAGCACTGCACAGCTTCTGTGCATGACTGAATGTTCTGGACTGCCCTCACCACATTAAGCTTTGCAGGGCCGGCTTCATGCCAGGCTCTCTGAGCACTTGGCCCGAGTGATTTCCGATCCTGGGAGATGCCCCATCAGGCTGGCATCAGAGCTCAGAGAGGTGATGGATGGGACATTCTCAGGGTTCCAGTGGGCTGTGACTTTAATTCAGTTCCATTTTACATCAAGGCCTCTGCTTGCCCCTGCTGCCCTATTAAATGATGGGCTGGATCTTCACTTACCCCATCCTCCTTTTCCCCAACGCGTGCTCATCACAACCCAGGTCTTGGCACGCACTGCCCCCACCCACTTCTGCACTATTGAGAACTTTCTGTTGCGTGTGAACCCAGCCTCCCCTCTTGCTGGGTAAGTGCCTCCCCTCTTGCTGGGTAAGTGCTGTGAATCTCTGGGGTCTCCCTGCCTTGGACCACAGCACAGAGGTCCGTGTGTGCCACAGGCCAAGGGCAGAGGCTGCCAGCCCACTCACTAGAAGGCATTTCTACACGTGACTTCCCCCTGGGTTTGCTTTTAGGCCAAAATGAATTCAATGATTCAGCCACACTAGAAACCTGATGCTACTTTGGTGATTTCATTTGCCAGAGCTCCTTAAAAGAAGTCCTTGAGAAGAAAGAGGCCTCTCTCCAGGCTGGCAGATTCCTGGAGGGTGCTACAGAGCTGGGGAGGGGGTTAATTGTGTGTTTCTACAATAGTGGAGGGTGGAGGGTCGGGGAGGAGTGATCTTTGAAATAAACACCTGCAGCAGATTTTGTTTACCCAAGACAATGAGCGCAGAGACTTGGACTGTTTCCCTTTAATAAAAACATTGCCCGGCAACATGTGCTGGGAACCACAGGCATGGCCCCGTGATGAGAACATCCCGCCTGGGTGACAGATGGTTGGTACCTTGATGCCACTCTGATTGATCTGCGGTGGCTGGGAGTCCCGGGCTGAGAAGGATGGTGAGGCTCCGTGGGGGAGTATGCTGCCATCCATTCGTCATGTCTGCATGGGCTGGGGAGTGAGGAGGGATGGGTAGAGAGCAGGGCAAGAGTGAAGAGGCCTGGTTCTGCCCTCCTCTTCCAGCCCAGCCCTGTGGATCTGAGAATGGCTTGGGTGAGTCACACTCCTTTCTGGGCTCAAGAAGGGAACCAGGAAAAATGAATGCTTCCCAAGTAGACAGGTCGCTTTCTCTCCCTCTAATTCTCCCCACCCTACTGTCCTCCCTGTTTTCCTTACAACAGCTCTCTCCTACTCTTCCTTCATGTTTTTCTTGGATGTCTCCGACCACCCCACTCCCCTTGTCGCCGTTGGCTTCTTTTCCCTGGTTGTGTGCTTCCAGGGCCCTCTTTTGTAGCATTCATCACACTTAAATAACGATTTCTTTTGTGTTAGATTCCCTGTTGCACTCTAAGTAAGCTGTGGGGAGGGATAGGGCCGTAGAATACAGTTGCCCTCACTGTGCACTGCACAATTCAGGGACAGCATTCACATAAACTAGGTCTCAGCAGAGTTCTTCTGTCAAAGGCCAGATGGTAAATATTTTAGATCTTGAGGGCCAGAGGGTCTCTGTCAGAAGCAGGTGGACTTAGGCAATCCTAATGGTTGGTTGAATGGGTGCAGCTATGTTACAGTAAACCTTTACTTATGGATGCTAAAATGGTAATTCTATATAATTTTTACTTACCATAAAATGCACTTTTGATTTTTTTCAACCATTTAAAATTATAAAAGTCCTTCTAAACGTGCAGGCTGTACAAAAACAGAAAGTGGGCCAGCATTCTGGATGGCAAGATTCCATGTCATAAATATGTCATTTCACCCAAAACATGCTATAAAGTTAATATAATTGCAATTGAAGTTCAGCCTAGCAGAGTGATTTTAAAGTCCATCTGAAGGAATAAATACATGTAAATTGATAATCATGTTCTGAAAAAAGAACAATGAAAGTAACATTTCCTACATTAATTCAAATATATTATAGGCTTATAAACATATTAAAAGTAACAAAAACAGCCCGACACTATTTCCAGAACAGGCCAATAGACCATCAAAGTAAAATAGAAAGTTCAGAAACAGACTTACACATGTTTGAGAATTTAGTAACAATAAAGTCAGCTTTGGAAAGCAGGGGAAACAGCTGGAGTATTGGATAAATAAAATGGGGCAGTTGGCTAACCAAACTGAGAGAAAGATTACATTTATGTATTTTATTCACAAGCTACACCAAAGTAAACTGGAGTTAAGTATTTTTACAATCACTTATTTATTTTGGCTGCACCAGGTCTTCCTTGCTGCATGGGCTTTCTCTAGGTGCAGCAGGCGTACTCTCTGGTTGTGGTGCTCAGGCTTCTCTCGTGGTGGCTTCTCTTGTTGAGGCCCCTGGGCTCTAGAGCACAGGCTCAGTAGTTGTGGCACATGGGCTTAGTCTCTCTGAAGCATGTGGAATCTTCCAGACCAAGGATCTAACCTGTGTCCCCTGCATGGCAGGCAGATTCTTAACCACTGGACCACAAAGGAAGTCCCCTAGTTAAGTATTTATATGTAAAAAATAAAATACAGATGAGTGTGTATGCAATCTAGGAGTGGGAAAAGACATGCTCAAAACAGGGAAAAAAAAAAAGAAAAGAAAAGAAAATGGTACACCTCACGGCAAAGTAGAAAAACTTTAAAAGACAGTAAACACAAAATCAGTGGAAAATAGCTGAGAAAAAAGAAGTCTGCAATGTAGATGTTCCATTATACACTTAACATGAAGAGTTAGTTTAAATTAATAAAACTGAAAATAGTAAATAGGACTTGGCAGTTCTCAAAAGAAGATGTTCAAATGGCCAATACAAAGGGAAAAGGGAGCCTTCATCAACTGTATTTTTGTAGTCCCAGCTTATCATGTTCCTACTGTGCTACTCTACCAGTCCATGCCCTGTTGGAATCTAAGAGGGTGGATTTCCTCCCTGGTGTTTCCTGCAGCCGTAGGAAACCGTTTCCTGGGAGTGGGGCCCTGAGTCTTGCTGTCAGTGCTTGGGGTCATTCATCACCTCCTGGCTCCTCAGGAACCTCCGATAGTCTTTCTACCTCCACCCTCCCCCACTTCAGGGCCCACATTCACCCCTCTGTGCACTGCCATGCACCCCGGATCCGTCTCATTTGAATTTTCCAAAGGCTCTTCCCATGTGGACAACTAAAGCTCTTCAGATTGGCATGGTGCCTGTTTATCTGTTCAATGACTAGTTCAAGGGCCATGAACAGGCAGAATCAGCCTGGTCACAGGTACATCTGTTGCAGACTCTCTGCCTGAAAACTGAAGATGACTTCAGCCATCAAATGGGGCCCCCAATCCAGAAATCACTGTGTCACCACCCCTGGGGGGCCTGTTCTCTTGGGACTTCAGGGAAATGATAGTTAATTCACGGTAATGACTGGACCACACTCAGGAATGAGAACTTGGAATGTTTCCACTACTTTGTTGTTCAGTAGCTCGGTTGTGTCCGACTCTTTGCGACCCCCTTGTACTGCAGCACGCCAGGCTTCCCTACCCTCTACTATCTCCAGGAACTTGCTCAAACTCATGTCCACTGAGTCAGTGATACCATCCAACCATCTCATCCTCTATCATCCACTTCTACTTTTGCCTTCAGTCTTCCCCAGCATTAGGATCTTTTCCAATGATACCTGTTAAAGGCCCCCCTGGCCCCAGCCTTCCCTTCTGAACGTCCTGGGGGTGTGACCAGTACAGACTTTGCTCTGCAGAGCCCAGGCGCTGTGTTCTGTTCTCTTACCACCACCCCCACCTCTCAGCTCCCTCACCCCTTTTTCTCTTCAGTCTTTCCTTCTTTTCTTTCTCTGTTCACACAGTGTGTTTTCTCTGCAGAGTGGGGGTGCTCAGGGAATTCCAAACCCATCCAGGGTCCAGGAGCCCCATGCCTCTCAGGACTTCCATGCACATGAGGTCCAGGCCCCTTACTGGCCTCCTGTGCCTCGCAGCCCAGGGGCACCCACCCAGCGCCTTCCATCCTCTGCTCTTGTCCTGAGAATGAGACCTCACAGTGGTGGGGGTTTGCCTTCAGGGCACAAACTGCTGAGAGAAGGGACAGCACCCCTTGACAGCACCCCAAGCTGGAAAACACCAGGGCCTCAGCGACCACCCAGGGCGCTGGGAGAGCCTGGGGAGGGAGCAGAGAGTGTAGCCATGGAGGGGTGGTGATACGGCAGAGAAAGACAGAGAATGTTCCAGGGAGGCGGAAGACAGGGCCCAGAGCCCCAACTCCTGGGAGCTCACTCTTCCTCTCTGGGACTCATTTTCCCTTTCCATGAGTGGAGCGCACGTTAAAAAAAGAGAATTTTTTTCGGCTGCGCCACAGGTGGGATCTAGTTCCCTGACCCAGGATTGAACCCCGTGCCCCCTGCTTTGGAAGTGTGGAATCTTAACCACTGGACCACCAGGGACAAGTCCCCACACTTTGGCATATTTGGTTCTTTTGGCTTCCCCTGTGATTCAAGGCAAGCCCAGACATGCTGAGGAGACCCCCAGGTCTGCAGGGTGTAGGAGCCAGGGTGATGAGCAGGAACAAGGAAAGAACAGGAGGAGGTGGGCCCTGCAGGATGGAGCAGAATTGGCCCGTCTCTTGGGTTCTCTGTGTTCTCACAGATTGGCTGTTCTCTGGAACCAGCCACTTGGGGAGCAGTGGGCAGAGAAGGGGGTATGGGAGTGGGGCCACGGCAAATGTGGCTGTCTGGGAAATGCTCTGAGGCCTAATGAGACTATGTGCACCCCCAGCATTCCAGGTGATGACAAAGCAGGCACTTTAGAGACTCTGGGTTTCTGTCCTTTCCTTTTTTTTTTTTTTTTTCCATTTTCTAACGTTTATTCCAAAAGGGGCTGGTGGAGAACTAGCATTTGCTGAGCATCACTCTGCTCCAGTAGATGCACAATACTTTCAGAAGAACCACATTTCACCTCTGTGTTTTCCATGGAAAGACCTGTGGTTCAGAGCTGTTAGGCATCTTGCTCAGGGTCACACAGGTGGGAAGGGGCAAAAGGCAGCAGATCGAGCCTCCATCTGTGTGGGTCTCAAGCCCTAGATCCTGTCATGTCCTCATGACATGAGGACTTTTCCTCTGAGTGGCTTTTTCTCTGAGTTCTTCAGGGCCCTAGCTTCCTCCAGGATCCCTCAGGGGCACCCCCAGCCAGCAGGGACTTGAGGGAAGCCAGCAGCCAGAGCACTACCCTTCTCGGCCAGCTTGACCAGCATTTGATTGCATGCTGAGAAGAGCCCTTCTGAATTGTACACTCTGCCGTCACCATCCTGAAATACACTTTATTTTTTCGGAGACCATTTTTTTCTTAATTAATTTTTTGTTTTTTCAGCTGTGGTGGGTCTTCGTTGCTGTACACAGGCTTTCTCTAGTTGCGATGAGTGAGGGCTACTCTTCATTGAGGGTCACAGGCTTCTCATTGCAGTGGCTTCTCTTGTGCAGCACAGGCTCTGTGGCATGCAGGCTTCAGTAGTTGCGACTCACGGGCTCTAGAGCACAGGCTCAGCAGTCGTGGTGCACGGGCTTAGTTGCTCCGTGGCATGTGGGATCTTCCCTTACCTGGGATCCAGCCGGTGTCCCTTGCATTGCACTGGACCGCCAGGGAAACCCCATCCTGAAATTTTTAACCATTTTGTTAACAAGGGGCTCGCTTGTTTGTTTTACATCAGGCCCCACAAATTACATAGTCCATCCCACTGAACTGGTTTTCAGGTTAAGTGTCACCTGAGAGGATTTCCTTAACTTGTGGTAGGGGATGCTTGGAGGGACAGGATGTCCTGGCCTGAGCTTAACCCTGTGTTTTCTCTTGCAGCGAGACCATCATGTTTTTGCACCAGATCTTTTACCAAGGCCTGAAGGCCCGCATCTCCAGCTGGCCCACGCTGGTCCTGGGTGAGTAGCAGCCCTGGCAGGGGTCCTCTGCCCCTCCATCCCCACCCTGACCTGGGAAGTCCCTCTACAGTGGCCACCCCCTCCCCCCCAAACCCCAGCTGGCAACACTTTTGTCCTTGCAGAATGTACCACAGGGGCCCTTTAAAAACTCCCAGGAACGCTCAGAGGGCTCAGAAGAGGAAAAACAAATTGGCAAAAGCTACATTTCTGGGAGGAAGTGATATATTTTTAGTTTATCTGTTTTTCCTTTTTAAAAATAAAATATATGTACCCATTTGAGAAAATTCGAGAATCCAGAAAAGAAGGAAATGGTTAAAAATATCAGCCATAGTTCTGCTTCCCAAAGATAACTACTGTAAACACTTGGGTTTGTTTCCTTCCAATTCTTTTTTCTATGCATAGATCTTGGTGATTTTTTTTCCCATTTTACATAATTGCAAACATACTGAATATAGAATTTGAATCTTACTGTGGGTTTTTTTTTTTACTTAACATTATTGCATAAGCATTTTCTCAAGCTGAAGCATGCTTTTTGATGACTGTGTAGTGCTCCAGGGCCCTGTGAATCTGCCACTGTCTACACAGACATCTCCCCCTTCTTGGCTCTTAAAGATGCTCTGCCTTTTTGCTGTTACTAGAAACAATAGTGTCTATGTGTGAGGTGGTCTCCATAGTAGAGAGCAGTTCCCTGAGATAGGTGTCCAGAGGCTGAATGGCTGAAACAAGGGCGGTGGACTCCCCGCTCTGTACCCACCGTCACATTTCTCTCCAAGTCCTCACTCCTGAGAGTGATGTATAGGAGTGCCTCTCACATCTTGTCTCTCCAACCCTGGGTAGCATCTTCCTTCCACCTAATTCAACAGGAAAAGGTGAGTGTTGTGTCAGTTCTGCTGTGGAGTCAAGGGAAAAGGCTCAGGAAGGTGAAGGGACTGCTGAGAGAGGAGAGGCTCCCCTGCCCACAGGCCAGGAGACTTCCACAGGGAGTGAGTGCTATTTCTATTTCTCTCAGGTCAAAGAGACCCATTTTCTCCAAGGTCAAAAGAAGAAGCAGGTGACTCAGTGGTAAAGAACAGGCCTGCCAATGCAGGAGACACAAGAGCCATGGTTTTATCCTTGGGTCAGAAAGATCCCCTGGAAGAGGAAATGGCAACCTGCTCCTATATTCTTGCCTGAAAAACTCCATGGACAGAGGAGCCTGGCAGGCTACAGCCTATAGGGTCACAAAGAGTTGGACACGACTTAACGACTGAGCAAACACACACATATACACTAGAAAAAAGAAAAAGGCTGTACTTTCTGTCCTCGTAGGATTGATGAGGTGATCCACTGGATAGGTGGATGCCTTGCATGAGAGCTCCCACTTAGAGTTTGTTACAAGGAAATTTTTTCCTTTTATTGAAATGTAGTTGACTTACAATGTTGTCTTCATTTCAGCTGTACAGCAAAGTGATTCACTTATACCTATATATATGTTCTTTTTGTAATATTCTTTTCCATTATGGTTATTATGGGTTATTGAATATAGTTCCTCGTGCTATACACTGGATGTATGGGTGCTCAGACTCTTTGCAACCCCATGGACTGTAGCCCTCCAGGCTCCTGTGTCCATAGGATTTTCCCGAGAAGAATACTGGAGTGGGTAACCATTTCCTCCTCCAGGGGATCTTCCCTACTCAGGGATCAAACCTGAGTCTCCTATGTCTCCTGCCTTGGCGGGCAGCTTGTTTACCACTGAGCCACCAGGGAAGCCCTGTGCTATACAGTAGGACCTTCTCGTTTATCCGTTCTATATGTAAAAAGTTACAAATGCTAAACCCAAGCTCCCACTCCATCCATCCCCCATCCCCCTCCCCCTTGGCAACCACAAATCTGTTCCCTAAGTCTGTGAGTCTGTTTCTGTTTTGTATATAAGTTCGTGTCATATTTAGATTCCACATATAAGTGATATCATGTGGAGTTTGTCTTTCTCTGTCTGACTTACTTCACTGAGTATAATCATCACTAGCTGCATGGTCTTTCTCTTTAATGGGGTTAGTAAGCTGATGTTTTAGAGCAATGGTCCCCAACCTTTTGGGTACCAGGGACTGATTTCATAGAAGACAGTTTTTCCACGGACCAGGACTGGGGGGATGACTTCAAGATGTTTCGAGCACAGTATGTTTATTGTGCATTTTATTTCTAATCTAACACTGCTGCTGATCTGACAGGAGGTGCTGGCCGGGAGGTTGGGGGACCTCTGTTTTAAAGGCTCCATCCCATCCCACCAAGTGTTGAAGGGCAGGCTTGGGCTTTCGAGAGCTGGAAGGACAGGAGGTTGAGACTGACGGGCCAGCAGGGGCTGCAGAGCTGAGAGGGCAGGGACAGGGGACCCACAGGTGAGGGCATAGAGACTCAGGAAAGCATGTCATGAGGTGGAAAGCCCTGGAACAAGGGAGTCGGGAAACCTGGTTCCAAGCCAGCTGCTGACTCACCCTGTGGCCTCTGACAGGTCCCAGTCACAGATGGGACACTCTGGGAGGGAGGCCCCCTGGAGGGAGGAGGGCACTGGGGGGATGTAATTACAACAGAGGCCAAGGGCAACCCCCACAGGCACTCTGGGACCCAGGTGGCCTCTCAGAGAGGTCCCCAGTCGAGGCAGGGGCCGGCCTTCACACCCCCCTCCCTTACCGTCACGGGCCCAGCTTGTGCAGGGCAGCTTCCTTCAGCGGAGAGCAGTTCCCACGCAGGGAGGACCCAGCTGACAGCCACTGGGACTGGTGACAGCCAGGGAAGAAGCACCTGTGTCCTAAAAGGTGCCCAGGGGGCAGGCACCCCACAGCACCCTCCACACCTGCTTTCTCTGGCCCTCTAGGTGTCAGACTAGATAAGGCTCCAAACCTTGTGGTTCTGATGTGATTGATCCCAGTGCCTGGGGCCTTCCTGTCTCTCCTAGGAGAGGGCGGTGGGGCCAGGGTCGGCTCCAAAGGCAGGGGGTTTCTCTGGGACCTCCCCAGAGGGTCTGGGGAGGCCGAGGGCCTGGGGGAGGGCGTCAGCCCCTCACCGCACATGGAGGGCGCCCCCGCTGCCCACTGAGCCCTGCCTCCTTGCAGCCGACCTGTTCGACATCCTGCTGCCCATGCTCAACATCTACCAGGAGTTCGTGCGCAACCACCAGTACAGCCTGCAGATCCTGGCGCACTGCAAGCAGAACCGCGACTTTGACAAGCTGCTCAAGCACTACGAGGCCAAGCCCGACTGCGAGGAGAGGACGCTGGAGACCTTCCTCACCTACCCCATGTTCCAGGTGCGCCGCCCCGCCTGCCGCCCTGGTAGGGCGCATGCGCACGTGGGTGGCTGGGCGGTGGGGTCAGGAGGGGTACGAACGGCGGAGAGACTGGCCTGCGGGACAGCCCAGGGGTGGGGTCGTCCCACCCAAGACCCTGGCTCCAAGTCTGAGATTGGAAGTCTGAGATTGGAAGTGCAGTGGAGGTCCTTGGTGCTGAGAACCCCTGTCTCTGCGCCCCCATCCCTCTCCGGGGATCTGTCTCTCCCCTGTCTCTCATTTCATCGCCACCTCTCTCCTGCCTCACCTCCCCGCCCCCACAGATCCCTAGGTACATCCTGACGCTGCACGAGCTCCTGGCACACACCCCTCATGAGCACGTGGAGCGCAACAGCCTGGACTATGCCAAGTCCAAACTGGAGGAGCTGTCCAGGTAAACCTGCAGCGAGTCCCCACACCAGGGAACCCACATCACGGGGCAGACCCAGGCTTGAGGGTGCCCCCACCGGGAGTTCGCTGAGCCCAAATGGCCAAAACTCATGTTTCTGCTTAAGATTTCGAGGGGTAGGGACCCATAGCCTGTCCCACCTGGAGGCAGAATCCCCAGGAGCAGTCTGAGGGGTTTACGGCTCCAGTCCAGGTGGGCACCGGCGAGATGGGATGGGTGGCTTGCTGTCCCTGGCACAGGTGGGGCCCAGCAAGGGCCTGGGCAGTCCGTGGACCCATCTCCGGGACTCGCAGACACTCTCTGCCCATTTCCTTGGTTCTCCAGTGTCGATGTGTCAATGCTTGTGGCTGTAGGAGCTCCACGGGGTCCCGAGTGTTGGGCCTTCGTGTATCCCAGGCTCTGTTCAGCAGCAGGCAGTGTCTGTGGGTGGACAGGCGATGGTTGGGCCATTGTCAGAAGCTGAAGCCCCATAGTCAGGGCCTCCCCTGCTTTCCGTCAGTCCCTGGGGCGCAGTCTCTGCCCAGGCAGGAGCAGAGGGACCAGGGAGGAGGGATGCCACAGCCAGGCGGTGGGGGAGGGATTCCCCATCTGTGGGGGCGGGGCGGTGTGGAGGGAAGGAGCTTCAGACTCTAGTGTTTTCTGAAGGGGGAACCCACTAGAGTTTCTGATGGATGAGATAAGAGGACAGAGAGAGAACCTGGGAGTCGAAAGGGAGTCTGAGCCTGAGCAGCCTGAAGGATGGCACTGCCACGATGCAAGGTGTAGAAGCTGCTGGAGGGGCAGGTTGAAGGGGTCTGCTTTGCTTCATGGGAGCTTTATTGGGGGTGTGTTGGGCCTGAGATGGACGACAGCAGTGGAGATGACAAGGAGAGAGAGTCTGTGTTTGAGTCTGGAGTTTAGGGAGGCGAGATGGAACAGGTCATCAGCTCAGACATGGTATTTAAAGTCACCAGCTGGGACTTCCCTGGCAGTCCAGAGATTAAGACTCTGCACTTGCACTGCAGGAGGTGTGGGTTCGATCCCTAGGCAGGGAACTAAGATCCTGCATACCACGTAGTGCAGCCAAAATTTTTTTTTAAAAGTCACAAGATTGATGAGATCACCAAGGGAGTGAGTTTAAGCAGGAATGAGGTATGAACCAAAGGCTGAGCCCTGGGGCATTCACCAGTGGAGGCCAAGAGGTGAGGAAGGGCCTTATGGTCAGAGACTGGATGGGTCTGCAGCGGGTGGGGCTCAGCCACCAGCCCCTCTGGAGCCCCACCCACCACCCAGAGCCCTAAACAGCTTCCCGAGTTCAACAAGTGGAACTTGTTGGGCAGCTGGGCAGAGGGAGGACCAATCTGGACTGGGGCAGGGCACAGACCCCACAGTGAAGAATTCAGGAGAAGGTGTAAGCAGGACGTGACTGCAGACTAACAGAACCGTTGTGGGGTGTGGACCCCAGTTCTCTCGGGCCCCAGGGAGTCAGTACAGTGTACTCTTCCCCAGGGAGAAGATGTGGACCCCCACTGTGAGTTCCTGGACCCTGTGGGATGCCCTGTCCCAGTGCAGGCAGGGGTACAGGAGGCACGTGGGTACCAGGGAACTTGGCCCAAGACCCCAGTCCCCTCTCCCCCCTGGTGCTGGGTGTACTGACTGCTCTTCCTTTGTCCCCCCACCCATCACCTGCACCTGGTCCTGAGCCCAGCCTGAGAAGCACAGAAGAGGGTTTTCCCATGTGATAGCAGCCCTTTCATCCTCCTCCTACCTTCCCTGGGGCCTGAGGAAAGCTGCAGCCTGACTAGAAGCCAGAAGATAACCAGCCCCTCCCTCGCCAGCCTCAGAGCCCTGCACCCCTCACCTCTGGGGGCCTTTGTCCCACTTCCTCTCCTGAACTCCTCACTCCTAGGCTCCAGGGTAACCCAGGTCATCACTTCCAGTTCCCCCAGGAGCCTCAGGCCCTGGAAACCCCAGGCCGCCTTCCCAGAGTCGCCCCCAGCTTCCCTAACCTAGGCTCCCCCATCACAGACTGCAACCTGGGTCTGCCGTTTACCCTGAGCTGCTGCAGTTTATACACGTCTAACAGCCATCCCTAGGTGGCTCAGGGGTAAAGAGCCCGCCTGCCAGGGGCAGAGACGTAGGAGACCCAAGTTCGATCCCTGGGTCCGGAAGACCCCTTGGAGGAGAAAATGGCAACCCACTGCAGTATTCTTGCCTGGAGAATCTCACGGACACAGGAGGCTGGCTGGCTATAGTTCACAGGGTCCCAAAGAGTCAGACATGACTTGGCGACTAAATAACAAAGATTTTTTTTTTTGTTTAATGTGGAGCATTTTTTAAAGTCTTTATTGAATTTGTTACACTATTGCTTCTGTTTTATGTTCGGGTTTTTTATGCTGAGTTTGACGGCACCTGGGATCTTAGCTCCCTGACCAGGGATCAAACCTGCATTTCCTGAATTGGATTGTGAAGTTTCAGCCACAGGACCGCCAGGGAGTCCACCCCCTCATTTTGAGCACCTCTAGCCTCTTCAGCCAGTCCCCCACTCTGTGCAAGAGAGAGGGTTATGATTGCCTTGGGCTGCTTCCAAAAGTGAAGTACTTTTGGAGGCTGGAGGAAGGATGGCTACTTCCATCCACAGAACTACCTGAAAGGTCCCTCTCTGGCCCGTGCCCACGTGTTTTCCTGAAGAAGGCTAAGGCCTGGAAAGAGAAGAGCGTTGCTGGGAAGGTGGGGGTGGGACGGGTAGAAAACCAAAGCTTCTAAGGCAGAGACCTCATCTCGATGCCCCAGTCTGATAGCCGGCAAAAATGACAAGTTATCATGTATCACCTTTTTTTTACAATAACATTTTGCAGTGATAAGGGCAGTGGTCACCACCTTTTATTCAAGCACCTGTCACTGCATGAGGCCAGCCCATGCAATACATTATTTTCCATCCTCACCCCAACAGTTACAAATGGGAAGCTAAGTATTTGAGGGTTGAGTAATGTGTTTAGCATCAATCACACTGATTCCCCTGTTCACAGCTCCAGCTCCACCCATGTCATCTCTCATTGTTACGGGGTTTGAATTGCATCATGTCTACGAGAGAACTCTGTTAACCACTGAATACTCGTCAGCTCTCTGAGTGGTATCTTACTTGTGGAATTTCAGGCATCAACAAACAAAGAGGAGGCTTTGTGCTTTCCTTAGCATAGGTGGGGTACTTTTTCCAGACCTCCTTCCAAAAAACATATATATATTCACTACTTTCCTAAGACTCCTGGGAACACATGGAGGGTCTTAGCAAAGTTGTTAACTCACTCCTACCTTTTCCCACCAATGCTATTTTTAAAAAGCAGTTAAGTACTGCCACCTTGTGGAGAGGAGCAGTGTTGCAGCAGTCAGAACCAGAACAGAAAGTTTCAAGTGTTCTCAGATGAAGGGGCAAACTGTGTCTTGCTTAAACCTCCTAGTCGTGCTGGAGCCTATAGAAATAAACTGCAGTCAGTCTTTCCTTGAGCCAACTGGATTGCCAAGTTGGCAATCCAAAAATAAGGCATTCTGGAACCCAAACATTAAGGAAACCACTATATAAAGAGTGTGCAAGGGGGGAAAAGGAGGTGTGACAAATTGAGATAGTAGCATTGACATATACACACTAGCACATGTAAAATAGCTAGTGGGAAGCTGCTGCATAGCACAGGAGCTTAGCTCAGTGCTCTGTGATAATCTGGAGGGTGGGTTGGGGCAGTGGGAGGGAGGATCTAGAGGGAAGGGACATATATGTATGTGTATAGCTGATTCATCCGAATATTACTACTGGAAAAACCATAGCTTTGCCTATACAGACCTTTGTCAGCAAAGTGATGTCTTTGCTTTTTCATACGCTGTTTAGGTTGGCCATAGCTTTCCTTACAAGGAGCAAGAGTCTTTTAATTTCATGGCTGCAGTCACTGTCTGCAATGATTTTGGAGCCCAAGAAAATAGTCTGTCACTGTTTCCACACTTTCCCCCTTCTATTTGGCATGACTCATTGGAAAAGATCCTGATGCTGAAAAGATTGAGGGCAGGAGAAGAAGGAAGCAACAGAGGATGAGACAGTTGGATGGCATCATCGACTTGATGAACATGAGTTTAAGCAAACTCTGGGAGGTAGAGGAGGACAGGGAAGCCTGGTATTCTGCAGTCCATGGGGTCACAAAGAGTTGCATAAAACTGAGCGACTGAACAACAATAACAAATAGCTGATTCAGATTATTATATCGCTAAAGCGACTGTCGGAGAAGGCAATGGCAACCCACTCCAGTACTCTTGGCTGGAAAATCCCATGGGCAGAGGAGCCTGGTAGGCTGCAGTCCATGGGGTCGCGAAGAGTTGGACACAACTGAGTGACTTCACTTTCACTTTTCACTTTCATGCATCGGAGAAGGAAATGGCAATCCACTCCAGTGTTCTTGCCTGGAGAATCCCAGGGATGGGGGAGCCTGGTGGGCTGCCATCTATGGTGTCGCACAGAGTCGGACACGACTGAAGTGACTTAGCAGCAGCAAAGCAACCGTACTCCAATTTCAAATTTTAATTAATCTTTTTAAAAGAACGTGCAGAGGGGAGAAACAAGCACATTTCCCCGAGGCAGGAAAGAGCTTGGTTTGTTCTCTGGATGGAAATGAGACCAGTGGTGGGGTAAGAGGCAATCAATGAAGAAAGGATGTCTGCTATATGCCCATCTTCCTCCCAGCTCTGCTGTCTCTCTTCCATGTGGGTCAGACCGTCTTTCTCAGCCTCCCAGAGCTGTTGGAAAATTAGAGGAGCCCGCCCTGTAAAGTGCACACACACAGCGGGCTCTCCGTGTAAGTAGGCTCTCTCACCTTTGGTGATCACAGATTCTACCTGAGAATCCAGGCTGTCTTCCCAGGTCTAGCCAGAGACCCAGCATTGCATCCTCCCTGGGAGGTGGGGGCCGCTGGTCTCTGACTGTTCATCCTCACAGGATAATGCACGATGAAGTCAGTGAGACCGAGAACATCCGGAAAAACCTGGCCATTGAACGCATGATCATTGAAGGCTGTGAGATCCTCCTGGACACCAGCCAGACCTTTGTGAGACAAGGTATGGCCTCTGTACCCTGCATCCCCCATCCATCCCCGGCCAGGTGGGCTCCGGCAGCGGGAGGCAGGCCACATTCAGGAACACCATCAGTTGGCTCAGCTGCCACGTGCTAAAGCCTGCCGGCATGACTGCGGCATGTTCCGGGCCTGCGGGGGGAAATGTGACAGCTATATGTAGACGGTGGTGTCTATACATATAGATGCTGATATTGTCAGTTTTCACAGTTTCCTTGTCTCCAGATGTAAACACAATTCTTCCCAGATGGCCTTGGTTTGTCTACTGTATACCATCGTAAACACTGACATGTCCTTTGAGGGAGAGAATACGGGGTGGAGCATGAGGCCAGGCTCTGACTGGCCCCGTGAGTCACAAGTAGTTACAGTGTCGAGGTGGCGTTGGCGAGGGTCAGTCCCTCTGTCCTGTGCTTGGCCTCCTTGGCCTCTTGGGGAGGCCGTGATCACAGTGGTTCTGGGTGCGGTCCCCTTACTCTTAGGCTTCAGCTAACCTTGGGGACACTGTTGAGAGGCTCAGCCCTATTGAGAAGGGTGGGTGAAGCTCTCTGGGGCCCAAGGAACTGACTTCCAACTTGGGGATGTTAGAGCAACAATGCCTTTAAGGTCAGCTGGTTCAGATTCGACGGCCTGTGGGAAATTCAGTGTCTGCTCTTGTGCACCAGAGGTGATGCCTCAGGATGGACCTCAGCCTTCCTTCCTTCCTTCCTTCCTTCCTTCCTTCCATCTTGTCCTGGAGGTTTCTGACTACATGAAAGGCTGGCCTGAGCAGCTGTCACTGGTCCCCAATGCTCTTGGCCTGAACCCCCTCTACTGGGAGCTTGTTCTGAGCCCCTGTGTCCTTCCCCTGGGTCCACCCTGGGACCTGCTGACCCCAGAGCCAGCCTAGCCTGTGACCCACTCCCTTGAGCTGTGCTGTGCGCAAACTGAGGGGATGGGCTGGACCTGGAGATCAGACAGGGAGCCCAACAAGCCCTTTCTCATTTATTCTGTCTCACAACGCCCATGGATGCCTGCCCTATTCATGCCAGTCCAGCTCAGGTCTCCAGGGATGCCCAGAGAACCTGCCCCTCCCTCCAGAGCTGAATGTGCAAGGGAAAGGGGCTCAGGATACAGGAAAGAGGGTCCGTGCAGTGATAAATGTGGGCAGGAGGCAGAGTGGTGGCCCAGAGCGGGACTAGGGGGAATCAGGGAGGGCTTCCTGGGGAAGTGGCATTGGACTCTGCAGCAGAACACGCTGTGATCAATTGGTCATGTCTACAGTGGCTGCATGTGGCAGCAGGGACTTAGTGTGTCTTATCAATCTCTCTAGGCCACAGCCAGCTCCCCACTTCTTCAGTCTCCTGCCACCCCCAGGCCCCAGCCTAGTCCTGCATTCTCACCCCAGGGGCCATGTCCTTCAGGGTTCCTTTGCTTTCTAAGGCCCTGGCCCTGGCTGGATGGGTCAAAGTTCTGGCATGGAGCTTCTCTCGTTATCACCCGCCCCCCCTGAACCCCACCATGTGGCCCCAAGGAGGGGCTGGAGGGGCTGTCTGAGTCACCTGTCTGCTACCAGGAGCCAGGGTCACCTTGTCCCACTGCCATGGCCACTGGCATCGCCACCCACATGCAGCTTCAAAGCTGGCTCAGAGGCACAGGTTGTCCTGGGAGATGGACTCAGGGTCTCTCCTCCGTCTGCAGGGTCCCTCATCCAGGTGCCCATGTCCGAGAAGGGCAAGATCACCAGGGGGCGCCTGGGGTCCCTTTCCCTGAAGAAGGAGGGCGAGAGGCAGTGCTTCCTGTTTTCTAAGCACCTGATCATCTGCACCAGAGGCTCTGGTGGAAAGCTTCACCTGACTAAGGTAAGGATGGCCGGGGCTGGGGAGCTGCTGGGGCTGGAGATTGGACACTACACTGACCTGGGAGTCCTGACCGACCCCAACCAGGGCCCAGACAGTGGGCAGGGACGTCAGAGACGCTCGAGTGTACACACACACACACGCTGACTGGTCCAACTGGAAGCTTGGAATGAGCGAACCATTCATGGGTTTTCTACTGTAGAAGTCATGGGAAATGGGAAAGTGAGTTCGAAGATGCCCAAAGGCGCCCCCACAGCTGGGAGCTGGGACAGAGGAGCCAGGGGGTTCAGAGAAGCTCTTTCTTAAATTTTTATTTATTTATTTTTAATTTCTTTATTTTGACTGTGCTGGGTCTTTGTTGTTGAGAATGGGCTTTTCTTAGTTTTGGCAAGTGGGGGCTGCTCTCTGGTTGCAGTGCCTGGGCTTCTCATTGCAGTGGCTTCTCTTGCTGCAGAGCACAGACTCCAGGGCCCACAGGCTTAAGTAATTGCAGCATATGGGCTCAGCAGTTGTGAGTCCTGGGGTCTAGAGCACAGGCTTAGTAACTATGGTGCACGGGCTTTGTTGCTCCGAAGCATGTACGATCTTCCTGGACCGGGGATTGGACCCGTGTCTCCTTCATTGGAAGGCAGGATTCTTACCACTGGACTACCAGAAAAGTCCCCAGATAAGCCCTTAAAAGTCCCGTAGGTGTATGTGAGGGGCCAGTGGAGGATGGTCACATCTGGCTGAGGCAGAGCAGCACCCAGAGCCTTTTTCTCATTTCCAACCAAAAAGGAGTTCGGACAGCACCCGTTCCTAACGCCTTTGGGCACTCACCCCCCGCCAGCACCCCAGGCAGAAGCTACCACTCCCCAACATGGCACATGGCTTATCCCACTGCTGAGAGCTCAGGATTTGATCCCACTTCTGTCTCTTACACTGTGTGAGCTGGGACACTTCGCATGCTGGTCTGCACCTCACTTTCTTATCTGCTTTGAAATAAAGGTGGCTGTCCTCACCAGAGGCATGCACAGATGCAGGGAGTGCCCATAGACCTGCTCTGGGAGCTGTGATGCCCCTGCCTCTGTAGCGACAGCCTCCCCAAACTGTGTTCATCCCCATGAAGGCTCGCTTCAGCAGATTTCACGTCTGAACATGCTGTGGCCTGGAGAGGGCCAGAAGGAGCCCTTAATTAAAGTAGAACATCAGGGAAACCATTCTTCCAGACCCTGGACGCCTAGCCCATAGCCTCCTGCAGCGCTAATAGATCAAGCAATGGCTTCGGGGAACCTACTGCTTATGTTAACATGTCGACAAATTAGTTGGTCGGCTGCACGGGGGGAAATTAATTTACAAACATGGAATACTCCAGTTTCAACCAAATTGTGTGTCAAGGAAAGCATTCATTATTTATTAGCTCTGGAGTTTCTTTTAGGAAGATCTCTGTCCAGACTGGAGGAATGGTTCCTCCAGCAGGTGGGAGTCAGTAGGGGTGGTTTGGACCGGAGACTTGAAGGCAGCTTTTCAATATGAAAGCACATGCCTTTGTGTTTGTTCATTTTATCTTATTTTGGTTTGAGGGGTTGTTTATTTGTTTGAGCTTTAAACGTCTCTTAGCATACTGGTAAAGGTGGAATCTGAGCACTACGCAAATTCTAGCCCTGCTACTTACCCGTGAGTGACCTTACTAAGCCCCAGTTTGCATGTATACTCAGTCACTAATGTCTAATTCTTTGCAACCCCATGGACTGCAGCATACCAGGCTTCCCTGTCCTTCACTATCTCCTAGAGTTTGCTCAAACTCCTGTCCATTGAGTTGGTGATGCCATCCAACCATCTCATCCTCTGTTGCCCACTTCGCCTCCTGCCCTCAGTCTTTCCCAACATCGGGGTCTTTTCCAAGAGTTGGCTCTTCGCATCAGGTGGCCAAAATATTGAAACTTCAGCTTCAGCATATGTCCTTCCAACGAATAGTCAGAGTTGATTTCCTTTAGGATTAACTTGTTTGATCTCCTTGCTGTCCAAGGGACTCTCAAGAGTCTTCTCCAGCACCACAGTTTGAAAGCATCAGTTCTTTGGCTCTCAGCCTTCTTCATGTCCAACTCTCACATCCCTGCATGACTACTGGAAAAACCATAGTTTTGACAAGATGGACCTTTGTTAGCCTAGGATGAGGGACTTCAAACTTCTCCAGACTTGGGGCTACAAGGTCCTACCTCGGAGCTGCTGTGAGCCAAGAAGCAAACATGCAAGCTCTCCATCCCCAGCCCAACCTTTAGCCTTCTTCAGGGACAGCATCTCTGAGCCAGTCCCAACTGAGCTACTTCATTGGGCTTCTTTTTAATATTTAATTTTCTTTTAAGATTTTTTTTATATGGACCATTTTTTTAAATCTTTACTGAATTTGTTACAGTATTGCTTCTGTTGTGTGCTAAGTCACTTCAGTTATGTCCGACTGTTTATGACCCCATGAACTGTAGCCTGCCAGGTTCCCCTGTTCGCGGGGATTCTCCAGGCAAGAATACTGGAGTGGGTCGCCACTTCCTTCTCCAAGGGATCTTCCCAACCCAGGGTTTGAACCCGTGTCTCTTACGTCTCCTGCATTGGCAGGCGGGTTCTTTACCACTAGCGCCACCTGTGTTTTGGTTTTTTGGCCAAGAGACATGTGGGATCTTAGCTCTCCGACCAGGGATTGAACCCATACCCCCTACATTGGAAGGTGAAGTCTTAACCACTGGACCACCAGAGAAATCCCTGGGCTCCTTATATGAAGATAAAATTCTTCAACTTAAAAACCAGAATACCCACTTGGCTATGATGTGCACATACACGTGCGTGGCTGTCACTTTTAGAGTCCCTCCTCGCACTGACATTCTGGAACTCCGAACCTAGAGCATCTCCCCCCGCCAGTTCAAGGTAGCCCCACTCTTTTTCAGAACGGAGTCATATCCCTCATTGACTGCACCTTGCTGGAGGAACCGGAGAGCACGGAGGAAGAAGGTGAGTGCGAGGCTGCCTGCAGGCCAGTGTGCCCTCACACAAATCACATGCTCTCACTCCGAGACCTGGAGCCCAGGCTTTGGGAGGAGAGGAGTTCGGAGGTCATTGTCCTGGATCTGGAGGGGCCGGTCTGGGTCTTTGGAGAAGGAGCTCCCTGGCCCAGTGGGTGACCACCTCCACCCTCTTCCTGGTTCTTTCCAAGCTCCTTGGGTCCCTGGACTCAGTGCCCTTGGGTTTGGGGGTCCTGCAGGTCAGAGAGCACCCCTCATTAATGCATCCATATGCTGCATGCACTGTTACTCACTGGACAGCCAGGAAGATGCCAGGGAGGTGCCAGGCCCAGCTCTGTCCTCCAGTGCAAACAGGTTGGGTATTCAGGGACACACGTGCTCCCACCAGAGGGAGCGTAGGGGACCATCCCCTGCAGTGAGGCTGGACAGACCAGGACCCAGGACAGGAAACAAGACTCAGGGAGAAGGGAGCATGTGAGGGGGACCTCAGCACACCAGAAGGGCCAGGTACGGGGGGCCCAAGTGCCTGGAAAGCCTTGGCATGGGGCTGTCTGTGGATTTCTGTCTCCTGGAGAATCAGAATTGGGGGATGGGCCTGTTATTTGGGGTTAAGGGGTGGGGTCACTGCTTTCTCTCAATTGGACCCAAGTTGCTCCTCGTCTCCCTGCTTCATGACTCCCCAACGAGGCTCCGGATCCCTGCCCTGGGAGTACACCAGCTGGATGGGCCATTTCTGCCCTTCTCTAGATCAGGGCTCCATGGTGGGGGCTGTGTCTGAGGACCTCAGATTCTAGTCCCCGCTTGGTCTCGGCTCAGGGTTTGCTGAGAGCTGGGAGCCTCATCCACACACATACACACGCATGCCCTGGTCAGCCCCATGGAGCTGAGCTCTGCACCCTTCATGACCCTCCACCCAGGGGAGCCAAGCAGCCCCGCAAGGCAAGAATAAACCTGTAGCAGTTCACCCGAGGCTCTTACCAGCATGATCGTCTTCAGTCTTGGCCATAGCCGGTCCAGACCCCTGTGGAAACTTCAGTCCCAAGTCCAGGAAAGGTAGAGACACAGCCCCAAGCACCCCCACTCAACATGCAGACACCCCACTTGCAAGCAGCTGAAACCATCGCATCCCCAGGTCACCACACGAATGGCAAGTAGAGCCCAGAGCTGTAGCAGGCCCTCCGCAACACTCAGACCAGTGAATGCGGAGGCATTGGAAGGAGTCCCTGAACTATGATCTTAGTCTTTCCAAATAAAGAGAGCTCAAGGGCCCTACAGGTTAAGAGCAGAAATAAAAATACCCAGGATTTACTTTGGCTTTGGGGACCTCTCAGCTGAGATAAATGTCCAGGCCAGTCCCTAACAACTCAAGATCTAAGGTTCTCCGCCTGGCCCCTGGATCACCTTGGCAGAGCAGAAAGTGAAGTGAAGTGAAAATCACTCAGTCGTGTCCAACTCTTTGTGACCCCATGGACTATACAGTCCATGGAATTCTCCAAGCCAGAATACTGGAGTGGGTAGCCTTTCCCTTCTCCAGGGGATCTTCCTAACCCAGGGATGGAACCCAGGTCTCCCGCTTTGCAGACAGATTCTTTACCAGCTGAGCCACAAGGGAAGCCCAGGATGCAGAGCAGAAGGGCCTGGCTTAACCCCTGCCCAGCATGGGGGTGGGAGTGTCTTATGAAAATCCTCCCTAGGGACCTCAGCCCCTCACTGGGGTTAGGAGAGCAGGGTCAACTGGGGAATCCTAAAAGCTATTCTGATACGGAATCAGAGCTGTCCCTATTGGCTGGAAGCTACTCTGTACTCTAGGCCTCAGTCTTACCATCTTTGAAATGGGGATTCCTCACCTTAAAAAAGAACAAAAAGTTCTGACTTAGAATATGAATTTACGGTTTCTGGGAGGAACAGGATTTTTATGGACTTTGGGAAGGTCTTGTACACACTGTTATATTTAAAATGAATAACCAACAAGGACTTCCTGTATAGCACAGGGAACTCTGCTCAATGTTAGTGGCAGCCTGGATGGGAGGGGAGTTTGAGGGAGAATGGATATGTGTATATGGATGGCTGAGTCCCTTTGCTATTCACCTGAAACTACCACAATATTGTTCATCGTCTATACTCCAATACAAAATAAAAAGCTTGAAGTTTGGGGAAAAATTAAGATACACCAAGGCATGAATCCAGAAAAGACAAAAATATAGTTCTGAAGCTGGCAAGAGGCCTGATGCCCTAGCGATGCCATGCCTTCACCACCAGGTGAGGCAGGCATCATGCAGTTGTTTTCCAACTCAAAAAAGTCCCGCACTCATC
Source organism: Bos mutus (assembly GCF_027580195.1). NCBI lineage: Eukaryota > Metazoa > Chordata > Mammalia > Artiodactyla > Bovidae > Bos > Bos mutus. The sequence continues at coordinate 24,546,313 of NC_091637.1, read as the reverse complement.
CTGCTAACTCCGTGTTTTGCAACTGGAAGCCAAAGGGTCCGGCCAAGATGTAGACCACTTGGATTTCAAGATCGGGGTGGAGCCAAAGGATTCACCACCCTTCACGGTCATCCTCGTGGCCTCGTCCAGACAGGAGAAGGCGGCATGGACTAGTGACATCAGCCAGGTGAGCGGTATCACCTCTCCCTGAGGGCAGGTGGTCCCCTTCTTTCATGCCTGCTGGAGGAAGGGGCAGCTTCAGGGTCCTAATGGGAAAGACACAGGTATCAACAGGAACAGCCCCATTCAAGGCTGAGCCCCGCTAGCTGTCTACTCCCCCGAGACCCCTAGGCCTCCTGTCGGTCAGGGGGCCCCTTGCATCCAGAACATCCATAGGGCTGGTTTGAGACCCCAGGTTCCTGGGCTCCCTGTGGTCCCCTGAATTTATTACATTCACATCTCTGGTACGAGGCCTGGAACCTACACATTAGCCCTGCAGTGGGCAGAGGACAGAGGAGGCTGGAGGCCTCACTGAGCTGGCCTTCAGGGAGAGAGAACCCAGATCACTGTGATCTGATCCTATCCTTGATGTTGGACCTCAGAGGTCACCCCGAGAATGGCCAGAGTGAGACACTTTCACTTTCATAAACACCCCAGGCCAGGGGAGTGGGTGTAGGAATCATTATACCCATTTTGTAGATAGGGAGACTAAGGCCCAAGTAGGTCAAGTAAAGTCCCAAAAGGTCACTGAGCTGGGGACTTGACTTCTGGCCAGAATCCACAGGATGTTCTGTGTTGACCTTGTCCTTGCCTGGATGGTGCCCTCCGACCCTGTGTCAGGTGGGGGCATGTGAACCCTCGCTGAGCAGAGCCCCTGCCAGGCCTGGGTCTCAGCATGGAGACTGAGGCTCTGACCGGGAGTCCTCTCTCTGACTCCAGTGTGTGGATAACATCCGGTGCAACGGGCTGATGATGAACGCCTTTGAGGAGAACTCCAAGGTCACGGTGCCACAGATGATCAAGTAAGTGCCCAAGCCCCACGTGGTCTGGGCCGAGCTCCAGAGACCAAAGGTCACACGGTGACCTCAGGGGGCTCTAGGCATGTATTTGTTCTGAGTTTACATCTATTTGGTTGATGGCTTAGGTCTAGTTTTTGTAGTTGTTTTTGTCTTGAAAATGTGTATTTTTGTATTGTTCAGTCATCCGACTCTTTGCAACCCTTATGGACCGCAGCACACCAGGCTTCCCTGTCCTTCACCATCTCCCCAAGTTTGCTCAAACTCATGTTGGCAATGCCATCCAACTATCTGATCCTCTGTCAACCCTCTTCTCCTCCTGCCTTCAATCCTTTCCAGCATCAGGGTCTTTTCTAATGAGTCGGTTCTTCACATCACTTGGCCAAAGTATTGCAGCTTCAGCATCAGTCCTTCCAATGAATATTTAGGGTTGATTTCCTTTCTGATTGACTGGTTTGATCTCCTTGCAGTCCAAGGGACTCTCAAGAGTCTTCTCTAGCACCACAGTTCAAAAATATGAATTCTTTCGTACTCAGCCTTCTTTATAGTCCAACTCTCACATTCAATTAGGCTGTTTGAAATAGAATATCAGGAATTACACTTTATGCATTCTTTTTTTGTTTTTTTTTAGGAGATGGCTTTTTTCTGTAATTATTTTTTGTTTATTTGGCTGCACCGGGTCTTACTTGTGGCGTGTGGAATCTAGTTCCCTGATTAGGGATTGAACCCAGGCCCCCTGCATTGGAAGTGAAGAGTCTTAGCCACAGGACCACCAAGGAAGTCATTATTTTTTTTGTCATTTTAATTTTTCCCCAAACTTCTTTATTTTTTAATTGAAGGAAAATTGCTTCACAATATTGTGCTGGCTTCTGCCATACATCAAGTTCCCTATTTTTTAAATGGCTATTTTTTCTTTGGTTTGAGCACCCCAGGGAGGAGGGACGAGGGGGTGTCCTCCTGCTGAACTCAGCTTCCTGAGCCCGGTGGGCAGTGCAGCCCTGACGTGCACCAGGCCTGCTTATCCTCCAGCGTCTGCTCACCTGACCCCCGCATGGCTCGCCCCACCACGGGTGGCCTGCTGGCCCTCTCACCTCCATCTGAACCTCTGAATCCCCAGCCTGCTCTGTCCCCCTTACAGACACCAGGAGCCAGCTGACCCACCCCGGGGACATTGTCCTGTCCAAAGCAAACATCGGGGACCCACTGCCTCTTTGCCTGTTGAAGTACACACTCTGGGGAACTGCAGACCACTGTGGAGCAAGTGTGTGAAAGGGCCCCCCACATACCCAGTTTCCATGGCAGGCCTGATGAAGCAAGCGCGCCAGCAGCTGGGGGCTAGCCGAGGCAGTGTGGTGTACACCAGGTGTTCTAAGCATCTGGGTGACTTTATGAGGAGTTCTCCCCACCCCAGTGGGTTTCAGTGTATTCACAGTGTCACGCTACCGTCACCGCTAATTCCAGAATATTCCCATCACCCCCAAAAGAAACCCCATGTGTATTAGTAGTCATTCCAGTTCCCCCCTGTTTCTATCCCCTGGCAACCACTAACCTACTTTCTGTGTCTGTAGATTTGGCCGTTCTGGAAAGTTCATAGAAATGAAATCTTGCAACACGTGGACTTTTGTGACAGGGTTCTCTCACCTGCCATGTTTTCAGAAGTCATCCGTGTTGCAGTGTATATCAGCATTTCATTCCTTTTTATGGCTGAATAATATTCCATTGTATGGACAAACCACATTCTGTGTATCCTTTCATCAGTTGATGGACATTTGGGTTGTTTCCACTTTTCCACAATTATGAATAATGTTGCTCTGAATATCCGGTTCCAAATATGCTTTGTGAACAGATTTTCTTCATAACTTGTGAACTCGGCAGCACATTATTCATTAATTTATTTATTTATATTTAGTTTTGGCTACACTGGGCCTTCCAAGGAGTAAGCGTCTTTTAATTTCATGGCTGCAATCTCCATCTGCAGTGATTTTGGAGCCCAGAAAAATAAAGTCAGCCACTGTTTCCACTGTTTCCCCATCTATTTGCCATGAAGTGATGGGACCAGATGCCATGATCTTGGTTTTCTGAATGTTGAGCTTTAAGCCAACTTTTTCACTCTCCTCTTTCACTTTCATCAAGAGGCTCTGTAGTTCTTCTTCACTTTCTGCCATAAGGGTGATGTCATCTGCATATCTGAGGTTATTGATATTTCTCCCGGCAATCTCAATTCCAGCTTGTACTTCTTCCAGCTCAGCGTTTCTCATGATGTACTCTGCATAGAAGTTAAATAAGCAGGGTGACAATATACAGCCTTGACATACTCCTTTTCCTATTTGGAACCAGTCTGTTGTTCCAGGTCCAGTTCTAACTGTTGCTTCCTGACCTGCATACAGGTTTCTCAAGAGGCAGATCAGGTGGTCCTATGACCAACCTAGACAGCGTATTAAAAAGCAGAGACATTATTTTGTCAACAAAGGTCCATCTAGTCAAGGCTATGGTTTTTCCAGTGGTCATGTATGGATGTGAGAGTTGGACTATAAAGAAAGCTGAGCACCAAAGAATTGATGCTTTTGAACTGTGGTGTTGGAGAAGACTCTTGAGAGTCCCTTGGACTGCAAGGAGATCCAACCAGTCCATCCTAAAGGAGATCAGTCCTGGGTATTCATTGGTAGGACTGATGTTGAAGCTGAAACTCCAATACTGTGGCCACCTGATGCAAAGAGCTGACTCATTTGAAAAGACCCTGATGCTGGAAAAGATTGAGGGCAGGAGGAGAAGGGGACGACAGAGGATGAGATGGTTGTATTTCATCACTGACTCAATGGACATGGGTTTGGGTGGACTCCGGGAGTTGGTGATGGACAGGGAGGCCTGACGTGCTGCAGTTCATGGGGTTGCAAAGAGTCGGACACGACTGAGTGACTAAACTGAACTGAACACTGGGCCTTCACTACTGCACTCCAGCTTTTTCTAGTTGCAGCGAGCAGGGGCTACTCTCTAGTTGTGGTGTGCAGGCATCTCATTGCGATGGCTTCTCTTGTTGCAAAGCACAGATTCTAGGTACTCGTGGGGTCAGCAGTTGTGGTACACAGGCTTAGTTGCCCCATGGCATGGGGGATCTTCCTGGACCAGGGATCAAACCCGTGTCCCCTGCATTGGCACGCAGATCCTTAACCACTGGACCACCAGGGAAGTGCAAACAGTATATTATTTTTAAGTTTGTTATATTTTATCTAGTGCTTCTAGGAGTTTTATAATGTCAGGTCATCAGGCATGATTGGGAAAAAGAAGTTGTAGCCCATTCTTTCACAACTTCAGTCTTCCAAAGCTTTCCTTGTTCCCATCATAAGCCACTGCATCCTTGATTATTGGTGTGTTGGGGAGACAGTGATGGGTGGGCCATGGTCCAGCCCTCAGGGAGTGTGCGGCCTGGCTGGGGAGATAGCCATGGACTCAGGCACCTTCAGACCCAAATCCCTCCTCCATCCCTCCCTCCTCAGGTCTGACGCTTCCTTGTATTGCGACGACGTGGACATTCGCTTCAGCAAAACCATGAACTCCTGCAAAGTGCTGCAGATCCGGTACGCCAGCGTGGAGCGGCTACTGGAGCGACTGACCGATCTGCGCTTCCTGAGCATCGACTTCCTCAACACCTTCCTGCACTCTTACCGCGTCTTCACCACCGCTGTTGTGGTCCTGGACAAGCTCATCACCATCTACAGGAAGCCCATCAGTGCCATCCCCGCCAGGTGGGCAGGCTCCTCCGCACCCCTCACCTGACCCGCCCCCACCTCAGGCTGATCCATAGACCTCCTGGGCCCCGGAGGGAAACTGAGCTCAGCCTCAGGCTGGAACCTGAGGGGCGGATGTGAGCACTGTCACAGGAATGAGCCTGCCCTCTGCAAAGACATGGGAGAGGGCTGGCCTGCCTGACACTGCTGCTCGGCCCCAGCTTTCTCCTCCTGCCTCTGAGCTCCAGGGGTGGGGTAGAGTTTGGGGGTCACCATGTTGAATCCTCCCTAACCTCACCCCTTGGCCACCTCCTTAAACCCTAGGGCCCACTCTCCTCCCCGCCTTCCCCACTGAAGAAAGGAAAAAAAAAACAAAGTGTGGACTCAAGGAAAGAAGGCGGGAGGGTGGGAGGAAAGTCCGAGAGAGGCAGAATCTTATCCCTTTTCTGCTTAGACCTACAGCATCTTGCTGTAAAGAGAGGCCGTAGCCCCTTTTTGCACACTTGGGGTGGTTCCACCTTTAGAGGGCAAGCACCCAAGTGGATGGAAAGGACACTGGGTTTAGAGTCAGGAGACATCAGAGGAGTCATTTCCTGTCTCTGAGCCCCAGCTTCCTTGTCCATAAACTGTGTGGACCTGGGTGAGGTCAAAGCATGTAGGTGACACCAGGCCCGTGCGGGGGACAAAGGGAGCTTTCTTAGAAGCCTACAGGTCAGGGGGATAGACAGGATGTCAGATCAGCCGCTGCTACTGACCAGAGGGAGATGAAGAGGGAGCTTCAGGCAGACCCGCTGCCCCACCAAAGCCCATGCCCCACCCCCTGAGCAGGACACTTGGGCCCACGGAAACCTGGCCACTGGCCATTGAACCACATGGCCCCTCTGGCGTGGCCTCCTGTCAGACCTTCCTGCTCAGAGGACCCACCCAGGATCAAGGATCATGAAGATGAAGGAGCCACCACTGCCCTGTTGAGCCCCACCAGAGACAGCGGACTCCCACGGCCTGGGCAGGCAGTCAGGCTCCACTGAGCTGACCGTCTGTTTTCATTCCCCACCCCACCCCACCCCCGCAGGTCACTGGAGCTCTTGTTTGCCAGTGGCCAGAACAGCAAGCTCCTGTACGGGGACCCACCCAAGTCCCCACGTGCCACCCGCAAGTTCTCCTCGCCGCCACCCCTGTCCATCACCAAGACGTCATCACCCAGCCGCCGGCGGAAGCTCTCCCTGAACATCCCCATCATCACAGGCGGCAAGGCCCTGGACCTGGCCGCGCTCAGCTGCAGCTCCAACGGCTACACCAGCATGTACTCGGCCATGTCGCCCTTTGGCAAAGCCACACTGGACACCAGCAAGCTCTACGTGTCCAGCAGCTTTGCCAACAAGATCCCAGACGAGGGTGACACTGCCACCGAGAAATCCGAAGAGCCCTCTGCCCTCAGCAAGCAGAGTGAGTGGATGCCCAGCCAAGGCAGTGCTGGCCAGCCCCACCAGGCTCCCTAGGGGCAGGAGGGGTAGGCTGAGGGGGTCCAGCCAGATTACGGTGACCATGCAGAGGCTGGGTGGGGGAGAGGCAGGCAGAGACACCCAGGAAGGTGGCTGACTGTTCCCCCCATCGTCAGGTGTCCCGTTGCCCTGGTAACCGCTTCCTCCTGCATCCTTGTATCTGTCCACCTCTGCAGCAGACATGCCCTGGGCCGGGCCTCGGTCAGGGCCTGTGAGAGAAGAGGGCAGCAGACCTAGCTCCTGCCCCCAGGATTCACAGTGTGGCTGAGAAGCAGGGCTAGACACGGAAACAGGACTCCTGATATGTGTTGTGTTGGAGGGATGCTCAAGAGACCCTGGGGAGAGCCAGAGAAGGCTTCCTGGAGGGCCTGTCAGATCTAGATGTGTCACATATAGAGGAAGGGAGAACATTCTAGACCAGCGGAATGGAGTGGGCGAGACTAAGGGGCGAGGAAGGGTGTCATGTGTTCAGGGAACAGCGTGAAGCACAGCACACCTGCGACGCTGGGTGTGGAGACGACGGCTACAGGTGATGGCGGCCAGGCTGGACCCTCCCTGCTCTCAGAAACCCGACCATTCCTGGACGGTGTCCCTTGGAGGGTTGTCTGGCTCTGTCTGGGGTTAGGTCAGCCCAAATCCTGCGTGACACCAGCCTTGCAGTGGTTAGCATACATATGCATGCACACGCACACACGCAGACATACTCAACCCTGGGCTGGGCAGAAGCCCCAGCCTTCAAGGAGCAAGCCTTGGGAAAAAACTTAAGATGGTTGGAATTTCTCTCCTCTGAGTTGAGAAGGGGGAAGACAGGGGAACCTCCAACAAAGGGCATGGCTGGGAAGGGGTGAAGCCCCCAGGACCTCCATACCAGGTGACATTTACTGTGGCACGTGCAGTAAACGGGATGCACATAGCTGAAAGTCAATTACCAAAGTGACAGCCTACCAGAGAGCCCCAGAGGCCATCCTGCAAGAGCAAAGGGCAGAATCCTAGCCAGGAAACGGCAAGTTGTCATTTCGTTTCCGAGGTGGAATCCTAGAATACAAAGAGCACATTGGGTAGAAACTAAAGAAATCTGAATAAAGCATGGACTTTAGCTGAAAATAAAATGACTAGGGGTAGAGGTCCGGGGGTTAAGACTCTGTGCTTCCAATGCAGAGGACCTGGTTTTGATCCCTGGTTGGGAAACAAGGACCTCGAGTGCCACATGGTGAGGCCAAAAATATTAAAATCTTTTTGAAAAAGCCAGTGATTATTTGAGAAATATCAAATTGCTTCCTTCTTTCCTTCTAGGCTCAGAAGTCTCCATGAGGGAAGAGTCAGACAATGATCAAAACCAGAGTGACGATGGTGACACTGAGACATCCCCCACCAAATCTCCAACGACACCAAAATCGGTCAAAAGCAAAAACTCCTCAGGTACAGCTCACCAACCCAGAACTGCAAATAGATTCCAGACATTGTGTGAGATGCAGGTTGGGGAGGGTGGCAGGTGAGGCTGAGGGAGACCAGTGGGTGTCACGCCTTGTGTTTTATGAGCGACTCCAGTGCAGGAACCTGGCTGAGCGACTCTGGGGGCTGCAGCGCTGGCTGGGAAATCGTGCTCTTCCTCTCGGCAGTCCCTCCACCGACCTCAGACAAGGCTGTGTAACCCACCCCACCCAGGTGGGCAGGAAGGCCTGTCTTTTGGCTTCATTTATGGAAGATCCTGGTTTCTCTGGTGACTCAAGATGGTAAAGAATCCTCCTGCAATGCAAGAGACCTGGGTTCAATCCCTGGGTCAGGAAGATCCCCTGGAGAAGGGAATGGCTACCCCCTCCAGTATTCTCGCCTAGAGAGAATTCCATGGACAGAGGAGCCTGACAGGTTGCAGTCCACGGGGTCCTAAAGAGTCAGACACGACTAAGCAACTCTCACTCACTCCCTCATTGAATTTGTTGCAATGTATCTTCTATGTTTTGGTTTTTTTGGCCCTGAGGCATGTGGGATCTTAGCTCTCTGACCAAGGATCAAAACAGCACCCCCTGGACTGGACGGTGAAGTCCTAACCAACTGGACCACCAGGGAAGACCCAGAAGGTGTTTCTTGAGCTGCTGCTACATGTCAGGCTCTGTGTTGGCTCTTTAATCATGTGACACCTGGCAACGGGGCCAGGTCCTTCCTGTTTTTCATCTAAGGGAAGAGTCTCTGGGAGGTTGTGATGATGCCGGGCCCAAGTCTCAGACTCAAGATCCAGGAGGGCTCTCAGGGGGCCGTCTGGGTCTCTGGTTCCCTTAAAGCACCTCCCCACACATGAGGGGTGGGGGAGGGGGGGTGCTCTGAGGAACCCAGAGGTGAGGCATGAGCTCAAAGAAGCCCCTTGTGTCTCCAGCTGTCTCCTCGAGCCCCTGCTCGCACATGTAAAGCACAGCCTGAACCCCAAACTCCCCAATTTTTCAGGAGACCCAGTATGTCACAGGGTCACCCACCAGCAGAGAGAGACTGCCAGGACATCACACAGAAGCAGAACTCACAGATAGCCAAGTTCCAGAAATAAGCCTTGAGTTTTAAAATCAATTATTTGCTCCTCAATGCATAAGGACTAGTACTTTGTCCTAAGAATGGATTGCTCGCCAGAGATTTCTCCAAGAAGAAGCTAAAGGTTTATGGAGTGAGATTCTACTAATATTACTGCTAAAAAAAATAATCATTGTTAATTACATTGATATTCCATGGCATATATGTGTTGTTGTTCAGTCACTAAGTCTTGCCCGACTTTTTGCGACCCATGGACTATAGCCCACTGGGCTCCTCTGTCCCTGGGATTTCCCAGGCAATTTCCTCCTCCATGACATCTTCCTGACCCAGGGATCAAACTTGCGTCTCCTGCATTGGCAGGCAGATTTTTTACCACTGAGCCACCAGGGAAGTCCATGGGCATATATATTTTTTTTCACATATTTATATATCTTTTCACTTATATAAATATCTTTTCATATATATATATATATATCTTTTCACACAATACTAAATACTTTCATCTGTGTTAACTCCTTTAATCTTATCCACCTTTTGAAGCAGGTATTATCCCAAGATTACAGAGACTTAGAAAGGTTGGGTAATTTGCCCAAGGCCACACAGCTAGTAAGTGGGGTGAGGATTTGGACTGCGGTGCTCTTTCCACCCCCACCATGATGCCAGGGAGCCTGTCAGTGTGAGTTATCCACGTCAGACTCTGCACAGGTTATGTGTTCATTCCAAATAGACGGAAAGGATGAGAAAATACATGAGGCTGTCCCTGAGTAGTGCTGGGCCCAGCTGGGCCTACAAGGTAAAAGGTTTGGGGCTGCAAAGAGATGCAAAGGGTGGCTGGACTTTCTCCAAAAGCAGGAGGGCTTCTGGGACCTTCTCAGCAGGAGAAGCAGAAGGAGGCAGACAGGGGCTTTCTCTGCCCTGAGGCAGCCTTGGGGTGACACAGGGTGGCATGGGTGTGTCCCTCCCTGGGGACTGCAGCAGGAGACCAGACCCCATGCCCGCCGCCTGCCCAGCCCTGGTTGCAGTGAACACAGCCTGCCTGTCCAGAGGCCCTTTCTAGCCTTGAGACCCATGGTTTCCTGAGCTGAGGCTGGACCAGTGAAGTCTCAGGCTTGATCCCCTGCTCCCCACAGAGCTCCCCCTCTTCTCCTACAACAATGGAGTGGTCATGACCCCCTGTCGCGAGCTGGACAGTAACCGCAGCGCCCTATCAGCAGCCTCTGCCTTCGCGATAGCAACTGCGGGCGCCAACGAGGGAACCCCAAACAAGGAGAAGTACCGGAGGATGTCCTTGGCCAGTGCAGGTACAGAGTTGGCTCACCACCTTGATGACAGCACCACCCCAGGGGCTTGTCCCCCTTCTGATATGGAGTGCCTGCTGCCCCAGGCCCTGACAGGGCTGAGCCTCCTGCCTGGGGGCCCCTTTATCCCCACCCACCCGCTCTGCAACTTGGCAAACCCCTGCTTGGAGTCAAGCCCACTGCCTGACGGACGCTCGGCCACCTGCTCTGCCTCCCACTTTCATGGTGGAGTAGAGGCCACCAGAATCCTCCAGCGGCCCCTGAAAGCTGCAGAGGTCCGGGAGAAGCGGGCCTGTGAGGACTGTGTCCACAGGAAGTTGAGCCATCCGGACTCCTTGGTCAGAACCTGGGCTGGTTGTCAGATATTTTCTCATCCCCCACCCAGAGCACCCCCGTCCTTCCCCCGGCTCCCCCAGATCTGGGGGTTTTTATCCTCACTACCCTCTCCCCTCTCTGTCACCTGCGTGCCAGGCTTTCCCCCCGACCAGAGGAACGGAGACAAGGAATTTGTGATTCGCAGAGCAGCCACCAACCGCGTCCTGAACGTGCTCCGACACTGGGTGTCCAAGCATTCTCAGGTAGGTGGGACCCCCAGGGACGCCCCACAATCCAGGTGAGCTGCTGGGGACCCAAGATCACTGACCCAGGAAACAGCTGCCCTGATATTCTCAGGAGGGCCTGCTCAGATCCCCTGCAAGAGGACCTAGGACATTCCAGGGGACAAGGGGCCTCTGCTCTCCATCTCTGTCTACATCAAGGCTACCTCCCAGGGCCTGGCCTAGGGCTGCAGCAATCAAGGGATGCTCCTTGACCTTGCAGCACCTTTTACCTCCAGGTCAGTCGGCTCCACTGGTGCCTGGCAGGCAGCTGGGGAAGAGGGAGATGAGGCAGGAAGCCTGAGTGGGCAGAGCCTGCATCTTCCTGCCCTGGCCAGGCAGGGACCACCTCAGGGCAGCTGGAACAATAGCCAGAGCCGCCCTCCTGTCTTCCCTGCAGGACTTTGAGACCAATGACGAGCTCAAATGCAAGGTCATCAGCTTCCTGGAGGAGGTCATGCATGACCCAGAGCTCCTGACCCAGGAGCGGAAGGCTGCGGCCAACATCATCAGGTGGGGGCTGGGGAAGGCCTGCTGGACAGGGGCCCTGCCCTCTGCCTGCGGACGGCCAGCCAGAGGCAGGGGGCAAGGGGGAGGAGGGCCCTCCCCAGACCAGAGGACCGCCTCAGGCGGTTGCTCTGGGAGGATCTCGGAGCCCTGGGCAGCCTGGGGGCTGGTCAGCACCCCTGCAACCAGGATCTCGAGTGGCTTGCTCATGTGTGTCCTTCCCTCCACCTGCCCACCTCAGACCTGGAGACAAAAAGGGTGCCTGCTTCCCCATCCACACCCACTGCTGATACCCATTTACTCCACGCCAACCTGTGTGATAGCCACTAGTGACGTATGGGTGTTAAATCTAAATTAATTAAATAGGGACTTCCATGGTGGTCCAGTGGCTAAGACTGGGGGCTTGGCCAATGCAGGGGGCCCAAGTTCGATCCCTCGTTGGGGAACAAGATCCCACATGCCAAAACTAAAGATCCCACGTGCCTCAACTAAGACCTGGCACAGCCAAATAAATAAAAATAAGTATTTAAGATTAAATACAATTTAAACTCTAGTTCCTGAGTCACACGAGCCACAGGGAGCTGATGCCTGTACAGGGGGCAGCTTAAAGAACATTCTGGATTCCACTAAATGGGAAGTAAATCCAAAAAAAGGGGGATATATGTATGCATATAGCAGATTCACTTTGCTGTACAGTAGAAAGTAACACAACTGTATCCAATAAAAATTTTAAAATAAAAAATAATCTAAAATACAAATTTTTTTTAAAAAGATCATTACTGTCATGGAAGAGGGCTTTGTCCAATTGCACTGGCGAGCCTGTTTCCAGGTGCTCCAGGGAATATGGTCGAATTGAATTAAATTGTCCCCAAATCTAACCTTTTTCCTCCTGTGCCAGACTGGGCCTCTCCTGGCAGAGGCCAGAGGTCAGGCGGCACATATCCAAGCGCCCTGCTGGCTGAGTGATGCGCTGTGTGACCTCAGGCAAGTCCTGTCTGTGAACTTTGTTTTTCCTCCTCTGTAAAATGGGTGAACAACACCTACTTCCAGGGCTGTGGTGAGGCTGCGGTGAGATCACCTCTGCAGGTCTCAGGGGTATCAGATGCAGGCCCTGGTCTACCCACTGCTCACCCCTGCTGACTCAGGCTGCCCTCTGGCCCTGCCCAGGTGCCTGGACTCAGGGTCAGGCCTCCCAACCTCACTTCCTGTCCGGCTTCAGCTTTCCCTCCCTGCCCCGTGGTCACAGACTCTGACCCAGACTTGCATCCACTTTCTGGCCGACAACCCAGTCTCCAGGCTTCCTCCAGCCAGATCATCCAATTTGCTTTCCTGAGGCCTGGGCTACAGGCCCATAATTCCTGCAGGCTCCACATCCTAGCATCGCTTCCAGACCACCCTCCCTGCCGTACCCACTGCCTAGACACACGTGCGCGCACACAGTCAGCTCCCAGGTCCTCCATGCCCTTCCTCCTCGTCCCAGGAGATGTGCAGGACTGTGCCAGGACCTTAGGCCTATGGGTCAAGTCAGGTCAAGTGACCCTCGGACAGGGAGCTTGTTCGGACTGCTGCTGGATGTAGGGAATCAAGCGGGCCCTGGTGTGGATGGTGGACTGAGAGAGCCCTAGTTGCGGGTCTCCTTCCTTGGAGGAAGAGTGTGGGTGGCTCAGGCGGGCCCTATGGCCTCCAGACTGTCCCCCAGCCCTGGCCTGGCTTTTTGGCCCCATCCCCAGGACTCACAATCGCTGTCAGAATGAGGGCTCAGCATTTTGGCCTGACGCAGGAGCTCTGCCCTCATCCCCACCACTGCTCAGGACCCACTACTCAGTTGCTGTGAACGGCCTCCCACCCCTGGGCCTTTGACCACCACCTTGCTGCTTTCCTCTGTTCCCCCTGCCCCATCTGGAAGGCTCCCCAGCACTTCTGGCCTCTCTGATGCTCCAGCCTGAAGCTCCTTCCACTCATTTGTCCTGTCACCCTACCGGCCGGTGCACTGGCCACATGCCAAGCCCAGCCCCAGGTACCTGAGCTACAGGGACAACAGGGACATCAGCCTGCTTTCAGAGGCTCCTGGCGGATCTGGAGGAGAGGACCAGGCACAGACATGGCTGTTCCCAGCTGGGGAGCCTGGGGCTGAGACTACAGGAAGCCTAGGGGCTGAGGGAGCCCCAGAAGGGGGCCTTACCCAGCCAGGAGGGTCAGGGAGCTGAATCACTGAAGACATCAATGACATGAAAGGGGAAAAGGGGCTCTTGGCCCTGGAAATGGCAGAGCAGAGACAGAAAACAAGGCAGGTTTGGTGGGGGAGGGGACTGCCCGAAGGCAAGGGGTGTCACCAGCTGCTCAGGGCTCATCATTCCCTCTCACCCCCCAGGACTCTGACCCAGGATGACCCAGGCGACAACCAGATCACACTCGAGGAGATCACACAGATGGTGAGCCGGACTTGCCCTCTCTCTCACTCGCTGGCCAAGTCTGTCTTTCCCTGGCTACCTGGCTCCCAGGATCTATCCCCAAGACTTCCCAGAGGAACTCAGTCATCCCCTGTATTGATTCCTGGAGCTCCCCCAACAAAGAGCCCCAGAATGGGGCACTTAAAACAGCAGAATTTTAATCTTGCATAGTTCTGGAGGCCGGAAGTCTGGAATTGAAGTGTTGCTGGGCGCATGCTCCGTCCAGAGGTTCCAGGGGAGGGTCTTCCTGGGCCTCTTCCATGTCTGGTGGCCCTGGGCATTCCCTGGCTTGTAACAGAGGATCTCCAGTCTCTGCCTCGGTTGTCACATGGCCATCTCCTCCCCGGCTGTCTCCGTGTCCTCTTCCTTCTGTGTGTGTTGGCCCTATGTCCAAATTTCCTCTTCTTAGAAAGACACTGAGATGGTTAGATAGCATCACCAACGCAATGGACATGAACTTGAGCAAACTCAGGGAGATAGTGGCGGACTGGGAAGCCTGGTGTGCTACAGTTCATGGGATCTTAAAGAGTCAGACATGACTGAGCAACTGAATGACAGCAATAACAACATACTGGATGAGGGCCCACTCTAGTGACCCCATCTTACTTGAGTACATCTTATATCCAATAAGTTCACGGTCACAGGTCCCAAGGTTGAGGACTTCAGCATATAGTATGTCCCCTACATACAAACGAGTTCTGTGAGCTTGCTCGTAAGTCCAACTTGTTCGTGAATCCAACGAAGTCAGCCTAGGTACCCAACTAACACAGTCAGCTATATAGTACTGTACTGTCGTAGCTTTATAATACTTTTCACACAAATGATATGTAAGAAACAAATACAAAATTAAAGAAAACCATTTTAATCTTACAGTACAGTACCTTGAAGAGTACAGTGGTACCAGCTTCCTCACCTCTGCTTTTTCGGTTGCTTCTGGACATCCTGGACTTGAAATAAAGACGCTGCACTGCTATCCTCTGTATAGGACTGTACAGTAAATACACACAGCACAACCTCTGTGGAGGATGCACGCACGTGACTTGTACGCCAGACACGGGAACTGACTCACACGACTGGACATGCGAACACATGTTCACCTCTTTGAAAGTTCACAGCTTGAAGGTTCATATGTAGGGGACTTACCATATCTTTTGGGGAGAGAGATTCAACTGATAACACCAAGTCTTGTGTTTTCTTCATCTTCTGCTTTCATCTCTCCCCTAACCAGCCCCCACTGTCTCTGCTCACACTGTCCCTGGAAGGAGGAGGGTAAGAAGTCAGGCCTGGTGTGGACAGGCTCCCCACTGCGTGCTAGAGTCTTAAGGACTCTTCTCAACAGTGCTGTGGATCTGTATCTTTATCCCCATCTTCCAGATGAGGCAACTGAGGCAGGGGGAGGTGGGGTGACCTAAGCTGGGTCATGGTAGGTGGCCACCTACCTGGCAGTGAGGGGACTCCAGGCAGAGCTCAAGGCAGGGTTCCTTGCAGTGGAAGGGATGATGGTCTGTGTGCTTCTGGGGCCTGGCTGGGCCCTCTCTGGGCCTCTTTTGCCCATCACTGCGACCAAGGAAGCTCAGGGCCACCTTTGACCTCCCCAGAGGTGAAGGCCCACTCGTCAGACTGAGTGATATCCAGCCTGTTCAGAGTAGCCAATGGGAAGACTCAGGCCTCTGAGTCCTGCACTCACTGCTTCCCTCCCGTCCCCGCTCCTGACTCTTAGAGCGGGTTCTCCTGGCCCTGGGGGTGGGGGCAGCCATCCGTGGGGCAGCTGGCGCCCTGCCTGCACCCCAACCCCAAGAGCAGTGCTGCAGGGTTGTGCCCCAGGCACCCGCCCAGGGACGTCCACGTACTGGCCAGGCCACTCAGAGCAGCAGCCACACTGCTCGTGTTTCTCAACAGGGGCCTGACTGGAACGTTCACCCATCAAGAGCCTGAGGGCCCTTGTTCCAACTTCATGTGTAGCCAAGTCTCTTCTAGAACAAAGGGCCGCCCGCCCACCCAGCTGCACCCCCAGCTCCCCGCCCAACCCTGACGTGGTTCCCAGAATCTGAGGGCCTGCGTGGGGCACGTCCAGTCTGGAGGAAGCCCCAGGGCCCTACAGAGAGCAGAGGGGCTTCTTGTGACGACGCTCACAGGCCTCTGCTCCAGGCCCTGCCACTCCCCGGGGCCGGCCAGCTCCTCCTAGGCAGTGCACCTCCGGGCCAGGCCCCTTCCTCAGGTGTCCATGCCCTGGGCACCCACCCCAGCTCACGGCCTCACCCCAGGATAGGCCTGGGCCTTCAGGGTGGGCTGTGCTGGTTGCCTGTCGCCCCTGCTTCAGAGGCTGGGGCTGCTCCTCGTGAGGGTCCTGAGCACCCAGGTGGCCCGTGCCACCTTCATCCCCACGTCTCCACTGCCTTCCTGAGAATTGTCATTCCTGGTAGCATCGTGTCCCCACACTCAAGCTCCTGAATCTGGACTTCTGCACAGACCGTGCCTGGCCCAGGGTGACTCTACTGGGGGGAGTACATGGATGCCCACCACCCACACACACACCACACACACATATGTACACATACACAGCACACACATGTACACAGCACTCACAGCACACGCATACACACACATACACATCACACACGTGTACACACCACACCATGTACATTCTGCACACACCATGCACACACGCATACACACCACACACACACCATGCGTACCTCACACACATGTACACACCACACACATATACACACAACATCACACACACCACACACAGGCTGCAGCAGGAGCTCTTTCCTCCGCTTGCCCAAACTCTGTCCCTGCTCTGAGTCTGTGCCTGGAGCTCCTGAAGCCAGGACTGTGTCTTCTGATCTTTTCATCTCACAAGGATCTGCCTGGGCGGTTCTCAATGACCGTTTGCTGAGAAGTAGGCAGGAAGACTCCGTCCAGGATGGAGGCTTGTTCCCCTGACACGGGGTCACCCCCACTTTCCTTGTCATTAGTGAACTGGCTGGGCCCTCTGGGCGGGGTAGCTAGCTGTCTCCTCCTATACAGCCCAGTCAGCACCCCGGAGGGGAGCAGGGGCATCCGTGTTCCTGACTCTCCTCCCATGAGTGCCCAGTTACCCTTTCCGGATCCACCAGGCTTTCCCAGAGGCCTCTGGGCTGCAGGCCTCCTCTTGTCTGATCCCAGCCATGGGGACATCGCTTCCCTAGAGTGCTTCCTGAAGATTTCCCTGGTCGAGGGCTTGGGGAGTGGTCACCTTTAGATGTGGTGTCCCTGGTAGCCCTTGGGGCAGGGACTTGTACCCAGGACGAAGGCAAACAACTGTGTTGTGGACACGGTTCAGAGGTACGGGAGGTCATTGCACCTGTGAGTCCTCCCCTAAAGAAATTTAAAAGGAAGTTCTATAACGCAGGTGTGGACAGACAGGACCCGAAGGAAAAAACAGGTTCCAGCCTGAATCAGACGGCCCAGGCTTTGTCCCCATCAACCTGGCTGAGCGCCTTGGGCTAGTCATTAACCTCCAGACACCTCTGTGGTCTCACCTGTGTGTTGGCGTAAGGATGATCTCATGAGTGACTGAAGCGCAGCACAGGCCTGCAGACAGACAGACACACACACACAAACACACACACACACGGGGCACAGCAGATGATGGTTCCCAGCTCCCACCGTCCCCTGCTGGCCAGTCTCCCGGGGTAGAGGGGGCCTCCCCAGTCATGCCTCACCCTCCCACTTACCAGAATCAAGATGGATGTTCCCTCTAGGAAGGGGCCCCAAAGCCAGAAGGGGCCCCTCACGGGCCTGACTTGGACCTTGCTCCTCTCAGGCTGAAGGCGTGAAGGCCGAGCCCTTTGAAAACCACTCAGCCCTGGAGATTGCGGAGCAACTGACCCTACTGGATCACCTCGTCTTCAAGAAGATCCCTTATGAGTGAGTGGGCATGGGTTCCAGCCCCCGCCTTCCTCCTCAGGCACGATCACAGCTGAGTCCCCCTCCTGAAGCATGTGCACCAGGTTTCCAGAGCTGCATGGTTGATGCTCCACAGAGAGAAACATAAATGCATGTGCCGGCAGGGATGATGAAGGATTCCTGTCCCTTCCTGTCCCCAGGCTCCCTCCTTCCCTACCAGCTGCACTTGTGCATGCACACACACATGCACACACGCACACACACACACACACGGATACATGCACACACAGTTTTCCAGAAGCATCTAGCTCCGTGCTCCTTTTCTGGAGGTCTAGAAAGAGTATGTGTTCACATATGTGCACGTGTGTACATGTGAGCAAATGTGTGCACATGCATGTGTATGTGTCTCTGTGTATGCATGTGCAGGAATGGACTCTGGGGACAGCTCTGGCCTTTGAAGAAGCCCCAAGGCCTGATCAATACCTCCTCTGGCCTATAGTCAGTCACCCCCAGGTAGTTGTAACTGTACCACCTACATAATTTGTGTCACCTTTTCTTCATCTGACCCTATGCCAAAATGGTATCTGTGAACACCATTTTTAATAACTACACTGTATTCCCTGGCAGTGCACCAAGCCATGAGGCTGTTTTCAGATTTCACTTTTATACTTGCAGGTGGGGGTCAAAAAGCCTCCTCATAACTAAATATATCTCTGGGTTTCTGACACGTGTCCTAGAATAGTTTCCTGAAATTGGAGTCACCGATTCTGAGGTCATAAATCATCACAGGACTCCGGATCTCTGCCTTCTAGAAAGATAGCCCCACCGGACACACACAGAGACCCCCACTGACACGGGTGCTGCCCCTGCTGGTTGTGGAGTGTCAGCCTTTATACATCTGCCGCATCTCCCAGGCGTAGAGACAGTGGTTATTCTGGGCAGTAGTTACTGCTCACTCTTGCCCATGGAACTCTGTCACGGTCACTGTCAAATAAGGAGCTTGTCCTGGAGGCCTGGACAGCCTGTGGTCCTGTGAGGTCGCCATTCCCAGAACACGCTGTGGCATGGCTTGCAGACACCTTTTTCCATCTGTCTGGCCCTTTCTGTGGCCTTCTGTCCTTCCTGTTCTGCAGACCAACTTCTGCAATGTGACTTTAAAATGGAGGGTTCTCCCTGTCAGAAGCAAGATCCAAAACCAGACCTGATGTGCTCTCAGCACCAAATCTCAGTCCGGCCTCTCCATGACCCTGTAAGAAGAGTATTGTCATTATTCCCATTTCACAGGTGAGGAAACTGAGGCCCCAAGGCTTACCCAAAGCCACACAGCTGGTACGGGACACAGCTAGACCTGACCCCAGGGTCCCCTCCTCTCAAAGCCTCTGCAGAAAGTTACTCCCCAGTAATGACCACTTCAAAAAGCAGAGAACTCAGAATAGAAATCAGTAAGAACAAACCTAACCCCACCCACTCTGGGTTTCTCCCTTACTTCCTACAGGGAGTTCTTCGGACAAGGGTGGATGAAACTGGAAAAGAATGAGAGGACCCCTTATATCATGAAAACCACTAAGCATTTCAATGATGTGAGTAGGGGTGGGGGGTGCAGTGCCTTTTTCTGCAGGTTTCTCTTTGGTGGGACCCTCAGAACAGGCTGTACACCTGCTAGATCCACAGCACCTGGGTCCTCTCTGGGCCTGTGAATTATATGCAAAATAATTTCTTTCAAAGTTCACTCATCCTAAAAGATGGGGCTGTCATCGTACTTTAGATATGAAGACACCAAAACTCTGAAGGGCAAATGCCTGAGGTCTCTGACCCGTGTCTGGTAGCTCATGGCCTTCCTCCACTGCAAAGCCCCAGTCCTGGGGAAAATATCCCTTCCTGATTTCCCCACATCTGCGCTAGTTCCAGCGCTTGCAACCACAGGGACCCGTCCACTCCTGGTCTCGTGACAACCTCAAGGGCATTTGCACTTAGCGTCTTAATTCCTTTGCATTTAATCATCAACACAAGAGCCTTTGATGGCTGTAAGTGGGAGCACATGATCCCACTTGTCCTGACGGCCTGGTCAAAGCCACATGACGCCAACCACAGCCTGGGGCGGACCCTCATCCCGGGAGGAAACAAACAATCCAGGCTTTGGAGCTCAGAGAAGGAGCCCTGTCGCGAATACGGCTGCAGAGTGGAGAGCAGCATGTGCAGCAGGAGAGAGGACGTGATGAAGTGGGCAGGGCCCTCAGGAAACACACACGAGGCCTGAGTCTGACCACACCTGACCCACAACTCCAACCACAGCAGGAGGCAGCAAAAAAGTCCCTCTTCCCCCCGGCCACCCTCCCCCACTGTGTGCCCAGAACTCAAGTAAGTAAAGGACGAGACTATGGAGTGAGGATTCATTACATGTTGACCATGTGCCAGGCACTGTGCTCAGGGTTTCATCAGCCTCATCTTCTTATTCTCTGTCATGGATGAAGAAACTAAGGCTTGAGGAGGTTAAATTTCATCCCCAGTCATCAGCAGGAGAGCCCACTTCGAATCCACACAATCCATCTCCGGAGGACTGCCCTCATCACTACCTGGCGTGTGGCCATCTCTGTTAAAAATTCACCTTTGTTTCATGCACAGAATGGGCGCCCCTTTGATGGTGATAATCATAGCCTGAAACTGTTTCTTAATCTCTCCCTGACACAGGGTTTGGTTTGGTTTTGTCTTTGCTGGGTTCCAGCCCTATTGGCTTTAGTTCTTTGTCTTACCTTTTAAAACAAATTTTCTTTTAAAATTTTTAAATTTTAATTGATTTATTTATTTTGGCCTCATTGGGTCTTGGTTGCTGCACCCTGGCTTTCTCTAGTCGCAGTGAGAATGAGGGCTACCCTTTGTAGCTGTGCACAGGCTTCTCTTGTTGCAGAGTACCGGCTCTAGAGCTTGGACTCAGTAGTTGTGGCGCATGGCCTTCTTTGCCCGGTGGCATGTGGGCTCTTTCCAGACCAGAGATCGAACCTGTGTCCCCTGCATTGGCAGGCAGATTCTCAACCACTGGACCACCAGGGAAGTCGTCTTGGTCTTATTGAATTGTACTGGCTGGGAACTCCAGGATCAGGGCTGAAACTGGTGTGAAGTGCTCAGGGACAAATTTAAGGAACTTCTCGCCTTCAGGTGCATGCACTTGCACTCTGGGTGCCTCTAGACCTGGCCCCCAGACCACAGTGTTCAACAGAAATGGTGATAGTGAATCTTGTTCTTGGTTTTAATCTCTATCAGTGTTAGTCATTCAGTCGTGTCCAACTCTTTGCCACCCCATGGACTGTAGCCCGCCAGGCTCCTCTGTCCATGGAATTCTCCAGGCAAGAATACTGGAGTCTGCAGCCATTCCCTTCTCCAGGGGATCTTCCTGACCCAGGGATTGAACCCGGGTCTGCCACATCAAAGACAGATTCTTTACTGTCTGAACTGCCTTAAAGAGTGCTTCTAATATTTCTCCACTTAGGATAGAATTTGTTTGTTTATCAAGTTAAGGAAATTCTTTTTCTTATTCCTTGTTTGCCAATAATGGTTTTTACCATAAATAAGTATTGCATTTTATCAACTGTCTTCTGCATCTATTGAGATGGACATATGGCTTTTCTCCTTTCAATCTATCGATGTGATGAATGACAGTTATAGATTTTTCTCTAATAGTCAACATCCTTACATTCCATGGACAAATCTAACATATTCATGTTATATTAAACAAAAGGATGTGTACTTTTTCCTTCTTCTAAGGTTATCTGTATCTGGTGTTGGTATCAAGATTATACTAGCTTCATAGAATAAACTAGCAAGTATTCCTTCATTCTCTCCTCTCTGGAAAATTTGACTAATCTATTCCTTTTTTTAAAAAATTATATAACGTGTAAAACTGTTTTGAATTCAGTATTTTCTTTATGGAAAAAAATTTCCATTTAATTAAGGCTTATAATATGTGTGCTATTTTGTGCTATCATTCCTTCCTGATTCACTTCAGTAGTTTTCCATTCTTACATCATTTTAAACTCATTCTTCTTTATGTACATCCTCTAGAAACTTTTCTAAAGAAGACCATGCTGGGTGGTAAAGCCCTATAATTTATACTCATCTGTAAGTGTCCTCTTATTTTTATTTTTTAATAACAAGTCGTGTTTTTCGTACTTTTTATTTTGAAATGATTGTAGACTCAAAGAAAATGCAAAGAAATGTACAGGCAAGGCCAATATTTCTTGCTGCCCCAGTTCCTTGCAGTTCTAGTTCTCTGATGTTTGAGCTCCAGCTTCCACCACCTCCCCAACCCCTGGCTGCTCCAAGTCCAGCCCGCATGTAGTTTGTGTGTGTATATGTGATTATTTGCTTTGTAGGCAGGGTAGAGGAGTCCTTGGATATGTGAACGAGACAAGGGTTGCTGCAAAGTGTGTGTCTTCTCCAAGCTTCAGTTGTATGGTGGGAGATTCCCTCAAACCTTCACTCTTCTTAACTGTTCTTCCAGATAAACTTTAGAATCACTTTGTCAGACTTTCAGATAACTCCCATTGCATGTTTTATTGGATTGCATTGAACGTGCTTGTTAGTTTTGAAAAAAGACATTTACATTCCCATTTTGAATTCTAATCCTTTTCTTCCTTAATCAGTCCTCTTATTACCTTTGGCAACTTTATTTTTCATGGAGCGTCCTACATAGTTCTCATTAAAGTTTCCAGGTAATTTACAGATTCCCACTGGTATTTTGAAGGTGATATCTTTTTCATTGTATTTTCTAATTGGTGCTGTTGTTCAGTCACTCAATGGTGTTCGACTCTTTGCGACTCCAAGGACTGCTGCACGTCAGGCTTCCCTGACCTGCACTCTCCCAGAGTTTGCTCAAACTCATGTCCATTGAGTCAGTGATACCATCCAAACATCTCATCCTCTGCTGGCCCCTTCTCCTTCTGCTATCAATCTTTTCCCCACATCAGGGTCTTTTCCAGTAAGTCAGTTCTTTACATAAGGTGGCCAAAGTACTGGAATTTCAGCTTCAGCATCAGTCCTTCCAATGTCAGGGTTGATTTTCTTTGGGATTGACTGGTTTGATCTCCTTGCTGTCCAAGGGACTCTCAAGAGTCTTCTCCAGCACAATTTGAAATCATCAGTTCTTCAGCACTCAGCCTTCTTTATGGTCCAGTTCTCATATATGTACATGACTACTGGAAAAACCGTAGCTTTGACTATACAGACCTTAGTCCGCAAAGTGATATCTCTACTTTTTAATATGCTGTCTAGATTTGTCATAGCTTTATTTACAAGGAGCAAGCATCTGTTAATCTCATGACTGCAGTCACCATCTGCAGTGATTTTGGAGCCCAATTTGGTATTGCTACTATATTTTTAAAAGTTCTTTTTGTATACTGAATCTTTAACCAGCTACCCTGATGAGCTCTGTTGGTTATTCCAGCAGTTTTCCAATTCATTCTTCTGGGAATTTTCAAACAATCATTTCGTCTGCAAATAATGGTGATTTATCATCTTTACAGTACTTATTCCCTTTACTTTTTTTCTTGTCCTATTGCATGGACTTAAAGATCAGTAACTTGATCGCTTCAGAAATCGTCCGCAATGAGGACATCAACGCGAGGGTGAGCACCATCGAGAAGTGGGTGGCCGTGGCCGACATATGCCGATGCTTACACAACTACAATGCTGTTTTGGAGATCACCTCGTCCATGAACCGGAGCGCGATCTTCCGGCTGAAAAAGACGTGGCTCAAAGTCTCTAAGCAGGTACCAGCAGGAAGCTGGGCTGGGCTGGGGCTGGGGCAGGGAGACCAGAGGGCCACCATCCATAGGTGGATGAAGGACAGGGTGAGGGCCAACACTTCAGGTAAACTAGAGAACCTCTTCTCCTGTTTCTCCTGAGACCAGATATCAGGCCCACAGTGTGGCACTAGCACGCTGTGGGACTTTAATTCCCACTTGAATAGTCAGTACCTCAGAGTGGGACATATGACAGTAATTGTTGCTCCCAACACTCTTCTCCCTGAGTTGGGACAAAGGAGTGGTGACTTTGGGGGGATCTCAGTCCAAACCTGCAGGTTACCAAGATGGTGATCAGATGATCCTGCAAGTCCTCTCCTCAGACTTTGATTTCACAACCCTTCTGGCCCCCAGAGAGTTAACTTGTCCCTGTTACCCATTAGACAGTTGCTGATCTTATATATGAACTTAATGGTTATTCACTCAGAACCTGATTCTGAAAAACCATAAGACAGAGTCTTCCTCAGGAATAAAGCTCTATGCCCTGGGGTCATCAGGAGACAGCTCTCCTGAGAGGAGGCATTTGGGCCAACTCCTGGGTGTACTACTGGATGTCCCTGAAAGCTGGACAGGGACCACCAGGGGTCAGGGGATGCCTCCAAAGGCATCAGTAATATACTGTCTGGTCTTACAGCCAGGTGAGCTGTGTGGGGCCCAGGGTCTCCAAGGAGCCTGCTTCATCTGGGCCATTCTGAACTGGCATACTGTGTCCCCTCATGGTTCTGTTCATCACCTGCTCCTCACTACTCTTCTCATGCCAATGACAGCTCATGATTCCATGCCCCAGGGAGGCGGCAGGTCCATAAATCCCTCCTCTTTGGATAAACAGCCAGACTCAGGGCATCCTGGGACATCTCTGCTGCCCTTCCACTGCCAACCAGTCACTCCAGCTCCAGATGACAGCAGGACTGCAGAGCACCCCTACCATCCGCACTGCACCCAGTGAGGCTGGGCCACTTGCTTCTTAGCACACAGGGATGCCGGGCTCAGGACAAAAGCTGGAAGATGCCTCTCTTGCGAGTGGAAGAACAGGGGCTGGCAGTGCAGGAGCTCAGGGCAGCACGCCACATCTGCCCACATGTGGCACACGACCTCATGAGCTCTTGGAGTCTGAGGTTGAGCGAGGCTGCTGTAGAACCTCCAGGTCACCTAGGCTGTTCAGTCTGTCAAGGTTCAAACATGGCTATGGGCAGAGTCCGAGTGACCCATTTCAGGTCAGCATCTTTCTTCTTCCCTGTTCCATCAGAATGATATCATCTTTTCCAGAGGCCCTCTGACCAGGCTTTGTTTTCCCATCCCACTGAGGGTTTGGGAATTTTTTGGCTTCATTCTCTACATCACCCTTGTCATAGAGTTGGGAGGGAATTGCCTACACCATCCTGAAGTCTTCCATTCTCTTAGGACGGTGCAACTTGAGGTTAGTTAGAGGGCAAAGTGTGTGATCTGGCCTGCCTCGAGGATGTCATTCAAGACCCAGGGCCAGCCAGTGTGTGTATGTGCTCAATTGTGTCCGACTCTTTGAGAGCTATGGACTGTAGCCCACCAGGCTCCTATGTCCATGAAATTCTGGAGCGTGTTGCCATGCCCTTCTCCAAGGGATCTTCCCAACCCAGGGATCAAACCTGCATCTCTTACATCCCCTGCATTGGCAGGTGCATTCTTTACCACTAGCACCAAAAAAAAAGGCTGAGCACCATAAAATTGATGCTTTCAAATTGTGGTGCTGGAGAAGACTCTTGAGAGTCCCTTGGACAGCAAAGAGATCAAACCAGTCAATCCTAAAGGAAATCAACCCTGAATATTCATTGGAAGGACTGATGCTGAAGCTGAAGTTCCAATACTTTGGCCACCTGATGTGAAGAGCTCACTTATTGGAGAAGCCTCAGATGCTGGGAGAGATTGAGGGTGGGAGAAGGGGACAGCAGAGGATGAGATGGTTAGGTAGCATCAATGACCCAATGGACATGAGAAACTCCAGGAGATAGTGGAGGACACAGGAGCCTGGCATGCTGCAGTCCATGGGGTTGCAAAGAGCCAGACACAACTTAACAACTGAAAAAGAATGAAAACGAGCATGATGATGCCTCACCTGGAGCTATGTGAGAGTGTAACTGCTGTGTCACCCACAATTCTGGACTATCTGAATGAGCATTGCCGTTAAGGAACATCTAGACCCACCCTTCCATTTTCTGGATGTGCGTTGAGTGTGAACTTGCCTGTAGATGTATAGAGTATGGAGGCAACAGAGCCCACCAAGGGCTCTGACCCTCAGTCCCCACATCTGGCCTCAGCTGCAGCATCTCATTTCCCTGCAGGTGGAGGGGAAAGAAGAGGAAGCGAGGGCACAGCTCTGGAAAGAGGCCAAGTGCGGGAGGGTGGCTGGGAGCCTGGGGTGGAGGTTGGCCTGGGCATCTGAGAGCAGCCATCTCGAAAGTAGAATCATCCACCCTTGGCCTGGTGGGGCTTCTTCCTATGCTAGGAAGCATGTGTCTCTTTCATCAGACCCAGAATACATTTTTCCTTTGAGCAGGGTTGGTCCAAACCAGGCGACCACATTTCTAATTGACATGGAGGGACCAGCATGGAGGGGCTGTGTTTTGCCATTCTCTCTCCTTGAAGAGCACACACTGATCTCTTCTTCCATCCGAATGAAGACTTGGCTTGTTTTCTGTGGGTAGGTTTCTCATATAAAAATTAATCTATGGTGCACGGCAGGTCTCTGGCCCGATTTCTCAACCATGTTCTGAATCTTGAGGCTTGGTGCTAGAAAGGAAATCACTACTCATCTCATCATTTTATAAATGAGGGCGCTGAGGAGCTCCGAAGTGAGGGACTTTCCCCAGGTCGTGCGGGGGAAGAAGCACAAACCCAGGCTCAACCCAGGACACGCTCCGCAGCACCCACCTGGACCCTTAAGACAAACACCAGCCGCCTGAGTGGCTCCACCTAATGTGTGGGTGGGGCCTGCCTTGGTCGTTTGGCAGAGAGGACCCTCTGCTGCAGACTTTACTCTTTTCCATCAAGGTATTCTCTTCTTTGATGATAAGTTTATTCACCATCTTTTTTTTTTCTTGATTCTTAAATTCACGTGCTAAGTCGTTTCACTCGTCTGACTCTTTGCAACCCTATAGACTTATAGCCCACCAGGCTCCTCTGTCCATAGGATTCTCCAGGCAAGAATACTGGAGTGGGTTGCCATGCCCTTCTCCAGAGGATCTTCCCTACCCGGGGATCAAACCCAAGTTTCTTATGTCTCCTGCATTGGCAGGCAGGTTCTTTACCACTAGTGCCACCTGGGAAGCCCATTAAATTTGGGTGGTGCCCCTGTGGCTCAGACGGCAAAGTGTCTGCCTGCAATGCGGGAGACCCGGCTTTGATCCCTGGGTCGGGAAGATCCCCTGGAGAAGGAAATGGCAATCCACTCCAGCACTCTTGCTTGGAAAATCCCATGGATGGAGGAGCCTGATAGGCTACAGTCCATGGGGTCGCAAAGAGTTGGACACAACTGAGCGACTTCACTTCACTTCACTGCCTGATATATAAAAGTGAAGGTGTAAAAAAAAAAAAAAAAAGTGAAGGTGTGAGGAGATGGTCGCATCCTTTGGGTACAGTGATGAGGAAGGTCATGATGGTGAAACACCAGTGATGCCCTGTTCTGGCTCCGGCTCTCTGGAGTTACCCATCACGTTGTTCCCAACAGCCCAGGTCTCAGGACCCCAGCACTTGGACCCTCCTGGCCCCACGCACAGTTTCTGAAAGATGTATGAGCATGGGCACACAAAGCAAAGATCCTTGTCCACCTCCTCACGGGTTCAGGGTCAAGTTGCTAGACCCAGGAAGTCCCCGAACCCACCTGCCCCATCTCAAGGTGGGACAGGGCCCTGGAGTGTGGGCCAGAGCCGCGGGCTTTGACCTGTGCTGTGTGCTAGTAAATGCTTCTAATTCCTTCCAGACTAAAGCTTTGATTGACAAGCTCCAAAAGCTTGTGTCATCAGAGGGCAGATTTAAGAATCTGAGAGAAGCTCTGAAAAAGTAAGTTGTGTGTCATTTTGTCACCATTCTTTTTTAAATCATAGAACTGCATTGCAGAGGCATTCATGTGCCTCACCTGGCTGGAGCAGGAGGCCTGTCTGTCTGTCTGTCCATCTGTCTTCCCACAAGACCAATCCCTACACATCCCCAGACCCCAGGGCAGGTCAGCTTTGTCCTCCATCATCTCCCAAAGAAAATTCATGGTGTTGGGGCATTTCCAGAGAGAGACACAGGAATAGTCTTGAGAAGTGTGGTAGGTGTGATAGCAATTATAGATGTGCCAGATTCCTTGATTCCAAAATGCACATTTTATTTTATATTTTACTATTTCTGATGTCAGGCTACATCTCATAGTCAATGCGTTTATTTCATATGATTGCATTTCCTTTTTGTACTTGATAATTAGTCATCAAAACAAGAGTGCGTTTTATAGACAAACGGCATCTTGGAATCAAACAAATACGATTTTACCAGTAATTGACACTTCACAGTTTGCAAAGTTTGTGACTTCCCTGGCCCTGTTAACACTGTCCAGGAGGTGAACTTTCTCAACCTCGGTCCTCTTGTCCTTTTGTTTTTAAGTCGCTCAGGCATGTCTGACTCTTTTTGACCCCTTGGACTGTAGCCCACTAGTCTCCTCTGTTCATGAGATTTCCCAGGCAATACTGGGTTTCCATTTCCTTCTCCAGGGGATCTTCCTGACCCAGGTACTAAACCCGCATCTCCTGCATTGGATCTTTTACTTTTTTTTCCCCAGTCTTGGGGCATATGGAATATTAGTTCCCTGACCAGGGATCAAACCCACACCACCTGCAGTGGAAGCGTGGAGTCTTAACCACTCGACCACCAAGGAAGTCCCTAGACCAGGATAGTTTTTGTGGTGAGGGCTGTCCTGTGCATCAAAGAATGCAAACATCCCTGGCCTCTATGCATGGGACCAGTGCCCCCGTCCACCCCGCCCCCGCTGAGTTATGAGGACCAGGAAGGTCTCCAGACATGGCCAGATACCCTCAGGGAGGCACAATTGCCCCCACTGAGAACCACATTGTAAGACAAGATCTCCCATGATGTTTCTCCAAAGGAGGACACTGAGGGGCTAGTGGCTGGCCAAAGGATTGGGGGAAATGGTGATGGAGCCAGGCCTTGACCCAAGCCAGTGCCCTGTGGTTTGCCCAAGAGGCCAGGCCAGCTCTCCTTGGACAGCAGTGACTCAGCCCCTTGTCACGTGCCAAGGCTGCACACTCACCTGAAACATGGGTTTGCTGTCACTCTCGTTAGATGCTCCCTTGGGGTTCCTCCACTAGTCTCTGCCTCCGTGTTCCTCTCGGGCACTTGAGCACGTGGCCTATTGGGCTGGCCCTCACCCTTGCTCTCCGTTCCTAGGTGGCCACTTGCTGGACCTCCCAGTCCCTGGGAGACCCCAGGGCCCTGGCTCCAATGGAGCCCGGGAGCGCCTCTCCTCCTTTCCAAGAGGGACCCCATGACCACTGCCCACACCAGGCCCGCTAAAGCCCCCAGCACCTGGGGATGGAACCCTTCACACCTCCAGCCCCTCCAGTGACTTCAACACCCCACACCCCCTTCCCGCCAGCCCCGTCCACCTTTCTCATTTCTCTCCCGTCATCCCTGGTGTGTTCCTCGTGCTGGATCTGCGTCCCATCGCCTTGACCATCATCTCCACTTTGTTTGTGTCCTCAGACAGATGTTCCACCCATCTGTGCTGTCCGGCCGTGTTTCCTCCGCCCGGGCTCCACGAGCCCCCGTGGACTGTGCTTGTGGGGAGCTGCCCCCACATTCACCAACCTGTCCGTCCGTCCGTCCGTCCGCCCCCAGGTGCTGCTCCATCTGCCTCCTTCACATGGCTTCCTCGCCCAGCACCGCCACGGCCTCACCGCCTCCGTGGTCCCCATTCTGTCTGCGTCCCCATCCTGTCTCCCCTCTTTCAGGTTCCCTGTGGGCTTGTGTAAGTGCCTCTCCTAGACGCGTCTTCACCCAGCCATGCAGGGCACAGGTGGCCTTCAGGTGTTCTGGCCACTGAGACCTTTATGCAAACCAGGTTCCTGCCTTACAGAGATGCAGGCCAGGCCAGGCAGGGGAAGGACAGATTGGGACATGTGTTTATCCCCCTTTACTCCAGAAGCACCAAGATTTACACATAAAGCAGCAGTATGTGAAGACTTGGGGGTCATCTCACCAGGCGAGGGGCAGAGATCAGAGGGCATGAGGTGGTGGGTGGGCACAGTTGGTGAGTCGCCCAGACAAGGAGCTCATGATGGGCCTCACTGTGTGGGTCCCTGGGTCCTCAGACCTGTTCTGATGTCCCGGGTGTCCTTTTTTTGTCTGTCATCATAATATGCAGCCTTGTGCAGCACCCAGGCTAGCACGTGGCCTTTTAGCTTTACCAGCCAAGACTGTACCCCCAAATCCTACCTCCTGTCTCCAGCTACTCTCTTAAATATCTCCTGGGCCACCTACAAGGCTTGCTGTGTGCACCCCGTCAGTCTGCTGCCCTGATGCCCCCACACGGACGTGATCTCCCCCTTCTCCTTCCTCAAACCACACCCTGGTGAAACCCACAAGACTGTCCCTCCTATCATCCACTGAGTGACCAGAAGCTGCCCACAGCTCCACTCGACAACATTTTGCTGTAAAATTTGGTCACAAGCTCTTGAGGGGCCAGTTCCAGCTTTGCCCATCTGTGTAATCTTAACCCAGCAGATGCTTGCTCATTGGCACGTCTATCTTTAGTTTGAATAGGATGCCCATGGAGGGCACACAGGAGCCAGGCTCTCGCTGCTCCTGTCACAGCCCTTCCCCTCTATTCCCCTAAGTGGAGGATGGGGACAGCTGTAGGGGAGCAAGTCTGCTGGCCAAGCAGCAGGCCACCCCATACGACCTCCTGATGGTGTGGACATCCATCTATGTACGTGGATGTGATGGATACACAGTCCTGGAGTTTCAGGGGCTCCAACAGGAGCAAGTATCTGTTTGCATCTTTATTTTCAGCCTGTGGCCACAGAACGAAGCCTGGTCTCTTGCTCATGAAACTGCAGAGCAGGTAGAATCCAGGTGGCAAAAAGGATTCTGAGCCCCACCCCACTCCCAATGCATTACCAAAAAGAAATTTCCGCAAAATCTGAGGACCTGATTTCCCTGCACCACATACCCTCACTGTTGGTCCTGACCCCAGGGATTCTAGTCCAGCCCCTGGTAGCCCTCATCCCCTCCCTGAGAAAGAGAGGAGATTCCAGACCAGAAGCTTGTAAGAGAGGGCAGCCCAGCTCACAGCCAGGAGTGGGGGTCGGGGGGAGGAGCAGAGGGTGACCCCTGCTTGTCACCTCCCCTTTCCTGGGGTTCGGTGGAGAACCCCATCAGGCAGCTGCATCTTGCTTTCAGTCACTGATGCCAGCTCATTTCTTTCATCCCCTTTGACATCATCAGGAATTTCTTGGCAGAAACATCAGGCTTGGGGGCCCCAAATGATCATAGATAAGATCCAGGTGCCAGGAGTCACCAGGTGTTGGCAAGCATGTCTAGGTGGTGCCTGGGAAACCAGAAGCAGCTTTTAGACTGGGCGGGGTGGGCACTTTCTTTCTGCTCCCTAGAACATCAGGTACAGGCATGTGAGGGCTCTGCCTCCGTCCGTAACAGCCTTGTTGGCCAGGCCCTGATGCAAGGCAAGGCTGGACCCCACCCAACAGGTCAGATGGCCACGTGAGAGTTCAGAGCTAGCCGCACATTGGGTATTTTGCCCACACAAAGCCCCCACTGTGCTTCCCTGTACACTCAGATGCTCAGCACGGTCTGTATCCACACAGTACTGCCCTTTGGGAGCCCTCCTCCAGCCTTCTCTGCCCCCACTGTCCCTTACTCTAGCCACTCTGACAACACCATATATTTCCCACATGGCTCTGGACTCTGGGGGGTGTGTGTGTGTGTGTACATGACTGAATGAAGTGTGCTGTTTCCTAAAGCCCCTCACTATGTAGGTGATGAACAAGAATAGAGTCCGGGACTGGTGGTGCCACATGCAAGTGACTAAATTGCCCACCCATCATCTTTCCACACCTGGGTCATAACCCCCAGTAAATCATTCAGGGAAGTCACCGAGTGGCCTGAGGACCTCAGCTATTCTTTCACTGGTCTGGGTGGTCAGGACCCCGTGAGGCATTCAAAAACATCCTGCTTCCTTCAGTCATTCACAGTCAGCGAGCAGTCACTCAGCCTTCCCTCTGCCTCTGTCCAAGATAAGAGGTCCTCCAAGCTCTCCAGACTGCCTGGTGCCCACCAAGGGCAGGAGGAGTGGGGCACCCCCAGAAGCCACCAACCAGCCCTCCAGCCCCAGAGTGGCTTCTAAGACCTTTGAACTCTTTTCTCCATCAGATCCACCAGCCTGTGCTTCAGATTTGGAGTTTGATGGAAAACCAGGCATGTATTGGGTTGGCCAAAAAGATGATTCTGGTTTTTCCATAAGATGTTAAAAACCAGAACGAACTTTTTGGCCCACTCAATAACAATCATGAACTATTAATGGCCGGAAGGACTCAGAGAGGTCTGCCAGTGACAGCATGATTCTTACTTCTTTTTTTTTTTTCCCACAACCTGCAGTAAAGAAAAAAAAAAAATTATATTTGACAGTGTTACCCTGTATACAAACACATATATGCCTAAAAGGGACAAAAATGTCTCAAAGCAATTTTAGACCATGCAATGAACTCAGATATTTCCCTATTCTCTCTTTTTTAAAACTTTTTTAAAAATCTGATCAACATTCACCAAATTGATTTTATCACCCATGAAGAAGTCAAGACTGACAGTTCAAATAATATTTCTCCTCTCCACTATTTCTCAAACTCCAAAAATCCACCTCCTTTAGGACTTTGTCATACCCACGTGTCAGCTGTATTTGCATGTACTTAATAGTCTCCTTTAAATTAACTATTTCCCAGAAATAAATATTTAAATTTATTTTCTTTATTTAAAGAAGAAAAACCAACATGATAGCAAATGGGAAACCAGCATATTTGCCATAAATATATATGGTTACCATAAAAAATAAATACAGTGAAAACAAAACAATGTTATTAAATTCTTACCAGATCCTGATGTATGCCAAGGCTCTGATCCTTAGTGAGTCCTGTTACTGTTTGTTCAAAAAAGAAAAAAAAGAGTGAAGGAAATGGCAAGTGTTAGGAAGTGTCAAAACCATGATGCTGACACTCATGATGCTGGGTGGTGGGGGTGAAAATCAAATGTTTATCATCATATGAATCGATTTATTTAAACAGTGTCTGAGCATCACCTAAAATCAACTCTCAAATCACCTAGAATTGTCTCAGCTAACATGAGCGCTGTTGTACAAGGGGAGCCTGAGGACCAGAGGGAAAGATACGGCCCAGGGTCACAGAGCAAGCAGACAGAGGACTGAGACAGGTTTCTATCCTTGCTCTACCGTCCTCCCTGTCTTGACTCCCTCTGGAGAGGCAGAGTTGCCACCAGGAGACAGGTGGCAGAAAGCAGGATTGCTGTGGCTGTGTGCTGAGCTGAGAGGAGTCTGTAGAGCACTGTGTGGGGAGTCCCTCGAGGGAGCTGTCAGGAGCTCTGCCAGGGCAGAGTGACCACCAGAGCCATCACAGCATCACCCCCTTACCCAGCACCCCATAAGAGGCACCAGACAGGGCGTGAAGGACCAGTGACTGGAACCCCTGCTTCAGAGCCACAGATGAGAGAGGCCTGGCCCATCCCCCACAAAGGCCATCAACCCCCGCCCAGACCACATCCAGGACAGTGGTCTCAGAGAGCAGGGCTTTCTGTGCTGGTAGCTCAGTGCCTGGGTGGGCAGAGGTCCCAGTGGGGCGAGAAACAAAGGCAGAGACATCTCAGGGAGAGAGTGTCTGGGGGTGACTGGCGGGAATGGGGGTGGCACTACAAGGCACCCCCAGGACGTGATTCTGGGATGAGGTTGCAATGGAAAGTTTCAGGGGAGAGATGGAAAGGAAAGGAGAGCCCGGCGGGAGCTGGCGGCCAAGCCCCAGGACTCTATCTGGGAAGGCGAGCAGACAGGTAGAGGGGGACCTTCCAGCTTGGGGTGGGAGGGGATGGTCCACTGAGAAGCCCCAGCTGGCACCATGTCAACCCCCACCATCCAGAGGACTGACCCTCTTGCCCAGCAGGCAATTCAGCCCCAAGCGCTACTGTTAACTCTTGGCAAATAGAAACCCCTTTCCATTCAGCAAAGCGAGTGACCCACAGGGGTGTGTCTCTTCTTGGGAGAGGCACCAGCGTTTTAAGTGAAAAACCTCTGTCAATGCCGTTTGCTTCAAAGTTGCGACCCGCCCTGTGTCCCTTACCTGGGGATGTACCTCACTGACCTGGCCTTCATCGAAGAGGGTACGCCCAACTACACGGAGGACGGCCTGGTCAACTTCTCCAAGATGAGAATGGTGAGTTCCCTGCAGCAGAGCGGGGAGGGGGAGGGGTCATCAAAACCTGAGCCCGGGCCCACCGGAGCTCTGCCTCCAGGCCTGGCCGACTTGGGGGAGCCTGAGCCCTGCTCCTCCTGTAAGAACAGTAACCCCCTTAAGTGGCGATTAGCATTGGCCTGCCCTGAGCCAGTTGTACCTCCATTCCCTCCTCTAACACCTACAGGCTGAGGAGTGGGTGTTGTCCACCTTACAGGGGAGCAAGCTGAGGCTGGGAGAGATCCAGGACCAGCCCAAGATCACCCCTAAGTAAACGGCAGAGCCGGGTCTGGGGCTCTGTCTGACCTCAAA
The DNA here is from genome assembly GCF_027580195.1 of Bos mutus. Classification (NCBI taxonomy): domain Eukaryota; kingdom Metazoa; phylum Chordata; class Mammalia; order Artiodactyla; family Bovidae; genus Bos; species Bos mutus. The sequence continues at coordinate 24,512,229 of NC_091637.1, read as the reverse complement.
GGTGTATCTTTATTCCAAGCCCATCCAGTGTTGTTCAGATAAGCACTTGCTTTTTTTTTTTTTAACTTTATTTTCTTTATTTTTGACTGTGTTGGGTCTTCATTGCTACACATGGGTACTCTCTAGTTGCAGTGTCATCGCAGTGGCTTCTCTTGTTGCAGAGCACAGGTTCTCAGGCACACGGGCTTCAGTAGTTGCAACTCACAGGTTCTAAGCACAGGCTCAGTAGTTGTGGTACATGGGCATATTTGCCCCGAGGCATGTGGGATCTTTCCAGACCAGGGATCAAACCTGTGTCCCCTGCATTGACAGGCAGATTCTTAACCAGTGAGACCATGAGGGAAGTCCTAGAAAAGCCCTTGCTTTATGTGGCCACAGCCGAATCATTTCTAAGCAAGTAGGTTTCCAATTTCCCCAGAGAAATCTAGGACCTGGGAGGGGAGATGAAGACCCCCTTCCAGCAGAGAGCCTTGTTTATACCCATGCTTCTCCCCTGTTGTCTCCAGCCAGGGAGCCTCTATTTGTATTGGTTCTGTATCATGGGCTTCCTCCTAAGGTTTTGTTTAATTGGTAAGATTTCTCTGTCAAGGGCAAGTTGGCAGCACTGCCCTAGTGGCAGAACAGGGAGACTTTGTGTGGTCTTGCACACCGTGGGCACATGGAAAGTGGCCTTTAGCTGTTGCTGGAGTTGAGGGGAGCTGTTTTAGGATATTGGATAAGCTGGCACCACTGATCAAGTGATGTGTTTCTCTCTCAATCACATACTGTAATTTTTGTTGTTTTTCAGTCCTTAAGTCATGTCTGACTCTTTCTGATCCCATGGACTGCAGCACACCAGGCTTCCCTGTCCTTCACCATCTCCCGGAGTTCACTCAAACTCAAGTCCATTAGTCAGTGGTGCTATCTAACCATCTCATCCTCTGCCACCCCCTTGTCTTTCTGCCCTTAATCTTTCCGAGCATCAAGGTCATCAGGATTTTTTTTTAGCAACAAAATCACTCATTTATTTTCACTACTCAAAGAAAATTATTGGTAATTTTCTCTTACTATATTATCTGTGAGTCTTTAAAATAATTTTCATCATCTTTAGTGTAATCTGACTGAATATATGTTTTACATTTCAGAATATGCATCTTTTTATTGAAGTATAGTTGATTTACAATTCTGTGACAGTTTCAGGTATATGATATAATGATTCAGTGTTTTTTATAGATTATATGAATGGATAAAGAAGATGTGGTGGTGGTGGTGGTTTAATCGCTAAGTTGTTTCTGCCTCTTGCAACCCCATGGACTGTAGCCCACCAGGCTCCTCTGTCCATCGAATTTTCAAGAATTCTGGAGTGGGCTGCCATTTCCTTTTCCAAGAGAAGATGTGGTGTGTGTGTATATATATATATATACACACACACACACGTGCACACACACACACTGAAATATTATTCAGCCCTAAAAATTAATGAAGTTCTAAGAGGTACAAAATGTTATGTATAAAATAAGCTATAATGATATATTGTACAACACAGGGAATGTAACCAGTATTTTATAATAGCTACAAATGGAGTATAACCTTTAAAAATTGTAAATCACTGTATTGTCCACCTGTAACATATAATAATGTGCATCACCTATACTTCAATAAATAAATAAATTGAGTGAGGTTCTGCCATTTGCAGCAACGTGGATGGACCTCAAGGATATTGTGCTTGGTGAAATAAGTCAGAGAAGGACAGATAGTCTGTGTTACCCCTTATAACCTATAGATTTATAGATTCTTACCAAGGATCAGCCTTTGAGGCAGGTTGCTGGTAGAAGGAAAATCATGATGCTTCAGTAGCATCTCCCAGGAGGTAAATTAAGAGGCTGAGTTGATGGCTATTGATGTCCCTTCTGTTCTGCAGGGGGAGGGCGTCCAGGGGTGATACTAAGAGCAAATTGTTTCTAAAACTCACCTTCCTGGAACTTCTCTCATGGCCCAGTGGCTAAGACTTCATGCTCCCAATGCAAGAGACACAGGTTTGAAACTTGGTCAGGGAACTAGATCCCACATGTGGCAACAAAGACATGTCACAGCCAAATAAATAATAAATATAAGTTAAAATAAATATTTAAAACTCTCCTTCCTTCCCGCAGATATCCCACATCATCCGAGAGATCCGCCAGTTTCAACAAACTGCCTACAAGATCGAGCACCAAGCAAAGGTAAGCTGGCAGCATTTGCAGTCACTTCTGATTTCTCACGAGTGCTGTGGCGGCACCCCGCTTCTTCCTGCCTCTTCCCCTCCCCCTCCAAACCCAAGCATTTTCTGCCTTGAATTCCCTGGGCCCCACTCTTCCAGGAAGCCCTCCTCCCTGTGTCCTGTCCCCTGACCTGCCACAAGTTCCCTCTCCTTCAGACAGAGCTTGTGGTCATCCCATAGCTCCCATCTGATCTTTACCTGCCACAGGATGGCTTAGAATCATGCCTGGTCTCCTCGGAGGCAAGAGAGGCTGTGTTTATCACATCTTTTTGAAATGCTCACCAGTTTCAAAATTCACAGCTAGAAAGGGCACCCAGCAGAAAGTCCCCCAGCCTCCAAGTAAGTTCCCCTCCCAACGCCAATTGCATCACTCATTCTTTGTGTGTGTTTGCAAGCACAGCAAAACTTTTTTTTTTTTATTCTGTTAGCAGACCATACACACGCACATATTTCTTTGGGGCTTCCCACGCGGCTCAGTGGTAAAGAATCTGCTGGCCAATGCAGGAGACGTAAGAGATTTGGGTTCAGTCCCTGGGTTGGGAAGATCCCCTGGAGGAGGAAATGGCAACCCAGTCCAGTTTTCTTGCCTGGGAAATCCCATGGACAGAGGAGTCTGGTGGGCTACAGTCCATGAGGTCACAAAGAGTCGGACACGACTGAACACGCATACACTCCTTTGTGATAGACTTGCCCTGTCTCCTGCCAGGTTCCATGAACTCACTCTGTCTTTAACTGATAGCCATAGGGGGAAGAGAAGCCTTAATCAAGTATGCCGCTTTTTCCTTGTCATTCACTCATTCTTTCATTTGGCAAGTGCTTATTGAACATACACCAGGTACCAGGCTGTATTAGGCCTATGCCCCCTTCTTAAACTTGCCCTTAAGCTCCAAGGTACAATACAAATAAATGTTACTGCCCTTTAGACTTGGAGAAGGAAATGATAGCCCACTCCAGTATTCTTGCCTGAGAAATCCCATGGACAGAAGAGCCTGACGGGCTACAATCTATGGGTCACAAAATCTTAAGCATGCCCTTCAGGCTCCTTCTGTTAACAGCTTTGCAGTGGTGGTGTTTGCTGCCAGTCTCAAAAGAAGCAACACTCTTAGGGAAACAAATGCTCATGATGGATAAAACTGACCAGTCTGATGATTTCCAGAGTGTTTGGAGGGTTGAGATTTTGTGCTCTTCAAAGAACTGTTCGTATGAAGCTACTAGCTAGATATAAAAGTCTGGTCCTGGGACTTCCCTGGTGGTCCAGTGGTTAAGACTGGACCCTTCTACTTCAGGAGGCATGGGTTCGATCCCTGGTTGGGCTACTAAGATCCCACATGCTACATGGCATGGCCAAGAAATAAAAATAAGTAATTTTTTAAAAGACAGAAAAAAATAAGTCTGGTCTGTTTCCCATAGCTGTTTAAGATTGCCATGTTTTTATCAGAGTTCGTCTAGACGTGAAATCTGAGGTCATCTTCCTGGAGGTGCTGGTTGAGAGCCATTAGTCAGACACAGTAACCTTTTCATTGGTGACTAATGGTCAGCATCCTAGACAGCCAGGTCTGTCCCTCACAGTAGCAGAGGGTCAACTAGCAAAGAAGCTCACAAGGACTTGATTTTTCTCCAGCAGCTATCAGAAGGTTCCTGATTACATGCTAAGAAATGTAATTGTTTTCTTCCTCCTGATTTAAGTGTCTGTGGAAAAATATGAACCTTCAGCTCCAAACAACTGACAAGTCACTGAACCTTGGAAACGTGAAAGTGTTTAGTTGCTCAGTCCTGTCCGACTCTTTGTGACCCCATGGATTGTAGCCTGCCAGGCTACTCTGTCCATGGAATTCTCCAGGCAAGAATACTGGAGTGGATTGCCATTCTCTTCTCCAGGGGATCTTTCTGACCCAGGGATGGAACCCAGATCTCCCATGTTGCAGACAGATTCTTTACCATCTGAGCCTTGGAGAGATTCTTTATGAAGGGTGGGGGTCTGACTGTGAGATTGGGCTCTGATCTCTCATTGTACATTTAACACACAGGAGTCCAGCAAAGCACTCGGGAGCTGGGTGAAGTGGGACACGTGGAGGAAGGAGAATAGTTTAATCCATGTGGTGACTCTTCCTGATTTTCCACTCTGAGATTTTGCCCTGGAGTGAGCCTCGTGAGGGGAAGAACAGGGAGCCTCCTTTCTTACACAGCCTCAGCTTCCACGGTCGGCTCCTGGGGGATTCTCTCATGCTACATAATCCCGATGTTTAAGAACATTTTTCCAACATATGGAAACACTGAAAGAACTGTCTCTGGAGTAGGAAATGGTAACCCACTCCAGTATTCTTGCCTACAGAATCCCATGGACAGAGGAGCCTGGCGGACTACAGTCCATAGGGTCACAAAGAGTCAGACACAACTGAAGCAACTGAGCACACACGCATGAAAAAACTGTTAACACCCATACATCCACAGCCCAGATGCTACAGTTGACATTTTAGATATAGAGATATAGATGTGAATGTGAAAGTTGCTCATTTGTGTCCAACTCTTTGAGAGCCCATACAGTCCATGGAATTCTCCAGGCCAGAATACTGGAGTGGGTAGCCTCTCCCTTCTCCAGGGGATCTTCCCAGGTCTTCCACATTGCAGGCGGATTCTTTACCAGCTGAACCACCAGGGAAGCCCATAGATAGAGATGATTATATTTTGAAATATCTATCTATTTGGCTGCACCGGGTCTTTGTTGCACCACGAAGGGTCTTTAGCAGCAGCACTTGGACTCTTAGTTGCAGCATGTAGGGATCTAGTTCCCCAACCGGGATGGAACCCCGGCCCCTTGCACTGGGGGTGTGAAGTCTTAGCCACTGGACCACTAGGCAAGTCCCATAGATATAGACGACTTCTTGATATGAGCCTAAAATATGTCTTCTAACACATAGGAATGGTGGTCAAGAGTAATTTTGACCATATGTGATTTTCTATTACTATGAAGACAAAAACTTAAGGCAATACTAAAAAATAGTATTAAGACACAACAGGGACCTCAATGGTGGTCCAGTGGTTAAGAGTCCGCCTTCCAATGCAGGGGACACGGGTTCAATCCTGGTTGACGAATTAAGATCCCCCATGCCTTGCAGTGCGGCCAAAAAATAATAATAATAAAGAAGCAAAATCATAAACATTTTAAAAAAGACACATTGTTTTTAATGCATCTTTGCCTCATGTGCAAGCCTGATGCCCCTCTCCCCGTGATGCTGCCTGATTCCTGGGAGACACTCAGTGACCACCTAGTATATTGTGGAGATTGCATCACCTCGCATTCCTCCTTCTCTTTTCCTTTTCTCAGGTAACCCAGTATTTACTGGACCAATCTTTTGTAATGGATGAAGAAAGCCTCTACGAGTCTTCTCTCCGAATAGAACCAAAACTCCCCACCTGAAGCCGGTACCCAGCCCAGATCCAGCCGCTCACATGGACACGTGCTCTATGATACTGTACATAGTCGTTTGGTTTCTCTGGGTTTTCTTCTTTAGTATGTGCTTCTCCAAGAATACAAATCCGTTCTTGTTCTTAGATTCCCATAGAACCAGAATATGAATTTCTGCACCGTTTAAGACTTGGTCTGCCCACCCCACCCCTCGTCTCCTGCAGTGCCTGGTTCTTTTCATCAACCGTCCTCTCAGTCTGTCCTTCCCGGCCCCTTACTCTTCTCCGAAGGGAAAACAGACCCCGCGCATACACGACCCTTAGGCACCCGTCCTGCTTCTGTCCGTCCCCAGCCCAGGCCCCTGGGCCGAGTCAGCCAGGCAACATCCTCCGGCATGTTCCATGTAGTTGTGATAACTGGGTGGGGGGTGGGGGGAGGCGGGAGGGGAACCATACCCTAGAGTCTGGTCATCGACAAACCTTCCTGCTGATGGTGACGCCGATTTCCAGAGCAGCTTTTCCAGCCCAAATCGCAGGTCTCCAAACTCCGCACCTCCCAGTGACCCAGAGGGAAGAGGGTCCTGTCCGCTGAAAACCACGCCCCATGACAGCCCTGGAGGCCGCCGCCTCGGTGCCATGCTGCCCCCGGCTCTGGAAATAGCACCAGGGGGCATGACCATAGGTCTCCGTAGCCCTGGACAAGGCCCCAGAACTTCCCGAGGAAAACAGAATCACAACACCAAGTCGTGTCGACTTTGCCAAAGGCGGCCAGCATCCACTGCAAGTCGAGAACACGTGAAAAATGTCACTTTTCCTCTTTGAGCCGCCTAATGGTCACTACAAAGCTTACGTTGAGATGCTCCCAGTCTGTATGCCTTGTGAAAAATAGTACCACACTGTAGATTTAGGAACTCAATAACCAAGTGTTTTTATTGCATATACTGTAGTCCTGTCTAAATGCCTTCTAGCAGGAATATAGTACTGTAGTGCTTATTCTGTGAATACTACCATCTATTTTTTACATTGTACAGTATAGAAAACACAGGTCAACTCTGAAGTGGCAGGCATGCTCCACTCCGACAGACAGACAACTTTTGCTGTAAGCGATACCTAGTGGTATGGGAATTCTATTTCAAGTCCTATAATATTTCAACTTACAGCTTGTTTGGAAAACAATTTCCAGTTTTGTAAAAATATATGTTTCCTGATTACCTCTTGCTAATAAATCTATTCTATCTCAGGGTGAACGGTGGAATTTTGATGGGTTTCATTTATTCATTTAAGGAGTGTTTTGATGAACACTTGGTCCTTCTCGGGCTCTGGACTCAGACCAGAGGTCTGGAGTGGTCAGGGCACCCACTCCTTCTTTCTGGGGGAACTCATAGTCTGACGTCAAAGAGCATAAATTCGAGCACACTCTGGGGGATAGTGGAAGACAAGAGGAGCCTGGTGTGCTACAATCCATGGGGTTGCAAAGAGTCAAACACAACTAAGCTACTGAACAACAACAACAACATAGTCTGATGAGGAAGACTGTTGCAGTTTTCTATTGTAGCAGGGACAAATAGCTCCAAAACTTAATGGCTGAAAACAGTTTTGCACAATTCTATGGGTTGTCTGGGTCCAGCTGGTGGTCCTTGCTTGGGGTCCCTTGTGAGGTGAGGATCGTAGTTCCCTGACCAGGGATGGAACCTGCACCCACTGCATCGGCTGCTGGAGAAGGAGTGTCTGGAGAGGTGGGTTGTAGTTGTCTCGGGAGTATGGCCATACCACCCAGACGCACCCACCACCCCCCAAGAATTTATATCTAGCCTCTGGGCATGCATACCTCGGTCAGGATCATGAGCTCTAGGAGGTCAGGATCAGATACCTATAAGCCAGCCCTGATCCTGACCTCCTAGAGCTCATGGCCTGGCTGAAGAGAAGAAACACAAAGCAAATTACCCTCACGTTCCTAACTGCAGCTCACATCTCCTCCAGGCTCCTCAAAACAAAACACCTAGAGGGCTTCCCAGGTGGCTCAGTGGTGAAGAATTTGCCTGCCAATGCAGGAGACGCGGGTTCGATCCCTGATCTGGGAAAACCCCACATGCCATGGGGCAACTAAGCCGGTGCGCCACAACTGCCTGTGCTGTAAAGACTGGTAGCTGCAACTCCTGAAGCCCGCGCTCCCTAGAGCCTGTGCTCTGCAACAAGAGAAGCCACTGCAATGAGAAGCCCATGCATCACAGCTGGAGAATAGCCACCGCTCGCAGCAACAAAGACTCCATGCAGCCAAATAAATAAACAAACTACATAGAAACTGCCACCACCTGGTGCCCTACGGCCCCCTCACTCTACTGGACCAACCTGACCTCATCAGCTCCCCCACCGCCCCTGGGTCTCCTTAACACCCCTCCCTGTGGTACGAGCTAGAAACCCAGAGGTCGCCCTGACTCTCCCTTTAAAGGGTCACCTGATCCAGGCACTGTTAACCCCTAACTACCTCTCCACACTGGCCACAGCTCTTCATCACCTCTGCCACTACCTTGGATGAGCAGTTCCCAGTTTTTTTTAAATAAGGGACCCCTCTATACTCGCAAAAACTATCAAGGACCCCTCCCAGAAAAAGACCATATAAGTGGGTTACATCAGTGGGTATAATTGTATTACTGGTTATTTTATTTGAAAAACTTCAGAACGCGTTTTTTTTTTTATTTTTTTTTTTATTTAAAATCTAATTTTATTTTTTTTTTTTTTAAACTTTGCATAATTGTATTAGTTTTGCCAAATATCAAAATGAATCCGCCACAGGTATACATGTGTTCCCCATCCCGAACCCTCCTCCCTCCTCCCCTCCCCATACCATCCCTCTGGGCCGTCCCAGTGCACCAGCCCCAAGCATCCAGCATCATGCATCGAACCTGGACTGGCAACTCGTTTCCTACATGATATTTTACATGTTTCATTGCCATTCTCCCAAATCTTCCCACCCTCTCCCTCCCCACAGAGTCCATAAGACTGTTCTATACATCAGTGTCTCTTTTGCTGTCTCGCACACCGGGTTATTGTTACCATCTTTCTAAATTCCATATATATGCGTTAGTATACTGTATTTATGTTTTTCCTTCTGGCTTACTTCACTCTGTATAATAGGCTCCAGTTTCATCCATCTCATTAGAACTGATTCAAATGTATTCTTTTTAATGGCTGAGTAATACTCCATTGTGTATATGTACCACAGCTTTCTTATCCATTCATCTGCTGATGGACATCTAGGTTGCTTCCATGTCCTGGCTATTATAAACAGTGCTGCGATGAACATTGGGGTACACGTGTCTCTTTCCCTTCTGGTTTCCTCAGTGTGTATGCCCAGCAGTGGGGTTGCTGGATCATAAGGCAGTTCTATTTCCAGTTTTTTAGGAATCTCCACACTGTTCTCCATAGTGGCTGTACTAGTTTGCATTCCCACCAACAGTGTAAGAGGGTTCCCTTTTCTCCACACCCTCTCCAGCATTTATTATTTGTAAACTTTTGGATCGCAGCCATTCTGACAGGTGTGAAATGGTACCTCATAGTGGTTTTGATTTGCATTTCTCTGATAATGAGTGATGTTGAGCATCTTTTCATGTGTTTGTTAGCCATCTGTATGTCTTTTTTTGGAGAAATGTCTATTTAGTTCTTTGGCCCATTTTTTGATTGGGTCGTTTATTTTTCTGGAGTTGAGCTGTAGGAGTTGCTTGTATATTTTTGAGATTAGTTGTTTGTCGGTTTGCTTCATTTGCAATTATTTTCTCCCATTCTGAAGGCTGTCTTTTCACCTTGCTAATAGTTTCCTTTGATGTGCAGAAGCTTTTAAGTTTAATTAGGTCCCATTTGTTTATTTTTGCTTTTATTTCCAATATTCTGGGAGGTGGGTCATAGAGGATCCTGCTGTGATGTATGTCGGAGAGTGTTTTGCCTATGTTCTCCTCTAGGAGTTTTATAGTTTCTGGTCTTACGCTTAGATCTTTAATCCATTTTGAGTTTATTTTTGTGTATGGTGTTAGAAAGTGGTCCAGTTTCATTCTTTTTACAAGTGGTTGACCAGATTTCCCAGCACCACTTGTTAAAGAGATTGTCTTTAATCCATTGTATATTCTTGCCTCCTTTGTCGAAGATAAGGTGTTCAGGAACGTTTTTAAATAATTATTTATTAATTCATTTAAAAATAGCAGTAACACCAGCAATCCCACTTGTGGGTATTTGCCCAAAAGAACTGAAAACAAGGTCTCAAAGACATAATTGTACACTCATTTTCATAGTAACTTATTCACAATAACCAAAAGGTATAATCAATCCAAGTGTATAAACAGATCAATAAACAACCAGTGGTAAACAAACAACAGAATGGGATTCAACCTTTACAAAGAAAGAAATTCTAGGACTTCCCTGGTGGTCCAGTGGTTAAGACTCTGAGCTTGCAATGCAGGGGGCTCAGTTAGTTCAATCCCTGGTTGGGGAACTAAGATCCCACATGCCGCACCATGTGCCCTTCCAAAAATAAAATTAAAAATGAATAAAAGGGCACAAACTACTGTTGTAGAATCTGGACTCAAAAACACACCTCAGAGGACACTCAAGACAATGGAGAACAGTTTATTACACCAGCGGGTCCAAGGGGAATCGGTTCCCAACAAGGCCTATGATGATTTCGGGGGACTCGGTTTTATACCCTCCGCTACATGACTGGTTACACATTAGTAATTAGTTTTACAACATGCAGGCATGGAAGAATTAACAATTACAACACGCAGGTGGAGACGCTATCATTAATCTGAGACAACCTGACCCTTACTTCCAATCGTTGTTTGCCACCTGTGAGAAGGGGGTTTCCTGGTTTTTCTTTAACAATGGTTAACAGGGTTCACGGAGAAGGCAATGGCAACCCACTCCACTATTCTTGCCTGGAAAATCCCATGGACGGAGGAGCCTGGTAGGCTGGACCCCAACACTACCACTTGGATAAAGCTTGAAGACATTCAAGCTTTGTGAATGTCATAAAGCTTGTCACATTATGTCACATTCAAGACATAATGAAGACATTATGCTAAGTGAAATAAACCAATCACAGAAAGGTAAACATTGTACAATTCCACTTGTATTATGTCCCTGCTGCTGCTGCTGCTGCTGCTGCTGCTAAGTTGCTTCAGTCGCGTCTGACTCTGTGCAACCCCATAGATGGCCTCCTACCAGGCTCCTCTGTCCCTGGGATTCTCCAGGCAAGAACACTTGAGTGGGTTGCCATTTCCTTCTCCAATGCATGAAAGTGAAAAATGAAAGTGAAGTCGCTCAGTCGTGTCCGACTCCTAGCAACCCCATAGACTGTAGCCCACCAGGCTCCTCCATCCATGGGATTCCCCAGGCAAGAATACTGGAGTGGGGTGCCATTGCCTTGTCCCTAGAGCAGTCAAATTCATAGAAACAGAAAATAGAATGGTGCTTACTAGAATTTTGTTGTTGTTGAAATTTTTAATCTTTAAAACAGACATTCACAGCTCTCTTCCAGTATTTTTTAACCATTCAGATGTATTTTGTTGGAATATTTATTCACATAATTTTCCTTAACACATTTCTTTCTACACAAGACTGAAAGTAAAAGTCTCTGTAACGTTTTCAATTATAGCAATACACTTTAATAAATTATAAATTAACAGAATCTTCATGTTTGCTTTAAAAAAATCATTCATCAAATGTTAAATTGCACAAAGGCAAAACCATGGCTCATTCATCCACTTCTGCTCAGCACCAAGCCTGGGATGTCATGACATTCTGCACAGAATGTTTGTTGAATGAATGAACCACATCTTCACTCTTCAGATTGTGAACCCTGAACCAGCAACACTAGCATTGCCTGGGAATCTGGTAGAAAAGCAGGATCGCCCCACCTCAGACTTCTTGAACCTGAATCTGAACAAGCTCTCCAAGTGATATGTGAGCACATGACCATTTTACAATCACTGTATTTGAACAAGCACACATCATTTCAGCCCCTGGATATGTCCATACACTACCTCTCCAATTGCACCACCCTCTATGCCAGTTAGACCAAACTACTGACTGCTCTCAAGTTTTTATTTTTATGTCAGTCACTTCCACTTTTCTTTAAATGTCCTTCTCAGAAGCCTTTACCGATTTTCTCCAATCAGGGGCTTCATCTGTACCCATCTCAGGTTGATCTCTGCCTCATGTCAAGGACCTGTGTCACTTCCCTCCTGTGAGATTCCACATGGTCTGGGTGGTCTGACTCCTGCGGCTCCCAGTACCACACCTAGCCCATGAAAGATGCTCTTGTCAGGTCTGATTCATAGTGGGACTGCCAGGAAAAGGGAGTGAAAGGAAAAATAAAGTAAACCTCATCAAAATTAAAAACAGTTGCGCATTGAAGAACATTCTCAAGAAAGTTAAAAGACAACCTACAGAATGAAAGAATCTTTCTGCAAATTGTATATTGGATAAGAGTTTTGTATCCAGAGTATATAAAGAACTCTAACAACTCAAAAGCAAAAAGACGACAAACCAATTTAAAAAATGGTCAAAGATGGGACTTCCCTGGGGTCCAGTGGCTAAGACTCCTAATGCAGGTGGCCCAGGTTTGATCCCTGGTCGGGACACTAGATCCCACATGCTATAACTAAGACCTGGCCCAACCAAATAGATAAATAAATAGGTGGGGGTTTTTGTTTTTTGTTTTGAGTGGACAAAGAACTTGCATAGACATTTCTCCAAAGAAGATATGCAAAATAGGCACATGAAAAGATGTTAGACAATATTGGTCTTTCAGTTCAGTTCAGTCCCTCAGTCGTGTCCAATTCTATGAGACCCCATGGACTGCAGCATGTCAGGCTTTCCTGTCCATCACCAACTCCCAGAGTTTACTCAAATTCATGTCCATCAAGTAGGTGATGCCATCCAACCATCTCATCCTCTGTCATCCCCTTCTCCTGCCTTCAATCTTTCTCAGCATAGAGTCTTTTCCATTGAGTCAGTTCGCATCAGGTGGCCAAAGTATTGAAGCTTCAGCATCAGTCCTTCCAATGAGTACTCTACTCAGGACTGATTTCCTTTAGGATGGACTGGTTGGATCTCTTTGCAGTCCAAGGGACTCTCAAGAGTCTTCTCCAACACCACAGTTCAAAAGCATCAATTCTTCAATGATCAGTTTCTTTATAGTCCAACTCTCACATCCATGCATGACTACTGGAAAAACCATACCTTTGACTAGATGGACCTTTGCTGGCAAAGTAATGTCTCTGCTATTTAATATGCTGTCTAAGTTGGTCATAGCTTTTCTTCCAAGGAGCAAAAATCTTAATTTCATGGCTTTAGTCATCATCTGCAGTGATTTTGGAGCCCTGCAAAAATAAAGTCTGTCACTGTTTCCATTGTTTCCCCATCTATTTGCCATGAAGTGATAGGACCAGATGCCATGATCTTGGTTTTCTGAATGCTGAGTTTTAAGCCAACTTTTTCACTCTCCTCTTTCACTTTCATCAAGAGGCTCTTTAGTTCTTCTTTGCTTTCTGCCATAAGGGTGGTGTCATCTGCATATCTGAGTTTATTGATATTTCTCCCAGAAATCTTGACTCTAGCTTGTGCTTCAGCATTTCTCATGATGTACTCTGCGTATAAGTTAAATAAGCAGGGTGACAATATACAGCCTTGATGCACTCCTTTTCTGATTTAGAACCAGTCTGTTGTTCCATGTCCAGTTCTAACTGTTGCTTCTTGACCTGCATACAGATTTCTCAGGGGGCAGGTCAGGTGGTCTATTGTTCCCATTTCTTTAAGAATTTTCCACAGTTTGCTGTGATCCACACAGTCAGAGTCAATAAAGCAGAAGGGGTAGTCAATAAAGCAGAAGTAGATGTTTTTCTGGAACTCTCTTGCTTTTTTGATGATCCAGCGGATGTTGGCAATTTGATCTCTGGTTCCTCTGCCTTTTCTAAACCCAGCTTAAATATCTGGAAGTTCACGGTTCATGTACTGTTGAAACCTGGCTTGGAGAATTTTGAGAATTACTTTGCTAGCATGTGAAATGAGTTCAAAGAATTTGAACATTCTTTGGGATTGGAATGAATACTGACCTTTTCCAGTCCTGTGGCCACTGCTGAGTTTTCCAAATTTACTGGCATACTGAGTGCAGCATTTTAACAACATCATCTTTTAGGATTTGAAGTAGCTCAAATGGAATTCCATCACCTCCACTAGCTTTGTTCGTAGTGATGCTTTCTAAGGCCCACTTGACTTCACATTCCAGGATGTCTGGCTCTAAGTGAATGATCACACCATCGTGGTTATCTGGGTCATGAAAATCTTTTTTTTTTTTGTATAGTTCTTCTGTGTATTTTTGCCACCTCTTCTTAATATCTTCTGTTCCTGTTAGGTCCATACCATTTCTGTCCTTTATTGTGTCCATCTTTGCATGAACTATTCCCTTGGTATCTCTAATTTTCTTGAAGAGATCTCTAGTCTTTCCCATCCTATTGTTTTCCTCTGTTCCTTTGCATTGATCACTTCGGAAGGCTTTCTTATCTCTCCTTGCTATTCTTTGAAACTCTGCATTCAAATGAGTATATGCATGCAATCTCAAAAACCACAGAATGGTCTCTGTTTCCAAGGCAAACCATTCAATTTGACAGTAATCCAAGTCTATGCCCTGACCCGTAATGCTGAAGAAGCTGAAGTTCAACAGTTCTATGAAGACCTACGAGACCTTTTAGAACTAACAACCCAAAAATATGTCCTTTTCACCACAGGGGACTGAAATGCAAAAGTAGGAAGTCAAGAGATACCTGAAGTATTTGGCCTTGGAGTACAAATTGAAGTAGGGCAAAGGCTAACAGAGTTTTCCTAAGAGAATGCACTGGTCATAGCAAACACCCTCTTCCAACAAGACAAGAGAAGACTCTACACATGGACATCACCAGATGGTCAATACCGAAATCAGATTGATTATATTCTTTGCAGCCAAAGATGAAGAAGCTCTATACAGTCAGCAAAAACAAGACTGGGAGCTGACTATGGCTTAGATCATGAACTCCTTATTGCCAAATTCAGACTTAAGTTGAAAAAAGGCAGGAAAATCCACTAGACCATTCAGGTATGACCTAAATCAAATCCCTTATGATTATACAGTGGAAGTGACAATTAGATTCAAGGGATTAGATCTGATACACAGAGTACTTGAAGAACTATGGATGGAGGTTCATGACATTGTACAGAAGGCTGTTATCAAGAGCATCCCCAAGAAAAAGAAATGCAAAAAGGCAAAATGGTTGTCTGAGGAGGCCTTACAAAAAGCTGAAAAAAGAAGCAATGTTAAAGGCAAAGGAGAAAAGGAAAGATATACATTGGTCATTGAGTGAGTGAGTGAGTGAAAGTCGCTCAGTTGTGTCCGACTCTTTGCGACCCCATGGACTATATAGTCCATAGAATTAACCAGGCCAGAATATTGAAGTGGGTAGCCTTTCCTTTCTCCAGGGGATATTCCCAACCCAGGGATCAAACCCAGGTCTCCCACATTGCAGGTGGATTCTTTACCAGCTGAGCCACAAGGGAACCCCACATTGGTCATTAAAGAGATGCCAATCCAAACCACAATGAGATACTATTTCACACCCACTAAGATGGTGATGATAAAAGACAAAGACAAAACAGAAAATAACAATTCTCCAAAAGAGAAATAGGAATCTTCATACATTGTTGGTGGGATGTAAAATGGTGCAGCCACTCAGTCACTGTGGAAAACAGCCTGGCATTTCCTCAAAAAGTTAAACAGAATTACAATATAATCCACTAACTCCACTCCTAGTGTATACACAAGAGACATAAAAACGTGTATTCACTCAGAAACTTGTACATGAATGTTTACAGCAGCATTATTCAAAATAGCCAAAAGGTAAAAACAACCCAAATACCCATCAACAAGTAAATGGATAAACAAAACACGGTACACATACCATGGAATATTATTCAGCTTTTAAAAGGAGCAAAACACTGATGCATTCCATACGTTGGATGAACCTTGAAAACATTATGCTACATTATAGAATCCAGACACAAATGATCACAAAGTGCATGATTTGTTTCATATAAAATGTTCAGAACAGGCAAATTCATAAAGACAGGAAGTTATTAATGGTTGCCAAGGGGTTGGGGATGGAGGGAAGGAGTGTGGTTGCTTAAAGGACATGGGCTGTTCTTTCACAGAGGGTTTTTTTAAAGTTTTGAAACTAGAGAGAGGTAGTACTTGCACAATGCTGTGACGGCACTAAATGCCATTGGATTCTATACTTTAAAATGGTTAACTCATGGGACTTTCCTGGCCATCTCGTGATTAAAACTCCATGCTTCCACTGCATGGAGCATGGGTTTGATCCCTGTTCATAGAACTAAGATCCCACATGCTGTGCAGTGCAACCAAAAAATAAAAATAAATAAAACAGTCAATTCATGTTATGTGAAATTTACCTCAAAAAGAGAGAGAGGAAGAACTGACTGTAGTTGTTCAGTTTCCCTGTCGTGTCCGACTCTGTGACTCCGTGGACTCCAGCACACCAGGCCTCCCTGCCCTTCACCATCTCCCAGAATTTGCCCAAGTTCAGTGCTCGCTAGAAAGTACTCCTGATGTGAAATCATATCAGTTATTGTATCAGAAATTATATCAGGTAATGGGAGAACTCTGAATTGTATGCTTTAAAATGGTGAATTATAGATACTACATAGATTTCACTTCATTTGAAAAAAAAAAAACAGTAAGAAATAAAACAGGGAACAGGGCTGGTCAGAGAGAGCTTCTCACTTCTCCCAAGTGTCCCAAACTGGGCCTTGAAGAACTAGAAACCTCAAGTTTTCTGGCTGAGAGAAGAGGGGGGCCTGAGTGTCTCTGATGAGGGACAGCCTGAGTGATGGCTGAACAGGTCTGGTGAGATGCCCAGGGAGAGGGCAGGGGGCAGGTGGGGTGCCTGCCAGGGTCCCTGAGCAACTGGCCGGGGAGTCATGCAGGGCCTGATGGTGAAGTGGCCCAGCCTGATTCTATTTTCAGTCCATCAGCCCCTTATCAGCACTTATCACACATATGCCGTAACGTATGTTTACTGTGCAATTATCGCCCACACTCAGATCAAGTGACTCCCAGCCTAGGAACAGCCAGGGTCCACTTCTCATTGCTGGGAGGGGAAGTAAATCCTGCTTGCACAGGTCAGGGTCCAGGCAAACCGGCTGCTCCTCTTCCACATCTAGAATCTCCCAGCGGCCCCTCCAAGCTTCGAGCCCACCGGTAAACTCCCTACACCCATTCTTGTTACTCCCCAGGGGTCTTACGAAACAATCCTAAAGGAAATCAACCCTGAATATTCATTGGAAGGACTGATGTTGAAGCTGAAGCTCCAGTACTTTGGCCTCCTGATGCAAAGAGCCGATTCACTGGAAAAGACCCAATGCTGAGAAAGATTAAAGGCAGGAAGAGAAGGGGGCGACAGAGGATGAAATGGTTGGATGGCATTACCAACTCAATGGACATGAGTTTGAGCAAACTCCGGGAGATAGTGAAGGACTGGGAAGCCTGGCGTGCTGCAGTCCATGGGGTCACAGGGAGTCGGACACGACTGAGAGACTGAAAAACAAACAACGTCTCTCATGGCCGCTGGAAGCCTCATCAGGAGAGGAGCATAGAACCTCCAAGTCTCTCTCAGCCAGGACCCGAAGCCCCTCAAACACCACCGTTAATGCCACCAGCATTTTATCATCTGACTCAGAATAAATAACAATGACTACTGCCGCTACCACCTCTGTCCAGCCTGCAGCGTGTCCAGCTTTGTTTCTGAGCAAGAACTCCCGGGTGTTTTTAACCTCCATTTCACAGAGGAGGATAAGACACAGGAAACCTGATTTTCAAAATATTTAACTGCCATGAGTTATGGCATGAGTACTGACCACCAAGACTAACGGCCAAGAGGATGCAAACTGGCTGAAAATCAACCAGTTCTGCAGGGCACCCTCCAAAGTCGTACAGGCTAAATCATCACATTGTGGATACAGATGATGAATTCAGGAGTTGGGGAAGAGAAAGTTCATGTGGAGGAGGGAGGAAGGGGTTGGAGGTTGGGCTGAGCCAGGACAAGGAGCTCAGCTATGAACTGGTGTGAGGAGTGCAGTGGAGCTGGACACTACAAGCAGAATAGGGATATATCAAAGAAGGTCTTAAGGGAAAACAAAGGAGCTCAGACCATGACAATGTGACATGCTCTGGGCTCCAGCCCCCAAGTGCCAGGGGCAGGAGTGAAGCCAACTGAACAAGGATGAGCATCCACCACATAGGAGTGGCTTACAGAAAAGTCCAGAAACTGGTACTCCCTCACAGGGCCAGGACAAGGGTGAAAGAAGTGAGACATACACCCCAGATACAAAATTTAGGATGTGCATGCTCAGTCATTAAGTCTTGTCCGATTCTTACAATCCCATGGACTGTGGCCTACCAGGCTCCTCTGTCCATGGGATTCTCCAGGCAAGAATACTGGAGTGGGTAGCCATTTCCTCCTCCAGGGGATCTTCCCAACCCAAGGATTGAACCTGCATCTCCTGCATTGGCAGGCAGATTCTTTTCCACTGAACAAGCAGGAAAACCCACAAATTTTAAGGGAATGTCAGAAAACTCAGTCATCAAGATACATAATATTTTAATACAATATTATAAAATAACAGAAATTAATGCAAAAATCTTAGATGAGTAACATCACATGTTAATAAAGAAAACAATGACAGGATCAAACCTTGTGCTCGTTCAGCATAGCCTTACTGTATTCTCCCAAATCCTGGCCATAATGACATACAGCTTCGGGACTTCTCTACCAGCCCTCACTCTTTCTTGGATGTGAATGCAGCCTCTTTAGGACTTCACCAAGCCAGTGGTAGTTCCCACGTTCCCTGACTTCTTAGGGGACAAACAACGCCTTCTCAAGCAGCTGGAGGACATTTTCAGGCCCACTTCTCTGACTCAGGGCAAGGGAAATAACCAAGATGGTTAAACAGGGTGTCTCCTTGTCAACAATGGAACTTGGGATATATGTTTGTGTGAAAGTGAAAGTGCTCAGTCTTGTTCAGTCATGTCTGACTCTTTGTGACCCCATGGACGGTAGCTGGCCAGGCTCCTCTGTCCATGGGCTTCTCCAGAAAAGAATATTGGAATGGGTTGCCATGCCCTTCTCCAGAGATTGAACCCAGGTCTCCACCATTGCAGGCAGATTCTTTACCATCTGAGCTACCAGGGAAGCCCAGGGATATATAAATATATATATATATATATATATATGTATATACACACACACATATATATATGTGTGTATGTGTGTGTGTGTATAGCTAATTCTCTTTGCTATACAGTAGAAACTAACAACATTGTAAAACAACTATACTCCAATAAAGATTAATTTTAAAAATAAATAAAAATATAGAGGCAAACTATTATATGTAGGATGGATAAACAAGGTCCTACTCTAGAGCACAGGGAATCATATTCAATACCCTGTGATAAGCCATAATGGAAAAAAACATGAAAAAGGATGCATATGTGTATAAGTGTGTGTAAGTGAATCACTCAGCCTTCCCTGATAGCTCAGTTGGTAAAGAATCCACCTGCTAGTGCAGGAGACCCTAGTTCGATTCCCCAATAGGGAAGATCCACTTGAGAAGGGATAGGCTACCCACTCCAGTATTCTTGGGCTTCCCTTGTGGCTCAGCTGGTAAAGAATCTGCCTGCAATGCAGGAGACCTGGGTTTGATCCCTGGGTTCGGAAGACCCCCTAGAGAAGGGAAAGGCTACCCACTCTAGTATTCTGGCCTGGAGAATTCCATGGACTGTAGTCCATGGGGTTGCAAAGAGTCAGACACGACTGAATGACTTTCACTTTCATTAAGTGAATCACTTTGCTGTACTGCAGAAATTAACACCATATTGTAAATCAACTATCTACATTCAATAAAAATTAAACTAAAAAAACCAATGGAACTAGCAAGAGGTGCAAGTTCATATTACAATCCAATTGAAGTTGCTCTTTGATGCAGAGTTATACACTTCCTGCATTCATCACCTTTCTCACTCTACAAATTCTCTGGTCACTCATCTCTATGTCCACTGATCCATCCTTCCACTCCTCCATCCATCTACCCACCCATCCATCCATCCATTCATCCACCCATCCATCCATTCATCCTTGTTTCTAACCAAGCATCCATTTAGTCATTCAACCATAAAGCCATTTCCCTATATATCCATCCATCTATCCTTTCATCCATTTATGCATCCCTACAGACTGAGCTACTTCACTTTCACTTTTCACTTTCATGCATTGGAGAAGGAAATGGCAACCCACTCCAGTGTTCTTGCCTGGAGAATCCCAGGGACAGGGGAGCCTGGTGGGCTGCCGTCTATGGGGTCACACAGAGTCGGACACGACTGAAGCGACTTAGCAGCAGCAGCAGCAACATAGACCATCATCCACCCAAACCACTTAATCAACCCTCTGCTTACCTACTATGCAAAATCAGCATGTGGGTGTGAAAAGAGCCTCATCACTTACCAGCACACCTACTTAACTCTTCAAATCTAATTTCTTCATCTAGAAAGTGGGTGTGTGTCTTCTCAAAGAACCTTCATGGTATTGTTATGAGCATGAAAGAACAAGATCCATGTACATGGTAGTTATTATATTATTATGGAAATTATTATTATTGTAAGATGCTAGAAACAGAAAGAAAGAAATCTGATGAGGGGCCCAGTTTTCCAGCCAAGATGTTCACTCTGACAAGTGATCTGGAAAACCAGTTAAAGCCATAAGCAACAATTGCAGAAGGGATAAAATTCTGAGGGGATGAGAGGAGTGATCAGCAGATTTGGTTTAAAGAAAAAGGACAAATGAAGATGGGCTGAGCAGTGATCCCTAGAACAGTAAGCAGGAGGAAATCTTTTTTTTTTTTTTGGCTCCACCATGCAACATGTGGGATCTTAGTCCCCTGATTAGGGATTGAACCCATGTCCCCTGCCATGGCAGGCAGATTCTTTACCACTGAGCCACCTGGGAAGCCCCAGATGCCCACTTTGTGGAGAACTCTGGACTCAGCTGGCCAGGAGTTCAAACCCCAGGACTCTTAGGTATTAGCTGTGGGGCCATAGCTACTTAAGTGCCTCTGTCACCTCATCTCTATCTTGGGAAGGGAAACAGAGAGAATTAAGAAAGTTTATTCATGTAGAGTACACACACTGAGTCTAACACATCCCTACAGGAGGTTGTTGAAAAAAATTTACGTGACACGAGAGTTGGAAGTTAAGCTTTATATGGGTAAAAATGAGGACTGCAGCCTGAGAGAGCCTCAGAACTCCGAGAAACTTCTCCAAGGAGGCAGGGAGGGAGCCAGGTTATACAGAAGTTTTGCAACAAAGGGCAGATAATCAGAAGTCAAAAGGAAAGAAAAACCAGATATCCCAAGTTAAGGAATTAAGCAGTTTTCCATGTATGGGGAGATGCAAGAGTCTGGGCTCACTGAAATCATCCTTTGATGTGCACCTCAGCTGTCTCGGGCCCGTACCCTGTGTTTGAACATCCTAAGTTTCCCAGGGCTGCAGTCTGTTGGCTTCAAGATGGCGCATGTTCTTTCCTTCCTGAGTTCCCCAAGGCTCACCAGCTTACACCAGACTGTGATATCCTTTGTTTACTGCTAAGGCAGGAAACAGTTCATTTCCCAAGGTAATGACTCCTGGGTGTGGAGGATGAGACCTGCTGTCCCCTCTCAGCCTGCCCAGACTCCAGAATGCAGCAAGTTGGCACCGGAGCCTGAGACCACACACGCCCAGCCCTCTGTCCCCAGAGGCACCAGGCAGCCTGGGCATGTCACCTGCTCTACTAGTTTCTGGTTGCTGCGCACGAGATCACCACAAATGTAGGCACTTAATGCAAATTTATGACCTCACATGTAGAGAAGTCCACGTTGTCAACTACAAATTGGCACTTGCCATCCACCTCTACAAGGATTAAAGCATGTGTTTCTGCAGCTGCTGACCTTCCACACCCCTGGAAAGGCACTCAGGGTGGAGAGCAGAAATGAGGTACACTGTACTTGGGGATGGAGGGTGGAAACTGGCAGGACAGGTCTTTAGATAGTTAAATATTTTCAGGAGCCATTTTGATAAGCTCAATTCACGTGTCTCCTCATATCTAGAAAAGCAGTAAATTCCTTCATGGTGATATCTGCTCCCCATGACTAGCAGAAACCTTCTGCAAAAAAATATATGCTTGATTGCACATACTCCCCCTTCCCCAAAATCATGTCTATACTGACCTTCCCCCCTCTGCCTCATTGGAGCAGTTTCTCAGAGCTATCTGAGGTGCTGACTCCCAGACCCCAATTAAACTTAACTCACAATTCTCACATTGTGCTTTTTTTTTTAAGTCAACCACGTGACTTTGGCCAGTTCCTCTCCAGGTCTCACACAGCCGAAAGCAACAGGTCAGTGAGGCTGCCTTCTTTTCCAGTGGAGGTGGTGGAGATGAATCTGCTTCCAAGTTTATTCAGGTCACTGGCAGAATTCAGGTCCTTGTGATTGCTGGACCAAGGTCTCCATTTCCTTACTGGTTGTGCATTGGGGTCATTCTCAGCTCCTAGAGGCCAATCACCTTCATTGGCTCATGGCCCCCATCAAAGTCAGCAATGGCAGGGACAGTCTTTCTTTCTTTCTTTTTTTTATAATTTAATTTAAATTTATTTATTTTTAATGCGAGGATAATTGCTTTACAATATTGTGTTGGCTTCTGCCATACATCGACATGAATTAGTCATAGGTATGCGTATGTCCCCTCCATCTTGAACCTCTCTCCCACCTCCCACCCCTTCCCACTCCTCTAGCTTGTCACAGTAGAGTCTTTTTCGTGGTTCGAAGTTCTCTGACCTCCCCCTGCCTCCTTCCTCTGACCCTTCTGCTTTCTTCTGCTGCTTGGAAGGGCCCCAGTGATTACATCAGGGCTGTTCAGCTAATCCAGGATAATCTTTCAAAGTTAGCTGATTGGAAGCCTTCATTCCACCTGCAAAGTCCCTTCCCAGCTCTGTGTAGATCATGTTTGATCAAATAACCAAAGCATGGAAACTAGAATTTTGCCTGCACCCCTGGTTCAGGGCTCTGTTGCCAGCACCAGTCCTCAGCCACCCTCTGAGGAGCACAGAGGACCAGGACTGCAGAGAAGCCCTTGCAGAAGTGATGCCCAGCTGGAGCCAGAGGAGCCGATGAACTCACCAGGCAAGCGGGTGCAGTCAGAGAAGGACAGAGACAGAACCCAAAACTGAGCCCACATCTGGGTGAATCACTGTTACAGTGCCACACTTGGGGCCAGTGTTTCACCTATAACTAAAGTGTATGGATGTGACAGTTGGTCCATAAAAAGGCTGAGCGCTGAAGAATTGATGCTTTCGAACTGTGGTGCTAGAGAAGACTCTTGAGAATCCCTTGGACAGCAAGGCGATCAAACCAGTCAATCCTAAAGGAAATCAACCCTGATATTCACTGGAAGGACTGATGCTGAAGCTGAAACTCCAATACTTTGGCTACCTGATGCAAAGAGCCAACTCATTGGAAAAGACCCTGAAGTTGGGAAAGACTGAGGGCAGGAGGAGAAGGGGGCGACAGAGGATGAGATGGTTAGATGGCATCACCCACTCAATGGACAGGAGTTTCAGCAAACTCCAGGAGGAGTGAAGGACAGGGAAGCCTGGTATGCTGCAGTCCATGGGGTTGCAAAGAATTAGACATGACTTAGTGACTTAACACACACACAAAGTGTAAACCTGTATTTAACCACTATGGAAGGCAGTGCACCTACCCCCGTTTCACAGATGAGGAATCTGAAACCCCATGTGAGAGAACTACCAGCTTATGTCATACAGTGAATGTGTGACAGGACTAGAACCAAACATTACTCTAAAACTGATCAGGCCAGTGCCATTCGTGTTTTCGGGTCTTCCTGAATGATCCACCAAGGAGGGTCACTGGGGACCCAGCACAGAGAACAAGTTTGGGGTCTGAGGTCTAATGTTAAGGTTCTCAGTCCTGCCACTCTCTGGGTGGCTTGGATGGGCAG
This sequence comes from Bos mutus, assembly GCF_027580195.1. NCBI lineage: Eukaryota > Metazoa > Chordata > Mammalia > Artiodactyla > Bovidae > Bos > Bos mutus. Next base: position 24,488,442 of record NC_091637.1, on the reverse strand, counting down.
AAAGAGGAGCAGTTCCTGCACACCTGAAGGATAGAACATTGCAGAGGCTGGCCAGGTTTATCCCAAGGCCAGGGGCTTAAATTTCCAAGTAGCAGCAACCATGTAGGGTCATTCCCCAGACATTTGCCTCAAAGCGAACCCAAGGGGCATCCAGACAAGGGCTGATTTATAAATTGATAAAGATCTGCTTTATCTGAAAAGACAGTGTCCTGCTGCTGCTGCTGCTGCTGCTAAGTCGCTTCAGTCGTGTCCGACTCTGTGCGACCCCATAGACGGCGACCCACCAGGCTCCCCCGTCCCTGGGATTCTCCAGGCAAGAACACTGGAGTGGGTTGCCATTTCCTTCTCCAATGCATGAAAGTGAAAAGTGAAAGTGAAGTCGCTCAGTCGTGTCCGACTCTTAGCGACCTCATGGACTGCAGCCTACCCGGCTCCTCCATCCATGGGATTTTTCAGGCAAGAGTACTGGAGTGGGGTGCCATTGCCTTCTCCAAGACAGTGTCCTATGGCACTGCTAATCTTCATGCAGGTTTAATGTCCACCCAGCAGCACTGAGCAACCACCGTTGCTCTTGAGTTGCCTGTAAGTGCAAATTCACAAGCTGTACCCATACAGGTCAAATCCAGGAATCTGCTCCCCCGGGGGCTCTGCACAGGCAGAGTCAAGCAGAAATGGAGGTTTCCTCCTGTCTGAGGGAGGGAGAGGGCTCAGGTCTGATGGGCCAGTGCCAACAGGCTCTGACACACCAAATGCCTAGGACTCCAGAAGAGCAGAGTGAGCAATCGTTGTACTGGGAAGCACACTTACTGGGAACGTTAGCATCAATGCTTGCAGCCTCAGTTTCCCCATCTGTAAAATGGAAAGGCAACAACCTGCCCCTTGGCAAGGTGATGATATAAGTGAACAATCCGGCCCCACTGGGTGCTTGACAGGTTGTTGCAGGCAGGTCTAACTGCCCTCTCCTCTCCCTTGAAGCAATCCCTGAGCACACTGCCCTAGTTGGAAATGTTCCCTGTTCTATTTATCTCACACCCGGACTCTTACACATCCTATTCTTTTTTTTCAGATTTGCAAAATAGAGAAAATGGCCCTACAGCTGCTAATATGACTTTCTCGACAGAAAGACTAAAACTCCTTGGGGGAGGGGCTTGCAGGGATGGAACATAGTCATAAAAACAGCGATCTAAGTGCTCTAGTTTGAGTTCATCCCAAGTCGGAAGGGCCCATCAGGGTAAGGTGAATAATGAGGGTGGGAGATGGGAGCCCCGGCGTGAGGAGAGGTCGGGATATGGGGAATCTGGGCTGAGGACAGGCACCACCCTGGCCCATCCGGCCAGTTCTGGCAGATAAGCAGATGGGCAGGACCCCTGCAGACTGAGTGGTCCAACTTGCCTTTCCTCTTTGAGGAGAAGAGTGATGTCCCCGGAGGAGAGGTGAAAGATGAGAAGAGGGTAAGAAGGAGGCGACTGAGACCGAGGGAAGTCGAAGGCCACCATCTCTAAGGAGCAAGGGCTTCCCGGATTGTTTTGCACCCTCCACCTCTTCCCCCTCCTCCTCCCCCGCTTCCTCCCCTCCTCCCATCCCCCTCCCTCCTCCTCCTCCCGCCCCGCCCGCCGCCGGCCCCGCCCCTCCCACTGTCCCGAGCACATTTTGGCCGCCTGCCCCGCAGCCCTCCAAGCCAGCCCTCGACCGCCGGCCGAGCAGTCACAGCCGCCGCGATGTGGGCCGTCCTGCCGCTGCTCTGCGCGGGAGCCTGGCTCCTGGGCGCCCCGGCTTGCGGCGCCGCCGAGCTGGCCGCGAACTCTTTAGGTACGGGGACTCCGGGGACGGGGACGAGGTGCCCCCGGAGAGGAGCCGGCAGGTCGGAGACTCTGGAGAACTTGGCGGGTCCGGACTCTGCGCTTGGGAGGAGCCGGGCAGAGCACGTCGCAGGCCCGAGGCCCTGGGGCTCTGCGGGTCGGGACCGGAGTCATGGAAGGGTGGCCTGTGTGATGCGTGGGGAGTGTGGGCTAGAGAAGGGGGAGGTTTGGAGGGTGAGCGTCTTGCGGGACCCGAGGAGCGGATGGATAGGTGCCCGGGGCGCTCAGGGGCGCTGACAGGAAACGCCCCAGCCAGAGGCTAGCAGGGACTTCCCAGCCTTTTCTGGCAGCTCCCAGAGACTGGGCACAGGGGACGTCCCCAGGGGTGCCTTGAGAGCCTGTGAATGGGTTGGACCTGACCTTTCAAGGAGTGACTGTGCAGAGCCATAGCAGATTTAGCCCCTGAAAACTGAGGCTGTTTGTTCCAAGGACCCAGGGTGTAAGGTCAAGCCCCAGGGCTCCCCTGTAAGGCCCCAGGGCTTCCACTCAGGAAGCTGAGTGGTCCAGCTTCCGGCTGCTCTTACCCTAGTTCTGTTGCTGCAGATCCAACCACCTTCCCAAGCTAAAGGCTCTCCCGAAGGCCCTCCTGCCTTGCCCCCTGTCCACCACCCTCAGCCTCAACCCACCGCCCACAGGCTCTGACCTCCCAAGACCACCTGCCTCCTCACCCTGAGGACAAAGAATTGTAGCCAAAGAGCAGCCTGCTGCTGCTGCTAAGTCGCTTCAGTCGTGTCCAACTCTGTGCGACCCCAGAGACAGCAGCCCACCAGGCTCCCCCGTCCCTGGGATTCTCCAGGCAAAAACACTGGAGTGGGTTGCCATTTCCTTCTCCAACGTGTGAAAGTGAAAAGTGAAAGTGAAGTCGCTCAGTTATGTCCAACCCTCAGCGACCCTATGGACTGCAGCCCACCAGGCTCCTCTGTCCATGGGATTTTCCAGGCAAGAATACTGGAGTGAGATGCCATTGCCTTCTCCAAAGAGCAGCCTGGAAATAGGACAAAGATCCCTGAGGCTGAATCTTTTCCACTAGAATCTTGCCTCATTCCTCCCGACCCAAAGATACAAGGAAGCCCCCCAGTCTTGCAGACCTAGGAGGACGCCCAGCTCAGCTCAGTCCCAACCTAAAGAAACCCAGCTGCCCGCAAGCCAGAGCTGTGTGGCCTGCGTGGAGGAGGCGGGCTGGTGCTGGAAGCCGTTCTTCCAGAGTAGGGTTTGGCATGCTTCTCCTGTGAATAGCCAGATAGTATATATTTAAGGCTTTTTGTGGACCACACAGTCTCTGTATCAGCTACTTAATTCTGTGCTGAAAGTAGCCAAAGGCGGTATGTAAATGAATGAGCCAGTTGTGCTCCGAGAAACTTTTATTTAGACACACTGAAGTTTGAATTCAGATGATTTTAAAGTGCTACACAATGTGGTTTTCAAAAAAAACGTTTTTAAACGTGAACATTCTTAGCTCGTGGGCCATACAAAAACAAGTGGCAAGTCAGAGTTTGCTAACCCCTGTTCTAGATAGTACCATGTGCTCCCCGAAACAGCACACAAAGAAAGGATGTGTGCTTTCTTCCAAAAGTCACAATGGACTGCAGTGGGTCTGAGATTAGTGTGCAAGGGTCACCAGATATCCTTCTGGCCCCACCCCAAGATCACCTCTGGCTTTTTCTCCCTCTGACCTCGAACGAATGAGAAGTAGTGCTGGATTTTCACGCCTGCTTGTAGCTTTTGAAACCTCTGCAGGCAAACATTGGTCAGTTGTCCTAAACTCTATCTGCCTCAAGCCCTGGTCTTCTAAAGCCATCAGGCTTCCCTGGTGGCTCAGATGGTAAAGTGTCTGCTTGCCAATACAAGAGACCTGGATTTGATCCCTGGGTTGGGAAGATCCCCTGGAGAAGGGAATGGCAACCTACTCCAATATTCTTGCCTGGGAAATCCATGGACACAGGAGCCTGGCAGGGTGCTCTGCATGGGGTCGCAAAGAGTCAGACACAACTGAGCAACTTTCACTTCACTTTTTCTCTTCTGAAGCCATCAGCTATAATGGCTAACCAAGATTTGCAGTCCTCTAAACCCCACACAGGGCATATCCTGGAGAAATGTGCATTTCTTTCTCAGGAAAAATGGCTGTCACTTGGTTTCTGGAACAGATCTATGACCCACAAGGGGAGAGCTAAATTCCACACAACTGTGATCTTCCAGCTGCAGGGTGTGGATTGGTGGCACACATGTGTGTGCTCAGTTGTGTCCAATTCTTTGTGACCCCATGGATGATAGCCCACCTGGCTCCTCTGTCCATGGGATTCTCTAGGCAAGAATAGTGGATGGGCTGCCATTTCCTCCTCCAAGGGATCTTTCTGACGCAGGGATCAAGCCTGTGTCTCCTGCATTGGCAGACGGATTCTTTACCACTGTCCCACCTGGGAAGACCAGTGGAGGAACACAGAAAAGTACCAAGTGATCCCAGTGCAGACAGTAAATCCATTTCCACACCCTTTACTTCCGAGTGTCAGCTGCTGGGGTCCTAGAAATAATGTGTAGTAATACAGTGCCATGTGATGTGGGGGTGTAGAAAGGAGTACGAGGAATTGCGTGACTTTGCTCTAAAACTTGCCTTCTGTTCCCAGAAGCAATAAGCAATCCTGCTTATCTGAGCAGAATTAATCAGCCCTTTGAAAGGGCTGAGACAAAGATCAGAATTAATGCTAACCCATTCAGAAAAACAGGTAATAATCACCCATGAATATATAAATCCATGAGGAGGGCATTAATTAAGTTTAATTTACCTCATTAAGAGATGCCTCTCCAATGCAAGTTTACTTTTTGTTTAACAGTTACTTTTCATTAGGTGTAATATATTTGACATGTTTTTAATCAGTTGGAGTCTTAATAATGATGATGACTTAATCCAGAATGAACTTTTATAATATCCAGGGGTATATGGGTCACCAGGAGTAACAGTAATTTAAATATATACTTTCCGTGCTTGTCATTGCATAAAAGGATACTAGAGCAATGAAGTATAAACAGATACTCCCTGGGACTTCCATTGTGGTCTAGTGGTTAAGACTCTACACTTCCAATGCAGGGGGCATGGGTTTGATCCCTGGTCAAAGAACTAGGTCCTACATGCCCTGCAATGTAGCCCCCCCAAAATAAATTAAACAGATGCTCCCTTAGGATAAAATTCTGTGAGATATAGATGGAGATGGGGGTTCAAGGAGAAAAAGAAACTGTATGAACTATTCAGCTCTTATAGAAGGGCTTGTTCATGTTATTGATGGTGAATATCACATCGTGATGTTATATGGAATTCTTTGGCTAGCATCCTTTGAATACGATGGAACAGTCATATTTTTAAACGTCATTAATTGCAATAAACTGGTGTACATCCTTTGCAGCTATTTAAATTTGAAATGCAATTTTACATTTAAAAATGTACAAGGGTGGATATAGTAAGAGTCTACAAACAACTAGGCAGCCCGTTTTTGTAAATAAAGTTTTATTGAAACAGTCATACCCCTTCATTTTCACAGGCGAGAGTAGAGTTGAGTAGTTGTAACAGACTGTAGAGATTGCAAAGTCTAGGATATTTACCATCTGTCCCTTTTTAAAAAATTACTGACACCAGGTATATAAGGGTTTTTAAAGTATTTATTTGTGTTATCATGAATAACAAGCTCTCTGTTAAATTCAAAACTTTTTTTTATTTTATGTATTTATTTTTGGCCTCACCATGCAGCATGTGGGATTAGTTCCCCAATCAGGGATCAAACCCCCTGCATTGGAACTACAGTGTTAACCACTGGATCAATAGGGAAGTCCTGGCATATAGGTTTTTAAATTAACTTCTTAAAATATGACACAGAAGAGAACACAAATCATTAAATATGCATTTCAGTGAATTCTCATCATCAAAACACACTCGTGAAACTGGCACCCAGATGAAGCCACAGAACATTACCAGCACCCCACAAGCCCCCTTTGACTCCTCACTAAGTATTAACCATTATCCAGATTTTTAATACTATAGGTTAATGGCATGTACTTTTTCAAAATTAATTTGGAGCACAAAAGCAGTAAGAATTTAGTTCCTTTTCAAATTCTGCATTATATACCACCATTTTTGGTGCTTTAAGTTTAACCCAGTTTATTAAAATGCAAATCAGTTCTCTTGTGCCCCACTTGGCTATAGACATGACCACAAGGCACCCAGACCTAATTTTTTTTTCTCCTTTTTGCAGAGAAGTTTCACTTTCAATCATGGATGGTGCAGGTCAGTGTCCAACTTCTTCTTTCTGAAGTTTCTCATTTCACTGTTTCCTGTTATCAGGACTGTCCTAGATTTGAGACGATGAAGGAGGAATTTCCAGCCCCCATCCCCTGGGTCTTTCCCACATGGGGATGAGTCAAACGCCACAAAAAAATTTCGTTAAGTGAGTTCCTTCCAAACAGTGGTCTGGTCCCCAGTAGTGAAGTTGGCTAGCAGCCTTGGAAACCTTCAGATTTATTTACATTTTTTGTATTCAAATCACATTGTGTAACTGGCTGCAAAATCAATCGAAAAACACTGGTGTGCATGTTTTTGAAAAATGGTGATTTCTGCCATGAACTTGACCTAGTGCCAGTTGTGGCATCCAGGGCTGATCTAAACGTGACAGGTCATTCACCTGGCCTTCTCGATCTCTTAACTGACTCTACGGCAGCTGCATAGGCTTCATTCTGGCCACAGGCCCCTGGAGGCAGAGGGGTTCCTATATAAACCCAGGGCAGTGTCCCACCTCTAATACAGTTTTGGCCTGAGAATCATGGCAGGAAGAAAACCTCCATTCCTCCTCTTAGAAGACAAAACCGTTACCCTCTGGTAAGCAGCGTCCTGTTTCCATGACGTATTGCTTGCTAATGTGTTTCAGCATCAAAAGAAATACAGCTCAGAGGAGTACTACCACAGGCTGCAGGTGTTTGCCAGCAACTTGAGGGAGATCAACGCCCACAACGCCAGGAACCACACATTTAAAAGTACGTGGGGACACCTTGCCTCCAGGCTGCTCATCCCTGGGAGGAGAGAGCAGTTCAGATCTGGAAAGAAACGAATGATTACAGGGTCCACTGGGCTGGGGAATGGGGCAGGGGGAGAGCAGCCACCCAGGCTCTGAAGCTGGGGCCGACCTCACATTCCAGCTCTGCTATTGTTCTCTGAGATTCAAGGGGTTGTAACTTTAGGGTGTCCCTCCAAAGGGTTGTGGTGTTTCTGCTTTCTGAGGGTCCAGCCCAGACGCTGAGCCCCTGGGCTGCCGAGGGGAGCAGCGCTTCTGGACTCACGAGCAGCTCCTTAGGACATCTGCCTTCAGTCTGGGTTCGTTTCACTAGAAACACGCTGCATGCGCTGAGGACTCAGAAGTGACGGCACTGTCAACTGAGTGAGTAACATGGGCAGAAGCGTGAAGTGGAAGGAAACCTCAGTTTGAACCTCATTTCTGCCCAGTATTGGCTGTGTCAACCCTGGGGGGCGTTGACAGCTCTGAAGTTTCACTGGACTGTCAAGTGGAGATCATAAGGCTCCCCCCGCCAGGCTATGAAGACTGAAGGAGGTAACAGGTGGCAGGCACTTGGCACAGGTGTGGTGGTTCGGTACCTGGACGTCCACCAGACCTACTAACGGGGCATCTAAAAAATGGGTGCCCAGGCCCCACCCCAGGCCCACTACATCCGCATCTCTGGGGTGCAGCCCAGACACTGGTACTGTTGCAAAGTTCCCCAGGGAATTCCGAAGCACAGTCAGGCTGACCTTGGTGTAGTAAATTACAGTTGACCCTTGAACAGTGTGGGGTTAGAGGCACCGACTGTCTACACAGTTGAGAGTCTGAGTATAACTGATTGTCTGCCCTCCATATATGCATTTCCTCCATATGTGCACTTTCTCTGTATCCACGGTTCTGCATCCCATGATTACACCAACCCAGGATCATGTTGCACTGTAGTATTTACTATTGGAAAAAAAGCCCCATATAAGTGGATCTGCCCAGTTCAAACCATGTTGTTCAAGGGTCAACTGTAAAATCAACTATACCTCAATAAAAAAATAAATTTAAAAATTTGTTTTAAAACAATTCAACTGTGTCCATTCCATTTAAAAATTTAAAGAAGCCAAGTTGAGGGCCTGTAAATAGGACATGAGGGAATGTGAGATTTCATTATTTTTTTGTTTCTTTATTAGTGATCTACTGAACACCTCTGTTTTGTTTTTTGTTTGATTGTTTACTGTTCTGCCTTCTCTTTTTTCAGTGGGACTGAATCAATTTTCAGACATGAGCTTTGATGAATTAAAACGCAAGTATCTTTGGTCAGAGCCTCAGGTGGGTATAACTCACTGGGACCAAATCTGAGTCTTTTCTGTTTGGCTTTTTTTTTTCCGCTGTGCTGGGTCTTCGTTTGCGGAGGACTTTCTTAAGTTGCAGTGAGTGGGTGCTACTCTCTGGTTGTGGTTCACAGCCTTCTCCTTGCAGTGGCTTCTCTTGTTGCAGACTCTAAGGTGTGTGGGCTTCAGTAGTTGTGGCGCTTCGGCTTAGTTGCTCCGGAGCATGTGGGATCTTCCTGGAAGAGGGATCAAACCCGGGTCCCCTGCATTGGCAGGCAGACTCTTGACCGCTGGACCACCAGAGAAGTCCCAACTAATAATATTTTAGCATAAGTAATATCCAAAGTATTGCATGGGATGTACACTACAACTTTTTCATCATTGATCTAAAATTCAACTTTAACTGGGTGAACTGTATGTTTATTTGCTAAATCTGCCCTCCCTGTCCTAACTGCCCCAACGTGAGTCCCCCAAAGGACCTGTCATTTAGCATTTGGAACTAATAGGGTGCAATAGGATGGTCCTGACAACCATAATCTTTCTCATTCTTTTGTGGTGACTATTTTAATTACATACTTTTCCATCAGAAATGGGTTTTTTCCCCCCTGAAAAAAATTGTAATTTGTCATTTCAGAATTGCTCAGCCACCAAAAGTAACTACCTTCGAGGTACTGGTCCCTACCCACCCTCCATGGACTGGCGAAAAAAAGGAAATTTTGTCACACCAGTGAAAAATCAGGTATGCATGATGGTCCCCAGTTTTTCCTCCAAAACAGCCACATTTTCAGACAGTATGCCAGGAAGAGAAACTCAAGAGAATCCCAAAACACAAAGAGTAATATCCCCAACTCCATTATTTTTTCATTATCTCTCTAGCTACCTTCCTCCAAAAGGCCAGGAGGTCGTTGTTTTTATGGATGTAGTTCCTGTCTGGGCTGAAGTGTACCCCTTCCCTCCCGCTCCACTGCCCTGTCTAAAGCTCCCTGCTGGCCCTAAACATCTGTGCCCTTCTGTAACTGGATACGGGACCCCATTCCTACACGTCTTTTCTTCCTGTCCTCCATCCACTCCACAGGGCACCAGGTCCAGCCCCTCCCTGGCCCTCTGCCTCCCTCAAGGGAGCTGCAGGTGGTCAACGAACAGCATGGAACCCCGCATTGCAGACGTGCTCTGAAGAGCGCCTCCTGCACGACACAGCGTGCCCGGCGAGGCAAGTGGTGGCACGTTCCTGCCCTGAGGGCTGAGGGTCCCACACACTGCTGGGTCCTGGAGAGTCTGGGCCCTGCTGTCCCCGGAAGCAACAGTGCAGTGGCCATGTTCAGAAGCATTCCCACCTCTTGCTCCCAGGAAACAGGGTGAAGGTTGCCTTCCTGGTAGCACTTGGCTTTCCACTGAAACTCGCCATGAGAAACATTTTCTCCTTTTCCTAAAATCCACGTGACGCAGCCATGATGCCCCCAGGCTCACTGAATTCCCAGAGCCTGCCTAGTGAGCTAGATGGTTCAACGAGAACCCAGAAGCCAAAACGAGTCTCCACTTCAGCAGAGGGGTAGGATGAAGTCAGTCCCCTCCCCCAAGACCCCAAGGTGGCTTTTAACCATCTGAGAATCCCGGGACAGTTCAAAGCCCAACAGGTATTCAATGTGGAAGCCTGAACCCCCTCACCCTCTGGGCAAGGAAGAAGCAGAGGTCTGCCAAGGATGTTCTGGGTCCTCTCGTTAGCTAGCTATCAGGCAGGAGAGAGACCCCTGAGCAGAGGGGCCGGAACAAGGTGGTCACCCCTGTGGGTGTGTATGGACTTTCACTATAGCCACAGTTTGGTTACAGGTGTGAAGACAGGATCTGACATTAGCTCAGCAGCCTCAAGGGAGGCTAAAGGTGCAAAGCAAGTGGGTCTCCGCTCAAGGCCTGCTCTGTCTCTTTCCTCAGTGGCCAAGCCCACCTCCTTGACCAGAGATACTCTGATCAGACCCTCCCCTCCCGCTGCCAAGGGAAGGATTTGAGAGGAAGAGACTGGGGATGGGGGGAGGGTGAAGGCTCTTTCCAGGAGACAAGCGAGGAGGAGTGGACAAGAACAGTGAGGAAAGGATCTTAGGAGATGTTTCAGAAGTAGTCTATGGACGGTTGAGCCAGTGAAGGGCGGAAAAGAGACAAAGATGGGGATAAGAGAAAGATGCTGACAGCAGCTGGTGTTACTGAACCCGTGGGGTAACTGCATGACTGGCAGGATCTTATCTGCGCTTCTGACAGTTCTGTGGGGCAAGCACGGTGGTTCCCATTTTACAAGTGATGAAACTGGGGGATGGGGAGACACCCCTTGCCCAGCTCACATAGTGGGTGGGGGCAGGACTGTGATCTGAAGTAGGCAGGCAGGCTCCAGCACCCGACACCTGGCCCCAATGAGGTGTCAGGAGACTGGTCAGTGGCCATAATCATGGTAGAGGACGGGGAGATGGATGGCTGGGGCAGGACACACAGGGTCTATGGTGTCTGGGGTGTATACTGGTGGGGTCCTCTGGGAGACAGGTGGTCTGGGTCTGGGCAGAGGTCAGAGCTGAAGTGGGGTCTGGGAAGTTGTTAGTTTAAAAGGACTGTGGGTGAGATTGGAGGGGGAAAGGTGAGAGAGAAAATTCTGGAAACAGGACTTTGGTGAGTCCTTCTGTTGGGAGCAGTGGGAAGAAGAGAATCCAGCAGGAGATTCAGAAGCAGAGAGACTTCCCAGGCAGTCCAGTGGTTAAGACTCTGAACTTCCACTGCAGAGGGTGTGGGTCGATGCTGGTTGGGGAATTAAGATCCCTTGTGCCTCGTGGTGCAGCAAGGAAAGAAAAAAAGTAGAAGGACGTGTAGAACAGCACAGAATGGAGTCAGGAGGAACTCTGGCCCTTGTAGGACATTGGGGGTTGGTCAGCGAGGGGCCGGATGGGGAGGCAGCTGCTGCTGCCCTTTTACAAGCCTCAGTCTTCTCATCTGTAACATGCGGAGAAGGATGCCGGCCACTTGGGGCTTGTGAGGATCAGCACGGATAGATGTGAGTTGGGGCTTGGTCCACTGAGGTTCTCGGGAGCCTGAGGGGCCCAGGTTCTGACTCCCTTTCTCCACTCTGGCCTCCAGGGCAGCTGTGGCAGTTGCTGGACCTTCTCCACCACCGGGGCCCTGGAGTCTGCTGTCGCCATAGCAACAGGGAAGTTGCCCTTCCTGGTGAGTGACCAGCTGCGGGGCGGGGTGGGATGTGGGGAGTGTGGGATCAGGGTCTCCTGCAGGGGTCACAGCTTGGCTCTGAGCCCTGACTTGGTGGGGCAGGCCAGGCCTTCAGGCTTCTTCAGGGCATTAGATGAGAGTGGCCATGTCAGCTGGGCTTTGTGTCCCAGTCTCATGGATATTTGGCATACAAACCTCCCCTGACAGTTTGGAAGGACTGAGGCTCATTCCTGAGTGGGTCTGGGTGTTCCTCGGTCTGGGAACCCAGGGCCTTCAGGGAGCAGAGCCTGCCTGGGAGGCAGCCCTGTAGGAGCTGCACCCCCTCCCAGGCTGGTCGTCTTCCTGCAGGGGAGAGCTAGGACCCGTGTATTCACCTCTGGAGCCCCCAGAGCAAGGGGTGACTGTCGGACCACGGCGTCCTGCATAGGGAAGCAGGGGAAGAGAGGGCTAGACTGGCGAGGGCCACCAGGGCCCAGGAGTAGGGAAGGCCTGTCCCCTCCCTCCCACATGCCACCATGGGGGCCCACCTATGTGCACCCTTCAGGCCCCTCCTCACCCTCTCACATGCCGGCTTGGCTGCCAGGTCATCACTGAGCTCTTCCCCAAAAGGCGCTGGCTCTGGGCTGGCCCTCTGGACACAGAGATGGACCTCGCCCTGGGGGAGTATAACCTGATCCTCCTGACCCAGAGCTGGCGGGGCCACGGGTGTGGTCGGCTCAGGGGGCCCTGAGCTGGGGGCTCTCCCGGTGAACACCTAGCTCACTGGGTATGTGTTCCTTCTCCAGGCTGAGCAGCAGCTGGTGGACTGCGCCCAGAACTTCAACAACCACGGCTGCCAAGGGTACGTCCCCGACCAGGGTGGGGAGGCCTGGAGCCCCTTCTCATTTCCCGGGGTTACTTCTGTTGGGTCTAGGATGGGCCGAGACTCTGTCCTGGGTGGAAGCAAAATTGGCCCCACTTAAAGAGGAGGATGGTCACCCCACATACCCGAGGTCCATCAGCTGGAGTGGGCAGAGCTATAAGCCAGGCCCGGGCCTGTCTGCTCCCAGAATCTGTCCTCTTTCCCTGTTGTCACCTGGCTGTCACCCCTCAGCACATTTGGCCTCATCCACCACCCGGGCCTCTGTGTGAGTGGCCAAAAGAATTCACAGAATGAGAAGCACGTTGTCCTGCAGAAGCAAGATCCACACACCGGTGTCTGGTCGGCTGTCTGCGAATTCTCTAGGGCAGCAGTCCCCAACCTTTTTGGCACCAGGGGCTGGTTTCATGGAAGACGATTTTCCCATGGACTTGGGGTATGCGGAGGGAGATGGAGTGGGGATGGTTTCAGGATGATTCAAGTACAGTACATTTATTGTGCTTTTATTCTAATCTAATGTTGATGATGACAGGAGGTACCAGTCCGCGGCCGGGAGACCGGGGTCCCCTACTCTAAAGCTCTGGCTGCCCCAGCTCTGCAGGCTGTGTGAAGGAGCTTTTCTATAGATGAGGTGCCATGTTCAGGCAGAAACACTGTATTTTGCCAGGCCTGCTCTCTTGCCCCCTTTATTTATTTATTGAGGTCTAGTTTAACTACAGTGTTGTGTTAATTACTGCCATACAGCAAAGTGACACAATTATACACATCATTGTTGTTCAGTCGGTAAGTCATGTGTGACTCTTTGCAACCGCATAGTAATACACATATTAAAAAGCAGAGACATCACTTTGCTGACAAAGGTCCGTATAGCCAAAGCTATGGTTTTTCCAGTAGTCATGTACCAATGTGAGAGTTGGACCATAAAGAAGGCTTAGCACCAAGAATTGATGCCTTTGAACTGTGGTGCTGGGGAAGCCTCTTGAGAGTCCCTTGGACAGGAAGGAGATCAAAGCAGTCAATCCTAAAGGAAATCAACCCGAAATACTCATTGGAAGGACTGATGCTAAAGCTGAAACTCCAATACTCTGGCCACCTGATGCGAAGAGCTGATTCATTGGAAAAAACACTGATGCTGGAAAAAACGGAAGGCAGGAGGAGAAGAGGGCAGCAGAGGATGAGATGGTTAGATAGCATCGACTCGATGGACGTGAGTTTGAACAAACTCCGAGAAACAGTGAAGGACAGGGAAGCCTAGCGTGCTGCCGTCCATGGGGTCACAGAGAGTCAAATATGACTTAGCGACTGAACAGCAACAGTTATATACACATACATACATTCTTTTCCATATTCTTTTCCATTATGGTTTTATCACAGGATATTGAATATACAGTAGGACCTTGTTGTTTATCCATTCTAGATAGACCAGTTTGCATCTGCTAACCCCAAACTCCCAGTCTGTCTACCTACCTCCTGGCCTATTCTTCAAACGGGTTGTTAGGGATTGACTCACAGTTCCCAGTGTCTCCAGCCCTCATCTCCTCCTCACATGCAGTGCTCTAAGACCTTTCCTGAGCACACAGGTATAAAGCCAGGCCTCTCGTGTCCCCCCAGAGCAGGCTCCCAGCCTTGCCTCCCGCCCCCTCCCAGCGGCCCAGCCCTCTCCCAGGCAAGTCCTGCTTCAGCAGCAGCCAGCACAGGAGTCTCCTGCAGGGAACCACGCTCAGGCTCGTCCTGGGACTCAGGGCTGAAGTCACGGCCCCCCAGCCCCGCCAGGGCAGACGTCTGGCACGCCCCAGCCTCCGCAGGCCCTGCCTCTATTGGGGCCAGTCCCAGGTGGGCACAGCTGTGTGTGCTTCTTGCAGGGGTCTTCCCAGCCAGGCCTTCGAGTACATCCGGTACAACAAGGGCATCATGGGTGAAGACACCTACCCCTACAGGGGCCAGGTAACTCGGGCAGCCTGGGCTCCGTCTTCTTGGTCTGCAGGGCGCTCCATCTCTATTCTCCCAGCCTGGGCTCTGTCTTCCTGGTCTGCAGGGTGCCACATCTCTGTTCTCCCCGCCTGGGCTCCATCTTCTTGGTCTGCAGGGCCCCCTGGGCTTCCCCCATCTTTGTTCTCCTAACCTGGGCTCCATCTTCTTAGTCTGCAGGGCCCCCATTTCTCTTCTTCTCCCAGCCTCAGGACACACCCTTCCCCTGCACCCTCTTGAGGACTCCTACTCCCTCCTGAATTCTGTGTTGTCTCTTCATGTTCACTCCTTCGCCTCCTCTGTTTGTCTGAGCCCTGGTGCTCAGCTGTCCTGGGGCCTCTTCGCCCTGTCCATGGCAGCACCGTCTCTGCTCGTGGCCTGGCCCGCACCTCCTGCCGAGGGTGCACGAGAATGCCATCTATGGGCTTCTACACTCCGTGTCCATGCAGACAGTGCTCCTGGGCCCAGGGCCTCCCCTCTCACCTCAGCCCCGCCTGTGCATGGCTGGGCACCTTGACTTTCCCCCAAACCCAGGACTCTCTTCCAGTGTTGCCCCTCCTAGAAATGGGAGGCACCACCTTTCCCAAAAACCTCTTGGCTACCTGTGTCCCTTTCTCAGGGCAGTCCCCCTGCCCAGACCCTCCCCCGCCAGAGACCTTCTTCCTTCTGCTCCTTGGTCTGTCCTATGTCCCTTCCCCCACTCAGCCCTTGGTCCCCCTTCATCCTGGATCCCTGAGGGTGGTCTGTCCTGGGGCCACTCTCCCCCAGGGGCTACCAGAGAGGCCTCTCAGACCAAGCTCTGGGTACACTCAGTTCAGAACTCTTCAAAGGCTTCCCAGGGCCTGCAAGATAAACTCCAGACTCTCCGGCCTGCCTTCCAAGTCCCTCTGCCCGAATCTGTCTGCCCAGTCTTGTCTTTGACTTCACTCTCTCCTTGGAAACCTTCCGCTCCTGCCCAGCCGCTTGCTGCTTCCTAAACTTCAGGTCCTGCATTGTCATCTTGCCTGTCTCTCCGTCTCAGAGGGGCTTGCTCTTCCCTGCACGTGTCCTGCCTCTTGTTGGTCATCTTCCCTGGATTGAGACTGGGCCTCCCTCCCCTGCCGTGCAGGCTCTTACTGGGTTCCTTTTCTCGGCAAGCCTCCTTGGACTGGGTCAGGCCCCTTCCTCGTGCTCCCACCAGGGGCTACTCGAGCCCACCTCTGCCAAAGCCAGCATGGTCTCCTCCCACTGGACTGTAACGTCCTCGGGGACAAGGATGCCTCTGATTCTCTCCTAAGTGATCCCCCTCACCCAAGTCCTGGTACCTGTAGCTTTTGCTTTGTCAATGTTATCAAATTGCACAGGGTGGCGAGGGCAGGGTAAGCATCCCCAACCTGTATCCCATGACCTTTGCCCCCTGAACAGGATGGTGACTGCAAGTACCAGCCCAGTAAGGCCATTGCTTTTGTCAAGGACGTAGCCAACATCACACTGGTGAGTACCAACCCTTCCTTGCGATGGGGAACACATTCTGATCAGGAGGCAGCCTCCACTGCCGTCGGATGGCCAAGGGGCACAGCACGGCAGCCTTTCTGGGCAGCACATCCCTTTGATTGAAAAGTTTTTGATTATCAGTGAATGTTAGTCACCGTGATGGCAGCAGGGTGTAGGACAGAAGGGATAGAGCAGGAGTCGGCAGTCAGATGCTCTGGTCCTGGCCCAAGTCTGCACAAGTCTTCATTCTTTCTTATCTTTAATTTTTGGCTGCACTGGGTCTTCATTGCTGCACTGGCTTTCTCCAGTTGCAGTGTGTGGGATTCTCATTGCAGTGGCTTCTCTTATTGCAGAGCACGGGCTTCAGTAGTTGCAGCATGTGGGTTCAGCAGTTGTGGTGCTCGGGCTTAGTTTTCGTTGCTCCATGGCACGTGGGACCATGGATTGGACTTGTATCCCCTGTGTTATTAGGCAGATTCTTAACTACTGGATGACCAAGGAAGTCCCAATATTAAACACTTTAAATTACAGTCACTCAAAGATTACTTGTACTTAACAGTGAAATGATATACATGGATCTGTGGCTATGCATTTGGTTCACTTTTTTTTCAAATTCACTTGTTTGGCTGCGCTGCGTCTTCATTGCTGTGCGCGGGCTTTCTCCAGTTTCAGCGACCGGGGGCTACTCTTTGTTGTGGTGCACGGGCTTCTCATTGCAGTGGCTTCTCTTGTTATGCAGCACAGGCTCTAGGTGCACCAGCCTCAGCAGTTGCAGAACACAAACTCAGTAGTTGTGGTGCATTGGGCTTAATTGCTCCATCACATGTGGTATCTTCCTGAACCAGGGATTGAACCCATGTCCCCTGCATTGGCAGGTGGATTAACCCCTGGGCCACTAGGGAGTCCCACAGTAGCTTCCATCTAATCGAAGTACATGCATGCACTCGGCACTAGTGGCAAGAGCTTATGGAGTGTTCACTTCAGTTCAGTCACTCAGTCGTGTCCAACTCTGCGACCCCATGGACTACAGCGTGCCAGGCTTCCCTGTCCATCACCAACTCCTGGAGCTTGCTTAAACTCATGTCCTTCGAACCAGTGATGCCATCCAGCCATCTCATCCTCTGTTGTTCCCTTCTCCTCCTGCCCTCAATCTTTCCAAGCATCAGGGTCTTTGCCAATGAGTCAATTCTTCACATCAGGTGGCCAAAGTATTGGAGTTTCAGCCTCAGCATCAGTCCTTCCAATGGATATTCAGAGTTGATTTCCTTTAGGATTGACTGGTTGGATCTCCTTGCAGTCCAAGGGACTCTCAAGAGTCTTCTCCAACACCACAGTTCAAAAGCATCAATTCTTCAGCAATCAGCTTTCTTTATAGTCCAACTCTCACATGCCTACATGACTACTGGAAAAACCATAGCTTTGACTAGATGGACCTTTGTCGACAAATTATGTCTCTGGTTTTCAATATGCTGTCCAAATTGGTCATAGCTTTTTTCCAAGGAGCAAGTGTCTTTTAATTTCATGGTTGTAGTCACCATCTGCAGTGACTTTGGAGTCCAAGAAAATAAAGCCTGTCACTGTTCCCATTTTTCCCCATCTATTTGCCATGAAGTGATGGGATCAGATGCCATGATCTTCATTTTTTGAATGTTGAGTTTTAAGCCAGCTTTTTCAGTCTCCTCTTTCACTTTCATCAAGATGCTCTTTAGTTCCTCTTTGCTTTCTGCCATAAGGAGTGTACTGACCACTTAACTTGTGTTATCTCCTTTAGACTCAAGACAACCTTAGGAGATAAGGGTCATTATTGCCTTCATTTTATAGATGAAGAAAGGTTCAGAGTGGTTAAGTAACTTGACCAGGGCTGCAGAACTAGAAGTGTAAGCTGGACTGAAACAGAGATCATGGCATTCCAGAACCTTTAATTGGGATGTTTCTGACTATGATACATTTATCTTGAGAAAACAGCTGGTTTCTCTTAGACACACTCACCAGGGGCTGACCCACTCTGGCCCATTTGAAGCCCATTAAGAGGTGGATTGGGGGTCAATCCAATCCCTTTTGCCTGGTGCCCAAGAGAAACTTGTCTGTGACACATGCAGGCCCTGAGGAGCAGGCCAGCATGGGCATCCAGCCCTCCTTGGCCATGAGAATGGCCAGCCCCATGACACCCACCACCTCTTGGTGGGCAGGCTACTCTAGGTGAGCAGGACCCCAGCATCCTCAGGGGAGGAGGGGCATGTGGTCTCACCAGCCCTGACAAGGCCTTTGCTGAGCACAAGGAAGGAAGCAGCTTGCTTTCCAGGCAGTCATTTGCCCTTTGCAGCCAGGTCTCTGCCCCTTCTCCAGGGAGAGAGGACTGAGGAAGGCTGGTGCCCTGACCTCTTCAGCCTGCCCCTCCTTCAGCAGAGCCCTGGCCTCAGCTCTTCCTTATTTCAACTCCCCAAGGTCTCTAGCCAGGGGAATGGCCTCCTCAGCTCATGGTAACCCAGTGGTTCCCAGCACAGATGCTTTAAGAAATCCTGCCTTGGACCCACCCCAGAGATGCTAACATTATTGTCTGGGGTGCAGCTTGGGCATTGGGATTTTTTTTAAAGCCCCCCAGGTAATTCTAGGGGCTTCCCAGGTGGTGCAGTGGTAAAGAATTCGCCTGCCAGTGCAGGAGACTCTGTTTCGATCCCTGGATCAGGAAGATCCCCTGGAGGAGGAAATGGTTACCCACACCAGCATGGGTTACAGTCCATGGGGTCGCAAAGAGTCCGATGCGACTGAGACTGAGCACAAGCACACTGGTTCCAACTGCTGCTGTCTGCCCCTAGGAAGCCCCGGACTTCCTCCCACTGCCCCACCCCGACCCCAAGCTGGCGGGGCTGAGTCCTTCTTAGGCACACAGTCCTTTGCCAGGTCTTCTTGTTTCTACCGCCATCTGAGCCTTGTCTGCTCACGGACTTCTAACCCTGGCGTTCTACCAAAAACAGCAATGAAAGCTCCTTAGACTAGATTTGTGGGTGCAGGGGTCCTGGGGATGGGAACAGGGGAGTCCCACTCACCTCTGCACCCCTGGGAGCTCACGGGAGGGCTGTGGCATGTGGTTGTGAGTGAGAGAGTGAATGAGTCCCCACTGCACCCTGTGCTCAAACCCAAAGGGTGCAGGATTCTCTTGGAGCGAAGCAGGGAGGCCCAGCAAGGTCCAGGGAGGTCATAAAGGGAGGCAGGGTTTCAGGGGAGGGGCCGTAAGCAAATAGAAAACACAAAGGATCCTGGCCATTCACTCACAAGAGGGCTGTGCTGTGCTTAATCATTGTCGTGTCTGACTCTGCAACCATATGGACTATAGCCCACCAGGCTCCTCTGTCCATGGGATTTTCCAGACAAGAGTACTGGTGTGGGTTGCCAATTCCTCCACAGGGAATCTTCCCAACTCAGATCAAACCCATGTTTCTTTCATCTCCTGCATTGGCAGGCAGGTTTTCTACCACTGCACCACCTGGCAGGGGACCCACACCAGCTCCCAGTGTCCAGGGCAGGCTCTGCTTATAAGGAAGGGCAGTTCCCCTTTGGTGGCAGCTTTTTGGTCTAAAACACCCTTCTCTTCCCTCCTCTGTGCCTGTTACCTACTTTGGAGCAAAGGACCACATTTCTCCCGTGGGGTGGGGAAGTGGCAGGGGCCAGTGTGTCCACCTGTCTGCCCCTCTGTCCACAGAATGATGAGGAGGCGATGGTAGAGGCCGTGGCCCTACACAACCCCGTGAGCTTCGCCTTCGAGGTGACTGCTGACTTTATGATGTACAGAAAGGGCATCTACTCCAGGTGAGCAGGACCCCAGCATCCTCAGGGGAGAAGGGGCATGTGGGTTCCCCATGGCCGGGCCCGGGACTCAGTCTGGGTCTGACCGTTTCTCCACCCATGCCACGTTTGCTGACCTATCACATCGCCCTGCAGCCCTGAGGGTCAGGATCCCCAGTCCCCGAGTTGAGGAGGAGGAGAGGAGTCACACAGTGGGTCCGGGGCCCCTGTTTGAGCCCAGAGCTCCCCCTCGCTCAGCCAAAGAGCCGCCTCTGGTGATAAACACCCATGGTCAAAGCTGTGAAGATATGAAACAGGGAAGGGAAACCAGCTGCTCCCAGATGCAGAATCCCGTGCTGAAGGGTCATCGAGGAGTTCTCTAGGGTGGGCTTCCTCTCATCCATTCCTCTTGCCTGTTTTACAATGAGAGTCAGTGCAGCCACTTCCGGTCGCTGCCCGCCATCTCCTCAATGGCCTCGATTGCAGTCTGGCCAGTCCTAAATGCGAGCGTGTTCCAGGACTTTCTCCTCTGCCCTCTTCTCACATATGCCTTGAACTCCACGGCCAACTGTTTGCTGAGTCTCCAAGCCCCCTTCCACCAGCGGGCCTCTTGAGCATTAGACCGAGAGGCAAGGGCCTCCCTACCACATGAAGCTGGACGGCCCACAGGGACCTCAGATCCTGCCTGTCTCCTCCCCCTTATCAGATGCTGCCCCATGATCGCTGCTCAGAAACATGTTGTCCTCTCTCCCACTGCATCTCTCCTCACCATCGCCTCCTTACTGCTTTGTTCTTGTGCCCCCGCTAATGGTCCATCCTCCACCCACAGCCAGCCAGCTTCTGAACACCCTTCTCGCCACACCACTTCTGCACACACACACCCACTGTCCCATGTCTTAGCTTGGCTCGGGGAGCCTCTATCATCTGTCCTTCTTTCTCCAAGTTCAAATCCCATCAAAGACACCCACGTCCTCCCTGTTCCACCCTGCTCCTCTGCCCATGGAATTTCCCAGGGAAGAATACCACAGCAGGGTGTCATTTTCTACTCCACTGAGCACCCACCTTCCCAGGGAAGCCTTCCTTGTCCCTACACCCTGCCCGTTCTGTTCCCACTTGGTCGGGTCCGTTTCCCTTGGGCTCTTGTCAGCCCCCTAGTTGTCACTGTATAGAACCAGCCTCTTTGCCTGCCTGCTCCCTGCCAAAGGGAGCTTCCTAGATCCAGGAGCACAGTTGGGCATGCTGCTGGTGTCCCACACCTTGCCTTCCCCAGGCCTGACACGTATCAACAGCTCAGTTACACACTGGTTGAATGATTGCATGGCCACTGCAGCTCGTCCGCTTGAACACTTCTCTTGCCCTGTGACTAAACCAACGTTAATTCACCACCTTCAGTGCCTCCCAGTCCCCACTCTGGAAAACAATGCTCTAAATCACTTGCTGGGTGTGACTGAATCATATTTTATCCTTTCATCCTTTTTTTGGCCACGTGGCATGTGGGATCTTAGGTTCCCGATCAGGGATCAAACCCACACCCCTTGCACTGGAAGCACAGCATCTCAACCACTGGACTACCAGAGAAATCCCACCCTTTCTGTATTTTCAAGCCTTTATTTTCCTTTTCCAGTACTTCCTGTCATAAGACTCCAGATAAAGTAAACCACGCAGTGCTGGCTGTTGGGTACGGAGAAGAGAAAGGGATACCTTACTGGATCGTGAAGAATTCTTGGGGCCCTAACTGGGGAATGAAGGGGTAAGCAGCTTCTAGGTCCCATGTACTGAGAGGGAGGCCTGAGTGCCCAGGTCTGGGGGGCCCTCGGTGGGAGGGAGTGTGTGTGTCTCTTCCGCCTCAGTGTGGCTTCCGAGAAGGGGCTGCTCAACAGCCTTAGCCCAGGCCAAAAAGAGGGGAATTTGAGGATGTAACCTTCACACCCTCAAGAACCCTCCAGCAGACCCTCTCCCATCCCAGACCCCAGATTATAATGACTGTCTATCCAGGCACAGGAGGCCGTTTGGTTCAGTGGGTTCTGTGACCACCGCTAGGAGACAGTCCACAACACAGGGCCCAGCTGGGACTCAGCCATGTCTGGGAGGCCCTGAGGGAGAGAAACGAAAGGAACAAGTTTACCGATGGTGGACAGCCCCTCCTTCTAGAAGGGGCTTCAGTCAGGTGGCCTGGGGACATATCTCAATGTGACTTTGTGTCTCTCTAAGTCTCAGACTTGATGTCCTCATCTGAGGAGGGGTCCCCAACATGAGGCCAACTAGGTGAGGCTGAGAAGGGGGCCCTCAGGAGATTCTGGAGAGAAGTGAAGCAGGGATAGAATAATGGGACAGAGTTCATGTGGTGGCCAAGTCAGGTTTCCTGGAGACCAGAAAACCCAGCGCTACTCTTTTGTGAATAAATGGGAGGGCCTAGCCCCTGGAGTCAGAAATTGGCCAGGCCTCAGCCCCTCCCTCTGCCCAGGTACTTCCTCATTGAGCGCGGGAAGAACATGTGCGGCCTTGCGGCCTGTGCCTCCTTCCCTATCCCCCTGGTGTGAGCCCCGGCGGCAATGACGGGTCAGTGGAGAAAGCGAGGACCAGGCAGTCGGGGGCCCAAGATCCTGCCCTGGAGGACGTGTTGGGAGACCACCCCTAACCCGTGGCCCTGCACTCTGCCTGGAAACCCAGAGAAAACTGGGAGGTGAATCCCACGGAGCAACAAGCCTGCCCACGTCTTCTGCTGCAGAGGTCACCACCAGCCGCGTGCCTTACACGTGGTTTCTCATTGATCAACCCCTTGTGGACAAGGAATATTCTTTCTTCCCAGAAGGGCTGCATTTCACATTGGGGAGAAGCTCCACTGTCTCTTCTGTGGTCTTTAATAAACCTGCAGTGGGCACCTCCTGAGCCAGGTCTGTGCTGTGGGCTGGGGTCTGGGTCTGTCTCCAGGCCGTCTCCTAAGACACAGGCACCCGGGGGTGGCTGGCTCTCTGGCTGGAAGGATGGCATGCAAGGGTGCTGGTGCAGCTATCTCCCAGGTGGGGGGCCCTGGATGAAAGAGCAGGTTTGCTTGATGTTTTGAGCATGTGGGGAGGGAGGAGGAAATACACCAGGCTCTGGCAGAGAGTGACCTCAACCCACAGGATCGGTTAGGAAGCCTTACTCTCCTCGTGGCTTTCCCATGCTCAGCTTCCTGCTCCCGGCTCACCTGCCCCACCCCTTGGGATGGCCCCTATGTCTCCCTTACCAGCCCCTTCCTTCCCCTGATCCTCCTGCCACATCCACCATCCCAACGTGTGTCTGTGGAGCCTCTAGCCCCTGGGGAGCAGGGTCTGCAGCATGAGTTGGTGCTGTTTGTCCTATAGGACACACTTTCCTAACAAGAAAAGCTTTCCAGACTTCCCTGGCAGTTCAGTGATTAAGACTGCACTCCCAATGCAGAGTCGTGGGTTCAAGCCCTGGTGGGGGAACAAAGATCCCCCATGCTGCCTGGAGAGCGGAAAAAAAAAAAAAAGCTTTCATGTAATTTACAGCAGCTGTATTCATAATTACCCAAATGTGGAAATAACCACGTTCATCATATGACAGAAATGAAGAAAATGTGGTCTATGCATATGACGGAATGTTGTTCAGACATAAAAGGGAAGGAAGTTCTGATATAGGCTATCACAGGGATAAACTCCAGAAACACTACAGTGTGTCAGTGAGAGAACACAGGTTGTGTAATTCCATCCACCTACGATGTCCAAAGCTGGTAAACCCACAGAATCAGAAGGCAGACTGGTGATTGCCAACAGCTGAGGAGGAGGATGGAGACACTGCTTATGGGTCTGGGCTTGCTTTTGGGGGCCTTGAAAATATTCTGCAGTTATCGATGGTGGTGGCTTGCACAACCCAATGAATATACTTAAATGCACTGAGTTTTATACTTTCACAGGGTGAATTTTATGGTATGTGAATTTTTTTTTTTTTTTGGCTGCACCAAGTGGAATGTGGGATCTTAGTTCCCCAACCAGGGATTAAACCAGTGCCCCCTGCAGTGGAAGTGCAGAGTTCTAAACACTGGACCACCAAGGAAGTCCCTGAATTGTTTCTTCTTAAGAAAAGCCTGTCTAGGGTTGTGTGTTGTGTGGTATTTCCAAGGGAGGCGACCCATGTAGCTAGGTACTGGCTCTGCACCCAAGAAACCAGGCCCTTCAGAGATGAGAGTTCTGCACTGAGCTGACTGGGCTTATTTAATGAGAAACAGTGAAGGCATTCCACGTAAAGGGCAGAAGATGTCAAGAGCTCAGGAGAGGCAGAGAGCATGGCGGGGCAGCTCTGTGTGGAGGCCTGTATGTGGCAGGGAGTCGAGTCTGGGAAGTAAGAGGAGGGAAACACCACACCAGTGAATCTGGAAAACCCAGAGAGTGACAGGCTCCTGTACGCCCTCCTGTACCCCTATGAGTCCCTGAGGTTTTACTGGAAGGATACTTATGTTCACCCACGCCCCCTCCCCAGGACCATGTGACCTAGGCCTGTGGATGACACGCTTCACCCTCCCAGCCATGGTGACTGGTCCAGGGATCAGCACAGGGCTCAAGATGGGTCAGTCAGAAGCAGTGAACGTGGGATTTTGTGGGAAGCATCAGAAAGGCTCTTCTGGGTGATCACTTTGTAACATATAAAAATATTACAGCAGCCTGCTGTACATCTGGAACTAACACAGTGTTAGTCTAATACAGGTCAGTTATACTTTAAGTTAAAAACCAAGAGGGTTTAGAAATGGATTCTTCCCTAGAGCCGCCAGAATGAATGCAGCCTGCTGAAAACTGATTTTAGTTTCAGTGAGAGTGACCTCCCAAACTGTCAATAATGAATGTGTGTGTGGCGCCTTAAGCCAAAAAAGGGGGCAGGGCAGAGTGGGGCATCTTCCCTGGGTGACCAAGTTACTAAGACATAGCTTACAGCCTCCTGTTTGGCCACTCTGCTGAAATGTGAAAATGCCAAAATTGAAAATGAAGCCAAAATAGAGGAAAGCAGGGTCAAGAGATGAAATATTCCAGAGAACACAGTTTAAGCATCTGGATCAATGCCTGAAGCCTTTCCAGAGAGTTCTCAGTTACATAAGCCAATGAACTCTGAGCTACTTCTGAGTTACAACTATCATTTCCAACTAAAACCACCCTGATGAATGCAGTAGGCTATGTTCAGACAAATATAGCTGTGTGTACTCAAGACCTAGAAACGGCAAGACACGTGAACTGTGGAACACCAGGGCCCACGCTTGCCACCATCAACATTAAGTAAACAAGGCCTCTCCCTCCAAGAACAGGCCTGTTGATGAGTGAGATAACTCAGGTGGCATTTGTAGGAGCCAGTGTCACATCTGGCTCTTAGTGCTCAGAAGAGGGTTATCTCCGCTCATATTCCCAAGCGTGCAAGTCAGGTCTAGGAGCTACATTCACAAGCCCACAGGCTTCCAACCAGGTCATCTTTTCGCCTCTCTTAAGACAGCCAAGAACCACCCCGCCAGTTCTCACGTGCAACTGTTGTGAAGGTTCCACCTGTGCAGATCACCTCGTGATTATTAAGCACCCGCTGCAGGCCAGGCTCCGTGCTGGGGCTTCAGTCACCCAACTCCACTCAGTTCCTCCCTCCTTGGCAGACAAGCCTTTCGTAAACTCTCCTCCAACTACCCCACGGAGTGGCCCTTTTCTCATGCACGGATGCTGGCTGGTATTAATACAAGGGGGTATCTGAAGGGTAGCACCATCTACTTTCTATGATTCTTGGTGTATATATTTTTAACATATTAAAGTAACTATTCTAACATCAAGTGATAGAGAATTTGAGTCTAAGCTAGAGACAGAGAACGGATGTTCACTATTACAGGAGAAACCCTTGGCTATGACTATGTGAGATTAAGAGCAGCAAGCTATTCCAGGTGGGGAAAGGGGTTTACTGTGTGAGCTTTAGCAGAGACTGTGAGGTTCAGCAAAGACTGCCTCTCTCTGGATTCCAGGGGGCAGGGTGGACCAGTCTGCACAGGAAACCAGAGGATGAAATTGGGGACAGCCATGGGGGTAGTCTGGGATGGCCCTGAAGCAGGCACATGGCAGGAAAGACCCTGAAGGGGACACCACCCCGCCCCCTGCAGAAAGGCAGAGAGACCCTGGTGGCTGGCCCAGATTAGAATCAAAAGGTTCAAGGGAACAGCTGACAGAAGCCTGCAAGGATCCTGGCAGATGTCCTGCTCCAGGGAAGGCAGGCTGAACAAGTGACAGCCAAGGGGAGCAGTTCCAGGGCCGAGTGGGGTGGCCCCACAGCCCTATGCATGTGTCCCCAGAGCACAGGCAGGCCAACGGACTTTCGTCAGCAACACTGTGATCACCACAATTAGTGTGGTGTCCCAGTCCAGCTTGGGAAAAACTGACCTTTGGAATTCTCTTGACATTTAGGGGATGGGTGATCAAAGAGGAAGGCATTGATGTAAGATTCATCACTTATGGACATAAAGGCCTGAGCATCACTGGAAAAGTAAAGATGAAAGAGCATGTCCCAAGCTAGTGACACAGGTCCTACCAGGAACCTCTGGGGTCCCAGACCAACACGCCCATAGGGGCATCTTTGTGTCTCCAGCTCTGGCACCAGGAAAGGTAGGATGATCTGGTCCCTGAATAAAAGCACAGCGCAGTCTCCTACCCATGCACATGGTGGAAAGCATGTGGTCTTTCCTGTGTATGCTCACAAAAGGGGTGGGACGGGGTGGGGACATCAATGCCACCCTAATGCCACCATTGCCAGACCCACAGGACGACAAGCTCAGATCAGAGCTACGGTTCTGCCCATGGTTAACTACATGCTAGAGAACATCAGATAAAGGACACACCAAGCCCTCAGGTTTGTCTAACCTCCATCACTCCCAGACCCAACACCCTGAGGCCCACCTCCACCCCAACCCCTCCCAGAGGCAGGAGACATCCCCCAGGCTCAGCTGCCCTCCAGTCTCCCCCAAGACTGCATGACAAAGCACATCCATCTGTTCTTCTGAGACCATCCACCCATCTTTCATTTCTTCTTCCTCATTTTCAATTCCTACTTTTCTATTTATTCTCAACATTTAAGTGTTGCAACATGAATAAAGCAATACTTAAGACTATTTCAGTTTGGTTTTTTTGCACCTTTCCCAAACCAGATTCTCCTGAGGGTGCTGGGACCAGCCCAGCCATCTGACAACTGACAACAATAAGCTATCGAGACCACAGGACGGCAGGGCCCCTCGGGGCTCATCTGTCCCCTTGGCCCTGGCCCCAGTGAAACAAGTCGTGTCTGTCTGTACACAAGAAAAGATACAGGAGGACCTGCACCACATGGCTAACAGCATTTAACTCGGAATGGTTGTGAAGAAGAATCAAAACTGTCAATCTGGGTCGACTTTCCTTCAGCAAGGCACATACATCTTTGTAACTAAAGTCCTGGGGCTGTTAATTGCATCCCTCTCCAATTCCGGTGTTGAGCTAAGAAATAAGCAAAGGCATTGTAGGGACTAAGATACAGTATCTGCTTTATTGCCAGACCTCACAGCCAAGGGGGCACTTTACCCACCTGCCTTCCCCCCAGGCTGCACTACAAACGCAGGGGTGCGGGAGGTCAGGGCGCACAGTGGACTTCCGAGCTACCTGAGCATGATGGTGGGGTTTAAGAGAGGGCCAGAGCCAGCTGGAATAATGACCTTCTTGCCACTTTGGACAAATCAAGACAAACATGAAAGACATGATCATGTGTCACAGGGGACTGAGGGGTGAGGGAGGCACAGCTCTTCTGCCCAAAACTGCCCAAGTGGGTCATACCAGTTGGCAACACCTCTTACGTTCTATGGATAAAGAAGCTTCCCCTTAGAATTGAATTTAAGGAGTTGTGTTTTTTCCCCAAAGCTGTTTAGGAAGTCTACATGACCTGTGTATCTGTCGCCCTCCGGTGAGCCCCCTGAAGAGGTCCTGCTCCCCTCTCCTTATTCTGAGGGTTTGCCAGAGAAAGAGAGAAGGGAGGCTCCCCAATACTCTTCACTGCACATGAGCCATTTAAAACCCTCTTGAGTTCAACCAATTAGCTTAATATTTGGCTCCTAGATCAGTGTGAACTTGACCTGGCCTACCTTTTTCAAAACAGTGCCCTATTTCTGGACAGAGAATACTGTTAACCCTCTCCATCTGCTGCCCCCTCCAATAAATTAGTGTATAATCAAATCTCTAGTCCAGCTTTTCTCACATAGGATCTTGCACTGAGACTTAAAAATGCAATTATTTTTACTTTCAAATGATTCAGAGAAATAAAAGTGATTTTCTGTGGAGAGTGCATGTGTGCACAAAAATGTGACAAAGACACAAGAGGTAAATCTGAGAGGTGAAGAGCACACAAGGAAGTACTCATCTACTACTCTGGGACCTTTCTTGTGGGATTGAATTTGAAGAAGTTGCTAAAACTTTGAAGACGGATGTGTGAACCCCACGCTGAGCCTGCTGGCAGAGAACCTCACCAATCCCCTGGACAATGAAGTCTCCGACGAGTAAAAGAACACGTGAGGTTACTGTGCAAGTGACAGTTGAAAGCTCCCATGCAGAGGCATTCTGGACACCCACACACACCTCTAACCTGCATAGGTGACAGGAAAACCTCAAACCAGCAAAGGTGCCAACCTTCTAAGGTTTCCTGACTCACCAGGGGACGCTGAGGGTGAGCGCCGAGAGGTTCCATGCAGATGGGGCGGTGCAGGGAACCTCGAGGTGTCTGTGCTGACAGTGGTGCTTCCAGGCTGACGAGGTGGCCTTATCAGCAGTGGGGGAACCTCTGCAATTCAGCCTCCAGTCTCAGCCTGTTCTTCCTTTGAGCAAAGTCACATCTGCTGAGCCATCTTTTTGCCAAGCCACAAAGAGGGAAAAAGATCCCAGAGCTGACTGATTCTGTCCCAGGACAACCAGGGTAAAATGAGAGCTATTCTTCATCAAAGAGAGCATGGCAGCCCTCTCCAGTGTTTCTGTATGGAGAATCCATGGACAGAGGAGTTTTGCAGGCTACAGTCCATGAGGTCACAGAGTCAAACATGCCTGATCAACTTAGTACAGCATGCTCCTTCATCACAATGACAACTCACCTGTCAACAGTACATAACCACTATCTGGTATGTTGTGTTAACTTCATTTCTCAGACAAAAACAGACTAAGCCTCAGACAGTGAGTGACGGTCACACAGCTGGGGAAGAACAAAAACAGCTCTGAGCCTAGCTCTCTGCTTAAGCCCAGCTTCTGGCCAGTAGATTCTATGGTTTGTAACCATTCCCAAGAATACCTGGGCACTGGGGCAGGATGGACTGTACAGGGGAACAGAAAGGAAATCATGGGATGCTCCTAGAAGCAGAGATGAGACTTCAAGAACTTCCACAGAACAAAGGTGAGGGAGGTCAAGGAAACACACGTCAAACCCTCTCAAGGAGGTCTGTATTTAAGTTGGGGGAAGGAGCTCAAATTTTAGGCACTGTGAATAATGTTGGTAAACACCTCAAACAATTAGCAAAAGGCTAGCTGTCACACAGCTAAAAACTCCCTCAATGCTCAAAATTTACATTCCATGAAAAGTAGAGAAATAGTCATACAAACTTCTGACTTTTCAGCCAGAATTCAAGACAGCAGACAACCAAAGCTGCTCTGGCGGATGAAGGTAGATACTGAAGACAGATCAGGAAGCCAAACTTCGCATCCCACAGAAAACAAGACAATCACTCACCTCAAAGAAAAATCACTGTCTGAACACAAGAAGACACACACAATACACAAAGGTTCTGTAATGCATCCACACAAGTACACTGCTCCTTGAAATTTAAAGAAAAATTTATTGAAGATCTGAAAAACAATTTCTAAAAGATTAACTTTTCCAGAAAACTGTAGCTACACAATGCATTGCGTCTATCATGTTAAAACGTGCATTAGACACAAATACAAAAACCATGAAACAAGCCACCGTTCTTCAACAATCTGAGCAAAGATAAAATGCCTAAGGAACAACATGGATGGATGACTCGCAAAGGATGGGCTCTTTACTTTAAGCACCATAAAAAAAAGGGGGGGAGCACAAATGTATGAGTGTTCAGTTATATACACTGAATTGAACCTTTGGCACTAGTAATCAGAGCATTCTGTCATATAGCATTAACACATATTATAAAAGTGCGTAGTGTCAAAGGAATAGAAACCACCAGCGTTCAAAAGCAGCTTTGTCAACTAAGCAATAAAACACTCTACAGTATGTCTCTCTGTTGTCCATCACTGAATACACTGGTAGCAACTTTGAAATGAAAAAAAGGAAAGAAAAAAGGAGCTGTAACTCCTTTTATTTTCTCTGTTTAAAATCAAACAGAAAACAAACATCAATTTTGTTATACACGAACATTTCCAAAGTACATTGTTTGTACAAGAGAAGGACTAAGAAACAAAAAAGTGTTTACAGAGATCAAACATGGGTGGGTACACGCGCCTCACACAGCTTTCCGATGGTACTCAGGGGGAGCCACTTCATAATCACTGGCACTAAACAAAGTTGCAGAGTTCTTTGCCAGGTACCTAAAAATGAAATGTTATTCATTACAAGTATGAAGAAGAATTGTATTTTGATCCTAATCTCTTATCAATTACATACAGAAGCCACACAAAGCACTTTAAAATACATATCACAACCATTTAATTAACTCAAATAGGGTTACATACCAGACAACAATGCATAAAAAAGATGGAAGTCTAGAGTTACTCCCCTTATTTCAAAGAAGCAAAAAACAGGAGTCACTAGAATACCAACCTGAGTGCTTGGACCACCCTTAACAGGTGCCATTACCCTGAAAGAGTTAACAGCTAGGGTGTCTTCTTTAGCTCTTTGAAATCCATCATATTACAGATTCAGAAGTTGACAAGTAAATCTCAACTTGAAAGTAACACCATAAAAATCAAAGGGCCCTAAAATGTCAAGTAGTAGAGCACTTTTATTTCATAAAGAAATTGGAGGGAGAGAATATTCATCACTGGTAGAAGACTATAAAAGCTAGTTAATTTCCAAGTTCACACTGATTTTAAAATTAATATACAATACATGGCGCCATTTTAAGAAAATTAAAATACAGAACTATATATAAAGTAAAAACAGAAAACTCTTCTCCCAATACTATGTCCAAGAAATAACTCACTGTTAAGTATGATACATATTTTTCCAAATCTTTTCCAAAGACTGAAAATGTTTCTCTACAAAAAAGAGTACTCATACCAACCTCTATTGCAATCTAATTTTTTAAAATTGACACACCTTGGACATCTTTCTTGATCAGTATATGTAAACCTACCTTATCCATGAATAGCAATTTAATAAACATGCTTGGAGATCTTTGTGCATATAAAGTATTTCTATAGGATAAGTTCCCAGAAGCCTAACTGCCGATCATTTAAAATGTTTATATATATTACCAAAGTGCCCTCCAGCAAACTGTAAAAATCAGGATTGCACTTTCCATTTTCCCAAAAATATAAGCCATCCCTAGTTCATCCCCAAAATAACGAGACATTTTAAATACGCTAAACATATATTCTGTTTTACTTTAGTTCTATTATAGTATCTACAGTGCTAATCTATCAAGAGTAATTTGCAGTACACTAAATAAATTCATGTTTTTAATTTCAAGCATTAATTTTTAGACTTACTTTAGGAAATCGTGAAGATAATTCAGTAATAAAGCAAGACTCTTCTCATCCAGAGGTGTATAGGCCAACATTGCTCCAATTCGTACTATTTAAAAAGAATGAAGTCAAAGTTA
Organism: Bos mutus; assembly: GCF_027580195.1. Classification (NCBI taxonomy): domain Eukaryota; kingdom Metazoa; phylum Chordata; class Mammalia; order Artiodactyla; family Bovidae; genus Bos; species Bos mutus. The sequence goes on along the minus strand of NC_091637.1, from coordinate 24,457,138 downwards.
CATCCAAGGTAGCATTATGAGAATATACTTTAATTATGTAAGCAAATGCAACCATCACTAATTTCCTTAAGGCATATGATTTTAGAAACTGACTTTAGATTTTAATATATATGAAATAGAAGTTCAAATTCGAATTAAACAGTCTTTTAGAATGTTATTTTACGTTACCTCTTAATATAAATCAGGAAAGACAAAAATATCAAAGGCCCCAGGCGAAAAAGTAAAACTATTTTCTAAAAGGGATCATTACCAAACAGTCTCAGGAGATGTGGCGCCCCGTACACCTGGGACATGGGTGCATCAGGGTGGTCCGCAAGGATCTCAGCGTACTGCGGCCTCTCAAATTTGTAGAGCAGTTGAGTGCCCAGCATCACATTGAAGTACTCCTTTATCCCAGCCACAACCTCATTGACTGCATACTCCCTGACAAGGGAACAAAAGTATCTACCTTCAGAGCAGGTCACTGAATGAATTGAGAGATGAAGATTCAGTCAACCAACATGAGGGTAAGAAATTAAATGCTAAACCAATGACAATGAACCTCTGCTAAACGAGAGATTTAATAAGAGGTAAGAAATCAATTCAAAAAAACAAACTACTGGTGAGCACACTACAACACACAGGTAGGGATGGATTTTAGTTTTCACATTTACAAACAGTTGTATTTTAAATGGTTATACACATAGTTATATAGATTAGCTTTTTCAATGTCACCTGGAACACTTACTGACTTGGCCCTTTAATAAATGTTTACCAGCTAAACCTTATCTGTAACCAATGAAATTCTATTTTGCTAGTTTCTGATGGTATTGTTTTAAAGTACATATTTCAGATAATTTATTCAGAAATAATGTTTAAAATGTCTTTGGTATACTTCAAAGATGTATGTATTTTCTTACTTATTATCTGTGTTTCCTCGAGATTTCTTGTAATTTGCATAATCCTCTAGAATAGAATCCACGTTCTTCTTGGCAGGAAGATAGAAGAGCTTTGAAAACAAAAATACACTTGAATACTAACATTCTTTTTCAAAGAAAAAGTACACTGGAAAAGTTTTAATGCAATGAAAGATCACCTAATAGTATTACCAAAAAGAAAAGGGCACTGTTCAGCACTTAAAACATGGATCATGTGGCTGAGGAACTAAAAATTTAATTCAACAGCCAAATGTAGCTAGTGGCTGCCACAATGGACAGATAAACTCTCACTACATGTGGAGTACACCTGCACATAAATTCACCTCTGACGTGTTATCAAGTCACTACGCATCATTCTGCCTGTAACACTTAGCTTAATACACTCTTTATCTTCACATCAAGGTTGGGACCCAGTGTTCCATTAAACATAAAAACTAAAACACAAAAAGCTGCCAAAAACAGTAAGTGGGAGAAGGGAGCTAAACCTAGCCATTTAGCTTCAGAGACAGATCAAGACTCAAAGTCCACATATTGCACAGCCTATGACTGATGCCCATCCCACACAGTCCCCATTTCTCCCCTACCCCTGTTTTTCTATTTTAAGAAATTGATTCTTCTGTCCTAGGAGCTTGATCAGCTTCAGGTTCCTTTGGAAATCACAAATACCTGCAGGAAGTAGTGTGTGCTTCCTATTTCTACTTTCCATTAGCAGCACTGTATGTAATGATGTCCCACTTTCAATGATATTAAACAAGAAATAATATGGTTCTTTTTTTTAATCAATTTTCAGAATGATGTATTCGTGTCCTAGCCACTGCCAACAGTTATCTAAACCTTTGTAAAACTAACTGTAAATGCATGGTCTTTTGTACAGGTACCTTGCTTATTCCTCTCCCAGTCCTTTCTGATAATAAAAGTGCTCAGTCTAGTCCCTGAATTAAAATTCCCATCAGTCATACCTTCGATGTCCAAGTCTACAGCCTTTTCCTTTAGAAAAAAAATTTTACACTAGCAAGACCATTATCATATAGATTACAATCTATGTAACACCAAGTTACCTGTTTTTGCCGGGTAATTAAGTCCCAGTCATCGACAAGCCATGGCTTCAGTTCTTCGGGAATCTTGACTTTTACTTCAACCCTGCTCATGAATGTCTCTTCCTAAACAAAAAGGAATAGTTTCTAAAAGCTTTTCTGAACTTTTACAGGCCCTTGGGATAAATTCTTACTCAGACAGATGGAACTGTGACTTGGAAATAGTGAAATGAATTAAGATCATACAGCTAACTCCTGGGAGAAAAAAATCTTGATAGTCTACTTCATGTGAAGGCTTTTTATTTTAAAGCAAATTTCCCTTCTTCTATAAATGACCTCTCCAACTTGATGCATTTTAACTTAGTATTTTCAAAACTTATTAATTTCAAACAACCACATCTTCAATGATGAAGCCCAAACACGACTATCTTAAAGTTACATCTTTAATGTATAAGATTAAATATATCTTCTAATCTATCAGTAACTGCCTAAAAGTGTCTAATTTTCAGAACATACTGGTGTTTTAATCTCAGCTTCAGAAATGTAAATGGTCAGTTACACTTTTAAAACCTCTTTTCAAATTCATAACTCTGGAGATTATAAATATAATAAATTATAGACATTTAATTCACTTATGTAAAAATCCTAAACTATTATACCCACACATACACACATACACGTATAACTGATAGGCTTTCTTGGCATTTTTCTGTGGATTTATTAAATCAGTAAATCAATTTAATGTGACCTAGTAAGTCAATTCAATCTTAATACCAAAGAACTATTTAGTCTTGTACAAGAACACAGGGCTTAAAACAAACATGTGATGAGTTAGGGATAAAACCTGAAGGAATACATCTAGTGCAACACGTGAAATAAAGATGTATACAAATATATCCTTTATCTAAAAAAGAATATTTTCACTTCAGTAATTAAAGCATGCTATAGCAATGCTTCTGAGAGAGTCAATAGTTCTATGATTATTTTATCCGTACTGTAACAGGACAGACTAAAAATTCTAACACGCTATTATTAACATAAATTTAAGAAAGACTCACATTTTCAACAGTAGGATCTACTCGAGCCCTTTTCTTGCGAGGAGGCTGAGGTGTCTCGCTGGTGCTGCCACCATCTCCATTTCCAGGTGCTGTAAAAATTTGGGGGTAAGGAAGGGAGATTGTTAGCTTAATGAGTAACTCTTTACTCCTTGACCCGTCCATTATATAGATTACTTAAATCTACATTGAAGAATCATATTCCTACCAAAAATATACCTCTCATGAACAGCTCAACCAAACATCTAGTACAAAGCAATATTTAATATTACCATCTATTTCTAAAATATAGTTATCTCAGGGTCAGTCATTAAAGAAAACAAAAACAATAAATGCTTATGTTTCTCTACAGTAGAAAGGATGTCAGTTCTCTATGGCTATGTACCTAATTCTGTAACACTGCTGTGACTCATGAGACCATCAACATATGCTTACTCTAAAACTTCGTAACTTAAAATTTAACAATGAATTCAAAATGCAAATGTTATAAACACAAATTAATTAATTCAAACAGTTAATATACTTACTCTTCTGTTTGTTCTTTTTTGTCTTCCTGAAAGGAAAAAAGAAAAAAGCTAATTATCACTATCGTCTCTGGTTTAAATTCCCTTCTACTAGACTGAGTCCACAGAGAAATACTGCCTTGATGGTAAGATCAGGGATCTTTGCCTGATCTTATTTCCTGCATATTCTTATTTACTACTCAAGACTCAAGGACTTTTTTACTGATAGTTGGCTCAATCCACATCTCCCTCTAGACAGCAGAAAAATCAAAACCATATCATGAGATCTTCTCCCAGGGTTTTATTATTTATGTCTATTAATAAGTTTATAGCATGTAAATTATATTAAAAAGAACCTGCTTCATAAAACTATTAGATCAACAAACACAAAAAAGCTCCAAAGATTAAAATATTTTCCCCAATTACTTTGGAACCAGCATAATTTGACATTAGACTTATGTTTCACACTCTCACTGGTCAAATTGTTTCACTTTATTTCTTCTCGAAACTACATTCCTTTCTTTACAACACTAAACACTCTGCTCATCCACAGAACAAAGCCTGTGTCTAGACTATTATGTCTAACAGTAATTTATCTCATGGCTATTTATATATGCACCGACAGTAAATTACTAATCCTGACATAATATCTAATTATTTCTGGAGCACAAGGAAAAAAGTTTATAAAGCCATGATTATAGATTATGCCTGGAGGGACCATCATATTACATCTGAATGTGTTTGCTTTTCTACTTTTAGTATTTATAAATGTTAATTACCTGTGTTTACTCTAAGTTTTCCAAAGATCCAGATCATGGAAATATGTTACCACTTATTAACAAATAAAGCTATGAATCAATCTCAAATAGTAATCCTGGCCAAACCGATCAATTATCTTAACCAAATCAAATATCTTACCAAATCCATTAATCCTTGCCTAATTATCTTCTTACCCCCCAAAATAAAACTGCAAACATTTCAAAATGCACAGTTATCTTCAATACTATCTTTAATTTTTAGGTAGTAAAGTCACACTAGTTAAGGTCTAAAAGCAATAGAATCTAATCTCAAGGAAAAAGATACTTAAAAAGCAAATCTACCCCTCAAATCTCAAAACTTGTACCTTGAGAATCCAATGCTAATGCTTGTAAAAGAAAAACACATTATGTGCACACATGTTTGTTCTAACTTGAATGATTGTAAGGGACTTCCCTGGTGGTTCAGTTGTTAAGACTCAGCACTTCAACTGTACAGGGCAAGAGTTTGATACCTGGTCAGGGAACTAAGATCCCACATGCCACCCAGTACGGCCAAAAAAGTAAAGATTAAACAAAGGAGGGGTTGTGTATGTACTTAACGCCACCCAACTGTACACTTAAAAATGAGTTAAGTGGCAAAAAAAAAATTGCTAAGGAAAATTAAGGAATCAATATGTAATCAGTATGTAGTTTCAATAACCCAACGCCAATGAAGTTCTCATTGGCATTTTTCAAATCACAACAATGTTCCAGTTTCCACTTTCAACAAATTCTAAGTGTATCAAGCTTGAATTTCACAGTGTATAAAATTAAAACAAAGAGCTTCTTACACGTCCAGATTTTTCTGCTGCAGCCCAGCAGTTTTCTTTCCAGGGGCAGCCCCTCGCATCTTCCCCTCTGCATACTGCTCCCTTCAAAAATAATTTCAATGATATATCATCATAAAATATTTATATAGAATTGATAGCTTGATTCCATTTTGAAATTTATATTCAAATTGAAGTTCCAAGGCTATACATATTCTGGTACAAAATTTTTATTAAGTTGGACAAAGAGATAACACATTTACAAAAATCAATTCAAGAAAGGAAGAGTAAAAAGGCTACAAAAGGCCTCTCTGATCACTTGAGATCAAAATCGTAACAGCAGCTGACAGATATCAAGAATCATTTTAAAAGCAGGCAGCCAACATGATTTCTGCTGTGGATTCCATTTCCATAAATTAACTTACAGGCATTTCTCCTATTCATGTTGCAAACAAACTTACTGATTGGCTTTCTGAAGTTCCCTCTGTTTCTGTAAATTGGTATCCACATACTTGAGTACTCTGCTTTCTGGAACCCATTCATCCCAACTGAAAAAGAGAAAAGTTAAAATATCATTCAAAAATATTTCATTAGTATTCAGACTCTGTTCTACAATTTTTTCTTTTAAATCCAAGAGGCAAGAGTTTGGACTTCTCTAAACTAAGGTGATGAACTGGCATTACAAATCCATTCTCAACTAGACTGAAAGTCTAGAGAAAATCTGTACTATAAAATGGTAATATAAACATTCTCAGAAGCAATACCCCAAATCCAAAGTGCCAGAGTCTAAAAGATTATCCAAATCGTTTGTTTAAAATGGCATAAGAGTACAGCATATAACAGCACATAACCTAAGAGCCCCTAAGTAATTATCCTTGCAGAATAAAGGCACCTGAAAAACTTAAAAAAAAAAAAAAAAAGGACAGGAATCCATAATGACTTCTTAAAGAACTAAAACCAGCTGGTTATCTCCGATACAAAATTTCAGAACTCACTGTGCCGTAGTTTCACCTGTATAATGGGATAAACATTATCTATCTCACAGGACTGTTAAGAGAATTAAATAATAGATATAAAAAAAACACTTGAGAGTTTTGATGCATAGAAGATAAACACTCAAGCTCCGTGAGAAACATAATAGGAGGTCTACAAAACTCAATACCACCTACATCAACTCACTTAAGACTAAAGTGTTACAATGGTTATCACTCATTCACAAATGAATTTACCAATTTCCAAGGCAAAATATTCTTGGCTTTCTAAACATCAAAAGGTAGAACCAACCACTCTCTTAAAAATATCTAGTTGGCACTCAGAAAAGCTTCAAAACAAGATTTCAAAAAAAACCTATTCTGCTAAATAAAGCATTCTGGCACTCAGAAAAGTTTCAAAACAAGATTTCAAAAAAAAATTATTTTGATATGAAACTGACTTATATTAATTACTATACAGCAAACTGATTCTATAATAGATTACACACACACACTCCTTTCATAATCTTTTCCATTATGGTTTATCATGAGATATTGAATATAGTTAGTTCCCTGTGCTATACAGTAGGATCTTGTTCAAAACAAGACTTCTGATGTGGCTTTTTTCCCCAAAGAGAAAAAGAATATTTCCTAGGCAGTGCTGAACTTTTTGTGCAAAGTTTTTTTTCCTCCTGCTGATGGAGCTCCTTTAGTGACACAATTAGACTGTATCCTCAAAGTCTTTTATTTAATGACTTCCCACCTTTGACCTCTTATATAAGGTAGCCAAAAGAATAATAAATAATAAAAAGCAACCCTCAACATGATTTCCTAGAGAAAACTTTAAAACATGCATTTACCTAGAGGTCAGGAAGGGGTGGTGTACTGAGGGAGCTCCTTCAGGAACAGGAAAAAGGGCTACAATATCCTCACGTGTCTTCAAAGTTTTTTCAGAGCGCCTGGGCCTCACAGCACTTCTGATACAGACAGCATAGTACAAAGTAATCTCAGTAACTAGGTGTAGAATTCTGCTTACGCTTTATTAAGATTTATTTACAAATGGAATATTTAAATGTCTGTGTCAACAAATAGAGTATCTACTGTGCTTTTGAAGAAGTATATATTTACTGAAGTTTAAGAAAGTTCCAATTTGGAGATTGGGCTTCCAGTGTAGTCTTTTCTAAAAGTATGGTATCTTATAAACCATTTGCAAAATGAGGATCTTATTCCTACTGCTACTTATATCTGTTCCAATTCTCTCTAAAGGGAATTAGCAAACTTTTATTTACTAGAAAGTTCCATATGAGAACCTTGAAAATTCCTTTCCTCTCATAAAAAATGCATCTAAATAAGGACATTGATCTAAAAACAAAGTTTCTTTTAAATGCCAGGCGCTGAAAACAGTTGCTAACCCACAGGAAAATGAAATGATGTCTTTTGCTCTGAGGAACATCACTATTGGGGTAGTATCTGAAGGCCAAACATCCAGAAATTTTTCCATGCAGCTCAAACAAAAAAATTTCAGAACTTTCTAAAGGTAGCTTGTCATTAATTCCCAAAGTCACAATGATCTATGGCATTAACTTACACAGCACTAAATAAAAAACATTCTGTACAAATTTAAAGGCCCCTCTAAATAATTATTAACGATCAATATTACAAATTACATATATTTATCTACATAACAACTACAAAAAACACATCCTCTACAAAGATACAAAAAACTATGCAGCCTATCATTTATTTGTGTTACTAGATACTGTAACAAAGGAAAAAAATTTTCAGGCAATACTATCAAAAAATACAAACTTTTTATGTATTTCTACAATTTAAGTTGGAAATGTCACTTAAAACCCAGTCTTGAAGTTATACACATCTACATGGAATTTAACAGAAAATACTATACATGAAAGCACAAAAGTTGTGTTCACAGCTATTAAGATGTAATCCTAAATTATTTTAAAGTGTACCTGGAGATGGGGCACAGACGTAGTCCATGAATCTGCTGTTTTTCTTTTATTTCCTTTAAAGTTCCCATTCATGATATGCATAAATATTTGCTTTCCTATACAGAATTAAGATTTTCATGATATCTAATACACTCAACTTTACCAGAGTATTTTTATATAAAACCTAAGTGTAATGAAAGACACTGCTGCTAAGTCACTTCAGTCGTGTCTGACTCTGTGCAACCCCATAGACGGCAGCCCACCAGGCTCCCCCGTCCCTGGGATTCTCCAGGCAAGAACACTGGAGTGGATTGCCATTTCCTTCTCCAATGCATGAAAGTGAAAAGTGAAAGTGAAGTCGCTCAGTCGTGTCTGACTCCTAGTGACCCCATGGACTGCAGCCTACCAGGCTCCTCCGTCCATAGGATTTTCCAGGCAAAGAGTACTGGAGTGGGGTGCCACTGCCTTCTCCGAATGAAAGACACAGTTTCAACATTTTTTTTAAAGGGGAAGGGAAAGCTGTAAAATGGAGTTCCAGAAGATAAACGTTCCTGGATATTTCAATTTAGTATTAATCCTGAAATCCCATTTAAAATCAGAGACAAGTTTACTTCTGTTAAGACCAAAGGGATTCAAAGCTCACAGGGTCACTTTGAGTTACTATATTACTGTCATTACTAGGAATATTTTAATTATTAACTGGAAGAAAAAGCAACTTACTGAATGTGCTTCTACACATTTCAGATTTCCACTTTTCTACAGTTATACTAATGGAAGAAACTGATACTATTTCTTAGCTAGAACTACCTTGTGAAAAAATCTTCTAATAAAACTAACTCGCTGGCTAAGGGACTGTGTCAAAGACCACAGAAACAGATCAGTAAATGTCAAAAAAAAAAAAAACCCTTCCAAAACAAAAGTATACATCAAATCGGATGGCATGGCTGAGCTGACATAAAGCTTAAAAAAAAAAAAAAAAACCCTCAAGAACTACTTTTTTTGGTAAGTGCTATCTTTGAAGGACAAAACACCATTAGTAAAATTAAAAACCTCTCAGAGTAAATATTACAAGCTATTCAATTACAAGCACCAAAAATGAGTCAATTGTCAGATGTGGTATTTGTGAGATCCAAGAAAGACCCATCACTGACAGAGCTCCACAAGCTGAATATTCTAGAATGTGTTCAGTCTACAACCATTGTCCATTCCCAGCAACATCAATACATCACTGTTTTTTTTTTTTTTAATAGCTCTTCAGAGTGGAAAACTAGGTTCTGTAATTATATTTCTGTACCTGTGTTATAAACCATATGCTAAAAGTGAACCACATGAATTCACTGTTATTAATTATGCTTTCAAAGTTCAAAACATGATTTGGTCAATACATCCAACCAAATAAAGCAATTTTTAAATCTTTTTCCCCTTCCTTAGTAGAAAAACCCAACTAGTTTTGAGTGTAACTGCTTGAAATATCATTTGTAGTCGCCAAGTCTGTTAATAAGAAAAAAAACTCAAGCTGCCCTAAAATGTACCAAAACTAGAAAATAATCGGGTTAATGACTATTAGACGTTATACGAGAACACAAGAAATAGGCCACAGAATGTAAAACAAAATGGCAGTAAACCCTAATTTCTATTTTCAACATACTACAAAGTTCACCTGCCCCAGTATGTACTTACAGTAAAACTGTACAAAAATTAAAAAGCACAGGCTTCTATCCGTTTATGACACAAAGCCAACTTGTTAACTATAAATAAAAATTGCTTTAAAAAAATCTAATACTCACTTTTTATTCCAACCACTGTAATGGATGAAGTATTTGACTTGTTTATCCTTTATGGCAACTTTTACACACTGAAATAAAAAAGAAAAAAATTTATTCAGAAATAATGGAGGAAAAAAAAAAAGACTACCTGGTTAATTTTGAACTATCCAACACTGTAACTCTTTGGTGGCCAAAATAAACCTAATGAGACTCTTGAAAAGAACACTATTTAAGCCTTTAGACTAGTATTCAAAGTTATACTGCCAAACAGTCATAGTGTCATTTGTTGGGAGTTAGTCCAACAAATCTAAAGAACAGTAAGCACTGGAGGTTACCCTAAACCTTAAATCAGTGGGCTACATAGGCTATCTAAGAACAGCTAATGAAAGTTGTAGTTGTGCTTTCTCAAAGTCCAGCTAGTCAAAAGCTACATTTGGAAAAACAAATTCAGCTCAAGAAAAATATTTACACATTATTTTAAAAGCTCACTAGTTTACACAAGGCAATAAGCTATTCTGCTGATTATCAGCAACAAAGTGACAGATGAAAAACATCTTGTCATCTTGTGTGCTAAGCTGCTTCAGTCGTGTCCAACTCTTCACAACCCTGGGGATCACAGCCCGCCAGGCTTCTCTGTCTATGGGATTCTCCATGGAGGAATACTGGAGTGGGTCGTCATGCCCTTCTCCAGGGGGTCTTCTCAACCCAGGGATCAAACGTTATCTGTCCTGTATTGGCAGGCAGCTTCTTTACTACTAGTGGTACCTGGGAAGCCCCGTGTTCTTCTTAAAAGCAGCCAAACAAATTAAAACTGATTAGTGGAAGTCATTAACCATGAAAAAGCGATGACTATCTGGTTTTGGATTTTAAAAATTTTTATCAGAGGCAAACCAAGAGAACCACAATAGTTGAAGTTACTCCAATTGCCATTTAAAATTGTTCCCTGGTGTGTTTCTGCTGCCAGAGCAGAAAAAGCTGCCAGTTTAGAAGAGCCTGCTAGAAGCTAGTTAACAACAGAAACAACATTCAATGACAGAAATGATCACTGGGACTTAAAACGCATTTATAACTGTATTGGTATTATACCATTAAGATCTATGTACACATACATGAAGTTCTTGACCATCCCATAAATCCAATTTCAGTCATTTTAGAGCTTTAAAAACATACACCTATTATGTATTCAAAATAAGTAAAATGGTTAGCAACACTGACACTTTACAACTGTTAAGACTTTTTCACAGACAAAAACTATTCACCAAGAACATACACAGAAATTGCCTTTACCGTTTATTTTCTTAAAAACAATTATCAAAAATAGTTGACACGGCTTAAATATTTGTGCTAAAAGTTAACAGAAACAAAACACTAAAAACATTAATGCATCATCCAATTTATCTTTGGTTAAATGTAAAATCAGTTTTTATAACCTCTGCGCAACACTGATACACAAAAAAAGGAATGCCCCAGGATTCAAACTTTGCCAATCTAACAAATAAAAGTTAAATGTACTCATTTGAAATGTTAGCTTTACCCTCAACGTAATTTTACTCAGTGCTTACTCAGCATATTATATTTGCCAATAAAATTGACTTTGGCAGTATTTTCTCATAAGTCATTAACTAATAATGCTATTTTGCTTCCATAGTCAAACCTCTACCTTTCCGTTCAAACATTTTCCAACTACTTGCCTTTAGCAGATGGGAAACACGAATGGCAGGATGCTTTATGTGAACCACTGAGCAAGCAGTGAGACAATGATAAAAGAGATGAGGAACTATGAACCTGAAAATCTACGAAAAAGGTAGCTCTCACTAAAGCTACCCATCACTGAAATCTAATTATCAAACCAGTAGTTTCAACTATCAAACCAGTAGTTTCAACTAACTTCTTAAAAGAAAACGGGTTTTGTACCTTTGCTTCATAAAGAAGAGGCCCATGAAAGCACAGCACTCTCTCACCTGTAAAAGGAAAAAACGGGGGAAAAGCACTGTTAGTTGTGATTTCTCTTCATATATAAGAATATTCACATCTAGGAGAGCCATCACCTTTGTACTATGGTGTTCCTCAAAGAACTAATAAGCGAGTGGATAAGGGAATGTATACATCAACACTTCAGATCAAATTTCAAGACAAAAAAACACCTCAGCATTTGATGGAAACAAAAACAATTAAGATATCAATCTATTTAAATCATCAAATCATCTATCACCTGCTAAGCAAATAAAATCTACTATAGCTATCTACTGACAGGGTTGATTTATTTTTCAAGGGCCCAAGCTGACGAAAACAATTAATACAAAAGCACAGATGAAACACATAAATTCTTGTGCAGTGGTCCACTGTGAGGAACCACTGCCTGACGCTAAGTCTATGCCGAACTTAAGTGAAGACAAGCAACAGGGAAACCAGTGACTCCTCTCAAAGTCAGGAATAATAACAGAAATAGGTATGAATCAAAGGCAGTGAGAAGGACAACTAAGCCAAAGTAGAAACAGTTTAAACTTGACTTCCAGCATGGTGGAAGTATTATCCAGAAAAGGAAATGGAGAGGGGGTTTCAGATCAATTCTGGAGTAAGTTACAGTAGCTACAGGACACCCAAACTGGAGCCATCTAGTAAGCAGTTGAGTACACATATCAAGAGAAAGCTGGGCTGGAGCCACTGCTGAATACTGTGGACAAGAATGAGACCACAAGGACAGAGGAAGGTATAGAGCCTACTCCAAAGCACCAAAGATGGGAGACCTGTGTGCCTAATTTTAGTCTTTCTTTAAAAGGCACCCTGAAAATAGCCTTACCAGTGTCTCCCTCCTTTTGGTTGCTGCCACCAAAGACAACCACACTGAGGCTACAGCCCTTTGACATCCATTCTAGCCATCTATCCCTAATATCCCGCTGAAAAAAATATACAGTAAGTTGAGGAATATGACCCAGCAAAACAAGTGCTTAATTTCTCCTGGAAGTGGAAAGACTGTTAATTGGGGAAGGAGCAAACCACTGTCTCACTTTTTTTGAACTTTTCCATCCTTAATAGTATTCAAAATGCAAAGCTAATTTTGCCCAATGCTCTCAAATTCAACGGTGATGAGATTCCAATTCCTCATCCTCTCATTGGTTTTCTTACTAGAAATACTACTCTAATTCCAGCATCAGCCACCCTCCTGACAAGCCAAAAGGTCTTCCCTTCCCCTCCCCTGCCCCAAAAGGTCTTCCCTTCCCCTCCCCTGCCCCCACTATTAGATGCCCAATAGTTTTCTTTACTTTTTGCTTTAACATTTCAAGTGGAAGACCAAGTGCTGTGCAGAACAGCCACTGTGCTGAAAAAATGCTTGTAACATATGTTGCACCATTATTTAACAAGACAAATTTTCCAGTTTAAAAGAGAATCAGGAAAAAAAACTTTCCCATCATTCGTATTTTTACCATTACAGAAGCTCAATTCTTCTGCAGTGTTTTAATATAATTCTGCTAGTGCCAACAGAATATTCCTTTCTCCTTACAAGATATTCTCTTCTAAATAACTCAGTCCTGTCCAACTCTTTGCAATCCCATGGACTGTAGCCCACCAGATTCCTCTGTCCACGGAGATTTTCCACAGACAAGAACACTGGAGTGGAGCCCTTCCTTCTCCAGGGGAGCGTCTCTACCCACGCAGAGAACCCTCAGCTCTCCCGTCTCCTGCACTGGCAGATGGATTCTCTATCACTAGGGTCACCTGGGAAGCCCCAAAATAATAATAATGTCTTAAAAGATGGTTATACAACCCAACTTTGACACAAGAGTAGAAAACATGTCTGCAAAGTGCAAAGACTCTTAGGTAGCTTTCAAAACCACAGAGCTACATTGGCTCCTTTTGTTGTTCAGTTGCTAGGTCGTGTCCGACTCTGAGACCCCATGGACTGCAGCACCGTCAGGCTTCCCTGTTCTTCACCATCTCCCACAGTTTGCGCAAATTCATGTCCACTTAAGTCTGTGATGCTAACTAACCAACTCATCCTCGGCCGCCCTCTTCTCCAATTCACTGCTACAGCAGCATATGGATTGTCCCTCACTCTACCATCCCATCCAGTTTAGAACTAAAGCACTTCCTCCAGAAAGCCATCCTTAACTGTTCCAAGTCTGTGTCATTTTCCTTTGACGTCCTACAGTGAGGATTAATTTTTTTGTGCAATGGACCCTTCAGTCTGGTTAAGTCTTTGGGCCTTTTCTCAGAATGTTTCTACAAACATGTAAAACCGTACTACAAAAGAAACGAACTATATTGAGACAGTTATAAAAACATTTAAAACATCATGTGTTATGGTATTATACGAGCTCCTTAATTGATACAATCAACATTTAGCTGCTGATCCAGGGAACTACCACAATTCTGAAACAACGAAAAGCGTACATTACCTCTGAATTTATCTTCTACAACTTTAATGCTGGGATGTGAAAACATACAGCTAATACTACTGTGGGAGGGTCTTGTTTTGCTTTTCTGTGGGGGAGGAAATCTATAATCATAACTGTAGATTTAATTTTAGTTAGAAAATAGAAGAAACTTTTTCCTGTCCAAGTACAAGGGGTGTTCTGAATTATAAACACCCCAGATCAAGAATCCTTGCTCTAAAACATCTGGTTTAAAAAAAAAGCAATCCACGGTAGTCGTCACGTAGCTTCTCAGAGTGAGAGAAAGCAGGTATTAAGGGCCAGTTACAGGGAAAACATCCGCGGCAATCTTTTAAATATTCCATACTGTTACAATACGCTTGGGTTTTGTATGACTCAAAGTAATTCTAACGCACATCAAAGTTTGAACATCCCTACAATTTTTTGCAGACGTCTCGACATCCGTGGTATCATGTACAACCACAATAATGTGAATGAGGATTTTAAAGTGTTCTTGCTTGCCTTACATAATTTTATGTCCACTCTAGTTTACTGTTAAACCTCCACTATATAAATTAATAGATGCAGTAATTGTGAAAATTACAGAGCTGTCTTCCTCTGGAAATCAGGCTCTCTACAGTCAGCCTTCACGTTGATCAGAGACAATAAAAACTCAACTTTCAAATCACTGTTAATCAATTATTGCAATTAAACCACTGCCGTACGTAAAAGGCTGACATCAAGGCAACGGGTCTTCACATAAATGAGGACGTAACACCGCATTAAGGCAGTTTTTAATTATCGCTTTACAAGCCATCGCACAGCCAAAGCGCGTTCACGTTCCCATAGGACACCGACACTCCGCTTTTCCGAGATCAAAGGGATGCCTTCGGGCGACACAAAGCCGACCAGGACGCTAGCGCTTTTTCCTCTTGTCCCCACCCACCTCCCCGGGGCCAGCGCAGAAAAACCGGTTCCCGATCAGCGGCGGGGGAAGAAGGGGGCGCTCCTCTGCCCTAAAGCGGCGTCTGCGGCCGCGAGCCGGGAATCCGGGCGCCGGCGGCCATGATGCGCCCGCCATCTTGCAGCGGCCATCTTATAACGCAGTTCTCCCGCCCCGAGACGCGAAGCCAACACCCTCCTGCCGCGGCTCCGCGGCTCCACCGCGAGCTACTCGCTCGCGGCTCGAGGTCGCCCCGGAGCGCCAACCCTCGGACGCCCACGCGGACGGGGGAGCCGGAACGGCCGCCGCCGCCTCCCCTCCCCCACGCCACATCACTTCCCCTAACGGCCGCCATGGCGCGCCCGCCGCCTCCCTACAATAGGCTACTTTCTCCGCGCCCTCTTCCTCTCAACGACAACAAACACAGCGCCAAGGCTGTGCCACGAGGCAACGGCTCCCTCTCGCACTCTAACGCCTGCCTAACGATTTCGCCTCCCAAAGGGTTTTTATCCTCACGAAGCACAGAAAAACCTCGCCGCAATGCGCTTTCTCCGCACAAAGTCCTGCCCGCCGCCGCCTCGAGGCACGGCCCTCGCCATCCACGGTCCCCAAATCTCAACCGTCCCGAGACCGCCTCCCTCTCCGGGCCGTTACATGCTTTGTCCCCAGGGGATCAAACTCACCCTCCTGGAATTTAGGCTTCGGGTCCTGCTTCGGCGCCATTTATAAAAGATTTACCACCGCCGCCGCCGCCTCCTCCTTCTCCCACCACCCCTGACTACCGCCCCCTACTCTCTACCCCACCCAGCTCCGCGTCAGACGCGCCGTCAAGCACCGCCAACTCTACATCCTGGGCCCGATTTGCCAGCGCCCACAGACCGCCCAGCACCGCGACCGGCGCAACTGCCGCTCCAGCCAACGGCTGCCCGCCGCGCACGCGCCCCTGCGCCCGCGCCGCCCCGGGGCACGCCGGGATTGGTAGTTCCGAGGCGTTGGAGGCGCCGAGGGGCGGGGGCGGGGCGATGGCCTCCTCCCCTCCCCCACCCTTAACGCCCTGCCCCACCCCCATCCCCAGGGGCGGTGGCGTTTTTTTTTCTCCTAGATTTGATTTTAAGTTCTTGTCTTAGCGAGGGACAGCAAGGCTTTGCCTAACCCACACAAAAGAAGTTGGGAAAGGCTCAGTTGCGGAGGTCCATGGGCAATATAGGGCCGCAACGATATGGGCTTGGGAATGGCCAGAGAGAAATGGCGGCCTCTGAAACCCCTTTCCAGTAGCATCTTGAGCAGTTTCTGCACAGGGAAGCTTCAGGTCCAGCAATCTTGGCCAGAAACGGGGTAGGTCATGGAGTCTGCGTCTGGATGTTTCCTCGTTCAGCAAGCTCACTAACAGTTTGTTTGATGGTGCTGACGGCCATCTGTGGGGTCCTGGGCCTCCCCTTCCCCACCCGAGACCTGCGGAAATGGGACGAAGCGGGCGACACTGGGCAGGCTGAGGGGTCGACCTCTGGCTTTTAGAGATGCTGGAGCTCGGCTTGCCGCCGAAAGAGGCGACCCTGAATAGCACTACACGTACACCGTACCGACGTCGGGGTTCTGCACCTACCCTACTTGTGCAGTTTTTTGTCATCTAGTTGTTATTAGGGCACAGTTAGTTGCTGTTACTGAATATACACGAGTCCGCCTGCAATGCAGGAGATGCGGAGGGCGCAGATTCGATCCCTGAGTCGGGAAGATCCCATGGAGAAGGAAATAGCAACCCACCCCAGTATTCTTGCCTGGAAAATACCACGGACAGAGGAGCCTGGTGGGCTCCAGACCATGGGGTCCCAAAGACTGAGAGACTGAGCACTAACTATTGAATATACACAGGATTTAAAGGAATTTTCTCCCGTGGTTCACCTGTTCAAAAAGTCTGTCGTGTGCTTAGCTGCAAAATGGGGAGAATAAGACCACCTTCCCATGGGTTCCCTGTGAGAATTGCACAGGCTGAATGGTGAACTGGTGCTCAACACACAGTTAAGGAGGATACATACCAAAGTTCTTACCTTGGCATTTGAAGTCCTTGCACAAATAGCCCCCAACCGTCCCTCCAGACTTTATACTTGTCCCCATGCCTTTCTAAATTCTGCCCCCCCCCACCCCCGTGAACAGACGGTGTACCCAATGAGTTCCAGACCCCTCTCCATTTATCTGACTCCAGTTTCTCCTTCAACCTTCCCTTAACACAGCCCCTTCTCTAACCGCAGAAACCCACAAAGAACCCTCACTCCATTTGTCTGTATAGCATCTGCTCTGCACTACTCCTGAAAATATCGAAGAAAGGGGTAGGAGCCTCCTGCCGACGCCACCACCACACCAAAACTCTGAAGTACACGACTTGTTTCAACGTTTTGAATACAAAATATTTTTAAATTATTCAATAATTCAAAACACGTTTAATATAAAAATGAGGACAGTGAGACTTGCCCTGGGTCTGTGCTTCCAGGGCAAGGGACCCAGGCTGAATCTCTAGTCAAGGAAATAAGATCCTGCAGGCCACCCTAGGTAACCAAAAAACAAGCAAACAAAAAGCAGAAAAACAAAACAAGGCTTTGGACTAGTCAGCTATTGCTCTAGGCTCTAGGCTCTTCTGTTCATGGAATTCTCCAGGTAGGAATACTGGAGTGGGTTGCTCTTCCGTGCTCCACGGGATCTGCCTCTTGGAGGGATTGAACTGAAGTCTCCTGTACTACAGGTAGATTCTTTACCATCTGAGCCACCAGAGAAGCCCTATGTTCTCCCCCCCGCCCCCACCTTATGTTCTTTACTTATCTGCAAAATATACCTCGTTGGCTTAAAAATCAGGTACTATGCTTGAAGCTTTAAAAAAAATAAAGTGAAGATAGAAAAAAGACCCTTTCCCACCTCAGTCCCTTATCTGTTCCTACCTCCAACAAAGGTAAAGCTATTAAAAGTTGTTCAGTATCCTAGCAGCCTCATTGCCTTCTTTCTCCAAATTTTTTAAAGTTAACCTTTTTTGCCTTTATGTTTTAATTATAAAAATAATATTTACTATATGAGTCTCCCACAGTGCAACAATTTAGAGACATAAAATACAGGGCAAAATTTGAGGAACCTTTTATTTTTCCTCATTTTCCTCCCCATCATTTTGCAGGGACATTTTTCTCTCTAATTGTTTTTTTCTCTTTACCATAAATGGACTGTATATATTGTTCTCTGTCTTCTTTTTTAACTTCATAATATGGCTAGGAAGTTACTGAAATTACATGTGTCCGTCTCACATTTTTGATTGTGATGTAGTATAAGTAGACTATATTTATCCAACCTTGGTTCTGTTGCTTGTAGCTTTTTCACTGTTAGAAATGTATGCCTTTCAACCTAAATCTTTGTGCCTGTTGTTTTTACACTTTCAGGACCCTAGATGTAGGGTCCTAAACTTAAATTTAATGAATAAATAATAAAAAATAAATTTAAATTTGTCAAAGTCTTCATCAACTTACATTTCAAACAACAATTTAAAAGAGGACCTGATCCCCACATCCTTGCCAAACATGGTATTATCTGTCTCTAAAAACGTGTTATAATAAAAGAGGAAGTCATGTGCACAGGAAGCCAGACATCAAAGACAATATACTTCAACGATGGTATTAGAAGTCTGGATATTGGTTAGCTGGGTTGGAAGGGGGAACTGACTAGAAAGGAGCATTAGGGAACTTCAGGGTGCTAGAAATGTTCTATGACCTTAATCTGGTGTGGTTCCATGGGTGTTTATACATGTAAAAATTTTTCAAGTTGTACACTCACTAGTAATGCGCTTTAATACAACACCTATCGGTTCACTTCAGTCGCTCAGTCGTGTCAGACTCTTTGCGACCACATGAACCACAGTACGCCAGGCCTCCCTGTCCATCACCAACTCCCGGAGTTCACCCAAACCCATGTCCATTGAGTCGGTGATGCCATCCAACCATCTCATCCTCTGTCATCCCCTTCTCCTTCTGCCCTCAATCTTTCCCAGCATCAGGGTCTTTTCCAATGAGTCAGCTCTTCACATCAGGTGGCCAAAGTATTGGAGTTTCAGCTTCAACATCAGTCCTTCCAATGAATACCCAGGACTGATCTCCTTTAGGATGGACTGGTTGGATCTCCTTGCAGTCCAAGGACTCTCAAGAGTCTTTTCCAACACCACAGTTCAAAAGCATCAATTCTTCAATGCTCAGCTTTCTTTATGGTCCAACTCTCACATCCATACATGACCACTGGAAAAACCATAGCCTTGAAAAGACGGACCTTTTTTGACAAAGTAATGTCTCTGCTTTTTAATATGCTGTCTAGGTTGGTCATAACTTTCCTTCCAAGGAGTAAGCATCTTTTAATTTCATGGCTGCAATCACCATCCGCAGTGATTTTGGAGCCCCCCAAAATAAAGCCAGCCACTGTTTCCACTGTTTCCACATCTATTTGCCATGAAGTGATAGGACCAGATGCCATGATCTTAGTTTTCTGAATGTTGAACTTTAAGCCAACTGTTTTACTCTCCTCTTTCACTTTCTTTTTTTCTTTTTTCTCTTTCACATTCATCAAGAGGCTTTTTAGTTCTTCTTCACTTTCTGCCATAAGGATGGTGTCATCTGCATATCTGAGGTTATTGATATTTCTCCCAGCAATCTTGATTCCAGCTTGTGCTTCCTCCAGCCCAGCGTTTCTCATGATGTACTCTGCATAGAAGTTAAATAAGCAGGGTGACAATATACAGCCTTGACATACTCCTTTTCCTATTTGGAACCAGTCTGTTGTTCCATGTCCAGTTCTAACAGGTGCTTCCTGACCTGTATACAGGTTTCTCAAGAGGCAGGTCAAGTGGTCTGGTACTCCTATCTCTTTCAGAATTTTTCAGTTTCTTGTGATCCACACAGTCAAAGGCTTTGGCATAGTCAATAAAGCAGAAATAGATGTTTTTCTGGAACTCTCTTGCTTTTTCGATGATCCAGTGGATGTTGGCAACTTGATCTCGGGTTCCTCTGCCTTTTCTAAAACCAGCTTGAACATCAGGAAGTTCACGGTTCACATATTGCTGAAGCCTGGCTTGGAGAATTTTGAGCATTACTTTACTAGCATGTGAGATGAGTGCAATTGTGCGGTAGTTTGAGCATTCTTTGGCATTGCCTTTCTTTGAGATTGGAATGAAAACTGACCTTTTCCAGTCCTGTGGCCACTGCTGAGTTTTCCAAATGTGCTGGCATATTGAGTGCAGCACTTTCACAGCATCATCTTTCAGGATTTGAAGTAGCTCAACTGGAATTCCATCACCTCCACTAGCTTTGTTTGTAGTGATGCTTTCTAAGGCCCACTTGACTTCACATTCCGGGATGTCTGGCTCTAGGTCAGTGATCACACCATCATGATTATCTGGGTTGTGAAGATCTTTTTTGTACAGTTCTTCTGTGTATTCTTGCCACCTCTTCTTAATATCTTCTGCTTCTGTTAGGTCCATACCATTTCTGTCCTTTATCGAGCCCATTTTTGCATGAAATGTTCCCTTGGTATGTGACATAATGTTGTCCACTGGATAAGGGAATGGCAAACCACTTCAGTATTCTTGCCTTGAGAACCCCATGAACCGTATGAGAAGGCAAAAAGATAGGACACTGAAAGATGAACTCCCCAGGTCGGTAGGTGCCCAATATGCTACTGGAGATCAGTGGAGAAATAACTCCAGAAAGAATGAAGGGATGGGGCCAAAGCCAGTTGTGGATGGGACTGGTGATAGAAGCAAGGTTCAATGTTGTAAAGAGCAATATTGCCTTGCATAGGAACCTGGAATGTTAGGTCCATGAATCAAGGTAAATTGGAAGGAGTCAAACAGGAGATGGCAAGAGTGATCGTCGACATTCTAGGAATCAGTGAACTAAAATGGACTGGAATGGGTGAATTTAACTCAGATGACCATTATACCTACTTCTGCGGGCAGGAATCCCTTAGAAGAAATGGAGTAGCCATTGTAGTCAACAAAAGAGTCTGAAATGCAGTACTTGGATGCAAGATCAAAAACGACAGATGATCTCTGTTCATTTTCAAGGCAAACTATTCAATATCACAGTCTAATCTAAGTCTATGCCCCAACCAGTAATGCTGAAGAAGCTGAAGTTGAATGGTTCTATGAAGACCTACAAGACCTTCTAGAACTAACACCCAAAAAACATGTCCTTTTCATTATAAGGGACTGGAATGCAAAAGTAGGAAGTCAAGAAACACCTGGAGTAACAGGCAAATTTGGCCTTGGAGTACAGAATGAAGCCGGGCAAAGGCTCATAGAGTTCTGCCAAGAGAAAGCACTGGTCATAGCAAACACCCTCTTCCAACAACACAAGAGAAGACTCTACACATGGACATCACCTGATGGTCAACACCAAAATCAGATTGATTATATTCTTTGCAGCCAAAGATGGAGAAGCTCTACACAGTCAGCAAAAACAAGATGGGGAGCTGACTGTGGCTCAGATCATGAACTCCTTATTGCCAAATTCAGACTTAAATTGAAGAAACCACTAGACCATTCAGGTATGACCTAAATCAAATAGCTTATGACTATACAGTGGAAGTGAGAAATAGATTTAAGGGACTAGATCTGATAGACAGAGTGCCTGATGAACTATGGATGGAGGTTTGTGACATTGTACAGGAGACAGGAATCAAGAGCATCCCCAAGAAAAAGAAATGCAAAAAAGCAAAATGGCTGTCTGAGGAGGCCTTACAAATAGCTGTGAAAAGAAGACAAGTGAAAAGCAAATGAGAAAAGGAAAGATATAAGCATCTGAATGCAGAGTTACAAAGAATAGCAAGGAGAGATAAGAAAGCCTTCCACAGCGATCAATGCAAAGAAATAGAGGAAAACCACACCTATATCATACCATAAAAATACCTTAAAAAATCACCTTTAGATTTTATTATGAAAATGTCAAACGTACAAAAAAATAGAACAAGATATTACATATCATTTTAATTCAACAACTGTGCGTATTTTCCCATATTTGCTTTATATATGTGTGTGTGTGTTGTGTGTGTGTATAAAGACATCAGGGCCTATTATGCCGGATTTCTTCAGTGTGTACTTCTGAAATAGAAAGGCATTCTCCTGCATACCACAATACCATTATCACACCCAACCCAATTAACCATAATTTCCTAAAATTAGGTAATTCCTGTTTCACATTTCCTCACCTGTTCCTAAAATTTTTTATGTTTCTTTGCTTGTTGCTTTTTTTCCCCAAAACAGGATCTATTAAATGACAGTGTATTGCATTTGGCTGTTAAATTTCTTAAATCTTTTAATCTAGACAGAAAGTTCTTAATGTAGGAGTCCATGGATACCATCAAAAGGTCCATGAACTTGGATGGGAAAAAAAATTACATTTTATTGTCATCAAATTCAAGGTGAAATTTAGCATTTCTTTTCATTATAAATAAAGGTAACAAACCATGATAAAATCAGCAGCACCTGTGTTTTTATCACAATAAAAATAGGTTTTTTTCATTATCACTTTAGTTCTTGCATATATCTCAGAGATATTATTTACAGTTATCATTGTTTTGAAATTACTAAAGTTACTAGATCTTGCCTGTGCATGCTGAGTTCTGTTCAACTCTTTTCAACCCCTATAGCCCTCCAGGTTCCTCTATCCATGCAATTTCGCAGGCAAGAATACTGGAGTGGGTTGCCGTTTCCTCTTCTAGGGGATCTTCCCGACCCAGGGATGGAACCAGAGTCTCCTGCTTGGCAGGCAAATTCTTTATCACTGAGCCACCTGGGAAGCTGAAATTAATGACAACTACTTAATGCAAGGTATCCTAAAATAAATTTAAAATAAAAATCACCTCCCCAGTAGAACACTGACTGCATTTGCTTCCTGGGGCTACCATAACAGAATACCACGCTGGATGGCTTAAACAACACATGTATTGTCTCACAGTTCTGGAGGATAGAAGTTCAAGAGCCAGGTGTTGGTAGGGTTGCTTCTTTCAGGAGGCCCTGAGGGAGAATCTGTCCCAGCATTTTCCCTCAGCTTTTTTATTTTTAAAAAATATTTATTTAGTTATTTTTGTTGTGCTGGATCTTAATTGTGGAATGAAGAATCCTTAGTTGCAGCATTTGGCATTTAGTTCCCCAGCCAGGAATGGAATCCCGGGCCCCCTGCATTGGGAACTCGGAGTCTTAGCTACTGAGCCACCAGGGAAGTTCCAGCTTTTGTGTTTTTTTGCTAGCAATCATTATCATGTCTTGGTTTATAAACTCATCACCCTGATCTCTGCCTTCATTTCATATGGCGCTCTCCTATGTGTCCAAACGTGCATTTCTAGGGGCATGCCTGTGTCATTTCCCTCTTTTATAAAGACACTAGTCATATTGGATTAAGTGTACATTCTATTCTGATATGCTTTCATCTTATTACATCTGCAACAACTCTATTGCCAAATGAGGTCACATTCTGAAATATTAGGGGTTAGGACTTCAATGAATGAATATCAGGAGAACACAAATTCAACCCATATCACTGATCTTCAATTTAAAATAGATGTATATTTAAAAGTAATATATTATCTTCATTGACTTCTCATCAGTTTACCAGCTTGCTTTTTCTCTGACAGAGTTTGCCTTTTGAAAAATTGTACCTTACTTCGCATCACCTAGAGACGGAGGATTCTTTTGTAATAATAGAAGTACTTAGGGATCTTCATTTTCAATTGCAAATTTTTCCATGTGTTACTTTCAAAGTCTGAAATTGTATCTTGAACTGCTGATAATAACATGATAATTTTGGAGAATGTTTGATAATTACTGGGAATGACAGAAAATATTTCAGATAAGAAAAGAATTTATCGTTCTGAACATAAAAGCAGGAGTAATACCCAAGTCTCTTGGGTCTCTTGCATTGGCAGACAGATTCTTTACCACTGAGACACCGTGGAAGCATGTTTTGAGATATGTTTTTTTTTTTAGTTGAAGTCTTAGTTCAGTTCAGTTCAGTTCAGTTGCTCAGTTGTGTCTGACTCTTTGCAACCCCATGAATTGCAGCAGGCCAGGCTGGAGAAAGCGATGGCACCCCACTCCAGGATTCTTGCCTGGAAAATCCCATGGACAGAGGAGCCTGGTCGGCTGCAGTCCATGGGGTGGCTAAGAGTCAGACACGGCTGAGCAACTTCACTTTCACTTTCATGCATTGGAGAAGGAAATGGCAACCCACTCCAGTGTTCTTGCCTGGAGAATCCCACGGTCGGGGGAGCCTGGTGGGCTGCCGTCTGTGGGGTCGTATGGAGTCGGACATGACTGAAGCGACTTAGCAGCAGCAGGAGCAGCAGGCCTCCCTGTCCAACACCAACTCCCGGAGTCCACCCAAACTCATGTCCATTTGAGTCGGTGATGCCATCCAACCATCTCATCCTCTGTCATCCCCTTCTCCTTCTGCCCTCAATCTTTCCCAGCATCAGGGTCTTTTCCAATGAGTCAGCTCTTCACATAAGGTAGCCAAAGTATTGGAGTTTCAGCTTCAGCATCAGTCCTTCCAATGAACACCTAGGACTGATCTCCTTTAGAATGGACTGGTTGGATCTCCTTGCAGTCCAAGGGACTCTCAAGAGTCTTTTCCAACACCACAGTTCAAAAGCATCAATTCTTCAATGCTCAGCTTTCTTTACGGTCCAACTCTCACATCCATACATGACCACTGGAAAAACCATAGCCTTGACACGATGGACCTTTGTTGACAAAGTAATGTCTCTGCTTTTTAATATGCTGTCTAGGTTGGTCATAACTTTCCTTCCAAGGAGTAAGCGTCTTTTAATTTCATGGCTGCAGTCACCATCTGCGGTGATTTTGGAGCCCCCAAAAATAAAGTCTCTCACTGTTTCCCCATCTATTTGCCTAGTTGATTTATAATGTATTAATTTCTGTTCTACAGCAATTCAGTTATACATATATATATATATATTCTTTCTTATGCTCTTTTCCATTATGGTTCATCACAGGATATTGAATGAGATATGCTTTGAGACTCCAGTACTGCTGCTGGAAATATGTTCAGTTTGGGTTAAAAACTTAGGGAAAAAAAAAAGAATTAAGAATGCCCTGTGTCTGTTCTTAATAGCTCCCTGATTAATCACTGAAACACTGAAATAATCTCACAGTGATTTAAACAGCCTATAATAGTCACTATCCCTTCCCAAAGGCATAAAGTAAATTGATTTACTTAGAGGAATTCAAGGATATGAAGTAAATATGCACAGTATAAACCCTGTGAATTAGAGTTGATCTCTGAACTAATTTTCAGTATTGAGAGCATAAAGTTAAAATTATGCATTTCAAACATTTTGACAAAAATCACTTCAGAAATATTTATGAACCCTTTCAATTTCATTACTCTTTCATGTCTTCTGTCTCCTAATCTTTGGCATTCCGCTGCCCTTGGAATAGGCCACTCCATAACAAATATTTTCCTACACAGATAATCTTTAACTGTGTATATATCATATGAAATTGTTTACTAGCTTCATTGTTCCCTGTTTTAACTTGTTCAGTTGTAGTAGTTTTTAATGCACTGAATTGTGTGAAAATAAAAAACTCTGAACTGAAATCAGTTATATGTTGAGTTGTTTGAAAATAAGATCCTCTGGATTGAGATCAATTATTATGAAGGATGAGAATTGATAATGAATTTGAAAAGTTTGGGAGAACAACCACCCAAAGTGGGACTCAAACCCTCAACCCTGGGATTAAGAGTTCAACGCTCTACTGACTGAGCTAGCCAAGTAGCCAAAAATGGTCCTTTTCCTATGTCTTCTCCAAGTAATAAGATCAGTTTAACTTGTTCCAAGACTTATATTTTCCGTTTAACTTTTTTTCTCATAATTTTTTTGGTAAAGTTTTTACTACTCTCAGAATTGTGTTTCATTTCTGATTCTGTGCACATAAACTTTTATTGTTTAATAAAGTATGTAAGCAGGCCTCTAGTGGTCAGTGGTGAAGCCGGCTGATGCAGGCAATTCTGAACTACTGCCAGGAGAACCGATCTTTTCTACTTTCTAGAAAAGATCAGAATACAAAACACAGCTGCAGAGCGGGCTGGCCTCTCTAGGCCCTGATTGGCTTTGTGATTTCTGGAATTTTTCTGTCGCAGGAGGTGGTTTCATGAAGCTATGCCTCATTGTTCACATATAAGAAGATTATTAAAAGTGATAAACTGAGAGACTGTGATTGACATGTATACACTACTATATATAAAATACACAACTAATGAAGACCTACTGCACAGCACAGACAGCTCTATTCAATGTTCTGTGGTTACTTAAATGGGAGAGAGGAGAACTCTAAAAAAGAGAAGATACATGTATGCATATGGGGGCTTGTTTGGTGGCTCAGTGGTAAGGAACCTGTCTGCCAATGCAGGAAATGTGGGTTCCTGGGTTGGAAGATCTCCTGGAAGAGGAAATGGCAGCCCATTCCAGTATTCATGCCTGGGAAATCCCATGGACAGAGGAGCCTGACAGCTACAGTTCAAGGGGTCGCAAAGAGTTGGACAGGACTTAGTGACTAAAACCACCTCGTATATACGTATAGCTGATTCACTCTGCTGTACAGCAGAAACTAACACAACATTGTATAGCAACTATACTCAATAAAAATTAATTTTTAAAAAAGGCATTGCTATAATCCAGTATTTAGGGGAAAACAAACAGAAGTACCAAACATTTAAAAAAAAAAAAAAAAAGCTAATGAAATCTCAGAAATAAATTGAATTAATTATGATGGTTGCTCACACATAGAGCTATTAATAAAAGGTAAAGACATTTATCCTATAGTGTGTGGGAAGGGACCATTATTCCAAACCTCTCTCCACTAAAATGAAAAAAATTAGACATTTATTCTGCTTTTTCAGTAGGAACTGTAGTTTCCAGTAATCAAACAGACCCAGTTGATGAGGGAGTGCTCTACTTTATAGGGTAGGGGGAATGTAGGATTAGAAAAAGCATAAATTGGCAAATCCCAGGATTATCCATTGAGGTTAAACCCTCAATTAGTCGATAAGGTTCAGGCAGGGTCAAAGCAACACTACACAGGTTACTTCCTAGACCAGGGTCCCCAACCTCCGGGATCTCATGCCGGATAATCTGAGCTGAGTTGATGCAATGAGGATAGAAATAAAGTGCATAGTAAACATTAATGCACTTGAATCATCCCAAAACCATCCCCTTGACCCTGACCATGGAAAAATTATCTTCCACAAAACCAGTCCCTGGTGCCAAAAAGGTTTTGCCAATGGTTTGCTAATCTTCAATGAGATTGTGTGTCTTTAGTGGTGATATAACAAAGTACACAAGCTCAATGGTAATTATTTATGCTAGCCAAAAAATGTTTTATGTGGATCCATCAACCATTAGATATTAATTCCAGTTATAGGAAATAAAGAGAGATGAGAAACCAAATGAACAACAGCACAAGGAAGCAAGAGCACAAAAATCAGAAAGTGGGAAATTCTGCAGGACAACCAACCAGGTGTCTTCAACAAGTAAGTACTGTATTTTCTAAAACTATCTTCTAAGTTAAAAGAGAGTGGCCATAATAATCAGATGCAATAGGTGATCTTGGGTCAGATACCGTTCTGTATTGTCTATGTGTTCCTTTGTTTAAATTATGGTAAAATAAATAAAACAAAATTTACCATTTTAACCATTTTTAAGTGCATAGTTCAGGGGCATTAGTATATTCACATTGTTGTGCAACCATCACCACCTTCCAGCTCAACTCCAGAACTATTTCATCTTCCCAAATTGGAACTCTGTACCCATTAAACAGGGCTCCCTTGGTGGCTCAGTAGTAAAGAATCTGCCTGCAATGTAGGAGACCCAGGTTCCATCCCTGAGTCAGGAAGATCCCCTGGAGAAGGAAATGGCAACTCACTCCAGGATTCTTGCCTGGCGAATCCCATGGACAGAGGAGTCCGGGAGGCTACAGTCCATGGGGTCAAAAATAGTTGGACAGGACTGAGCGACTAAAACCACCACCACCATCACCCATTAAATAACTCCTTATTCCCCCTCTGCCCCTGGCCACCACCATTCTATTTTTTTAATATTTATTTATTTGGCTGCACCAGGGGCTTCCCTGGTGGCTCAGCGGTAAAGAATCTGCCTGCAATGTGGGAAACCTGGATTTGATCCCTGGATCAGGAAGATCCGCTGGAGAAGGAAATGGCAATCTACTCCGGTATTCTTGCTTGGAGAATCTCATGGATAGAGAAGTTTGGTGAGCTACATTCCACGGGATCCCAATGAGTCGGGCACAACTGAGCAAGTAAAACCACCACCACCTATCTGGCTGTTCCAGGTCTTAGTCAAGAAACGCAGGATCTTCCATCTTTGTTTCTGGCACGTTTCTGACCAGGGGTCAAACCCCGGCTCCCTGTGTTGGCAGTACGTAGTCTTAGCCGCTGGACACCAGGGAAGTTCCCTGCTTCCACCTTTGACTTCTGTGAATCCTGTTGCTCTGAAAGTGGTGTACGGATATCCAGTCGATTCCCTGCTTTCAGTTCCTTTGGGTGTCTGTCCAGAAACGGAATTACTGGATCACATGGTAATTCTACGTGTAATCTTTGGAGGAAGTTCCTTTGGAACTTTACCCTCTATTGTAAGTCACCTCCATGGTGCTGGTCTATGTTTCTTCTTCTACAAAATATGAGGTGGAGGGGAAAGACGAGATGAGAGTGAGAGAGGGGAGGCTGAGGCTGAGATGGGATGGGTGGAAAAATGGATAAGCAGAATGTGTGGTCCGTGCTCACAGTGGAATATGACACAGCCATGAAAAGGAGTGAAACTCTGACACAGGCTACAACGTGGATGCTCTTTGAACATACAATGCTTAGTGAGAGAAGCAGACACAAAAGGACACACTGTCTTAGCCTGATTGGGCAGCCTTAGCGAAATAGAAGGCTGGGGCTTCAGCAACAGAAATGAGTTTCCTACAGCTCTGGAGGTCTGAGATGAGAGTGTCTGGATGGTCAGGTTCTGGTGAAGTTCTGTTCTTGGTGGGGGCCGGGGTCTTCACTGCATCCTCACATGGAGGAAGGGCTGAGGGGGCTCCTTGGAAGTCTCTTTTATAAGAGCATTAATCACATTCATGGGGTCTGTACTCATATGACCTCATCACCTCCTCAAGCCACCCCCCTCCTCCCACCATCACCTTGGAGGTTAGGTTTCACCATGTGAATTCTGGAGGGACACCAACATTCAGCCCAGAATAACCACAAACTATATGATTCCATTTACAAGAAACATCCAGAACAGGCAAACCCAAAGAGGTGGGTGAGTGGTGCCAGGCACTGGGGGAGGGGAAGGGCGATGGGAGGGCCTCGATAAACCCTGCATTTTAGGATGTTCAGGAGTAAGCCAGTTCTGATTCCATGTTGGAACTGTTTCTTTGACTTGCTCTCTGTTAATTTTGTTACTATAATCTCACATAATGGCCCGCCTCAGAGAATCCTGCCCCTCTGCTTGACTATTAAAATAAAGTGCCTTTGTTCAGGAGAAATTAACACATCCTCTGCCTGAGGCTTGCTGTTATTCTATAAGATATGATTAACGGCCTTTTTAGTTTGTTTCCTCACCTCCTCCATCTTTAATTCATGAAAGAACCTGGCATCCAGACCCTGACAAAATGATTATTTGGAGACATTAATTGGCCATCTTCTTTGTCAGCCAGCCCTCAGAATGCAGTCCTATTCCTTGCCTCCACACCTCGTGTCATGCAGGGAGCAAAGCAAGCTTGGACTTCTGCGTGTCCACACCGGAGGGACCCCGACCTTGCTCTTGACCTCTGCCCTCAGCTGATTTTAATCTGCATCCTAAGCAGCTCTATGCCAGAAGGTAAAAAGTAAAGTAAAAAGTTTATTGAAAAGAAAGCTACGGACAGAAAGGTGCACGAGTGAGCTCAGAGAAAGAGGCATGCCTTTAAAAGTTTAAATCCTTTCTAAGGGGGTAGTTCTCACGGTCTTTGCCTTCCCTCAGGCCAGTCATCTTGCTGTGTTCCCCCCACCCATTTGTCTGTACGGCATCTGACTCTACACCAAATACATCCCCTATCTGGTGTTTACTCTTACAACACCCTTCCCCTTGTAGTTACACATCAGAAAGAAGGCCACCGAACTGCCAGACTCAATCAGTGAGTTACTGACACCAGTTTATGACTGTCTTTGAAACGATGCAAGAGGAGGAAATCAAGATCCTGTCACCTTTGTTCCTCATCACTGACTGTGAGACCTCCTCTTACAAACTCCTCATGGGGGGCACAGTTCTTGAGGCACGAGCCTACTGTGTTCCCCGCTTCACCAGCTGAGAATTAAAGCCACTTTCTATTTCCTCCAAACTCTGTCTCCATATTTTTTATTTGGCTTCACCTGGCAGAGAAAGCCAAGATTTTGGCCAGCAGCAATTCTCGTTCTTGGCCATTGTCAACCGTGCTGCCCTGAAAAGAAGGGTGCGCGGGTCATTGTGAATTCTGATCTTCTCTGGGTCTAAGCCCAGACGTGGGATTGTCAGACCATATGGTTTCTGGATGTTTAGTTTATAAGGAACCTCCTTGCTGGTTTTTATCGTTCCTGCACCCGTTTACATCCACACCAAGAGTGTAGGAGTATTCCCTTTTGCCCAAGCTCTGCCAGTCGGATTCTCTCTAGATGTTTTAGATGGTGGCCATTCTGACCTATTGAGGGGACTTCTCATGGTAGTTTTAATTTGCCTGGGCTTAGTAGTTAGTGAGCAGAGTACCTTTCCTGGTGTTTTTTGATCTTGTACAGCATGAGTACAGTTTGCCTCTTGAAATTCTCTTCTTGAAAGTTGGCCCTGTTTGAATTCCTTTACGATGATTTATCCCAAGACATAACTGAAGGGCAGGTGTCATTTACAGACCTCCAGGCCTTGTGAATATTAACAGCCTAAAAGCACCAATTTTAAAGTTGTCCGAAAAGTGGTCCTGAGGAAACAGCATTACTTCCTGCACAACTCTGGTCCTCAGGCAATGAGTCTTATGGAAAACTCTGCTACTGGATCATCCACTAAGGAGAACGTGCCAGAAGAAATACCCAAGGCTTGGGTTTCTTTTCTCTTCCCCCTTACCCTTTATCCCCAGAACACACCAATTTTTGGAACACCACTCTGCAGAGGGTGCTATCATCTGTCAGTGGGGCAGCCCTAAGGACGGAGGCTGGAGTTGGGAAATAGGGGACACACGGTGCCCAGGGGACCATGCAAAGCTTTTCCAGCCCAGAGGCTCCACCATTTTTGGGGTGAAGTAGGTGTGGTTTCTCTGCAGCTGAGCCCACCTGGATCTGTAGATTGGGCGCTCATGCAGATAGCAAGACGCCCTCCAGGTCCATCATAGGGAGCACGTTTCTGCCACATGCTCCCAGCTCTGTCTGCCCCGAGACCCTCCAGTTTTGAAAGCAAAGCCTGCTCAGGCTCCAGGAATGTGACACCAGGCCAGGTCATATGGTGTGAGGGCAAGAGTCAGCATTCTTTATTTCTTTTCTTTTTTGTGTTTTTCTTCTCTAATTTGAAATGGAATATATAGCTGAATGACAAGGTTGTGGGTTTTTTTTTTTCTTCCATTTTGGATCTACAGCAACTAGATTCACTTACACATAGATGTACATATGTTCTTTTCTGTGTTCTTGTCCGGTACAGGATATTACAGAGTGTTGAATAGGATTCCTGTGTTACACAGTGGTTCCTGGTGGCTTCATTTTATAATATTAGCCTCCCTATGTTAGACTAAAACAACTCTTTTCTCCCTGATCCACACCTTTATTTTCTGGGGACCATAGTTTCTTTTCTAAGTCTGTGAGACTGATTCTCTTTGGTAAAGAAGTTCATTTGTATCCATTTTTAGATTTCAGCTAGAAGTAATATATGCTAATATGTCTCCTGTATCCCTCACTTCAGTTAGTATGGTCATCTCTACTTTCTTCTCTGAGGCTGGACATAGCATTACGCTCTGCTTCTTCATGGCTGAGTGACGTTGCTTCGTGTCTCTGTACCCCATCTGCCTTATCTGTTCATCTGTCCTTCTGTACCTAGGTTGCTCCGTGTCTTTGCCCAGTCATAGGATTGCTAGGTCTGAAGGTACTTCTCTATTTTGTTTTTTAAGAACCTCCATACTGTTCTCCCTGGAATGTGAAGTCAAGTGGGCCTTAGAAAGCATCACTACAAACAAAGCTAGTGGAGGTGATGGAATTCCAGTTGAGCTACTTCAAATCCTGAAAGATGATGCTGTGAAAGTGCTGCACTCAATCTGCCAGCAAATTTGGAAAACTCAGCAGTGGCCACAGGACTGGAAAAGGTCAGTTTTCATTCCAATCCCAAAGAAAGGCAATGCCAAAGAATGCTCAAACTACCGCACAATTGCACTCATCTCACACGCTAGTAAAGTAATGCTCAAAATTCTCCAAGCCAGGCTTTAGCAATATGTGAACCATGAACTTCCTGATGTTCAAGCTGGTTTTAGAAAAGGCAGAGGAACCAGATATCAAATTGCCAACATCCGCTGGGTCATCGAAAAAGCAAGAGAGTTCCAGAAAAACATCTATTTCTGCTTTATTGACTATGCCAAAGCCTTTGACTGTGTGGATCACAATAAACTGTGGAAAATTCTGAAAGAGATGGGAATACCAGACCACCTGACCTGCCTCTTGAGAAATCTGTATGCAGGTCAGGAAGCACCTGTTAGAACTGGACATGGAACAACAGACTGGTTCCAAATAGGAAAAGGAGTTCGTCAAGGCTGTATATTGTCACCCTGCTTATTTAACTTCTATGCAGGGTACATCATGAGAAACGCTGGGCTGGAAGAAGCACAAGCTGGAATCAAGATTGCTGGGAGAAATATCAATAACCTCATATATGCAGATGACACCACCCTTATGGCAGAAATTGAAGAGGAACTCAAAAGCCTCTTGATGAAAGTGAAAGTGGAGAGTGAAAAAGTTGGCTTAAAGCTCAACATTCAGAAAACGAAGATCATGGCATCCGGTCCCATCACTTCACAGGAAATAGATGGGGAAACAGTGGAAACAGTGTCAGACTTTATTTTTCTGGGCTCCAAAATCACTGCAGATGGTGACTGCAGCCATGAAATTAAAAGACGCTTACTCCTTGGAAGGAAAGTTATGACCAACCTAGATAGCATGTTCAAAAGCAGAGACATTACTTTGCCAACAAAGGTCCATCTAGTCAAGGCTATGGTTTTTCCTGTGGTCATGTATGGATGTGAGAGTTGGACTGTGAAGAAGGCTGAGCGCCGAAGAATTGATGCTTTTGAACTGTGGTGTTGGAGAAGACTCTTGAGAGTCCCTTGGACTGCAAGGAGATCCAAACAGTCCATTCTGAAAGAGATCAGCCCTGGGATTTCTTTGGAAGGAATGATGCTAAAGCTGAAACTCCAGTACTTTGGCCACCTCATGCGAAGAGTTGACTCATTGGAAAAGACTCTGATGCTGGGAGGGATTGGGGGCAGGAGGAGAAGGGGATGACAGGGCATGAGATGGCTGGATGGCATCACTGACTCGATGGACGTGAGTCTGAGTGAACTCCGGGAGTTGGTGATGGACAGGGAGGCCTGGCATGCTGCGACTCATGGGGTCGCAAAGAGTCAGACACGACTGAGCGACTGACCTGAAGTGAAGAATTAGTGATGCTGAGCATGTTCTCATGTGCCTAATCACAGTTTGTATGTCTTCCTCTAAGAAATACCCATTTCTATGTTTGGCCCATTTGTGTCTTGGGTTGTTTTTGTTTTCGATATTGAGTTGTATGAGCTGTCTGTGTGTTTCAGAGATGAATTCCTTGTGGGTATCTTCGTTTGCAAATGTTTCTTCCCATTCTGGGTTGTGATTGTCTTTCCTTTAGGGTTTCCTTTGCTGTACAAATGTTTTATGGTTAATTAGGTCCCATTTTCTTACTTTTAGTTTATTTTTCATTCATCTAAGAAGTGTGTCCATAAAAACCTCACTGTGATTTATGTCTATATGTGTCCTGCCTTTGTTTTCCTTAAGCTTTCACAGTATCCATCCTCACATTTAGATCTTTATATTCTTTGGAGTTTATTTTGTGTATGATGTTAGGGAGTATTCTAACCTCATTTTCTTTGCCTCAGTAACCACCACACCATCCTTCACAGTGTCTGTTACCAATTTATATTCCCAGCATCAAGGGAGGATATTCCCTTTTCTCCACACCTTCACCGGTGGCTATTTTTTGCAGAGTTTCTTGAGAATGGCCACTCTAACTGGTGTGAGGTGATATTTAATATTTAACAATGTTGACATCTTTTCATGAGATTCTTTTTAAAGGGTCAAAAATTTGATATTCTGTGAAAAATGACAGAATGATCTCATTTCATTTTCAAGGCAAACCATTCAACATTGTAGTAATCCAAGTCTATGTCCCAACCACTGATGCCAAAGAAGCTAAGCTGAATGGTTCTGTAAAGACCTACAAGACTTTCTAGAACCAACAGCAGAAAAAAGAGGTCCTTTTCATCATAGGGGGTTGAAATGAAAAAGTCAAAAGTCAAGAAATACCTGGAGTTACAGGTAAGTTTGACCTTGAAGTACAAAATGAAGCAGGGCAAAGGCTAACAAAGTTTTGTTAAGAGAACACACTGGTCGTAGCAAACATCCTCTTCCAACAACACAAGAGACAAGTCTACACATGGACATCACCAGATGGTCAATATTGAATCAGATTAATTATATTCTTTGCAGCTGAAGATGGAGAAGCTCTATATAGTCAACAAAAGCAAGACCATGAGCTCCTTATTGCCAAATTCAGACTTACATTGGAGAAAGTAGGCAAAACCACTAGACAATTCAGGTATGACCTAAATCAAATCCCTTATGGTTATACAGTGGAAGTGACAAATAGATGCAAGGGATTGGAGCTGATAGAGTGCCTGAAGAACTATGCATGGAGGGTTGTAAGACTGTATAGGAGGCCGTGATCAAAACCATCCCCAAGGAAAAAGAAATGCAACAAATCAACATGGTTGTCTGAGGAGGCCTTACAAATAGCTGAGAAAAGAAGAGAAGCGAAAGGCAAAGGAGAAAGGGTAAGATACACTTAACTGAATGCAGAGTTCCAGGGAATAGCAAGGAGAGATAAGAAGGTCTTCATTAGTGAACAATACAAAGAAATAGAGGAAAACAAAAGAATGGGAAAGACTAAATATCTCTTTCAGAAAATTGGAGATGCCAAGGGAACGTTCTATGCAAAGATGGGCACAATAAAGGAAGAAATGTCAAGGATCTAACAGAAGCAGAAGATATTAAGAAGAGGTGGCAAGAATACACAGAACTATACAAAAAAGGTCTTAATGACGTGGATAACTATGATGGTATTGTCACTCACCTAAGACTCTGATGCTGAGAGGGATTGGGGGCAGGAGGAGAAGGGGACGACAGAGGATGAGATGGCTGGATGGCATCACTGACTCGATGGACATGAGTCTGAGTGAACTCTGGGAGTTGGTGATGGACAGGGAGGCCTGGCATGCTACGATTCATGGGGCCGCAAAGAGTCGGACACGACTGAGCAACTGAACTGAACTGAATTGAGTGCCAGACATCCTGGAGTGCAAAATCAGGTGGGCCTTAGGAAGGATTATTATGAACAAAACTAGTGGAGGTGATGGAATTCCAGCTAAGCCATTTGAATTCTAAAAGATAATGCTGTTAAAATGCTACACTCAATATACCAGTAAATTTGGAAATCTCAGCAGTGGCCGCAGGAGTGGAACATGTCTATTTTCATTCCAATTCCAAAGAAAGACATTGCCAAAGAAAGTTCAAACTCCTGCACAATTGCACTCATTTCACATACTAGCAGTGTAATGCTCAAAAGCCTTCAAGCTAGGCTTCAGCAGTATGCGAACCAAGAACTTCCAGAAGTACAAGCTGGATTTAGAAAAGGCAGAGGAACTAGAGATTGCCAACATTCGTTGGATCATAGAGAAAACAAGGGAATTCCAGAAGAACATCTACTTCTGCTTCATTGACAGCACTAAAGCCTTTGACTGTGCGGATCAAAACAAATTGTGAAAAATTCTTAAATAATGGGAATACCAGATGACCTTACTTACACCTCCTGAGAAGCCTGTATGCAGGTCAAAAGCAACAGTTAGAACTGGACATGGAACAATGGACTGGTTCCAAATTGGGAAATGAGTATGTCAAAGCTGTTTATTGTCACTCTGCTTTATTTAACTTATGTGCAGAGTACATCATGAGAAAGGCCGGGCTGGATGAATCACAAGCTGGAATCAAGATTGCCAGGAGAAATATCAACAACCTCAGATATGCAGATGATACCACTCTAATGGCAGAAAGTGAAGAGGAACTAAAGAGTTTCCTGATGAGGGTAAATGAGGAGAGTGAAAAAGTTGGCTTAAAACTCAGCATTCAAAAAACTAAAATCATGGCATCTGGTCCCATAACTTCATGGCAAATAGATGGGGAAAAAATGGAAACAGTGACAGACTTTATTTTCTTGAACTCCAAAATCACTGCAGATGATGACTGCAGCCATAAAATTAACAGACACTTGCTCCTTGGAAGACAAGCTATGACAAACGTTTCTTCAGCCGTTCAGTCATGTCTGACTCTTTGTGAACTCATGGACTGCAGCATGCCAGGCTTTCCTTTCCTTTACCATCTCCCAGTTTGCTCAAACTCATGTTCATTGAGTCAGTGATGCCATCCAACCATCTAATCCTCTGTTGTCCCCTTCTCCTCTTGCCCTCAGTCTTTCCCAGCATCAGGGTCTTTTCCATTGAGTCGGCTCTTGCATCAGGTGGCCAAAATATTGGAGCTTTATTTTCAGCATCAGACCTTCCAATAAATATACAGGGTTGATTTCCTTTAATATTGACTGGTTTGATCACTTTGCAGTCTAAAGGACTCAAGAGTCTTCTAGCACCACAATTCGAAAGCATCAATTCTTCACTGCTCAACCTTCTTTTTGGTCCAACTCTCACATCCATATATGACTGCTGGAAAAACAAGTAGCTTTTACTCTCAAATTTGTCTTCACACATTTTCTGCTATCTTTAGACTCTTGGTTCATACTCCATGTAACCATGTAGTGTGGTAATTAAATACTATTAGAAACAAAGTTTTATTTTAAGGATGTGGTTTGCCTACCAGCAGCATAGGAATGTTCCATTTTCTCTAGCTCCTGTTACTTTGGTATGACATCTCAAAATTCAGAAACTCTTACTTGTTGTTATGATTATCAATTTCATTTTAGTTCAATTTGAACAGAGAAGCAAAAAAGTGAGGGGGCCAAGTTTTTCAGGTTTCTTTAGGGAGAGAAAGGAATCTGTTAGAAGACAAAGTACATGCAGCTTGTGGGCTCTTTGAGTCACTCATTGTTTGCAGGAATTTTCTTGTCTTTTTTTCAAGTGTGATCTTTCATTCCTATAATAACAAATAACAGAATTTGAAGAAACTAATTTGAAAAGATGGCTTGCTTCTACTCAGAAAATCTGAACACAAAGGAACCAATGAAAACCGCAAAGATCAGGATGTCAAGCTTTTAAGAATATTTTAGGTTTGCAAATAATAACTAGTATGTTTGGAGAAGGCAATGGCACCCCACTCCAGTATTCTTGCCTGGAAAGTCCCATGGGCGGAGGAGCCTGGTAGGCTGCAGTCCATGGGGTCGCTAAGAGTCAGACATAACTGAGCAACTTCACTTTCTCTTTTCACCTTCATTCATTGGAGAAGGAAATGGCAACCCACTCCAGTGTTCTTGCCTGGAGAATCCCAGGGACGGGGGAGCCTGGTGGGCAGCCATCTATGGGGTCGCACAGAGTCGGACACGACTGAAGCGACTTAGCAGCAGTAGCAGCAGCATGCTTGTTTTTCCGAGAGTATATTTTTACTCTGATAAATAATAAGCTTTTCCAGAAGGCTTCCAGTGTCCACCTCCTGCTGGAGGCCTGGGATGCTGGAATCAGGCGACTTCCTGTCTGTCTTTACAAGACACTGGGCTGCACTCTAAGAATATCTTGGCTCTCCCTAGGATCTGGACCATCAAGGGGCCACAGAAATTGGTACCAGTTTTGTTTTGCCTGTTGAAATGTTTAATGACAAAGGTTCTTTCAATTCCTGATGCGGCTGAAGTGTGGAGCCCAGTGATGATTTCTTTAAGTTGCCGCATAAGGGTGAGTCCTCTGTCCAGCAATGAGAGACCCTGCATGTGTGTGGCCTGTACCTCCTAGGAGAGCATTTTCCAGCTAGTTTAAACCTGACCAAGTTCTGTCTACATGGTGGATTTACATCTCTCCGAGTCCTGTCTAGGGGTTCCCTTGTGGCTCAGATGGTAAAGAATCTGACTGCAATGCAGGAGCCCTGGGTTGGGAGGATCTCCTGGAGAAGTGAATGGCTACCCACTACCAATATTGTTGCCTGGGGAATTCCATGCATAGAGGAGCCTGGCAGGCTACCATCCATGGGGTCACAAGTGTCAGATATGATAACACTTTCATTTCACTTTTCAAGTTCTCTGTACACATTGATTATGTTTAACGAGACCGTGTGCTTTCTTCAATAACATTTAGACCTGACAGTGTTCTGTGTGCACTAAAACATGGAGACCCGGGTGGAGACCTGGCCTGGCCTCTGTCTGGAAAACTCCATGCCTGCATCTGAATGTCAGTGCTCAGATGTCTGGGGTCTGGGGCTGAGGTGGGCTTCTCTGGGGAACCGTGCTCTTCTCTGAGTGGGGTTCCATGGCCCTCCCAGGCGTCAATGCTACGGTAGAGCTCTTAGCCTTTTCTCCCTGCTAGGTTCACCTTCCTGGGCTCCTGAAGACTCCTCAGGTGGGCTACCTGGTAATTATTGCAATTTTCCAGCACATTCAGGTTGAGTAGGGAGGCAGGTTCACCTGGTGAATTGATTCCAGGGCACAGTGATCGGGCATAAAGTCAATGGGCAGCAGGTGAGGTTGCTGCTGTGACCTTCCAGTCGACTCTCCTCTGAAGAGAACAGAGCTGCCCCTCATCTTTCAGCCCAGCTCTCCTGTTTTCTCAGCACCTCAGCGGAACAAGAAAGACAGAGCCTGCCAGAACCAAGGTAGTGTGTTCAACTCTAGCATGAGTTTCAAACCAGTAAAAAAATCACAGAGAATCAAAGTGAAAACAGGAGGGGTCTGACTTCTCAGAGACAATTGAGGGGAGAGGAGATGGTCCCTACACTTCTTTTTAGGATCCCAGGGGGTCCCAGAGAACTGACTTGTTTACACATTGGTGGCCCTCTGACCATAGCCATGGTGTCCTGACTGAAGGGATGTGTGACCCCAGGTGGGGGCTCTGGGGACTTTGTGAGTCTCATCCCATCTGCATGGGTCAGGATTATGTGTGCGGGGAGACCACACACAAAAAAATAAGAAAAAAGGAAGAATACATGAGAGCTTCACTTGTGTTAGGAATTAATACTGTATGGTGTTCACTTTATACAGGCCTGTGCCTGTTTGCCTCTTTACCCCTGGGAGGTTCACCCTCCCTGGGGCTCCTGGGGACTTCTCAGGTGGCTACCTGGTAATTATTCCAGTTTACCAGGACAAGCATGGCGAGAAGGGAGGCAGGTTCACCTGGTGAGTTGATTGCAAGGCACATGGATCAGGCAAAAGGCCAATGGGCAGCAGGTGAGGTTGCTGCTGTGATCTCATTCCAGTCGACCTTCCCTACTCAGCAGAGACCAGACCTGCCCCTCGTCTCCCAGCCCTGTGTCTGGTGTGTTTTCTCAGCACATCAGTGAACCAAGAAAGGACTGAGCCTGCGAGAACCAAGGTAGTGTTTTCAACATTATCACGACAGCTGTAAAAACAGTTAATATCACACAGACCCAAAGGGAGAAGAGGAAGACTTCTCTGGGACAGTGTGGGGAGAGGAGACCAGCCCTACACTTCTTTCTACCATCACAAAGGGTTACAGAAACCCATTCACTTCCACTTTAGCTGCCCAAGCAGCAGAGACCTGGTGTCCTAACCAAGGGTCGTGTGGTTCCAGGTCTGAGGATTGTGTGGGTCTCACTCCATCCACATGGGTCAGAATCCTGAACCCGGAGACCCCATATCTGCTCTTACCTGCAGTGTGTTTTGTCCCCTTGGAGATTCCCAACGTCTGAATTGAGGGTGTTGCCCTGATTAACCTGTGTTCCTTTTTCTTCCCTTCACCTTGTTGCATTCATATGGGGTCAGGCACCTTTGGGTGGGTTGCTGCTCTGTGTTATGCTGAGTGAAAATCTTTGATGGTGTCATATTAGTATCATAGCCTATCGCATATCTAATCAGAGGGATAACCACTGTTTGGTGTCCACTAGACTGAACTCGGGTAATTTAATTTGTTATTTTATATTGGAGCAGAGTTGATTTCTGGTGTTTTGTTTGTTTTAGGTATATAGACTTGCAGGAGACATGGATTCGATCCCTGGGTTGGGAAGATCCCCTGGAGAAGGAAATGGTAACTCACCCCAGTATTCTTGCCTGGAGAATTCCATGGACAGAGGCACCTGACGGGCTGCAGAACATGGAGTCACAAATAGTCAGACACAACTGAGCGACTGAAGGGCAACAGCACCTGTTTTAAGGTTTATGTATTGATCTGAACCAGCTAATTATTCCCTGCTCCCTCCTTTCCATTTTGGCAACAATAACTTTCTTTCCTAAGCCTGTGAATCTGTTTCTCTTTTGTAATGAAGTTCATTTGTATCCATTTTTAGATTCCACCAGAAGGGCTATTCTATGATTATCTGTCTTTCCCCATCTCACTCACTTCATGTAGTATGATCACCTCTGGTTTCTTCCCTGTAACTGGAAACGGCATTGTTTCATCCTTATGTGTGTCTGAGTAATACTGCACTGGGTATATGTACCCCGTTTCCTGTATCAATCCATCTGTCCTAGCATACTGGAGTTGCTTCCTTGTCTTGGATATTGTATCCTGTGCCGCGATGATCTTTGGGGTGCAGGTGTGTTTTTAAATTTTGGTTTTCTCTAGATGTAAGGCTCGGTATGAAATTGCTGCATCACTTGGTACTTCTGTGTTTAGTTTTTTAAGACCCTCTATAATGTATTCCCTAGTGAGTGTACCATTTTATATTCTTATCAACAGTGTAGGAGGGTTGCCTTCTCTTCACACCCTCTGCAGGATTCATTGTTGTAGGTTTTTTGATGGGTCCATTCTGATCAGTGTGAGGTGACACCTCATTAAATATTTGTTTTACTCTAAGAACTCATGATGCTGAGAATCTATTTGTGTGCTTTATGGCCATCTTTATGACCTCTCTGGAGAAACGTGCATTTAGATCTTTGAACGATTTTTTTATTGAGTTTTTTTTGTTGTTGTTCATATTTAGCTGTACTAGTGATTTGTATTTGTTTGTTTCAAGTGTACAGGAACTTGGTTCAGTTATATTAATACTTCAGTTCAGTCATTCAGTTGTGTCTGACTCTTTGCAACCCCATGGACTGTAGCACTCCAGGCCCACCATCCATCACCAACTCCTGGAGTCTACCCAAACTCATGTCCACTGTGTCAGTGATGCCATCCAACCATTTCATCCTCTGTCATCCCCTTCTCCTCCTGCCCTCAATCTTTCCCAGCATCAGGGTCTTTTCAAATGAGTCAGCTCTTCGCATCAGGTGGCCAAAGTATTGGAGTTTCAGCTTCAACATAAGTCCTTCCAATGAACACTTAGGACTGATCTCCTTTAGGATGGACTGGTTGGATCTCCTTGCAGTCCAAGGGACTCTCAAGAGTCTTCTCCAACACCACAGTTCAAAAGCATCAGTTCTTCAGCGCTCAGCTTTCTTTACAGTCCAACTCTCACATCCATTCGTGACTACTGGAAAAACCATAGCCTTGACTAGACAGATCTTTGTTGGCAAAGTAATGTCTCTGCTTTTTATTTTTTATTTATTTTAAGACAGGGAATACTTTATTCAAACCCATCAGAGAAATGGATAGCTTGGGTCTGTAACAAAGCATCATGTTTTAAAGCGTAGGTCAGTAATTGTATATGAGCGTATACACTGCAACATACAAATTAACTGATCAGACCACAACTTTTCAATGTTTGAAACAGAATAAGCTTCCCTGTAAAAGCAGCACCTTTGTGACATTTTAACTTTAGTATTCCTCTCCTTCTTCCTCTCCTTCTCCTTCCACAGAATCCACACCAACCTCCTCATAATCCTTCTCAAGGGCAACCATGTCTTCACAGGCCTCAGAAAACTCTCCTTCCTCCATGCCCTCACCCACGTACCAGTGAACAAAGGCACGATTGGCATACATCAGGTCAAACTTGTGGTCCAGGCGAGCCCAGGCCTCAGTGATGGCTGTGGTGTTGCTTAGCATGCACACAGCTTGCTGTACTTTGGCCAGGTCTCCACCAGGTACCACAGTGGGAGGCTGGTAGTTAATGCCAACCTTGAAGCCAGTGGGGCACCAGTCCACAAACTGGATGGTACGCTTGGTCTTGATGGTGGCAATGGCAGCACTGACATCTTTGGGAACCACGTCACCACGGTACAACAGGCAGCAGGCCATGTATTTACCATGGCGAGGGTCACATTTCACCATTTGGTTGGCTGGCTCAAAGCAAGCATTGGTGATCTCTGCTACAGAAAGCTGTTCATGGTAGGCTTTCTCAGCAGAGATGACGGGGGCGTATGTGGCCAGAGGGAAGTGGATGCGGGGATAGGGCACCAGGTTGGTCTGGAACTCTGTCAGATCCACATTCAGGGTGCCATCAAACCTCAGGGAAGCAGTGGTGGAGGACACAATTTGACCTATCAACCTATTCAAGTTAGTATATGTCGGGCGCTCAATGTCGAGGTTTCTACGACAGATGTCATAGATGGCCTCATTGTCTACCATGAAGGCACAATCAGGGTGGTGTGGGTGGTGAGGATGGAGTTGTAGGGCTCAATGACAGCTGTGGAAACCTGGGGGGCTGGGTAAATGGAGAACTCCAGCTTGGACTTCTTGCCATAATCGACTGAAAGACGTTCCATCAGCAGGGAGGTGAACCCAGAACCAGTTCCCCGACCAAAGCTGTGGAAAATCAAGAAGCCCTGAAGACCTGTGCACTGGTCAGCCAGTTTCCGAATTCGGTCCAAGACGAGGTCAATGATCTCCTTGCCAATGGTGTAGTGACCTCGGGCCAGTTATTGGCGGCATCTTCTTTGCCTGTCATGAGCTGTTCAGGGTGGAAGAGCTGGTGGTAGGTGCCAGTGCGAACCTCATCAATGACTGTGGGTTCCAGGTCTACAAACACTGCCCTGGGCACATGCTTGCCAGCCCCTCTCTCACTGAAGAAGGTGTTGAAGGAGTCGTCTCCTCCCCCAATAGTCTTGTCACTTGGCATCTGGCCATCAGGCTGAATGCTGTGTTCCAGGCAGTAGAGCTCCCAGCAGGCATTGCCGATCTGGACACCAGCCTGGCCAACGTGGATGGAGACGCACTCACACATAGCTGCTGTTTTGCAGCTGCTGAGCAGATGGCGGAGAGGAGGAGAAGAGGTTGTTACTTCTTATAGAGTGACTCTTAGGCGGTCGATGTAAGAGAACCTCTGTCTCTGCTTTTTAATATGCTGTCTAGGGTGGTCATAACTTTCCTTCCAAGGAGTAAGCATCTTTTAATTTCATGGCTGCAGTCACCGTCTGCAGTGATTTTGGAACCCCCCAAAAATAAAGTCAACCACTGTTTCCATTGTTTCCCCATCTATTTGCCATGAAGTGATGGGACTAGATGTTATGATCTTAGTTTTCTGAATGTTGAGCTTTAAACCAACTTTTTCACTCTCCTCTTTTACTTTCATCAAGAGGCTCTTTAGTTCTTCACTTTCTGCCATAAGGGTGGTGTCGTCTGAATATCTGAGGTTATTGGTATTTCTCCCAGCAATCTTGATTCCAGTTTGTGCTTCTTCCAGTCCAGCGTTTCTCATGATGTACTCTGCATAGAAGTTAAATAAGCAGGGTGACAATATACAGCCTTGACGTACTCCT
Source organism: Bos mutus (assembly GCF_027580195.1). NCBI lineage: Eukaryota > Metazoa > Chordata > Mammalia > Artiodactyla > Bovidae > Bos > Bos mutus. The sequence goes on along the minus strand of NC_091637.1, from coordinate 24,412,954 downwards.
TTTCCTATTTGTAACCAGTCTGTTGTTCCATGTCCAGTTCTAACTGTTGCTTCCTGACCTGCATACAGGTTTCTCAAGAGGCAGGTCAGGTGGTCTGGTATTCCCATCTCTTTCAGAATTTTCCACAGTTAATATTAATACATAATATTAATCTATTCTCATCTGGATTCTTTTTTCATATAGGTGATTAGAGTGTGTTCAATAAACTTCCCTATGCTATTCAATAGGTACTTGTTGATCATCTGTTTGATGTACATTAATGTGTATATGTTAATTCCAATCCCTTAAATTATCCTGCCTGCATCTGGAGGACCACAGGCACTCCAGATCCATTGTGGAGGCACACAGCCTGCCACATGCTCCCAGCTCTCTCAGCCCCAGGACACTGCAGCCTTGGGACCCAAGCCAATCAGGCTCCAGGGATGTGATACCAGCCTTTTTTTTTTTTTTGACCCTTTCCTACTTAAAGTCTTTTTTTCTTTTTAAAATTTTTTATTTTTTTAAATTAATTTCATTTTAGTTGGAGAATAAGTACTTTACAATATTGTGATGGTTTTTGCCATACATCAACATGAATTGGCACAGGTATACATGTGTCCCCCACATCCTAAACACTACTCACCTCCCTCCCCATCCTATCCCTCTGAGTTGTCCCAGAGTGCCAGCTTTGGGTGCCCTGCTTCATTGAATTTGCTCTGGTCATCTATTTTACATACGGTAATATACATGTTTCATTGCTATTCTCTCTCTCAAATCATCCCACCCTCACCTTTCTCCCAACTGAGTCCAAAAGTCTGTTCTATACATCGATGTCTCTGATCAGAGTCAACATTTCTTTTTTGTTATTTCTGTTTTTTTTCCACCATTTGAACTGGAGTATGTAGCTGAATTACTATCTTGTGGGTGTTTTTTGTTCCTTTTCCTTCTACCACAACTTGTTTCAAATGTGTATATATCTAACACATAAATGTGTATATATTTTGTTTTTTTTTCATATAGGTTATTACAGAATGTGGAGTAAGGTTCCTTGTATTATACAGTGGGTCCTGGTCATTTATTTTATAAACAGTATTGGGCATATATTAGTCTGAAGTTGTTCATTTCTCCATGCCCCACATCTTTATATCTTGGTGACTGGAAATTTCTAAGTCTGTGAGGCAGTGTCTCCAGGTAAGAAATTCATTTTTATGCATCTTTAGATTCCACCTAGGAGTGACATCATATGATACTTGTCTCTCCCCATCTGCCTTAAGTCACTTGGAATGATCATCTCTACTTTCTTTCCCTTGACTGAACATGGTTTTATTTCCTACTTCTTTCTTATTGAGAAATATTGTATTATGTATGTACCCCATTGTCTGTATCCATTCGTCTGTTCTTCTGCAAGTAATCTTATTCACTGTCTTGGCTGTGGTATATAGTGGGGCCAAAATCGCAGGGTGACCCATCTCTTTTAAAATTTTGGTTGTCTTCACCTAGCTTTCTTGACCCCATCCCAGTTCAGATATGAGACACAGCCTGCTCAGGCTCCAGGGATGGGATAGCAGCCAACGAGAGGGAGGTCGCAAGGAATAAACTAGGCACTGATTTTTTTTCCTTTTCTTTTCCTCATGTCGATCCCACGTCGGAGTATGGTCAATTTGTAGTTTTGTGCTTACTGTCAGCGTACAACACTTGATTAAGTATTGACATATACATACAGGATGTCTGTTCTTCTCTAGATTCTTTTACTATAGAATTTACTGCAGAAGGGTGAGCAAGGTTCCACATGCCTGGAGGTACCGCACATCTCCTTACAGCTTTGACCTGTCAGTGGGCATTTTGGTCAGGTGTTTGTCTCGGCTTTTGTAAGTAGTGCTTCAGTGAACGTTGGGGTGTGTGTGTCATTTTGAATGATGGTTTTATCAGGATACCAGGCCCAGGTGTGGGAATGTCAGATCCTAGGCATAGTTCCCTTGAAAGTTTTTTTTTTTGGCCTGTGAAGACTGTCTTTTCCAGTGGCTGTTGCCAGTGTCCCTTCCCACCAATCATGTAGGGAGTTCCCTCTCCTCCTGGCCCTCTCCCCCCTTTACTGTTTGTAGACTTGTGAGGGTGGTCATTCTAACTGGTGTAATTTGATTTCTTGTTGTTGTTTTGATTGGCATTCCTCCTGTAATAATTCGGGATGCTGAGCATCGTGTCCTGTGAAGGTATGGTTTTTTCTTTTTCTTTTTTTTCCCTCTTTCATGGTTGCAAAGAAAATATACGTGTTGCAGTTAACTCTTTGATAGTGGGTTGTATTTGTAATTTGTTTCTGGAGTATTCTCCCTAGGACTTTTTCTGAGGGTAACTGTCATTAACGGCCCCAAGGCCTTGTGAATTGGAGGCGCCAGTAAGCACAGTTCAGGCTTCCCTGGTGGCTCAGATGGTAAAGAATCTGCCTGAAATGAAGGAGACCCAGGTTTGATCACTGGGTCAGGAAGATCCCCTGGAGAGGGGAATGGCAACCCACTCCAATGTTCTTGCCTGGGAAATCCCATGTTCAGACGGGCCTGGCAGGTAAGCACGGGGGTCAAGTTGTAGTTACAGAAAATGTCCACATGGTGGCAGCAGTTTTCATTCCCAACTCTGGTTCTTGGGGCAACCAGAACCTAAGGAAGACTTGGCTTCCTAGGCTGTGAACTGGAGTGGAATGTGCCTGAGCAAACACCCAAGGGCCCGTGTCTCACTACTCGTTCCCCCTAAAGCTTCACCCCTTTCCTCAGAATTTCCTTATCCCAATGGGGGCCACAGCACCCTGCTGAGGTGCTAGGAGGTTGCACTCTCAAGGAGGAGGCTTAAGCTGTGAACCCCAGCCCCAGGAGAACTGAAAGCTAGGTGGCATTTCCAAGGTCCTTGAGGCCAGACGGTCGTCACAACATCGCTTGGTGCACTAGGGACTATGGTCCCTGTCAGAGCAAACAGGAAGGTGTAAGTTTAAGAGGGGGCTCAATTAAGGGCACCCTGTCCGGTGGTTTCAACCCCACCCCAGTCCAGCCTTTGGACCAAAGCCTGTTCAGGCTGCAGTGATGGGATAGCAGCCTGGGTCAGGATGTCAGCAGGAATAAAGTGGACAAGGCTTTTCTTCTTTCTTCTTTCATTTCATGCCTGTGGTATGCTGCAGTATAGTCGGTGTGCAGTGTTGCGCCTGTTGTCAGTATCCAGCCACCTGATTGACCTATGTCAAGTATGTAAAGCATATGTTTCTTTTTCAGATTCATCTGCTGTAGAAGTTATTGCAGAAAGTGGAGCAAAGTTCCCTGGGCTGAACATCGCGTCCTTGCAGAGTATCTGTTAACATGTACAGATTTCTGTGGATATGGTAGAGGTACAGATTTCTGTGGATATGATAGAGATACAGATTGCTGTGGAAGGAAGAAAGAAAGGAAGGGGATAATCCTTGTGGATTATCTACTAACATACACGTTTTTGTGTATATGTTAGTCCTGACTTCCTAATTCATCCCTGGCCCTTTGGTTTGATTTATTTATTTATTGGAATTCTTTGTGTTTGAATTCTCTGAGTTTCTTTATGTTGTAATTGAATTCCTTTGTATCTCTTTTTTTCCTTTTACCTAGAAGGGACATCGCATGCTAGTCTTCCTCTGTCTGGCTGACTTCACTTAGTGTTTGATCCTCTAAGGTCTATCCCTGTGACTACCAGGGGCATAATATCATGATTTCAGTAGTAGTATTTCATGCCTGAGTAATAGTTCATTTTCTGTATGTACTACATTGGTTTTAAGCTTTAATCTGAAGGTGGACATTTTGCTGGGTCTGTGTTCAGCTGCTTTAACTAGTGCTGAAGTGAACATTGGGGTGCACGGGGCTTCTTGAAAGATGGTTTTCCTGGGATACAGGCCCAGGTGTGGGAATGTCAGATGGTAGGTTTAGCTTGCATTTATTGTTTGTAGACTTGTAAGGATGGCCATTCTGGTGATATTTGATTTCTCATTGTCATTTTGGTTGGCATTCCTCCTGTAATGATTAGGGATGCTGAGCATCCTGTCCTAGGTGGAAGTATGGGGTTTGTTTTGGGGTTTTTTTTTTTTACCCTTTAACGGTGTGAGGAAAATAGACCTGTGGCAGTTGGCTTACTGAAAGTTGTTTGTGTTTGGAATTCATCTTGCAGTACCTGCCACAGGACAAAATTCCTGAGGGCAGCTATCATGAGCAGTCGCCCAGCCCTTGAAAATTAGAGGTGCCGGTAAGCATTGGTGGTCAGTTGTAGCTACAGGAAATGTCCACAAGGTGGCAGCACTTTTGGCTCAGAGGTTTAAAGCGTCTGCCTCCAATGAGGGAGACTGGGTTCGATCCCTGGGTCGGGAAGATCCCCTGGAGAAGGAAATAGTAACCCACTCCAGTATTCTTGCCTGGAGAATCCCATGGACAGAGGAGCCTGGCAGGCTACAGTCCACGGGGTCGCAAAGAGTCGGACACGACTGAGCAACTTCACTTCACTTCTGGTTCTTGGGGCAAGCAGAAGATTCAGGAAAGTTGGCTTCCTGGCTGTGAAACAGAGTGGAATGTGCCTGCTGCTGCTGCCAAGTCGCTTCAGTCATGTCTGACTCTGTGCAACCCCATAGACGGCAGCCCACCAGGCTTCCCCGTCCCTGGGATTCTCCAGGCAAGAACACTGGAGTGGGTTGCCATTTCCTTCTCCAATGCATGAAAGTGAAAAGCGAAAGTGAAGTCGCTCAGTCGTGTCCGACTCTTCGCGATGCCATAGACTGCAGCCTACCAGGCTCCTCCGTCCATGGGATTTTTCCAGGCAAGAGTACTGGAGTGGGTGACATTGCCTAGGAATGTGCCTGAGCAACCACTAAAGGGCTTGTGCTTCACTGCTTTTTCCTCTTAAAGCAACACACACACGCACACGCACAAGCACGCGCACACACACACCCTTCTTGATAGCATTACTTTTTCCACCTTAGCCCTCTTGAAAGCTTTTTGAACATGTGGAGTCTGTCCATATACTGACTGTAGCCAATGTATTTTTCCGCCAACAGCTTCAGATCAGATCAGTCGCTCAGTCGTGTGCGACTCCTTGCGACCCCATGAATCGCAGCACACCAGGCCTCCCTGTCCAACACCAACTCCCGGAGTTCACTCAGACTCACGTCCATCAAGTCAGTGATGCCATCCAGCCATCTCATCCTCTGTCGTCCCCTTCTCCTCCTGCCCCCAATCCCTCCCAGCATCAGAGTCTTTTCCAATGAGTCAACTCTTCGCATGAGGTGGCCAAAGTACTGGAGTTTCAGCTTTAGCATCATTCCTTCCAAAGAAATCCCAGGGCTGATCTCCTTCAGAATGGACTGGCTGGATCTCCTTGCAGTCCAAGGGACTCTCAAGAGTCTTCTCCAGCACCACAGTTCAAAAGCATCAATTCTTCCGGCGCTCAGCCTTCTTTATAGTCCAACTCTCACATCCATACATGACCACTGGAAAAACCATAGCCTTGACTAGATGGACCTTTGTTGGCAAAGTAATGTCTCTGCTTTTGAATATGCTATCTAGGTTGGTCATAACTTTCCTTCCAAGGAGTAAGCGTCTTTTAATTTCATGGCTGCAGTCACCATCTGCAGTGATTTTGGAACCCAGAAAAATAAAGTCTGACACTTGTTTCCACTGTTTCCCCATCTATTTCCCATGAAGTGATGGGATCGGATGCCATGATCTTCGTTTTCTGAATGTTGAGCTTTAAGCCAACTTTTTCACTCTCCACTTTCACTTTCATCAAGAGGCTTTTGAGTTCCTCCTCACCCTCTGCCATAAAGGTGGTGTCATCTGCATATCTGAGGTTATTGATATTTCTCCCAGCAATCTTGATTCCAGCTTGTGCTTCTTCCAGCTCAGCGTTTCTCATGATGTACTCTGCATATAAGTTAAATAAACAGGGTGACAATATACAGCCTTGACGTACTCCTTTTCCTATTTGGAACCAGTCTGTTGTTCCATGTCCAGTTCTAACTGTTGCTTCCTGACCTGCATACAAATTTCTCAAGAAGCAGATCAGGTGGTCTGGTATTCCCATCTCTTTCAGAATTTCCCACAGTTTCTTATGATCCACACAGTCAAAGGCTTTGGCATAGTCAATAAAGCAGAAAACTTAGGGGATTCCTTTCCTTTCATTCTGTCTCCCATATTTAAAATTTGTCAAATTTTGACAACAGCCATTGTGATTGATGGTATTTTATTTCCCATTGTCATTTTGATTGGTGTTCTTGCAGCCATTATGGATGCTGAGCATCTTGTCTTGTGGCAGACATTTGATTTTGTTTTTTTAGTTTTTTTTCTTTAAAGGGTGTGAGGACAATTTACCTTTGGCAGTTGGCTTCCTGAGAGTTGGCTGGTTTTGAAATATATTTCTCCAATACCTGCCTCATGGCATTTCCTGAGGGCAGCTGACAATTTACTGAACCAGAGCCCTTGTGAATTGAGGTGTCTGTGTGCACTGGTGATCAAGTTGTAGTTACAGAAAATGTCCACAAGACGGCAGCACTTTTGCGTGCCCAACGTTGCTTCCTGGGGCAGCCAGACCCTTAGGGCCAGTCGGCTTCCTGGGGTGTAAAATAGAGTGGAATGTGACTGTGCAAGCAGGAAAGGGCTTGAGACTTACTACTTTCCCCTCCTAAAGCCTCACACAAACACCACGTCCAAACTAATCCCTTCAGGGTTCACAGTACACTGCTGAGGGTGCTTAGGTACCAGGAGGTTGCCCTCTCAGGAAAGAGGCTTGTGTTGGGAACCCCAGTGCCAGGAGAGGGGGAGGCTAGCTGAATTTTGCCTTCAAATTCCTGCAGGCCTTCATGCCATGTGGGACTCTGATCACCCCCAGAACGTAGCAGATGTGCTAGGTCACTTCAGTCATGTCCAACTCTCTGCAACCTCATGGACTGTAGCCTGCCAGGCTTCTGTCCGTGGGATTCTCCAGGCAAGAATACTGGAGTGGGCTGCCATTTCTTTCTCCGGAACGTAGCAGGTAGTAGTCCTTTAAAAAGCGTTCAATGAAAGGCACTGTGCCAGGCTGTGTCAAGCCCTCCCTAGTCTAGCAGTGGGACCCCAGCCCGCTCAACCTTCAAGAATGGGATTTGCGTCCCAAGTCGGGGAGGTAGATAAGAGAGCAGGGACTCCTTTTCTTTCCTTTCCTTTAACCTCTTGCCGATGCTTCTTTGCAGAATAGTTGATTTTCAGTGCTGTGATTGTTGTCAGTGTACAGCTGCCTGATTCAGTATTACATATCTATGAGGTAGCTCTATTTTTTTTTTTTTTTTGGACCTTTACTATAGAAGTTCAAGTGAAGTGCTGAGCACCAGGTCCTTGTGGAATATCTATCTCAGATACACTTCTGTAATACCAAGAAGGAAAGTAGTAGATCATTTTTGTGAATCATCTCTTAGAGATAACGATTTCTTTGTATAGGTTAGAGATACGTATTTCTGTGTATATGTGGAAGGAAGGAAAATAGGAAGAGGATAATCCTTGTGGATTATCTATTACAAATACAGATTTCTTGTCTATGTAGGCTCCTACCTCCTAATTCATTCCAGGCCCTTCAATTTTTTTTGTTTCTGGAACACTTTGTTTGGCTTGGAATCCTCAGAGTCCCTCTTTGGCTTGTAAATTTGTTGCTTTGTATGTCTATTTTTATTTTTCCTGGCAAGTATATCACATACCATAGACTTCTTCTGCCTGACTGACTTCCCTTAGGGCATGATCCTTCAAGGTCGGTCCCTATGGCTCCCAGCATCATAATTCCCTAATTTCAGTGGCGGTTTTTTAGGAATGAGAAATAGTCTACTGTATATATGTATAAATAGTCTACCGTATATATGTACAACACCTTGCTTAAGCTTTAATCTTGGTGGAGGTTTTGCTGGTTGTATGTCTTGGCTATTGGAAGTAGTCCTGCAGTATTTGTTGGGGTTCATGTACCTTTTGATTGATAGTTTGCTATAGGCCCCAGTGTGGGAATGTGAGATCCCAGGTTTAGCCTGTCTTGATAGTTTTTTTATTTTATTTTTTTGAGGCACTTGGAAACTGTTCACATACTGGCTGTAGCCAATATATATTTCTACCGACAACTTAAGGGGCTTCTTTAACTTCCAGGCTCCTTCCCACATTTATTGTTTGTAGATTTGTGGGGATGGCCACTGTGACTGGTGGAATTTGATTTCCCATTGTCATTTTGATTGGCATTCCTGCAGCAATTATGGATGCTGAGCATTTTGTCCTGTGGTAGAGGTTTGGGTTTGTTTGGCAGTTGGCTTCCTGAAAGTCGACTGTGTTTGGAATTTATTTCTCCAGTATCCACACCATGACATTTCCTGAGGACAGCTGGTGATCAAGTTGTAGTTACAGAAAAAGTTCTCTAGGCGGCAGCACTTTTGCATACCCATATTTGGTTCCTGGGGCAACCAGAGCCTCCTGGGCAGTCTCTTTTTGGGTTGTAAATTTGTTGACTTGCATGTCTATTTTTATTTTGCGTGAACTGTACCTCATATACCATAGCCTTCCTCTGCCTGACTGACTCCCCTTAGTGTATGATCCTTCAAGGTCCATCCCTGTGGCTCCCAGTGTCCTAATTCCCTAATTTCAGTGGTGATTTGTAATAAGTGAGAAATAGTCTGCTGTATATATGTATACTTCTTGTTTAAGCTTTAACTTCTGGTTGGAGATTTTGGTGGCTGTGCGTCTCGGCTACTGGAAGTCGTGCTGGAGGTTTGATGGGGTGCTTGCGCCTTTTGATCGATGGCTTTCTCAGAATACAGGCTAAAGTGGGGGAATGTCTGATCCTCGGCTTAGCAGGACTTGATAGATTTTTTCAGGCGTTCAGAGATTGGCCATGATACTGGCTGCTGCCGATGTATATTCCCACCTAGAGCTTAGGGCAATTCTTTGTCCCCCAGACTCCATCCCATATTTATTGTTGCAAATCTGTGACGTTGGCCATTGTGAGTGGTGGGATTTGATTTTCCATCATCTTTTCGATTGGCATTTCTGCAGCAATTAGGAATGCTGAGCATCTTGTTTGGTGGGGGAGGTTTGGGTTTGTGTTTTCTTTCTTTTTTTTCCTTAAAGAGTGTAAGGACAATTTAGCTTTGGGAATTGGCTTCCTGAAAGTCGGCTGTGTTTAGAATTTATTTCTCCAGCGCCTGCCGCAGGATGTTTCCTGACAGCGGCTGTCATTCACAGAACCCCAGGCCTTGTGAACTGAGGTGCCTGTGAGCAAGAATAATCAAGTTGTAGTTTCAGGAAATGTCCACAAGGCGGCAGCACTTTTCAGGCTCAGCTTGGTGCCTGAGGGCAACCAGAGCCTTAGGGCAAGTTTGCTTTCTGGGCCCTGAGATGGAGTGAAATGTGCCTGAGCAAACAGGAAAGGGCTTGAGTCTCACTACTTTTTCCCCCTAAAGCCTCACACAAACAACACGTCCAAACTAATCCCTTCAGCGTCCACAGTACACTGCTGAGGTTGCTTAGGTACTAGGAGGCTGCACTCAGGAAGGAGGGCTGGACTCGGATCCCCCACACCAGGGGAGGTTGAGGCTGAATTTTGCCTTGAAATTCCTTGGGGCCTGATGCCAGGCGGGACTCTTGTCCTAGCCAGACAGAGCACACACTAGACCTTTCAAAAGTGTTCAATGAAGGGTACCCTGCCAGGCTGTGTTGACCCCACCTGAGTTCAGCATTGGGACCCAAGCCTGCTCAGCCTCCAGGGATGGGAAAGCATCCCACGTCAGGGAGGTTACACATAATACAGTAGGCAATGCTTACTTTCCCTTTTCTTTAACATTTGGCCAATACTACCTTGCAGCATAGGCTATTTGCTTTCTGCCATTAGGGTGGTGTCATCTGCACATCTGAAGTTGTAGATATTTCTCCCAGCATCTTGATTCCAGCTTGTATTTCATCCGCCTGGCATTTCACCTGATGTACTCTGCATGTAAGTTAAGTAAGTGGAATCACAATATATAGTCTTGATGTTCTCCTTTCCAATTTTGAACTAGTCCTTGTGCCTGTCTGGTTCTAACTGCTGTTTCTTGACCTACATACAAGCTTCTCTGGAGGCAGGTAAGGTGATCTGGTATTCTTCTGTCTTTAAGAATTTTCTACAGTTTGTTGTGATCCACACAATTAAAGGCTTTAATTATTTGAAAGTTTTTAATTTTATGATGTAAAAAGATATACCTTATTTTATGTGTGACATATATACCTTTATTTTTATATATGAGATATATACCTATATTGTCATATAAGGGATATATTCTAATATTTTCACATAATACATGTACCTATATTGCCATATATGAAATATATACATCTATCTTCATATATGAAATATATATTGAATACTACTCAGCAAAATAGCAAAATGAAAATGGGAAATTTTTAAAAATAGAAGATTCCATCAAGATACTGATTTTAATGAGATTTTTAAAAATCACATTTAGTGGTTTCACTCTTTTATGCTTTACAAAGAATTTATCGGTGAAGTCAAGACAATTAATCTAAATACAAGATAGTTTTTTTATTTAAGAAGCTTCTGTCAATGTTCTCTGATAAAACGTTTTCTTTTCATTAGTTTTGATGCCTGCGTAGTGATTTCGGTTCTCAGTGCTCTATAAATAGAAATCATTTAGCATCTTCTTGGAGGAGGACATGGCAGCCCTCTCCAGTGTTCTTGCCTGGAGAATCCCAGGGACAGGGGAGCCTGGCGGGCTGCCGTCTATGTGGTTGCACAGAGTCGGACATGACCGAAGCGACTTAGCATCAGCAGCAGCAGGAATTGTCTAGTTTAAAATTAAGTCTTTCGTAAGTATTAAGATGTAAGAGAGTGTTCTTCAGTTTAGAAGGGTTATCTTAAGTCTTGAAAAGCATTACTCAAAAGGCACACTAATGATTTTCATTATGGTCCCTGGTCTGGTGTTTGCAAAACTTCTAAATCAGAAGTTCTGGAACTGCCAACTGACAATTTTAGTTAATAAGCCCTCCAGGTGAATCTGAGGCACTGAAGCCAACTGAAGTTTGAGAACTATTGCCCTGGAAGGGTTGGCAAAACTCATATTTTACTAAGCCCAGGTTGTATGAATTATGAGTTATAGTTAAATTTTCATGTCATTATGAGTTATAGTAAAATTTTCATTCTTTTGGGTATAGTAACAGTTGCAAATGAGTGTACTCTGCAAACATATATGTATATTTTGATATATGAAATATATACTTGTGTTTTCATAAATAAAATATATACTTAGGTTTTCATATATGAAATATATAACTAGGATTTCATATTTAAAATACATATCTAGGTTTTCATATGTGAAATACATACCTAATTAGCTATAAAGGCAATTAACATAATGGCATTTTCAACAATATAATCCTAGAGATTATCACAGTCAGTGATGTAAGTCAGAAAGACAACGAGCAATACCATATAATATCACTTACATGTGATCTAGACTATGACACCGGTGAACTTATCTATGAAATGGAAACAGACTCACAGATACAGAGAACTGCCAGTGGGGAGAGGATGGTAGGAGGGGCAAGATAGGTGTAGGGGATTAAGAGATAGAGACTACTGTGTATAAAATCAATAAGCCATAAGGATATATTATACAGCATGCAAAAATATAGCCTTTATTTGTAATACTTTTAAATGGATATGTATATCCCAAAATAGTATTGTAAATAAACTCTACTTCAACTTAAAAGTTGTTGATAGCTATCTACAAAAACAATAAGGAATAAAAAATAAGTGAAATAAAAATAGGAAATTTTTTAAAATAGAAGACTCTGTCAAATAATGGATTTAGATGAGAATTTTGAGAATCACATAAAGTAGCTTAACTCTTATACTTTTTGCTTTCCAAGAACTTCTTAGTCAAGACAAGCCAATTAATCTACCTAACACCAAACCTTGCCCAGCTAAGGGCACTAAGCACATTTTGTCACCAAGATTTTCCAAGATGACTCTGGTTGGCAAAGGTTTCTTTAACTTTAACTTCTCTTGTCACTGAAAGTGAAAGTTGCTCAATTATGTCCGACTCTTTGCAACCCCATGGATTATTTACAGCCCACAGAATTCTCCAGGCCAGAATACTGGAGTGGGTATCCTTTCCCCTCTCCAGAGGATCTTCCCAACTCAGGGATTGAACCCAGGTCTCCCTCATTGCAGGAAGATTCTTTACCAGCTGAACCACAAGGGAAGCCCTTTCTTGTCACTCAGTTCAGTTCAGTCGCTCAGTCGTGTCCGACTCTTTGTGACCCCATGAATCGCAGCACGCCAGGCCTCCCTGTCCATCACCAACTCCCAGAGTTCACTCAGACTCATGTCCATCGAGTCAGTGATGCCATCCAGCCATCTCATCCTCTGTCGTCCCCTTCTCCTCCTGCCCCCAATCCCTCCCAGCATCAGAGTCTTTTCCAATGAGTCAACTCTTCGCATGAGGTGGCCAAAGTACTGGAGTTTCAGCTTTAGCATCATTCCTTCCAAAGAAATCCCAGGGCTGATCCCCTTCAGAATGGACTGTTTGGATCTCCTTGCAGTCCAAGGGACTCTCAAGAGTCTTCTCCAACACCACAGTTCAAAAGCATCAATTCTTCTTCGCTCAGCCTTCTTCACAGTCCAACTCTCACATCCATACATGACCATAGGAAAAACCATAGCCTTGACTAGATGGACCTTTGTTGGCAAAGTAATGTCTCTGCTTTTGAATATGCTATCTAGGTTACCAAAGGGGAAAGGGATGGGGGATTAATTAGGAATTTGGTATTAACAGATACACACTACTATATGTAAAATCAATAAACAAGGCCCTCCTGTATAGCACAGGGAACTATATTCAATATTTGTAATAGCCTAATAATCTGAGAGCATGTATGTAGGTGTGTTACATATATATGTATTATATATGTTTTTATATAATAAATATGTATATTATGTGCAATACACATGTAATTTATCTAACTGAATCCCTTGGGTATACACCTGGAACTAACACAACATGAAACGACTCTTCTTCATTAAAATGCACCAGTTTTGGATAGAAAAAAAAGAGTCCACATATCATTGATACAAATATTTGAAGTTTAAGTCAATTTAAAACATCATTACACAAAATGCATGTCTTTATAACTGCTTAAAGATGCGTAACCTGAGCTCATCGCCTTGAGTAACATGGTAATGCATGTGCCTATAGTTAGACTAAGAAGAAAGGAAATAGCTAAATATGTAATAAATCCTTGTCTGTGAAAAAATTGTTGAGATGTCAAACATAATTTATTTTACACATCTGAAAATTAAAGATTCATCCTGAATGCTCCTCATTGTTAATTATTTAAGAAATGCAAATCAAAACTTCAATGAGGTACCACCTCAAAAGGGTCAGAATGGCCATCAGTTAAAACTCTCCAAATAACAAGTGTTGCAGAGGGTGTGGAGAAAAGGGAACCCTCCTACACTGTTGCTGGGAATGTACATTTGTGCAGTCACTGTAGCGAAGAGTATGGCAATTCCTCAAAAAAACTGAAAATAGAGTTACCGTATGATCCAGCAATCCCACTTCTAGCCATACATCTAAACAAGGCTGTAATTAGAAAAGATACATGCTGTATTCTAGAAGAATCTGTGCATACCAGCTGCGGATCTGACAGGAAACCTTTACTCTTAAAGCTGAGATATCAAATTTGATTTCACATGTTGTCCGCTATATTTAGACTCTGGGTTCATACTCCGTGTAAGGACATATTGTCATAATTAAATCCAAATTGAATGTTAGCTTTATTTTTCAGATGTGCTTTCCCTCCAGCAGCCTAGGAGCATTCTCCTTTTTCCAGGTCCTGTTTCCCTGGTGTGACATTTCAAACCTCAAAAACTGTTACTTGTTGATATGAATATCAATTTCAATCTAGCTCAGTTTGAATAGAGAAGCAAAGAATCAGGGGGCCTATGTTTTCTGTTTTCTTCATGGAGAAAAACTGTTAGAAGAAAAAGTACCTGCAGCTCGTGTGCTCGTTAAGTCACTGTTTGCAGGAATTTTCTTTTATTACTTTTTAAGTGTGACCTTTTATTCATGTAATAACAAATAACAGAATTAGAAGAAAGTAGTTTGAAGTGATCCTTGCTCCTACCTAGAAAATCAAAGGAAACAATGGAAATGGAAATCACAAAGATCAAAGTGCCAAGCTTTTAAGAATATTTTAAGTTTGCAAATAATGACTAGTATGCTTGCAATTTCAACAATATATTTTTATTCTGATAAAAAAATATCCTTTTCCAGAAGGCTTCCAGTGTGGTCGCCTCCTGCTGGAAGCTTGGGATGATGGAATCAGGTCACTTCCTGTCTGTCTTTACAGGACACTGGGCTGCACTCTAAGAAATTCCTGGATCTCCCCTGGATCCTGACCATCATGTGCCCAGAGAAATTGGTAATGTTATTATTTTGTCTGTTGAAATGTTAATGAGGCAGATCCTTTCAGTTTCCTGATGGGGGTGAAGTGTGGAGCCCAGTGATGATTTCTTCTTCAAGAAATGGACATCCTAGCTCCCACACGAGGGTGAGCCCCCGTTCAACAGTGAGACCCCCTGCATGTGTGTGACCTGTGCCTCCTGGGAGACCAGCCCTAAACTAGTTTGAACCTGACCAAGTCCTGTCTACAGTAGACCTCTCCAAGTCCTGTCTACACTGATGATGTTTAATGAGACCGTGCACTTTCTGCAGTGAGAACATTTAGACCTGACCTTGTACTCTCTGCCCTGGGACATGGAGACCCGGGTGCAGGCCTGGCCTGGCCTCTGTCTGGGAAACTCTGTGCCCGCGTCTGAGCATCAGTGCTCAGATGTCTGGGGTCTGGGGCTGGGTTGGGCTTCTCTGGGAGCCGTGCTCTCCTCTGAGTGGGCTTCCCTGGCCCTCCTGGGGGTCAGTGCTGTGGTCGGGCTCCTTGTCTGTCCCCTGCCAGATTCACCTCCCTGGGGCTCCTGGAGACCCCTCAGGTGGGCTGCTGCTGCTGCTGCTGCTAAGTCGCTTCAGTCGTGTCCGACTCTGTGCGACCCTAGAGACGGCAGCCCACCAGGCTCCCCATCCCTGGGATTCTCCAGGCAAGAACACTGGAGTGGGTTACCATTTCCTTCTCCAAGGCGTGAAAATAAAAAGTGAAAGTGAAGTCGCTTAGTCATGTCCGACCCTTAGCGACCCCTAGCAACCCCATGGACTGCAGCCTACCAGGCTCCTCCGTCCATGGGATTTACCAGGCAAGAGTACTGGAGTGGGGTGCCATTGCCTTCTACCTGGTAATTATTCCAATTTTCCAGCACATTCAGGTTGAATAGGGAGGCAAGTCGGAGAAGGCAATCCCTGTGACTTCTCAGGGGGAGATCGATTCTACATTTCATTCTAGGATCCCCAGAGGTCCCAGTGTCCTGGCTTGTTCACACATTGGGGGCTGGCTGACCACAGCCATGATGTCTTGACCGAGGGGACGTGTGACCCCAGGTGGGGGGTCTGGGCACTGTGTGAGTCTCACCCCATCTGCATGGGACAGGATCATGTGTGTGGGGAGACCACAAACAAAGCTAAGAAAAAGGGACGAATACTGAGAGCTTCGCTTATGTTCAGGAATGAATATTTCACAGTATTCGCTTTATATAGGCCTGTGCCTGTTTGCCTTTTTACCCCCATGAAGTTCACACTCCCTGGGGTTCCTGGAGACTCCTCAGGTGTCTGCCTCGTGATTATTCCATTTTCCAGCATGAGCATGGCCGGAAGGGAGGCAGGTTCACCTGGTGAGTTGATTGCAGGGCACACGGATCAGGCAAAAGGCCAATGGGCAGCAGGTGAGGTTGCTGCTGTGATCTCCTTCCAGTCGACCGTCCCTACTCAGCAGAGACCAGACCTGCCCCTTGTCTCCCAGCCCTGCGCCTGGTGTGTTTTCTCAACACCTCAGTGGAACAAGAAAGGACCGAGCCTGCCAGAACCAAGGTAGTGTGTTCAACATTATCATGACAGCTGTAAAAACAGTTATTATCACACAGAACCAAAGGCAGGAGACGAGGACTTCTCTGGGACAAGTGTGGGGAGAGGAGACTGACCCTATACTTCTTTCTACCATCACAGGGGGTTACAGGAACCCACTCATTTCCACCTTAGAAGCCCAACCAGCAGAAACCTGGGGTCCTAACCAAGGGTCGTTGGACGCCAGGTCCTGGGTCTGGGGAGGTGGTGTCACCTTGGAGAGAGTGGAAGTGTGCCCCACGTGCAGAGTCTGGGGATTGTGTGGGTCTCACCCCATCCACACGGGTTACATATCTACTCTTTACCTGCAGTGTGTCTGTCAGGGATTCCCAACATCTGAATTGAGGGTGTTGCCCTGATTAACCTGTGGTCCTTTTCCTTCTCTTCGCTTTGTCATGTTCACATGAGGTCAGGCACCTTTGAGTGGGTTGCTGCTCTGTGTTCTGAGTGTAAACCTTTGGTGGTGTCATATTAATATCATAGCATATCCCATATCTAATTCATAGAGATACCACTGTCTGGTTTCCCCTCCACCAAGCTCAGGTAGTTTAATTTGTGATTTAATTTTTATTTTATATTGGAGTAGAGTTGATTTCCATTGTTTTGTTGATTTTATATGTACAGGAACTTGGTTCGATTTTACATATACGTATGGAGAAGGAAATGGCAACCCACTCCAGTATTCTTGCCTGGAAAATCCCATGAACAGAGGAGCCTGGTGGCTTACAGTCCATGGGGTCGCAAAGAGTCGGACACAACTAAGTGACTTTCTTTCTTTCTAGGGAAAGGGAGAGAGCAAATTAGCCAAGATGGTGCGCTCAGGCTCTTTCACCCCACAGCCTCTTGCTCTGGGCTCCACGTTTTGTAAATAACGATTATGTAACAGCTGAGATCACTTATAACGCTGGGCATGTGTGTCGCGAGGAACTCGCTTGGCCATGGGCTACGTTTGTTCTGTACTGGAAAGCCCTTGCGGTTATACTAGGTTATGTTGTGGCTGCTGCGCCAGCCAGGAGAGAATAAATGTGTCTGCAGTTTCTACAGCTCCTTGTGTCTTCTTGCAGCTCCCCTCTCGTGCCTTGCCTACCATGGGTTCAACGAACGGCATTCAACGAGCAGAGATACAGCGAAACTGTTGGCACCGTGAGCAGGATCAGCAGGACAGGAGAGGTATACCTACTCTTTTTCCATTTTTTTCTTGTATAGGTTATTACAGTTTTTTTCAGTAGAGTTCCTGATTGTATTCAGTAAGTCCTATGTGATTATCAATTTGGTAAATATTAGTGTGTATATGTTCATCTGAAACTCTTAATTTCCCCTCCCTCTTAGCTTTCTCTCGATGATCATAATTCGGTTTTCTCAGTCTGAGAGTCTGTCTCTGTTCTGTACCTCAGTTCATCTGCATGAATTTACAGATCCCACTTGTATATGATATGCTATTTGTCTTTTTGTCTCTGACTTACCTCAGTATGAAAATTCTTCAGACCGTCCATGCTGCCGCAAATGTCATCATTTTTTCTCTTTTATGGCTGAGTAGTATTCAGTTGTATGGTTGTATCACGGAGTCTTCATTTTTCTTCAGTGGACGTTTTGGTGGATTCTGTGTCTCAGCTATTGTAAATAGTACTACTCTGAAAATCGAGGGGCACATGTCATTTCGAATGATGAATTTCTGCAGATCTAAGCCTGGGAGTGGGATTGCAGGGTCATAAGATAGCGCTCTGTTTAGTGTTTCCGGGAACCCCCATGCTGTTCTCCACAGTGGTTCACTATTTACATTCCCACCAAGACTGCAGGGGGATTCCCTTTTCTGTACATGCTCTGCAGTATTTATTCTTTGTAGAGCTTTTCAGTGATGGCTGTTGTGACCAGTGTGTGGTGATACCTCACTGCAGTTTTGATTGGCATTGATCTGATAATTGGTGTGGAGTATCTTTCCATGTGCTTGTGTTATTTCACACCTTGTGAGTACAGTTTACCTCTTGAAACTGGCTTCTTGAAAGGTGGCTCTGTTTGGAATTCCTCTCCGATGATTTACCGCAGGACGTTTCTCGAGTCAGGAGTCATTCACAGCCCTGTTGGACTTCTGACTATTAAGAGACCTTCAGCACCTGTTTCGTGGTGTGTCTGTTAATCTGAGCCAGCTAATTGCTCCCTGCCTCCTCTCAACTTTCTTTTTTGGTACCTGTGAGATTCTTTTCTAAGTCTGTGAGGCTGTTTCTCTTTTGTAAAAAGTTCATTTTTATCCCGCCAAAATGATATCCTACGATAACTGTCTTTCCTGTTTCACTTACTTCACTTAGTGTCATCACCTCAAGTGTTCCTCCCTAAAATGGCATTATTTCATCCTATTAATTTCTGAGTAATATTACATTGTATATATGCATCCCATCTTCTGTATCCATCCATCTGTCCTTCCACACTTAAGTTGCTTCCCTATCTTGGTTAATGTACCTAGTGCTGCCATGATCATTCAGTTGCAGTTATTTTTTTAAATTTTGGTTTTCTCCAGATCTACATCTAGGCATGGGATTGCTGGGTCACTTCATACTTCTATGTTTTGTTTTTTAAAGAACCTCCATAAGGTTCTCCCTAGTGGATGTACCCACTTACATTTCCCTGCCACATTGGGAGGTTTTCTTCTCTCCACGCCATCTGCAAATTTTATTGTAGATTTTTTGAGACGGTTATTCTGATTGATGTGAAGTGATACCTCATTGGACAACTGAATTGCCTTTCTCTAAGAACTAGTGAGGCTGAGCATTTTTTCTTGCACTTTATGGCCATCTCTGTGTCTTCTTTGGAGAAATGTGCATTTAGATCTTTGGCAATTTTTTATTGGATTGTTTGTTTTTTGACTCTGATGCACAAATTCTTTGTATGTATTGGAGATAAATTCCCTGTGGGTATCTTCGTTTGCAGAAAAACATCTACTTCTGCTTTATTGACTACACTCCAGTTTTCTGAGACTAGTTCCAGAAAAACATTTACTTCTGCTTCATTGACTATGCCAAAGCTTTTGACTGTGTGGATCACAGCAAACTGTGGAAAATTCTTAAAGAGATGGGACTACCAGACCACTTTGCCTGCCTCCTGAGAAATCTGTATGCAGGTCAAGAAGCAACAGTTAGAACTGGACATGGAACTACAGACTGGTTCCAAATAGGAAAAGGAGTACGTCAAGGCTTTATATTGTCATCCTGCTTATTTAACTTCTGTGCAGAGTATATCATGTGAAATGTGGGGCTGGATAAAGCACAAGCTGGAATCAAGATTGCTGGGAGAAATGTCAATAACGTCAGATATGCAGATGACACCACCCTTATGGCAGAAATCAAAGTAGAACTAGAGCCTCTTGATGAAAGAGGAGAGTGAAAAAGTTGGCTTAAAACTCAATATTCAGAAAACTAAGATCATGGCATCCAGTTCCATCACTTTGTGGCAAATAGATGGGGAAACAATGGAAACGGTGACAGACTTTATTTTGGGGGCTCCAAAATCACTGCAGATGGTGACTGCAGCCATGAAATTAAAAGATGCTTGCTCCTTGGAAGAAAAGCTAGGACCAACCTAGACAGAGTATTAAAAAGCAGAGACATTAATTTGCTAGCAAAGATCTATCTAGTCAAAGCTATGGTAGTCATGTATGGATGTGAGAGTTGGACTGTAAAGAAAGCTGAGGGCTGAAGAATTGATGCTTTTGAACTGTGGTATTGGAGAAGACTCTTGGACTGCAAGGAGATCCAACCAGTCCATCCTAAAGAAAATCAGTCCTGAGTATTCATTGGAAGGACTGATGCTGAAGCTGAAACTCTAATACTTTGGCCACCTGATGCAAAGAACTGACTCATTGGAAAAAACCCTGATACTGCTAAAGATTGAAGGCAGGAGGAGAAGGGGACGACAGAGGATGAGGTGATTTGATAGCGTCACCGGCTCAATGGACATGAGTTTGAGCAAGCTCCAGGAGTTGGTGAAGGACAGGGAAGCCTGGCGTGCTGCAGTCCATGGGGTCGCAGAGTCAGACACGACTGAGTGACTGAACTGACTGATCTTCGTTTGCTAGAATTTTTTCCATTCTGAGGATTGTCCTTTTCTATCCCTGGTGGTATCATTTGCTGTGCAAATGCTTTTAACGTTTATTAGGTCCCATTTGTTTGTTTTTGTTTATTTTTCCTGATTCTAAGAGGTAGATGAAAAAACTTGCTGCATTTTATGTCAAAGTGTATTCTGCCTTTTTCCTTAAGAGTTTCATAGTATCTGTCCCTTTATTTAGACCTTTAATCTATTTGCAGTTTATTTTTGTGTATGTTAGGGAGTCATCTAATTGCATTTTCATTTTCATTGCAAAGGAATCTGCCCAGTGTCCTCCACAGTGGCTGCTTCCAATCTCCATTCTCTCGATCTGTGTGGGAGGGTTCCCTTTGCTCTACACCCTCTACACCCAGCGTTTATTGTTTGTAGAGTTTCTGCCTGTGGCCATTCTGACCTGTGTGAGGTGATACCTCATTGAAGTTTTGATTTGCATTTCTCTCACATTTGGTGATGTTGACATCTTTTCATGTGTGTGTTTTTTTTAAACAGTGTCAGTTAAACTTACTGAAACTGGCTTCTTGAATGCCTGCCGTATTTTAGATATTTTCCTATGACCTTGCCTAGGGCATTTCTTGATGGGGGTGTCTTATACTTACAGTCCCGCAGACCTGTTGAAAATTTAGTGCCCATGAGCAATGGTTTCAAAGCTGTTGTTATGATAAATGGCCACAAGGTGGCAGCATGTCTTTATGCCCAACTCTGGTTACTGGGGGAACCAGAGCCTTGGGGAAAGTCCTGTTCCTAGATTGTCAGTTAGGGTGGAAAATGCCAAAAGAAACACCCAAGGCTTGTGTCCCATTCCTTCTTCCTTCCTTACCCCTGTCCCCTGGACACATCCCAGTTGCTGCAACACCACTCTAGGGAGGTGCTTTCATCCATAGGTGGGATGACCCTAAGGAAGGAGGCTGGAGGTGGGAACCCCAACACCAGGAGACATCGAACCCATATCTTTTCAAAATTCTTCCAGTCCAGAGGCTCCACCTCCTTTGGGTGCAGTAGGAGTAGTTTCACTGCATCTGGAGGCTGTGGGCTGATGCAGAGGGGAAGAGGCTCACCAGGGCCATGCGGCAGGGCTCATTGGCTGGCACACCTTCCCCAGCTCAGCTCCATCAGCCCCATGACAGTCCATCCTTGGGAAACAAGCCTGCCCAGGCTTCAGGGATACGACAGCAGCCCAGGTCCCCAAGGCCTGAGGGGAATAGAGTTGGCATTCACTCTTTGTGATTTGTATTTTGTATTGGTATGTAGGTGACTTACAGTGTTGTAGGGTCTGTTTGTTTTTGTTTTAGGTAGACAGCAACATGATCCA
This sequence comes from Bos mutus, assembly GCF_027580195.1. Taxonomy (NCBI): domain Eukaryota; kingdom Metazoa; phylum Chordata; class Mammalia; order Artiodactyla; family Bovidae; genus Bos; species Bos mutus. The sequence goes on along the minus strand of NC_091637.1, from coordinate 24,391,520 downwards.
CTTGTGCATAGACGGGCACATGTGCTTTTTCGGGTTCTCTTCCCACATGGTTTGTTATGCAGTGTTGAGTAGGGGTCCTCGTTGATTATTTATTAAGAACAGTGTGTGTGTGTGTGTGTATGTTCATCTCCACCAGCTCATTTCTCTCTGCCCACCACCTTTCCCTTTTGGTAACTATAAGGGGTTTTGCTATGTTGTGAGGCATTTCTGTTAAAGAAGTTCATTTGTATCCATTGTTATAATTCAGCACTAAGTGATGTCATATGACATTTGTCTTTGCCTCACGTCACTTAGTATGATCGTCTCTACTTCCTTCCTTGTTGGTGGACATGGCATGATGTCACCCTTAGTATGATGAGTAATAACGCGCTGTGTGCGTGTACCCCATCTTGTTTATCCATTTATCTGTCCTTATCCACTTAGGTTGCTTCCATGTCTTGGCTGTTGTACATGGTGCTGCCATGAACATCGCATGCAGCTGTCTTTTAAAATAACGGTTTTCTCTGAATCTATGCCCAGGAATGGGATTGCTGGGTCCTGTGGTACTTCTCTCCTTAGTTTTTATTTTTTTATTTTTTAAATATTTATTTGGCTGTACTGGGTGTTAGTTGTGACATGTGGGATCTAGTTCCTTGATCCGGGATCGAACCTGGGGACCCTGCATTGGGAGCACAGAGTCTTGGCCACTGGACCATCAGGAAGTCCCTCTCCTTAGTTTTTAATGAACCTTTCTTCTTTTCTCCTTCATGGATTTACTGACTTTCATTCCCACCAACAGGGAGGAGGGTTCTTTTTCTTTCATACCCTCTCCAGCATTTATTGTAGATTTTTTGATGCTGACCATTCTGACCCTTGTGAGGCGATACCACATTGTACCTCTTACCCACAGTTCTCTAATACTTATGGATGCTGAGCATCTTTTCATGTGCTTCAGGCCACCTCTATGTCTTCTTTGGGAAAATGTCCACTTAAATCTTGTGCCCCTATTTCATTGGGTTTTTTCATTGATGTTGAGGTGCATAAATTGGTTGTACGTCTTGTAGGTAAATTCCTTGTGCGTGTCTTTGTTTACAAATATTATTTCCATTATGAAGTTTGTCTGTTTGTTGTGTTTCTGGTTTCCTCTGTTGTGCCAATACTTTTAAGGAGAATTAGGTCCCATTTATTTATTTTGGATTTACTTTTCATGATTCTAAGAGGTGGGTCAAAAAAGGACTTGCTGCGTTTTATGTCAAAATGTGTTCTGCTCTTTACCTCAAGAGTTTCACTGTATCCATCCTTTTCTTTAGATCTTTAATCTATTTGGAGTTTACTTTTGTGGGTGCATCAGGGAGTATTGTAGTTGCATTCTCACTAACGCTTCTTATAAAACCTGCACACCATTCTCCATAGTCGCTTTTACTAATTTACCTTTTCATGAAAAGTGTAGGATGGTTCCCTTTCCCCCACACTTTCTCTAGCATTTATTGTTTGTTGACTTTTGGACAATGATGATTGTGAACCATGTGAAGAAATACCTCATTATAATTTTGATTTGCATTTTTCTAATATTTAGTGATCTGGCATCTTTTCATGTGATTTTTTAAAAGGATGTGAGTTAAACCACCACCTGAAATTGACCACTTAAACTCCTGCCTTGTTTTGAATCGATGAAAAAGAATTGTCCTAACTCCTAAGACATTCCTTGAGGACATGTGTTTTTTTTACTTACAGCCCCCTTGATCCTTGTAAACATTAAGTGCCCAGAACCACTGCTTTCCATGGTTTGTTACAGAAAAAGGCCACAGAGGAGCAGCACTTCTTCATGCCTCACTCTTCTTTTTTTCCCCTTAATTTCCTATTATTTTATGTTGGAAGATAGTTGCAGAATTCCCCATCTTCTGTATCCTTTCATCTGCCCTACTGCTGTAGCCACGCGTTCCGGGAAACAAACTCACTCAGAAGGACAATGCAGATAGCGGAGTGCAGTTTATTACACCGGCGGGCCCAAGGCAGAGTCTCCTCTTAGCCAAGGACCCAGACCAGTTTTTGTGAAAACCTTATATACCCTAAACATACGTGCCCAAATCCACCTCCCCAAAATTCCCTGAAACTAGTCTGAACAAAGGAAAATAAAGATACAATCAAAGTTAACCGTGATTCATAAGCCTTAAGCCTAGGTAGTTAACAGTGGACAATTATCAGTAGGCTTGTGGTCATACCAATAAGCATAATAGAATGTATGATTCCATTAGGTTACACAGATAATTAGTGTATTCTTTTAGGAAATGGAGAGCCCTGGGGCTCTTCCTTCCGGGGGCCTGGTTTTCCAGTTGGTACGTCGTTTCCATAGCTACTGGGCATATAGCTCAGAGTCCACAGTCTGGCCCGAGATGGAGTCCTGCTTTCAAGATGGAGTCCTGCTTTCAAGATGGAGTCCTGCTTTCAAGATGGAGCCTTTCCTCCTTCACTACTTCAATTAGCTTGCTTCTGTGTCTTGGCTAGTGGGACCAAGAGCTAGGGTTACCCTTGTCTTTTAAATTTTAGATTTTCTCTGAATTTTTTCCCAGGTATTGGCTTGCTGGGTCCTAAGGTTACTTCTATGATGTTGACATCTTTCCTTGTGATTTTTTAAAGAGTGTGAATTAAACTTACCCTTGAAATTGGCTTCATAAATGCCTGGCTCATTTTGAATTCTTTTTCGATGACCACTCCTAAGACATCTTCGAGGGCATATGTTTTATGCTTCCAGCCCCTGGATTCTTGTGAATATTAAATATCCAGCCGCACAGTTGTTCATGGTGTTGTTACAGGCAATGGCCACAAGGTGGCAGCACTTCTTCATACCACACATTTCATTTTATTTTTTTCCTATAATTTCCTTGTTACTTTACATTGGAATAAAGTGGATTTCTGATCTTTTGTTTGTTTCAGGTGTACAGGATCTCTATTCAGTTATACATAGACATTTATCTGTTATCTTTTGGGTTCTTTTCGCATTTAGGTGATTGCTGCTGCTGCTGCTAAGTCGCTTCAGTCGTGTCTGACTCTGTGCGACCCCATAGACGGCAGCCCACCAGGCTCCCCCGTCCCTGGGATTCTCCAGGCAAGAACACTGGAGTGGGTTGCCATTTCCTTCTCCAATACATGAAAGTGAAAAGTGAAAGTGAAGTCGCTCAGTCGTGTCCGACTCTTAGCGACCCCGTGGACTGCAGCCCAGCAGGCTCCTCCGTCCATGGGATTTTCCAGGCAAGAGTCCTGGAGTGGGGTGCCATTGCCTTCTCCGTTAGGTGATTGCAGTTTGTTCAATAAACCTCCCTCTACATTTTAGTAGTTGCTGTGGATCATCTTCTTTATATGTATCAACATGTGCATGTTAATTCCAAACTCTTAATTTATCCAGCCTATATATCTGGAGGTTGGCGTCTCTGCAAGGGGCAAGAGGCACTCCAGGTCCATTTTGTAGGCACACTGCCTGCTACATGCTCCCAGCTCCCTCAGCCCCAGGACACTCCAGCCCAGGAACCCAAGGCAATTAGGCTCCAGGGATGTGACACTAGTCCATGTCATTATGGCCTGAGGGGAGTAGTCATTTTTTAAAAATGTTTTTATCCTATAATTTGACTTGCATTATATTGGTAAGTTACATTCTTATGGGACCTTTGTTTTTTCTTTTTCAATCTAATGCAACTTGATCCAGTTCTCCATAGATGTATATATCTTGTTTGGGAGGGGGGGTATTTTCCCACGTGGGTTATTACAGAGTTGCATAAGTTTCCTTGTGTTACACAGTGGGTCATGGTGACTTATTTTACAAATAGCAGTGTGCATATGTTGATCTGAAGCAACTCATTTCTCCCTGACCCACATCGTTCTTTCTTGCTTACTAGAACTTTCTTTCCAAAGTCTGAGAGGTTGTGTCTCTTTGGGAAAGAAGTTCATTTGTATCCATTTTTAGATTACCCCTAGAAGTGATATTCTATGATACTGCTTCTCCGTGTCTCCTTTACTTCATTTGGAATGACCATCTCTACTTTCTTTTCTATGGCTGGACTTGGCATTATTTCCTACTTCTTTATGGTTGAGAAATACTGCATTTTGTAAATGTACCCCAACTGTATTCATTCATCTGTATTTTCTACAATTAGCTTGCTTCCCAGACTTGGCTATTGTACCTTGTGGGGCCAAGATTGCAGGGGTGCCCCTGTCTTTCAGATTTTGGAATTACTCCAGAAGTATGTCCAGGCATGGGATTGCTGGGTCCTAAAGGTCCGTCTAGTCAAGGCTATGGTTTTTCCAGTGGTCATGTATGGATGTGAGAGTTGGACTGTGAAGAAGGCTGAGCACCGAAGAATTGATGCTTTTGAGCTGTGGTGTTGGAGAAGACTCTTGAGAGTCCCTTGGACTGCAAGGAGATCCAACCAGTCCATTCTGAAGGAGATCAGCCCTGGTATTTCTTTGGAAAGAATAATGCTAAAGCTGAAACTCCAGTACTTTGGCCACCTCATGCGAAGAGTTGACTCATTGGAAAAGATTCTGATGCTGGTAGGGATTGGGGGCAGGAGGAAAAGGGGACGACAGAGGATGAGATGGCTGGATGGCATCACTGACTTGATGGACATGAGTCTGAGTGGACTCTGGGAGTTGGTGATGGACAGGGAGGCCTGGCGTGCTGCGATTCATGGGGTCACAAGGAGTCAGACACAACTGAGCAACTGAACTGAACTGTACTGAAAGGACTTCTATGTTATTTTTTAAATGAAACTTCATACGTTATCCCTACTGTATGTACCTAGGTACATTGTGATCAACAGTGCAGGGGGGTTCTTTTGTTTCCACATCTTTTCTAGCATTTATTCTTTTTTAAAAAATGATTTTACTCATTTCTCTTTGGTTGCTGAGCTCAGGCTTTCTCTGTCTGCAGCAAGCAGGGGATGCTCTCTAGTTTCACTGGGCAGGCTTCTCACTGCAGAACGTGGGCTCTAGAGCTCCCACCTTCAGGAGTTGCATTGCAAGGGGTCAGTAGTTGTGGTTCAAGGGCTCTAGGGCACAGGCTCAACAGTTGTGGCACATGGGCTTAGCTGCCCCATGTATGTGGAATCTTCCCAGACCAGGGATCCAGTTCGTGTCCGCAGCACCGGCAGGCTCATTCACTGGACCCCAGCGAAGGCCCAGCCTTTATTCCTTAAGATGGTTTGAGATGGCCGTTCTGACCAATGTGAGTGCTTAGCTCACTGGACTTTGATTTGCATTTTTCTAATAATTAGTGATGCTGAGCACATTTTCATGTGCCCAAGTGCAATCTGTAGGCCTTCCTTGGATAAATATCCTTTTTGATCTTTAGTCCATTTCTTTCTTGGATTGTACTTATTTTTGATATTGAGTTGCTCGAGCTGTTTGTGTGTTTTAGAGAGGAATCCCTTGTGGGTATCTTTCTTTCCAAATATTTCTTCCTATTTTGAGGGTTGTCCTCTCTCTTGTTTAGTGTTTTTTTGGTACACAAATGCTTTTATGGTTAATTTGGTCCCATTTTCTGATTTGTGTTTTATTTTCCACTATTTTAAGAGGTGGAGCCACAAAGAGTTTGCTGCATGTATGTCAAATCATATTCTGTTTATATTTTTTCCTCAATAATTTCATAGTATCCGTCTTTGCATTTAGGTATTTATACTATTGGGGGTTTATTTTGTGTAGAGTGTTAAGGAGTTTTCTAATTTCATTCTCCTTCCCATGGTTGAAGGAACCCTCACAGAGCCTTCTTAATGGCTGTTAACCAATCTACATCTCAAGCACGGGTAGAAGAGTGTTCCCTTTGTCTCCACACCCTCTCCAGCACTTCTCATTTGTGCAGATTTTGGCAATAGTTATTCTGACCAGTGTGATGTGATATCTGGGTGTAGTTTATATTTACTTTTCTTTAATGTTTAGCGATGTTGACACTGTTTCGTAAGATTTTTTTTTAAAGGGTGTGAGTTAAACTTACATCTTAAAGTAGGCTTTTTTAACGCCTGCCTTGTTTTGGATTTTTTTTCAATGATAACCCCTAGGACATTTCCTGAGGGCAACTGTTTTTTACTACCCACCTGGATCCTTGTGAATATTAAGTGCCCAGCAGCACAACTCTAATGGAGGAGGAAATGGCACCCCACTCCAGTACTCTTGCCTGCAAAATCCCATGGATGGAGGAGCCTGGTAGGCTGCAGTCCACGGGGTCGCTAAGAGTCGGACACGACTGAGCGACTTCACTTTCACTTTTCACTTTCATGCATTGGAGAAGGAAAGGGCAACCCACTCCAATGTGCTTGCCTGGAGAATCCCAGGGTCGGGGGAGCCTGGTGAGCTGCCGCCTATGAGGTTGCACAGAGTCGGACACGACTGAAGTGACTTAGCAGCAGCAGCAGCAGCACAACTTTTCATGGGCTTCCCTCATAGCTCAGTTGGTAAAGAATCCGCCTGCTATGCAGGAGACCCGGGTTCGATTTCCTGGGTTGGGAAGATTCGCTGGAAGGGATAGGCCACCCACTACAGTAGTCTTGGGCTTCCCTTGTGGCTCAGCTGGGTAAAGAATTCGCCTGCAGTGTGGGACACCTGGGTTTGATGCCTGGGTTGGGAAGATCCCTTGGAGAAGGGAAAGGCAATCCACTCCAGTATTCTGACCCGGAGAATTCCATGGACTGTATAGTCTGTGGGGTTGCAAAGACGGACTGAGCGACTTTGACTTTAGCAACTCTTCATACCTCTTCATAGTGTTGTTACCGGAAATGGCCACATGGTGGCAGCACTTCTTCATGCCGCACTCTTCCCCTCACCCCATGTAATTTCCTTATTTCCTATTGAACTAGAATGGATTTCTGATATTGTGTATGTTTCAGGTGTATAGAAACTCGATTTAGCTACACATAGACATTTATTCAGTCTAGCCTTCTTTTCTGCATATGGGTGATTACAGTGTGTTCAATAAACTTCTCTATGCTACTCAGTTTCTAAAGGAGATCAGCCCTGGGATTTGTTTGGAAGGAATGATGCTAAAGCTGAAACTCCAGTACTTTGGCCACCTCATGCGAAGAGTTGACTCATTGGAAAAGACTCTGATGCTGGGAGGGATTGGGGGCAAGAGGAGAAGGGGACGACAGAGGATGAGATGGCTGGATGGCATCACTGACTCGATGGACATGAGTCTGAGTGAACTCCGGGAGTTGGTGATGGACAGGGAGGTCTGGCGTGCTGCGATTCATGGGGTCGCAAAGAGTCGGACACGACTGAGCGACTGATCTGATCTGATGCTATTCAGTAGGTACTTTTTATCAACTCTTTGATATATATTAATGTGTATATGTTAATTCAAGTCTCTTAATTTATCCCCAATGTACCTGGAGGTTGGGGGCTCTCCAGATGGTCCCCAACTAGGTCCTTTTAGAAGGTCCTTTTTGGAGGCACACTGCCAGCTACGTGCTCCCAGCTGTCTCAGCCCCAGGACGCTCCAGCCTTGGGAATCAAACCAGCCAGGCTCCAGGGATGTGACACCAGCCCAGCTCAGTATGTCCTGAGAAGAACAGAGTCAGAATGTCTTTTTTGTTCTTTCTGTTTTCATCCCATCGTTTGAACTGAGTATACAGTGAATTACAATCTTGTGGGTGGTTTGTTTTTTCCGTTTCCTTCTACTACAACTTGTTTCACTTCCACATAGATGTAGATATGATTTGTTGGGATATTTTCTTTATAGGTTATTGCAGAGCATGGAGTAAGTTTCCTTGTGCTACACAGTGGGTCCTGGTCACTTATTTTATCAATAGTAGTGTGCATATATTAGTCTGAAGCAGCTCATTTCTGCATGCCCCACATCTTTATATCTTGCTGACCAGAAGTTTCCTTTCTAAGTCTGCGAGGCTGTGTCTCAGGCAATAAGCTCATTTGTATCCATCTTTAGTTTATACCTGGAAATGATATCATAGGATACTTGCCTGTCCTTGTCTCCCTTACTTCACTTGGGATAATTATCTCTTCTTTCTTTCCTGAAGCTGGACTTGGCATTATTTCTTACTTATTCATGGTTGGAAATATTGTATTATGTACATGTGCCCCATCCTCTGTTTCCATTCATAATTAGCTTGCCTCCCCGTGTTGGCTATTGTACCTCGTGGGGCGAAAATCATATGGTTACCCATTTCTGTTAAAATTTTCATTGTCATAACCTGGGTGCTTGGACCCCAGCCCAGTTCAGACATCAGACACAAGCCTGCTCAGGCTCCAGGAATGGGAGAACAACCCAAGTCAGGGAGGTCGGAGGGAATAAAATAGCCATTACTTTTCTTTCCCTTTCTTTTCTTTAATCTAGTGCCGATGCTCTTTTGAAGTATAGCCAACTTGCAGTTTTGTGCTTCTCCGTGTCCAGCCAACTGATTAAGTTATGAAATATACTTAAGGCACACTTGTACTCTTTTTTACTCTTTTGACATAGTATACTGAACAAGGTTGAGTAAAGACCTGCTGAACATCAGGTCCTTGTGGAATATCTATTACAGCCACAGATTTCTATGTGTATTAGAGAAAAATATTTCTGTGACTCTGTGCGTGGAAGGAAGTCGGGAGATAATCCTTGTGGATTATCTAAATCAGATATACATTTGTATTTGAATCTCAGAGTCTCTCTTTGTGCTGTAAATTGCCTCCCCATCACCTGCTATTTTCTTCGCTGCTGCTGACTTCACTTAGCATATGATCCTTGAAGGTCCATCCTTGTGGGAAAAATTGGCATGATTTTATAATTTCAGTGGTTTTTTATGTCTGAGTAATAGTTCATTGTATACATGTATCACATTTCTTTAAGATTTAACCTGTAGATGGACTTCTTGGGTCTGTATCCTGAGTATTGGAAGTAGCACTGCAGTGAATGTTGGGGTACATATGTGTGTCATTTTGAATGATGTTTTTTCATAATATAGGCCAGGTGTTGGTGTTAAAATCTTAGGTTTAACTCTCTTGAAATTTTTTGTTCTGCCCTATGGAGGCTGTCCCTTCAAAGTGCTGTTTCCAATGTCTATTCCCACGGAAGCCTGTAGGGGTAATCCATCATCTCCCGGCTGTCTCCCCCATTAACTGTTTGCAGACTAGATAGTGATTCTGTTAGATGGGGTATGATTTCTTCTAGTTATTTTGATTGGCATTTCTCCTGTAATAATTATGGTTGCTGAGCAACTTGCCCTGTGGCCATTTGCATTTTTTTTCCCTTAAAGGATGTGAGGAAAATTTACCTGTTGCCGTTGGCTTCTTGAAAGTTGGCTATTTCTGGAATTTATTTCTACAAAACTTGCAGCAGGACCTTTCCTGAGGGCAGTTGTCGTTAACAGCCCTCCAGGTCTTGTGAATTGGAGTGGAGATGCCAGTCTGCACCAGTGGTCAAGTTGCAGTTACAGGAAATGACCACAAGGCGGCAGCACTTCTTCATACACAGCTCAGGTAGAAACAACGAGCGTTTTAGGAGTAGTTGGCTTCCTGGGCTGTGAATTAGAGTGGAATGTGCCTGAGCAAACACCCAAGGGCTTAAATATCACTACTTCTTCCCCCTAAAGCTTTACTTCTCCCCTCCAGACTCGTGTCTACCTGGGGCACCGCTCCCTGCTGAGGTGCCTAGGAGGCCGCACTCTCAGGAAGGAGGCTTCAGCTGGACTCCCAGCACCTGGGCCCTGGATACTTAGTGACTTTACCTTGGCCCTTGAGGCCAGAGGATCAGGCCACCATCGTTGGGGTGCACTAGGGATTCTGGTCCCAGACAGAGAGGTTTAAGAGAGGTCTCAATGCAGGGCACCCTGCCTGACTGTGTCAGCCGCACCCTAGTCCAGCTCTGGGACTCAAGCCTACTCAGGTTCCAGGGGTCAGATAGCATCCCAAGTCAGGGAGGTTGGAGGGAATAAACTAGGCATTACTTTTCTTTCCTTTAATCTCAAGCCAATGGTATGTTGAAGTACAGTTGATTTGCAGTTTTGTGCTTGTCTGCTGTGTACAATGGACTAGTTATTACATATACATGTAGCATATTTGTACTTATCATTTTTTTTTTTTTTTTGCCATAGAGGTTGTTGAACAAGGTGGAGTAAATTTCTCAGTGATCAAATCTTTGTGGAGTATTTATTAGAGATACAGATTTATTTTGTATATATGCAAGAAACGAAGGAGTCCTTTTGGATTATCTATTACAGCTACAGATTTCTATGTGTATGTTAGAGATAAGTGTTTTTGTATATGTGCTTGGAGGGAAAGAAGAAAGAAAAAGGAGGAAGACAGGAGATAATCCTTGTGAATTACCTAGTAAAGATTTCTCTGGGTATGTTATAGATAGATTTCAGTGCACATGTGGAAGGAAGGAAGGAAAGAGAACTCTTGTGGATTGTATATTACAGATACTGATTTCTGTGTACACATTAGTACTTGCCTGGCCCTTCCCTTTTTTTCTTTTCCCCAAAAGCTTTGTGTTTGAATCTTAGGGTCTCCTGTTGTGTGATAAATTGCTTCCCTTGTATGTCTTATTTTTGTGGAGAAGGGACGTCATCTGCCATGTTTTTTCTATGTTGCTGAGTACACTAAATATATGATCCTCTAACATCCAACTTTGTTTGAATCAGTGGCATAATTTCATAATTTCATGACAGTTTTTCATGTCTGAGTAAGAGCCTAAGGTATACATGTACTACATTTCTTTAAGATTTAATCTCTCAGTGGAATGTTTCTTTGGTCTGTCTTGGCTGTTGGAAGTAGCACTGCAGTGAACGTTGGGGTGCGTGTGTCATTTGAATGATGGGTTTTTTTTTGTAATATAGGCTCAAGTGTGGGTATTGAAATCCTAGACTTAGTGCTTTTGAAATTTTTCATTGATGTCTGTGGAGGCTGTCTTTTCTAGGGGCTGTTGCCAGTTCCATTGGCAACAGTTCACCCTGATATGTTCCATTCCCGCAGAACATATCAGGGTGTTCCATCATCTCCCGGCTCTCTCCCCCATTTACTGTTTGCATACAGTCAGGGTGGCCATTCTGTCAGATGGTGATTGATCATTTGTTGTCATTGATGATTGGGATTCCTATGGTAATCATAGGTTGAGCATCTTGTCCTGGGCGATTTGGGTCTTTTATTTTATATTTTTTTCCGTAAAGGTGTGAGGCACATTTTATCTGTTCTTGACAGTCAGTTGTATTTGGAATTTATTTCTACAATACTGGCCGCAGGTCTTTTCCTGAGGGCATCTGTCATTGAGAGCCCCACTGGTCTTGTGAATTGGAGGTGCTGGGAAGCAATCATGGCCAACATGTAGTTATAGGAACTGTCCACAAGGAGGCAGCACTTATTTGTGCTCAACTGTGATTCCACACGCAACCAGAGCCTTGGGGAAAGACAGCTTCCTGGGCTCTGAATTAGAGTGGACTCTGAAGGAGATCAGCCCTGGGATTTCTTTGGAAGGAATGATGCTAAAGCTGAAACTCCAGTACTTTGGCCACCTCATGCGAAGAGTTGGCTCATTGGAAAAGACTCTGATGGTGGGAGGGATTGGGGGCAAGAGGAGAAGGGGCTGACAGAGCATGAGATGGCTGGACGGCATCACTGACTCGATGGACGTGAGTCTGAGTGAACTCTGGGAGTTGGTGATGGACAGGGAGGCCTGGCGTGCTGCGATTCATGGGATCACAAAGAGTCAGACACGACTGAGCGACTGATCTGATGCCTGAGCAAATTCCCAAGGGCATAAGTCTCAGTATTTCTTCCCCCAAAGCTCTACCCACCCACTCCAGACTTATCCCAGCCTGGGGCCCGGCTCCCTGCTGTGGGGCCAAGGAGTCTGCGCTCTCAGAAAGGAGGCTTCAGCTGGGGACGCCAGCACCAGAGGACCTGAATACTTGGTGACTTCACCTTGGTGCCCTAGGCCTGAGAGTCAGGCCACCATCTTTTGGGTGCACTCTGGATTCTGGTCACAGCCAGGGAAAACCAGGAAAAACAGGTTTGAAAGGTGTCTCATGAAGGGCACTCTGCTGGCCCCAGTCCAGCCATGGGACTCAACACCACCCAGATTCCAGGGATCAGATACTATCCCAAATTATGGAGGTCAGTGGGCGTAAACTAGGCTTTACTTTTCATTCCTGTTCTTTTCTTTACTCTCATGCCAATGCCATTTTGAAGTATAGTTGATTTGCCTTTTGTGCTTGTCGTCCGTGTACAACGGACTGATTCAGTTATGACATATACATATAGCATATTTGTACTTTTTCGGATTCTTTTGCCATAGAGGTTATTGAACAAGGTCGAGTAAAGTTCTCAGTGCTGAACATCAGCTCCCTGTGGGACATTTATTAGAGGCATAGATGTTTTGTACATGTGTAAGGAAACAAGGAACGAAAGAGTCCTTGTGGATTATCTATTACAGCTACAGATTTCTATGTATATGTTAGAGATAAATGTTTCTACCTATATGTGTATGGTAGGAAGGAAAGAAGGCAGGATATAAACCTTGTAGATTACCTAGTACAGATACATATTTCTGTGGGTATGTTCAGTTCAGTCGCCCAGTCGTGTCCGACTCTTTGTGACGCCGTAAATTGCAGCACACCAGGCCTCCCTGTGTGGGTATGTTAGAGATACAGAATTTAGTGCCTATGTAAGGAAGGAGATAATCTTTCCAGATTATCTATTACAACTACAGGTTTCTGTCTATATGTTAGTACTGACCTCCTGATTCATCCCTGGCCTGTTTTTTTTTTTTTTAATTCTTTGTGTTTGAATCTCAGAGTCTTTTTTTATATTGTAAAATACTTCCTGTGGATCTCTCTCTCTCTTTTTTTTTTTTTTTGCCTATAAGGGACAGCATCTGCTATTTTCTTCTTCTGTTGCTGACTTTCTTAGTTTATGATCCTCCAAGGTTCCTCCTTGTGGGAACCACTGGGATAATTTCATGGGTTTTTTCCAAATCTGAGTAATAGCCCACTGTATAAATATACCGTATTTCTTCAAGATTTAATCTGTCGATGGAACGTATCTTTGGTCTGTGTCTTGGCTATTGGAAGTAGCCCTGCAGTGAATGTTGGGGTGCATGTGTCATTTGAATGATGGGTTTTGTAATATAGGCCCAGGTGTGGATATTAAGATCCTAGGCTTAGCTCTCTTGAAATTTTTCATTGTTGCCTGTGGAGGCTGTCCTTTCTAGAGCCTGTTGCCAATATCCACTCCCATGCAGCAAGAAGGGGGAGTCCATCATCTCTCAGCTCTCTCCCTCATTTACAGTTTGCATACAGTTAGGTTAACCATTCTTTCAAATGGAATTTGACTGCTTGTCATTTTGATTGGTATCCCTCCTGTAATAAATAGGGATGTTGAGTATCTTGTCCCGTGACCATTTGGTGTTTTTTCCTTTTTTTTCTTTAATGGGTGTGAGGAAAATTTACCTGTCACAGTTGGCTTCTTGAAAGTCAGTTGCGTTTGGAATTTATGTCTGCAGTACCTACCGTAGGGCCTTTTCTGGCAGCAGCTATATATTCTTTGCAGCCAAAGATGGAGAAGCTCTATACAGTCAGCAAAAACAAGACCAGGAGCCGACTGTGGCTCAGACCATGAACTCCTTATTGCCAAATTCAGACTTAAATTGAAGAAAGTAGGGAAAACCACTAGACCATTCAGGCATGACCTAAATCAAATCCCTTTACAATTATACAGTGGAAGTGAGAAATAGATTTAAGGGCCTAGATCTGATAGATAGAGTGCCTGATGAACTATGGAATGAGGTTCGTGACATTGTACAGGAGACAGGGATCAAGACCAGCCCCATGGAAAAGAAATGCAAAAAAGCAAAATGGCTATCTGGGGAGGCCTTACAAATAGCTGTGAAAAGAAGAGAAGCAAAAAGCAGAGGAGAAAAGGAAAGATATAAACATCTGAATGCAGAGTTCCCAAAGAATAGCAAGAAGAGATAAGAAAGCCTTCTTCAGCGATCAATGCAAAGAAATAGAGGAAAACAACAGAATGGGAAAGACTAGAGATCTCTTCAAGAAAATCAGAGATACCAAAGGAACATTTCATGCAAAGATGGGCTCGATAAAGGACAGAAATGGTATGGACCTAACAGAAGCAGAAGATATTAAGAAGAGATGGCAAGAATACACAGAACTACTGTACAAAAAGATCTTCATGATCCAGATAATCACGATGGTGTGATCACTGACCTAGAGCCAGACATCCTGGAATGTGAAGTCAAGTGCGCCTTAGAAAGCATCACTACGAACAAAGCTAGTGGAGGTGATGGAACTCCAGTTGAGCTATTCCAAATCCTGAAAGATGGTGCTGTGAAAGTGCTGCACTCAATATGCCAGCAAATTTGGAAAACTCAGCAGTGGCCACAGGACTGGAAAAGGTCAGTTTTCATTCCAATCCCAAAGGAAGGCAATGCCAAAGAATGCTCAAACTACCGCACAATTGCACTCATCTCACACGCTAGTAAAGTAATGCTCAAAATTCTCCAAGCCAGGCTTCAGCAATACGTGAACCATGAACTTCCTGATGTTCAATCTGGTTTTAGAAAAGGCAGAGGAACCAGAGATCAAATTGCCAACTTGTGTTGGATCATCAAAAAAACAATAGAGTTCCGGAAAAGCATCTACTTCTGCTTTATTGACTACGCCAAATCCTTTGACTGTGTGGATCACACAAACTGTGGAAAATTCTTAGAGACATGGGAATACCAGGCCACCTGATCTGTCGCTTGAGAAATGTGTATGCAGGTCAGGAAGCAACAGTTAGAACTGGACATGGAACAACAGACTGGTTACAAATAGGAAAAGGAGTTCGTCAAGGCTGTATATTGTCACCCTGTTTATTTAACTTACATGCAGAGTACATCATGAGAAACGCTGGACTGGAAGAAACACAAGCTGGAATCAAGATTGACGGGAGAAATATCCATAACCTCAGATATGCAGATGACACCACCCTTATGGCAGAAAGTGAAGAAGAACTCAAAAGCCTTTTGATGAAAGTGAAAGAGTAGAGTGAAAAGTTGGCTTAAAGCTCAACATTCAGAAAACGAAGATCACAGCATCCGGTCCCATCACTTCATGGGAAATAGATGGGGAAACAGTGTCAGACTTTATTTTTCTGGGCTCCAAAATCACTGCAGATGGTGACTGCAGCCATGAAATTAAAAGACGCTTACTCCTTGGAAGGAAAGTTATGACCAACCTAGATAGCATATTCAAAAGCAGAGACATTACTTTGCCAACAAAGGTCCGTCTAGTCAAGGCTATGGTTTTTCCTGGGGTCACGTATGGATGTGAGAGTTGGGCGTGAAGAAGGCTGAGCGCCAAAGAATTGATGCTTTTGAACTGTGGTGTTGGAGAAGACTCTTGAGAGTCCCTTGGACTGCAAGGAGATCCAACCAGTCCATTCTGAAGGAGATCAGCTCTGGGATTTCTTTGGAAGGAATGATGCTAAAGCTGAAACTCCAGTACTTTGGCCACCTCATGCGAAGAGTTGACTCATTGGAAAAGACCCTGATGCTAGGAGGGATTGGGGGCAAGAGGAGAAGGGGACGACAGAGGATGAGATGGCTGGATGGCATCACTGACTCGATGGACGTGAGTCTGAGTGAACTCTGGGAGTTGGTGATAGACAGGGAGGCCTGGCGTGCTGCGGTTCATGGGGTTGCAAAGAGTCGGACATGACTGAGCGACTGAAGTGAAGTGAAATACATGAACAAACACCCAAGGGCCTGTGTCTCACTACTTCTTCCCCCTGAATCTTCACCCCTTCCCTCCAGACTCATGCTTACCTGGGGCACCACCTCCCTGCTGAGGTAGCTGCTTAGGAGACTGCATCCTCAGGAGGGAGGCTTGAACTGGGGACCACAGCACCAATAGACCTGGAGTCTAGGTTACTTTTCCAAGGTTTGAGGCCAGATGGTCGACCGTACTTTGGGTATACTAGGGACTCTGGTCCCAGTCAGAGCAAACCAGACAGTATTCAGTTAAGGACACCCTGCCCAGCTGTCTGACACCACTCCAGGGCAGTCAAGGTTTCAAGGCTGCTCAGACTTCACGGATGGGATAGCAGCACAAGTCAGGGAGGTGGGAGGAAATTAACTAGGCATTGATTTTCTTTCCTTTTCTTTAATCTAATGATAATACTATATGGGAATACAGTTGACTTGCCATTTTTGCTTGTCATCAGTATACAACCACCTAATTCTATTATGACATGTGAGTATATACAGCATATCTGTTCTTTTTTGGGTTGTTTTACGCTAGAGGTTATTGCAGAATTTCAAGCAAAGTTCCCTGTGCTGACCATCAGGTGTTTGTGGAGTATCTGTTAGATATACACATTTCTGAGTAAATGTGGCAAGAATGAAGGAAGGAGATAATCCTTGTAAATTGTCTATTATGGATATAGATTTCTGTGTATATGTTAGAGATGCAGATTTTGTGTTTATGTGGGAGGGAGGAGATACTCCTTATGGATTATCTATGGGAGATACTGGTTTCTGTGTATATAAGGAAGAAAGAAAATAATCCTTGTGGATTTTCTATTACAGATTTCTGTGTATAAGTTAGAGACACGGATTTCTTTGTATATGTGAAAGGAAGGAGGGAAGGTAGGAGATAGTCCTTATGGATTATCTATTAAAGGTACATATCCTGTGTATAAGTGAAGTCACTCAGTCATGTCCAACTCTTTGCGACCCCATAGACTGTAGCCTACCAGGCTCCTCTGTCCATGGGGTTTTCCAGGCAATAGTACTGGAGTGGATTGCCATTTCCTCCTCCAGGGGATCGTCCCAATCCAGAGCTCGAACCCGGGTCTCCCTCATTGTAGACAGACACTTTACCATCTGAGCCACCAGGGAAGTCCTTCCTGTATATATGTTATTCCCAAATTTCTAATTCATCCCTGGCCTTCACTCTTTTTTGCAGAGGGGGACTTTGTGTTTGAGTTCTCAGAGTCTCTTTTTGTGTTGTAAATTAGTTCCTTTGCAACTCTTTTTCTCATTTAGCACAGAAGGGAGATAGGATACTATTGTCTTTACTTGACTGGTTGACTTGGTTCGTGTAAAATTCTTCAAGGTCCATCCTTGTGGCAATAGTCCATCCCAGGAGCATAGTTTCATAATTTCAGTGGCAGTTTTTCATAGTCCATTTTATACATGTACTGCATCTTTTTTAAGCTTTAATCTGTCAGTGAACATTTTCTTGGGTCTGTGTTTTGCTATTGTAAGTAAGGCTGCAGTGAATGTTGGGGTGCATGTGTCTTTTTGAATGGTGGTTTTTTAGATATAAGCCCATGTGAGGGTATGTCAGAGTCTAGGCTTAGTTTTTCTGAAGATCTTTTTCTAGCATGCGGAGGCTGTACTTTCTAGGGCTGTTGGCAATCTCCATTCCCACTGATAGTGTGGGGTAGGTTCCATCACTACCCAGCTCTCTCTCACATGTATTATTGCAGACTTGTGAGGATGGCCATTCTGATAGGTTGGATTTGATTTCTTGCTGTCATTTTGATTGGCATTTCTCCTGTAATAATTAGGGATGCTGGGCATATTGTCCTGTGGCAGTTTGGTTTGTTTTTTTTTCCTTAAGGGTGTGAGGGAAATTTACCTTTTGCCATTGGCTTCTTGAAAGTTGGTTGTGTTTGCAATTTATCTCTGCAGTATCTGCTGCAGGGCCTTTCCTGGGGGTGAGTGTGTCTGTGTGCTAAGTCCTTCAGTCATGTCCGACCCTCTGACACTATGAAACATAGCCCACCAGGCTCCTCTGTCCATGGGATTCTCCAGGCAAGAATACTGGAATAGATTGCCGTGCCCTCCTCCAAGGGGTCTTCCTGACCCAGAGTTCAAACCAGTGTCTCTTATGTCTCCTGCAGTGGCAGGCAGCTCTTTACCACCCTCAGAAGCTCCAGGACAATCCTAAAAAGTCCTTAACAACTCACCTAGTCATACAGAAAGAGGTTAAGCTGTATCACCAGAGCAAACTGTTAAACCTCAAATGGAATGGTCACACTGAGTCCTGAGATGTGGGAAGGGTCAATAGACATGGTGGTCTCACCATGTGCCCCCTCGGTAGTAACTGTATTCACCCAAGGAACAGCTTGTATAGGGTGGTGGAACTTGGTCCCACCACAAGCCTTCCCTTTGAAGGAAGCAGTGCACATCCTTAAAACAGCTCAAAGATGCAAAACTGAGCCATCACCTTGATTAACATGATAATGCATGTCCCTATCATTAGACTAAGAAGAAAGGAAATAACTAAATATTTCATAAATTCTTATCTGTGAAAAAATTGTCAAGTTGAGATGTCAAACCTAATTTACACATCTGAAAATTAAAGATTCATCCTGAATGCGCCTCATTGTTAATTGTCAGAGAAATGCAAATCAAAACTTCAGTGAGGTACCACCTCAAACGGGTCAGAAAGGCCATCATTTAAAAATGTCCAAATAACAAGTGTTGCAGAGGGTGTGGAGAAAAGGGAACCCTCCTACGCTGTTGCTGGGAATGTAAATTGGCGCAGTCACTGTAGAGAACAGTATGGCAGTTTCACACACACACACAAAATAGCATATGATCCAGCAATCCCATCCCCAGCCATACATCCATTCAAAGCTATAAATGAAAAGATACATGAAGTATGTGCATACCAGCTACAGATCTCACAAGAAACCTTACTGTTATATCTGAGATGTCAAATTTGTTTTCATATATTGTGTGCTATATTTAGACTCTTGGTTCATACTCCATGTAACCACATACTGTCATAATTAAATCCAATTTGAATTTTAGCCTTATTTTTAGGATGTGGTTTCTCTCCAGCAGCTTAGGAACATTCCCTTTTCTCCAGGTCCTGTTTCTCTGGTGTGACATTTCAAACCTCAAAAACTGTTACTTGTTGATATGAATATCAATTTAATTCTAGCTCAGTTTGAACGGAGAAGCAAAAAAAATCAGTGGGCCTATGTTTTCTGTTTTCTTCTCAGAGAAAAATGCAACTGTTGGAAGAAAAATTACCTGCAGCTCATGTGCTCTTTGAGTCACTAATCTTTTGCAGGAATTTTATTTTCAAGTGTGATCCTTCATTCATATAATAACAAATAACAGAATTAGAAGAAAATAATTTGAGATAATGGCTTGCTTCTACCTAGAAAATCTGAGCCAAAGGAACCAATGGAAACTATAAAAGCATGGTTTGAAGCTTTTAAGAATATTTTAAGTTTGCAAATAATGACTAGTATGCTTGCAATTTCAACAATATATTTTTATTCTGATAAAAAAATATCCTTTTCCAGAAGGCTTCCAGTGTGGTCGCCTCCTGCTGGAAGCTTAGGATGCTGGAATCAGGTCACTTGCTGTCTGTCTCTATAGGACACTGGGCTGCACTCTAAGAAGTTCCTGGATCTCCCCTGGATTCTGACCATCATGTGACCAGAGAAATTGGTAACATTGTTGTTTTGTCTGTTGAAAGTTTAATGACACAGATCCTTTCAGTTTCCTGATATGGGTGAAGTGTGGAGCCCAGCGATGCTTTCTTCTTCAAGAGATCTACATCCTAGTTCCTGCACAAGGGTGAGCCCCCGTCCAATGGTGAGAGACCCTGCATGTGTGTGACCTGTGCCTCCTGGGAGACCAAACTAGACTAGACTAGTTTGAACCTGACTAAGTTCCGTCTACATGGTAGATTTAGACTCCCAATCCTATCTGCACTGATTATGTTTAGATGAGACCGTGTGCTTTCTACAATGAGAACATTTAGGCCTGACCTTGTACTCTCTGCACTGGGACATGGAGACCCGGGTGCAGGCCTGGCCTGGCCTCTGTCTGGGAAACTCCATGCCTGCATCTGAGCATCAGTGCTCAAATGTCTGGGCTCTGGGGCTGGGGTGGGCTTCTCTGGGTGACCGTGCTCTCCTCTGCATTGGCTTCCCTGGCTCTCCCGGGGGTCAGTGCTGTGGTCGGGCTCCTAGTCTGTCCCCTGCCAGATTCACCTCTCGGGGGCTCCTGGACACCCCTCAGGTGGCTACCTGGTAATTGTTCCAATTTCCCAGCACATTCAGGTTGAGCAGGGAGGCAGGTTCACCTGGTGAATTGATTCCAGGACACAGGGATCGGGCAAAAAGTCAATGGGCAGCAGGTAAGCTTGCTTCTGTGAACTTCCAGTCGACTCTGTCTTCCAAAGAGAACAGAACTGCCCCTCGTCTTTCAGCCTGGCTCTCTTGTGTTTTTTCAACATCCTCCGTGGGACAAGAAAGACAGAGCCTGCCAGAACCAAAGTACTGTGTTCACCTCTAGCATGAGCTTTCAAACCAGCAAAAAATCACACACAACCAAAGTGAAAACAGGAGGGGCCTGACTTCTCAGGGACAATTGAGGGGAGAGGAGACTGACCCTAGACTTCTTTCAAGGGTCCCTGGAGGTCCCAGGGACCTGGCTTGTTTACACACTGGGGGGATCCACTGACCACAGCGATGGTCTCCTTGTCCTGACTGAGGGGATGTGTGACCCCAGGAGGGGTTCTGGGGACTGTGTGAGTCTCACCCCACCTGCATGGGTCAGCAGCACGTGTACAGGGAGGCGACACACACACAAAGCTAAGAAAAAGGGAAGAATGCACGAGCGGTTCTCTTGTGTTGAGGAATTCACGCTTTACAGTGTTCACTTTGTACAGGCCTGTGCCTGTCTGCCTCTTTACCCCCACGAGGTTCACCCTCCCTCTGAAGACTCCTCAGGTGTCTCTACCTGGTAATTATTCCAATTCAGCAGCAGGATCATTGCTGGAAGGGAGGCAGGTTCACCTGGTGAGTTGATTGCAGGGCACATGGATCAGGCAAAAAGCCAATGGGCAGCAGGTGAGGTTGCTGCTGTGATCTCCTTCCAGTTGATGTCCCTCCTCAGCAGAGAACAGACCTCCCCCTCGTCTCCCAGCCCTGCATCTGGAGTGTTTTCTCAACACCTCAGTGGGACAAGAAAGGACCGAGCCTGCCAGAACCAAGGTAGTGTGTTCAACATTATCAAGACAGCTGTAAAAACAGTTAATATCACACAGAACCAAAGGGAGGAGATGAGGATTTCTCTGGAACAAGTGTGGGGAGAGGAGACCAACTCTACACTTCTTTCCACCATCCCAGGAGGTTACAGGAACCCACTTGTTTTCACTTTAGGGGCCCAAGCAGCAGAGACCTGGGGTCCTAACCAAGGGTCATGCGACCCCTGGTGCTGGGACTTGGGATTGTGTGGGTCTCACCCCATCCACAAGGGTCAGGAATCTTTACCTGGAAACCCCATATCTGCTCTTTACCTGCAGTGTGTCTTGTTCTCTCTGAGATATCCAACATCTGAATTGAGAGTGTTGCCCTGATTAACCTGTGGTCCCTTTTCTTCTCTTCACCTTGTCGCATTCACATGAGGTCAGGCACCTTTGAGTGGGTTGCTGCTCTGTGTTCTGGAGAATGAAAACCTTTAGAGGTGTCACATTAATATCGTAGCATCAGATCAGTTCAGTCGCTCAGTCATGTCCGACTCTTTGCGACCCCATGAATCGCAGCACGCCAGGCCTCCCTGTCCATCACCAACTCCTAGAGTCCACTAAGACTCACATCCATCGAGTCAGTGATGCCATCCAGCCATCTCATCCTCTGTCGTCCCCTTCTCCTCCTGCCCCCAATCCCTCCCAGCATCAGAGTCTTTTCCAATGAGTCAACTCTTTGCATGAGGTGGACAAAGTACTGGAGTTTCAGCTTTAGCTGAAACTAGTGTTCATTTTCTGAATGTTGAGCTCTAAGCCAACTTTTTCACTCTCCACTTTCACGTTCATCAAGAGGCTTTTTAGTTCCTCTTCACTTTCTGCTATAAGGGTGGTGTCATCTGCATATCTGAGGTTATTGATATTTCTCCCTGCAATCTTGATTCCAGCTTGTGTTTCTTCCAGTCCATCACATGTCTAATTCATAGGTCACCACTGTCTGGTTTCCCCTTCACCAAGCTCAAGTAATTTAATTTGTAATTTAATTTTGATTTTATAGTGGGTTAGAGTTGATTTCCATTGTTTTGGTTTTAGGTGTACAGGAATTTGATTCGATTTTACATAGACATATATCTATTTTTTCATTTTCTTTCTCATATAGGTTGTTACCAATTGTTCAGTAGAGTTCACTGTTCTATTCAGTAGATTCTATCTGATTATCAGTTTGATAGCTATTATGTGTATATTTTAATCTGAAAGTCTTAATTTATCCCTCCCTTTTAACTTTCTTTTGATAATCATAATTTGGTTTTCTCAATCTGCAAGTCCATTTCTGTTTTGTAAATGAGTTCAGTGGTCTGAACTTATAGACTCTAATTGTCTGTGGTGTCTTACAACACTACCTTTGCTCTCTGACTTACCTCATTTAGTATGAAAATTTCTCAGTTCATCCATGCTGCTGCCAAGATGATTATTTTTCCTATTTTACGGCTAAGTAGTGTTCCACTGTATTGATGCATCATGTGGTTTCATTTTTCTGTCAATGGACATTTTGGTGGGTTCTATGTCTTGGCTACTGTAAATAGTGCTGGCCTGAAAATCGAGGAGTACATGTCATTTCGAATGATGAATTTCTCCAGATCTAAGCTTGCGAGTGGGATTGCAGGATCATAGGATACCTCTGTGTTTAGTGTTTCAAGGAACCTCCATGGTTTTTCCACAGTGGCTTCACAATTTATATTCCCACCGAGGTTGTAGGAGGATTCCCTTTTCTGTACATCCTCTGCAGTATTTATTCTTTTTAGAGCTTTTTGATGATGGTCACTGTGACCAGTGTGAGGTGATACTTCATTGTAATTTTGATTTGCATTGATTTAATAATTCCTAATGTGGAATATCTTTCCATGTGCTTTTATTATTTTATACCTTGTAAGTAAAATTCACCTCTTGAATCTGGCTTGCTGAAACTGGGCCCCGTTTGAAATTCTTTTCTGATAATTTACCCCAGGACATTTCTTGAGGGCAGGTGTCGTTTACAGCCCTGTTGGACGTGAGAAATCTGTATGCAGGTCAGGAAGCAACAGTTAGAACTGGACATGGAACAACAGACTGGTTCCAAATAGGAAAAGGAGTTTGTCAAGGCTGTATATTGCCACCCTGTTTATTTAACTTATATGCAGAGTACATCATGAGAAACGCTGGACTGGAAGAAGCACAAGCTGGAATCAAGATTGCAGGGAGAAATATCAATAACCTCAGATATGCAGATGACACCACCCTTATGGTAGAAAGTGAAGAACTCAAAAGCCTCTGGATGAACGTGAAAGTGGAGAGTGAAAAAGTTGGCTTAAAGCTCAACATTCAGAAAATGAAGATCATGGCATCTGGTCCCATCACTTCATGGGTAATAGATGGGGAAACAGTGGAAACAGTGTCAGACTTTATTTTTCTGGGCTCCAAAATCACTGCTGATGGTGACTGCAGCCATGAAATTAAAAGACGCTTACTCCTTGGAAGGAAAGTTATGACCAACCTAGATAGCATATTCAAAAGCAGAGACATTACTTTGCCAACAAAGGTCCGTCTAGTCAAGGCTATGGTTTTTCCTGTGGTCATGTATGGATGTGAGAGTTGGACTGTGAAGAAGGCTGAGCGCCAAAGACTTGATGCTTTTGAACTGTGGTGTTGGAGAAGACTCTTGAGAGTCCCTTGGACTGCAAGGAGATCAGCCCTGGGATTTCTTTGGAAGGAATGATGCTAAAGCTGAAACTCCAGTACTTTGGCCACCTCATGCGAAGAGCTGACTCATTGGAAAAGACCCTGATGCTGGGAGGGATTGGGGGCAGGAGGAGAAGGGGACGCCAGAGGATGAGATGGCTGGATGGCATCACTGACTCGATGGACGTGAGTCTGAGTGGACTCTGGGAGTTGGTGATGGACACGGAGGCCTGGCGTGCTAGGATTCATGGGGTCGCAGAGTCAGACATGACTGAGCAACTGATCTGATCTGGACTTTTGACTATGAAAAGCATATCAGCACCTGTTTTATGGTTTATCTATTAATCTGAACCAGCTAATTGCTCTCTGCCCCCCTCAACTTCCTTTTCTGGTAACCATAATTTTCTTATTTAAGTCCCCGAGACTGATTATCCAGTTTTAGATTCCACCACAAATGATGTCCTATGATAGCTGTCTTTCCCTGTCTCACTTCACTTAGCATGATCATCTCAGATTTCTTCCCTATAACTGGAAATGGCATTATTTCAACCTTCTTTATTTCTGAGTATTGTTGCATTGTGTATATGTACCCCATCTTCTGTATCCATTCATCTGTCCTGTACATTTAAGTTGCTTCCTTGTGTTTGCTATTGTACCTAGTGCTGCCATGATCATTGGGGTGCAGGTATGTTTTAAATTTTTTGTTTTCTTCTGGATCTATGCCTAGGTCTGGGATTGCTGTGTAACTTGGTACTTCTATTTTTAGTATTGAGAACCTCCTTAATGTTCTCCCTGGTGAATGTACTCATTTATGTTCCCACCACGTTGTCAAAGGGCTTTCTTCTCTCCACACCTTCTGCAGAATTCATTGTTGTAGATTTTTTGAGTTGGTCTTTCTGATCGTTGTGAGGTGATACCTCATTGGACCATTGATTTGCCTTTCTCTAAGAACTAGTAAACTACAGTACAATTGCACTCATCTCACGCTGCTAGCAAAGTAATGCTCAAATTTCTCCAAGTCAGGTTTCAACAGTAAGTGAACCGTGAACTTCTGGATGTTCAGGTTGGATTTAGAAAAGGCAGAGGAACCAGAGATCAAATTGCCAACATCTGTTGGATCATAGAAAAAGCAAGAGAGTTCCAGAACAACATCTATTTCTGCCTTATTGACTTTGCCAAAGCCTTTGACTGTGTGGATCACAACAAACTGTGGAAAATTCTGAAACAGATGGGAATACCAGACCACCTGACCTGCCTCCTGAGAACTCTGTATGCAGGTCAAGAAGCAACAGTTAGAACTGGACATGGAACAACAGACTGGTTCCAAGTCAGAAAAGGAATACATCAAAGCTATATATTGTCACCCTGCTTATTTAACTTATGTGCAGAGTACATCATGCAAAATGCTGGGCTAGATGAAGCACAAGCTGAAATCAAGATTGCCGGGAGAAATATCAATAACTTCAGATATGCAGACGACACCACCCTTATGGCAGAAAGCGAAGAGGAATTACAGACCCTCTTGATAAAAGTGAAAGAGAAGAGTAAAAATGTTGGCTTAAAATTCAACATTCAGAAAACTAAGAGCATGGCATCCAGTTCCATCACTTCATGGCAAATAGATGGGGAAACAGTGACTTTATTTTTGGGGGGCTCCAAAATCCCTGCAGATGGTGATTGCAGCATGAGATTAAAAGACACTTGCTCCTTGGAAGAAAACCTATGGCCAACCTAGACAGCATATTAAAAAGGAGAGACATTACTTTGTCAACAAAGGTCCGTCTAGTCAGTTCAGTTGCTCAGTCGTGTCCGACTCTTTGTGGCCCCATGAATCACAGCACGCCAGGCCTCCCTGTCCATCACCAACTCCCAGAGTCCACTCAGACTCACGTCCATCGAGTCAATGATGCCATCCAGCCATCTCATCCTCTGTCGTCCCCTTCTCCTCCTGCCCCCAGTTCCTCCCAGCATCAGGGTCTTTTCCAGTGAGTCAACTCTTTGCATGAGGTGGCCAAAGTACTGGAGTTTCAGCTTTAGCATCATTCCTTCCAAAGAAATCCCAGGGCTGATCTCCTTCAGAATGGACTGGTTGGATCTCCTTGCAGTCCAAGGGACTCTCAAGAGTCTTCTCCAACACCACAGTTCAAAAGCATCAAGTCTTTGGCGCTCAGCCTTCTTCACAGTCCAACTCTCACATCCATACATGACCACAGGAAAAACCATAGCCTTGACTAGACGAACCTTTGTTGGCAAAGTAATGTCTCTGCTTTTGAATATGCTATCTAGGTTGGTCAAACTTTCCTTCCAAGGAGTAAGCGTCTTTTAATTTCATGGCTGCAGTCACCATCTGCAGTGATTTTGGAGCCCAGAAAAATAAAGTCTGACACTGTTTCCACTGTTTCCCCATCTATTTCCCATGAAATGATGGGACCGGATGCCATGATCTTCGTTTTCTGAATGTTGAGCTTTAAGCCAACTTTTTCACTCTCCTCTTTCACTTTCCTCAAGAGGCTTTTGAGTTCCTCTTCACTTTCTGCCGTAAGGGTGATGTCATCTGCATATCTGAGGTTATTGATATTTCTCCCTGCAATCTTGATTCCAGCTTGTGTTTCTTCCAGTCCAGCGTTTCTCATGATGTACTCTGCCTTGACGTACTCCTTTTCCTATTTGGAACCAGTCTGTTGTTCCATGTCCAGTTCTAACTGTTGCTTCCTGACCTGCATACAGATTTCTCAAGAGGCAGGTCAGGTGGTCTGGTAGTCCCATCTCTTTCAGAATTTTCCAGTTTGTTGTGATGCACACAGTCAAAGGCTTAAGGCTATGGTTTTTCCAGTGGTCATGTATGGATGTGAGAGTTGGACATAAAGTAAGCTGAACACCAAAGAATTGATGTGTTTGAAATGTGGTGTTGGAGAAGACTCTTGAGAGTCCCTTGGACTGCAAGGAGATCCAACCAGTCCATCCTAAAGGAAATCAGTCCTGAACATTCATTGGAAGGACTGATGCTGAAGCTGAAACGCCAATACTTTGGCCACCTGATGCAAAGAACTGACTCATTTGAAAAGACCCTGATACTGGGAAAAATTGAAGGGGAGGAGAAGGGGATGACAAAGGATGAGATGGTTGGATGGCATCACTGACTCAATGGACATGAGTTTGAGTAAGCTCTGGGAGTTGGTAATGGACAGGGAAGCCTGGTGTGCTGCAGTCCGTGGGGTCACAAAGAGCTGGACATGACTGAGTGACTGAACTGAAGAACTTAATTATGCTGACAATCTTTTCTTATAGTTTATGGCCAACTCTATGCCTTCTCTGGAGAAATGTGTATTTAGATGTTTAGACATTTTTTATTGGATTGGTTTTTTATATTGAGCTTTATGAGTTTGTACGTGTGGAGATAAATTCCCTGGTTTCCTTTGCTATGCAAATGTTTTTTAAGGTCTGTTAGGTCCCACTTGTTTGTTTTTATTTGTCCTAAGTGGTGAATCAAAACAGAACTTGCTGCACTTAATGTAAAAGTGCATTCTACTTGTTTCCTTAGGAGTTCCATTGTATCTGTCCTTTTATTTAGACCTTTTAAATCTATTTGTAGTTTATTTTTGTGTATGGTGTTAGGGAGTCATTTAATTTCATTCTCATCTTCATGCTAAGGAACCTGCCCGTGTCCTCCACAGTGGCTGCTCCCAATTTCCATTCCCACCATCAGTGTGAGAGGGTTCCCTTGGCTCTATACCCTCTCCAACATTTATTGTTTGTAGTTTCTGCCTATAGCCACACTCACCTGTGTGAGGTGATACCTCATTGAAGTTTTAATTTGCATTTTTCTCATATTAATGATGCTGACATCTTTTCATGTGATTTTTTAAAACAATGTGAGTTAAACTTACTTACTGAAATTGACTTCTGGAACCCTGACCTATATTTAATAGTTTTTTCCATTTTCTGATGACTTGCCTAGAATATTTCTTTAGGGCAGGTGATGATTTTTTTTACTTACAGCCCCTCAGGCCTTGTGAATATTAAGTGCTCTTGAGCTTTGGTTTTAAAGTTGTTGCTATGCAAAATAGCCACAGGATGGGAGCATGTCTTTATGCCCAACTCTGGTTCCTACAGGAACCAGAGCCTTGGGGAAAGTCCTGTTCCTTGACTGCCAGTTAGAGAGGAATGTGCCAGAAGAAACACCCAAGGCTTGTATCCCATCCCTTCTTCCTTCCTTACCCCATCCCCTGGACACATCCCAGTTGTTGCACCACCCCTCTGGGGAAGGTGCTTTCCTCCATAGGTGGGGCGACCCTAAGGAAGGAGGCTGGAAGTGGGAACCCCACCACCAGGAGACATGGAGCCCACGGGCTTTTCAAAGCTCTTCCAGCCCAGAGGCTCCACATCCTTTGGGTGCAGTAGGGGTAGTTTCACTGCAGGAGGACCCTCCTGGATCTGGAGGTTGTGGGCTGATGCAGAGGGGAGCAGGCATGCCAGGTCCACAGGGCAGGGCTCATTGGCTGGCATATCCTCCCCAGCTCTGTCAGCCTCATGATAGTCCATCCTTGGGAAACAAGCCTGCCCAGGCTTCAAGGATGTGACAGCAGCTCAGGTCACCAAGGCCTGAGGGGAATAGAATCAGAATTCTTTTATAATTTGTATTTTGTATTGGTGTATAGGTGACTTACAATGTTGTAGGGTTGAACGAAGAAACAGAACAGGCTCCATCTTGAAAGCAGGACTCCATCTTGGGCCGGACTGTGGACTTTGAGCTATATGCCCAGTATCTATGGAAATGACATAGCAAGTGGAAAACCAGGTTCTCCATCACCTAAAAGAATACCCTAATTATCTGTGTAATGAATAGAATCATACATTCTATTATGCTTATTGGGGTATGACCACAAGCCTATTGATAATTGTCCACTGTTAACTACCTAGATTTAAGGCATATGAATCACGGGTTAATTTTGATTGTATCTTTTTCCTTTCTTCAGACTAGTTTCAAGGAATTTGGGGGAGGGGGCATGTACGCTTAGGGTATACAAGGTTTTCACAAAAACTGGTTGGGGTCCTTGGCTAAGAGGAGACTCTGCCTTGGGCCCACTGGTGTAATAAACTTCACTCCACTATCTGCATTGTCCTTTTGAGTGAGTTTGTTTCCCAGAACGCATGGCTACATTTGGTGCATTGGCTGGGAAACTCCTCATTTTGAGGAGACAAGTCCCATTTGGGACTACTCGGAGGCCTTGAGGCTTGAATCTTCTAGAGGGGGGAAGGCGCCTCGCCCTTCTGGAAGGATTCTGCTTCTCAATGCCTAGACCTTTCACATTAGCAGGTAGTGGACGGCAGCAGGGGAACTGAGCACTCAGGTGAGGAGGAACCCACCCAGCAGCGTGGAAGAGGGGGCCTGATCACCCCCCTAGGAGGGACTAGAAGGGGGCACAGACCCACAGAAGCCTGAATAGGCAGGTGGCAGCGATTGCTTGGTACACAGGTCAACGAGTGTGTTAGGGCTTAGGAAGGAAATTTGTGAAGGTCATTTAGGAGGTGTGCCATCTTGGGGAAAATTATTACCAAGTGATCGCCAGGGGATTTTTAGGAAAAGAAACTGGTCCTCGTATGCTTGTATTCTGCCCTCTCCCAGGAGGTGTCCCGTCTACTGTGAAATTCTTGACCCCCCCCCCCTCGGAATTGTCAGGCTAGGAGGAGGGAGATACATAAGTGAGTATGAATTGGCTTTCCAGAGACAGCCTGGGACATGGGATATTTAACCCATCTGTGTTTTCATCCGCACCTGATCAAGCCCACCAAGGCAGAATGGACTTTAAGGGAGAAACAGTCTTGGACCACGTGGTGCTCTGGTTCAGCCTTGCTGACCAGCAGGTGAAGACACGCAGATCCCCCTTCTCTCTCTGGGATCTGGCAGGATTTGGACGAGGATGACCTGCCCCTCTCCCATACTGGATGACGACGCGCCCACCGGCCCAGTGCCCACCAGGACCGGAGGCCGCCTTAATGCCTGATCCAGGGCCAGGTAAAGTTCCTGCAGCAGCCGCAGCTCCTCTGCCAGCTCTCCCGGAGGTCGTAGAGCTGCCACCTCTGCAGGCTCCAATCTCGGTGGCAGAAGCCTCTGGCCAACACTTCCAGGATCCGGCTCAGCCGAACCACCCAAGCTATACCCGCCTCTCCCGTGAGTACTGACGGGAAGGGTAAAGGAGATACCGGAATCAAACAGAGGCTGCTGGGTCTCAGATGGTGATTAAATGCAGCCTGTGTGTCTCAAGCCTACCCCAAAAATGTCAGATGGAGGGGCACCAAGTGATTCATGAATTTTTATACATCCCTGAATGCCCAGTACCTTTGTTGGGAAGAGACTTGCTATGTAAATTGGGGGCAGAAGTGACCTTTCCCCCCAACAAAAGAGCTTCCCTTTGAGTGGGCTCAACCACCTATTTACTCTTTCTCTTGGTAATCCCTCAAGATGAATGGAGGTTGCACGATCTCCCAGAAGGGAAACCGGGTGGGCTGAACGGTGTAGACAGAGAGTTAACATATTCTCTGAGGTCTGGGCAGAAGACAACCCAACTC
Organism: Bos mutus; assembly: GCF_027580195.1. NCBI lineage: Eukaryota > Metazoa > Chordata > Mammalia > Artiodactyla > Bovidae > Bos > Bos mutus. Next base: position 24,361,284 of record NC_091637.1, on the reverse strand, counting down.
CCCACAGGCTTGCAAAACAAGTCCCAGTAGTAACAGAACTCAAACCCGGTACAATTACGTCAGCACCCACTTTGGGCCTGCCAGGCCTTGCTAAGCCATTTACTCTTTACGTGACTGAAAAGGACCAGGTGGCTATGGGAGTGTTGTCCCAGACTATGGGGATGTGGGACAGACCCATGGCTTATCTCCCAAAATGGCTGGACAATGTTGCCACTGGGTGGCCGAGATGCTTACAGGCAATTGCTGTGGTTGACTTACTGGTCTGGGAGGCAATCAAGCTGAATTTGGGCCAAGATTTGATCATAAAAGTCCCGCATTAGGTCAACACTCTCCTGCCAGGGGACCCCTATAAATGGCTGTCGACATCAGTCATACACTGCGGAGGACTTCAAAAAGAGGATATCCCCCAGGCTCAGGGAAACAGACTGGCAGATAAGACCACTAAACAAGCAGCCACGGGCTTGGGGGTGACAAGTGAGTCCCCTGTTAAAGTTCCTGTATTGGCAGAGCTGCCTGAGCTAACGCTGGAGTCTCCAAAATACAGCGAAGCCTAAAACAAACTAGCCAAAGCAGAAGGAGCCATCAAGACTGAAAAGGGATGGTGGGAATTGCCAAGTGGCAAATTATTGGTACCGGAGGAGCTGGCACCCACTCTGGTAAGCAAAACACACCAAGCGACCCACCTGGGCCATGATAAACTGGAAGAGCTAATTCAAAAATATTTCTTGGTTCCCCGCCTCTCTTCCCTATGTGGACAGAATCTCAGAACTGCACTGCCTGCTCACAGGTCAGTGATGCCTCTCGGCACAGCCAGAAACCTCCAGGGATTCAGCTGAAAGGCACGCTGCCCTTTGAACACCTGGGAGTGGACTTGACTGAAATGAAACCTCACCGACACTACTGTTACCCGCTGGTCATGGTCTGTACGTTCTCGGGATGGGTAGAAGCTTTTCCTGCCCAGACTGAAAGAGCATCAGAAGTAGCCCCGTGCCTGCTTAGGGAAATAGTTCCCAGATTTGGATTTCCTACCAGCATTGGATCAGACAATGGCCTGGATTTCGTAGCTGATTTAGTACAACAAGTAAGCAAAACTTTAAACATCAAATGGAAACTGCACACTGCATATAGGCCCAGAGTTCTGAGATGGTGGAACGGACCAACCAGAGTATCTTAAAGAGATACTCTCCAAGCGGTTCATAGAGACTGACTGCTCCTGGGTGGACTTGCTTCCGATGGCTCTGCTCAGACTCAGGATGACCCCACGGTCCCAAGGCTATTCTCCATACAAAATTGTGTATGGGAGGCCCCCTCCCATAATAGAGGTGTCAACAAATTTGCCTCAGGTAAGGGGGGATAGGATTTCGCAGCAGATGGAACTGGGTAAGGTAATAAATCAGGTAACTAAGTTTGTACAAGAAAGGGTGCTGTTTCCCCTTGGGGAACAGATTCATGAGTTTACGCCTGGTGACCAAGTATGGGTCAAAGATTGGAAACTTGATTTACTAGCCCCTCGGTGGAAGACCCTTATACTGTTACTCTAACTACCCCTACTGCAGTTAAAGTTGCAGGTATTGCCCCTTGGAGCCATCATATGAAGGTGAAGAGAACATACCACGCAGACCCAGAAAACGCTGAGTGGACTGCACAGACGGATCCCACTGACCATCGAGAGACCAAGATCATCCTTAAGAAGAAGGAAAAGAAGATCCTGGATGAGCCCCTTGAGGATGAAGCCACATAATCAACTCCTGCTGCTTGGTCTTATCAACATGCACATTCCTACATGGACTTCCACAATACCTCCAACTGTTGGGTGTGTGGGGCTATGCCTCTGTCTGTGATGGATGGAGTTCCCTGGTGGGTGCACCACTCTGCCAAGGAAATTTTAAACTGTTCTGCTTTTTCTGGGACAACAAAAAGAGACTTTCCTTTCTCTTGTCAATCATAATCTCTCCCTGCTCTCTTGATGTAAGCCAGACCTACAGTCAATAGACTCGGGTCATGGGGTTACATATTATGTAAACACCAGTTTCATAAAAGTAACAGAAGCAGTAATTCAAATGAAAATGGTTTTGGACTTGCTCACAGGTGCTCAAGGAGGGACCTGTGCTATATAGTTAAGGTTGAATGTTGTGTATATATTCCTGATTTATCTGGCAATGTATCAGCTGCTTTCAATATCATGAAAAACCAGGTAAAAGCAATGTCAAATGAAAATATTCCTTTCTGGACTTCGGTACTATCTTGGGTGGAAGGGTGATTGGTGAAAAACTATATTTACCATTGTTATAGTTGCCTTGATAGTTCTGCTCCGTGGACCCTGCATTTTACAATGTATTTTGAACTTTGTAACCCGAAGGTTGGTGTCGTTCTCCCAAATTGGCGGTCAGAGAGCCAGGGTGCAATATATCCTTATGAATGATGCTCATACTATGAGTTAAGAGCATCAAGAGGGGGGATGAAGGAAGAAACAGAACAGGCTCTATCTTGAAAGCAGGACTCCATCTTGGGCCGGACTGTGGACTCTGAGCTATATGCCCAGCAGCTATGGAAACGACATACCAACTGGAAAACCAGGACCCCAGAAGGAAGAGCCCAGGGCTCTCCATCTCCTAAAAGAATAATTATCTGCGTAACGAATAGAATCATACATTGCATTATGCTTTATTGGTATGACCACAGGCCTATTGATAATTGTCCACTGTTAACTACCTAGGCTTAAGGCATATGAATCACGGGTTAACTTTGATTGTATCTTTCTTTTTCCTTTGTTCAGACTAGTTTTGGGGAATTTGGGGAGGTGGGTTTGGGCACGTACACTTAGGGTATATAAGGTTTTCACAAAAAGTGGTCTGGGTCCTTGGCTAAGAGGAGACCCTGCCTTGGGCCCGCCGGTGTAATAAACTGTACTCCACTATCTGCACTGTCCTTCTGAGTGAATTTGTTTCATCCTTTTTTGGGTTCTCTTCCCATATAGCTTATTATGCGATGTGACTAGGTGTCCTCACTGATTATTTCAGAGTAGCGTGTGCATGTTCATCTGCACAGCTCGTTTCTCACTGCCCACCACCTTTACCTTTTGGTAACTATAAGGTGCTTTGCTATGTTGTAAAGCTGTTTCTGTTTGTAAAGAAGTTCATTTGGATCCATTTCTAGAATCCACCTCTGCTTCCCCCCCCTCCCCCCGCCCCGGCACTTGGCAGCTGGGACAAGGAACTGACAATCTTCTAGAGTCGAGGGACTCAATTTTGTTTGTAGGGTAAGTATATGCAATTCAGTAGCTGGTTCAGCCAGTACGATGTTTTGTGTGTCCTTTTTGTGTTAAGAGCCGATGGGCTTGATTTTGGACACACGAGCTGAGCATCTGTCTAGAGGCCACATAGACACACACAAGCTGTGTGCATGACCTAGAGGGCTCATAGACACACACAAGCTGAGCACCTGCTGGAACCTTCATAGACACACAGGAGCTAAGCACGTGCTGAGAGCCCTCAGAGGTATACATGAGTAGACAAGGACAAAACTGCAAACCAGCTAGACTTCAACATAGCATCGGCATGAAGTTAAAGGAAAGGAAAGTAATGCCTAGTTTGTTCCGTGAAACCTGCTTGACTATCCGAATCGTGGAACCTTAGTTGGCTTGAGTTCCAGGGCTGGACTGGGGTGGGGTCGAGACAGCTGAGCAGGGTGCCCATCTTAGATACCCTTCTTAAACCTGTACTGTCTGGTTTGCCCTGGCTGGGGCCAGAATCCTAGTGAACCCAAATCCTAATGGCCTGACCCTCTGACTTGGAGGAACACAGAAAATCACCCAGACCCCAGCGCCATGGTGCTGGGGTCCCCAGTTCAAGACTCCTTCCTGAGAGTGTAGGCTCCTAGGCACCTCAGCAGGGAGCGGTGCCTCAGGTAGGCAGGAGGCTAGAGGGGAGGGGTGACACTTCACAGGGAAGGAGTCCTGAGATACAAGCCCCTGGGTGTTTACTCGGGCACTGCTGCTGCTGCTGCTGCTAAGTCGCTTCAGTCGTGTCCGACTCGGTGCAACCCATTAGACGGCAGCCCACCAGGCTCCCCCGTCCCTGGGATTCTCCAGGCAAGAACACTGGAGTGGGTTGCCATTTCCTTCTCCGATGCGTGAAAGTGAACTCGCTCAGTCGTGTCTGACTCTAAGCGACCCCATGGACTGCAGCCTACCAGGTTCCTCCGTCCATGGGATTTTCCAGGCAAGAGTACTGGAGTGGGGTGCCATTGCCCACGTTCCACCCTAATTCACAGCCCAGGAAGCCTACTTTCCCTAAGGCTCTGGTTGCAGGTGGAACCAGAGTTGGGCATGAAGAGGTGCTGCCACCTTGTGGACATTTCCCGAATCTACAACTTTCGCATCCGCGCTTACTGGCACCTCCAATCCAAAAGGCCGGTGGGGCAGTTAATGACAGCTGCTATCGGAAAAGGTCCTGTCACAGGTATTGCAGAAATGAATTCCAAACACAACTGATTTTCAAGAAGCCAATTTCAGAGGTCAAATTTTCTCACATTCTTTAAGAAAAAGAAAAGAGATAAAAAGAAGCTAGAGAGCCATAGGACAAGATGTAGATAAGAGCTGAGAGTCTAGATGCCCATGGTCTCACACGAGCTGAGCATCAGCCTTGAGGCCTCTAGAGAGACAGGAACTGAGCAACCACCTCATAGACACACACAAGAGGAGCCTCAGCCTTGAGCCCTCTAGATAGATACGAACTGAGAGTCTTCGTACAAGCCTTATAGTCAAACACAAGCTGAGCATCTGCTTAGAGGCCTCTAGAGAGACACAAACTGAGCGTCTGCCTGGAGGTGTCATAGACACAAGGAGCTGAAAGTCTGCCTCAAGGCCTTATAGTCACACACGAGCTGAGGGTTTACCTAGAGGCCTATTCTTGCCTGGAGAATTCATGAAAAGAGGATCCCAGCGGGCTTCAGCCCTTGGGGTCCCATAGAGTCCGAATAGATTCTTCAGAAGGACATAATGTTCAGCACAGGGAGCTTATTGGACCTTGTTTAATAAACTCCCTGGCAAATAACTGAAAAAAGATATGCGGTATGTATATGGCATAACAGAATAAGAAGCCTGTATACTGACAATAAGAACAAAACTGCAAATCAAATATTGGGCTACATTGTATCAGCATGAGATTAAAGAACAGAAAAGAGTGATGCCTATTTTATTCCCTCTGATCTCCCCAACATGTGCTGTTTGCCATACCTGGAACCTAAGCAGGCTTGGGTCCCATGACTGGACTGGAGAGGGGCTGACACAGCAGGGCCAGGTATCCTTTTTGAGCCCCCTCTTAAACCTGTACTATCTGGATTGTCCTGGCTTGGATTATAGACCCTAGGGCATCGGAAATGGTAGCCTGAGCCTCTGACCACGAGAACTTTTGAAAAGTCCCCTGGCCTCCAGGTCCCCTGGTGCTGGGGTCTCTAGCTGAAGCCTCTTTTCTGAGAGTGCAGCCTCCTAGGCGTTTCAGCAGGGAGCAGTGCCCCAGGTTGGGATGAGTCTGAAAGGAAGGGGTGAAGCCTTAAGGGGAAGAAGTAGCGAGACACAGGCATTGAGGGTTTGCTCAGGCGAGTTCCACTCTAATTCTCAGCCCAGGAAGCCACCTTTCCCAAAGGCTCCGTTTGCCTAAAGAACCAGAGTTGGTCATGAAACAGTGCTGCCTCCTTTGTGTGTAACTACAACTGAAACATCTTGCTTACTGACAACTCCAATTGACAAGTTCCGTGAGGTTGCTAATGACAGCTGCCCTCAGGAAAGGTCCTGGGACGGGTATTGTAGAAAAAATTCCAAACATAACTGACTTTTAAGAAGCCAATTGCAACAAGGACATTTTCTTCACGCAATTTAAGGAAGAAAAACAATTCCCAAATGGCTGCAGGACAAGATGCTCAGTATCTCTAATTATTACAGGAGGAAAGTCAATCAAAATAGTAAATCAAATCACACTAGTCAGAATGGCCATTCTAAGAAGTCCACAGACAGTAAATGCAGTAGACAGTTGGAAAGAGATGTGACACCTGCCTCCCCTACCCGACAGTCAGTGAGATGGACGTTGGCAACAGCCACTGAAAGGAGAGTATCTGCATGCGGGGGTAGGGGGGAATTTCAAAGGAGCTAATCCTAGGATCTGACATACCCACATCTACCCATATATTTCAAAAAGACACATGCACCCCACATTCACTTCAGCACTACTTACAGGAGCCAAGAAACAGATCCAAGCAAATGTCCACTGACAGATTAAAGAAAAAGTGGTACATGTATACAATGGACTATTACTCAGCCTTGAAAAGCCACCACTGAAATTATGCCATCGGGCACTATAAGGACAAACCTTGGAGGATCATACACTAAGTGAAGTTAGTGAGACCGAGAAAGACAAAAGAATATGATATCCCTACAGGCAAAAATTTTTAAATATATGAGGGGAAATCATCTAAAACTCAAAAAAAAAGTCCCTGAGAATTCAAACACAAACAATCCCCAAAAAGTAACAGTAAAGAGGCAGGGATAAATTCAAAGGGTCACAACTAACATATACACGGGAATCTGTATCTGTAATAGGTAACCCACAAGGATTATATTTTTCCTTTCTTTCATCTTTCCAAATTACACAGAAATCTGCATATCAACATATACACAGAAAATGATATCTGTAATAGATAATTCACAAGGATTATCTCCTCCCTTCCTTCCTTTCACAAATACAAAACATCTGCATCTCTAAAGGTAATCCTGGTGGACATGATTTTCAGCAGATGATACTTTCCTCGGCCTTCTGAAATAACCTCTGTGGTAAATGAATCCCCCAAACAAGAGATATGCGTATGTGTATGTCATAATTGAATCAGGCGGTTGCCCATTGACAAGAAGCACAAAACTGGAGAGTAAAGAAAAGTAAAAGAAAAGGAATGTCCATTTTGTTACCTCCAACCTCCCTGACTTGGGCTGCTATCCCATCCCTGGAACCTGAGCAGGCTTGGGTCCCACTGCTGGACTGGATGGGGCAGATAGCTGGACAGGGTGCCCTTAATTGAGGCCCCACTTAAACCTGTATGGTCTGGTTTTCTTGGCTGGTTTGCTTGTGAACAAAGTCCCCAGTGCACCCAAAAGATGGTGGCCCAACCATCTGAGCACCAGGACCTTGGAAAAGTAACCTAGCCTCCAGGTCTCTGGGTGCTGGGGTCCCCAGTTCAAGCTTCCTTCCTGAGATTGCAGCCTTCTGGGCACCTCAGCAAGGTGTGGCCCAGGGTGGGAGGAGTATAGAGGGGAGGGTGAAGCTTTAGGGGGAAGAAGCAGTAAGACACAAGTCCTCGGGTGTTTGCTCAGGCACTTTCCACCCTAATTCACAGCCCAGGAAGCTGGTTTTCCCTTAGGATCTCACTGCCCAGGGAAGCAGGGTTGGGCACGAAGAGCTGCTGTTGCCTTGTGGATATTTCCTATAACTACACTTTGACCAACAGTGCTTAATTGCAGGTGTAATTCACAGGTCTGGGGTCTGTTAATGACAGCTGCCTTCAGAAAAGGTCCTGGGGTGAGTATTGCAGATATAAATTCCAAACACAGCCGATTTTCAAGAAGCCAACTGCAACAGGTAAATTTTTCTCACACTCTTAAACAAACAAACAAACAAACAAAAACCCAAAATGCCCAAAGGACAAGATGCACAGCATTCCTAATTATTACAGAAAGAATGACAAAATGGCAACAAATATCACACCACACCAGTCAGAATGGCCATCCACACAAGTCTACAAGCAACAAATGGAGGAGAGAGCCAGCAGGTGAGGGAACCCCCATACACGTTTGGTGGAAATGCACATTTGGCTACAGTCACTAGAAAAGACAGTCTCTGCATGTCAGAAGTTAAAGTTCCAAGATCGTTAAACTAAGGTCTGACATTCCCACACCTGAGCTATCCCGAGAAAGCCATCATTCAAAAAGACACATGCAGCCCAATGTTCACTGCAGCATTACTTACAATAGACAAGACACAGAAATACAAAATTTCCACCCACAACTTAAAGCTTAAACAAGATGTGATACATATTTACCATGGACTATCACTCAGCCATAAAAAAGCACCACTGAAATTGTGATATTAGGCCAGTGGTCACCACAAGGGTGGACCTTGGAGGATCATACACTAAGTGAAATTTTCAGGACAAAGGAAGAAAATAGCAGTTGAAGACCTTCTAGGCAACATAAAAACAGATAAAAAAGGAACTAATTACAATGCAAAAGGATCCTCTGAGAATTCAAACACAAAAAAAGAATGAAAAATTTAAGTGGCCAGGATGAATTCGGAGGAGGTTGGGACTAACATACACACAGAAATCTGTTAGTCCAACATATAAACCAAAATCTGTATCTGTAATACATACTGCACAAGAATCTGATGTTCAGCAAATGGAACTTTCCTCTACCTTCTGCAATAACCATTATGGAGACAGAATCCAAGAAAGCACAGATATGCTGTATGTATACATCATAACTGAAAAACACAGCTGTACACTGACAAGCACAAAACCACAAATCAACTATGGCAAAGGCATGAGATTACAGAAAAGAAAAGGAAATAAAAGAAGTATCTGTTTCATTGCCTCTTGCCTCCATGACATGGCTCCTATACCATCCCTGGAGCCTGAAGAGGCTTGGTCCCTATGGCTGGACTGGGGTGGGGTCATGACATCAGGAAATGTGCCTTAATTTAGACTCCTGTACTGTCTGGTATCCTCCGGCTGGGACCACACGCCCTAGAGCACCCAGAGAATGGTGGCACGACTCTCTGAGCTCGAAGGCCTGGGAAATGTCACGTAACCTCCACGTCTCCTGGTGCTGGGGTCTCCAATTCAAGGCCCCTCCTTGGGAGTGCAGCCTCCTAGGCAGGCCTCTACCTGGGATTGTGGCCAAGGTTGGGATGAGTCTGCAGGGAAGAAGCTTAGAAGTAGTGAGACACAAGCCCTTGAGTGTTTGCTCAGGCACTTTCCACTCTAATTCACAGCCCAAGAGGCCAGCTCTCCTTAAGGTTCTGGTTGCAGGAAGACCAGAGTTGGGGATGAAGAAGTTGCTGCCTCTTGTGGACATTTCCTGTAACTACAACTTGTACGCCTGTGCTTACTGGTACCTCCATTCATAAGGCCTGCTGCTGCTAAGTCGCTTCAGTCCTGTCCGACTCTGTGCGACCCCATAGATGGCAACCCACGAGGCTCCCCCGTCCCTGGGATTCTCTAGGCAAGAACACTGGAGTGGGTTGCCATTTCCTTCTCCGATGCATGAAAGTGAAAAGTAAAAGTGGAGTCGCTCAGTTGTGTCCGACTCCTAGCAACCCCATGGACTGCAGCCTACCAGGCTCCTCCGTCCATGGGATTCACAAGGCCTGTGGGGCTGCTAATGACAGCTGCTCTCAGGAAGGATCCTGGGGAGGGTATTGTAGAAATGAATTCCAAACACAACCGACTCAAGGAGCCAATTGTGACAGGTGAATTTCCTCAAATCCTTTATGAAAAATTAAAAAAAAAAAAGGTACTGGAGAAGATGTTCAGCATCCCTAATTACTACAGGAGGAAAGACAATCAAAACGATAGCACGAAACCAAATCCCACCAGTAAGAATTGACATCCACAAAAGTCTACAAACAGTAAATGTGGGAGAGAGCCAGGAGCTGATTGAACCTCAATACAAGGTTGGTGGGAATGGACATTGCGCACAGCCTCCACATGCCAGAATATAAACATTTCAAGAGAGCTAATTGTAGTGTCTAACATCCACACCTGGGCCCATATCCCCAGAAATCCATCATTCAAAAAGACACATGCCCCCCAATAGTCACTGTTGTACTACTTATAATAGTCAAGATACAGAACAACACAATATCCTCTGACAGATTAAAGCTTAAAGACAATGTGATAAATACACTGGACTATTAGCCATGAAAAAGCAGCACTGAAATTATGAAATTATGCCACTGGTGGCCACAAGGATGGACATTGGAGGGTCACACACTAAGTGTATTCAGGAGACAGAGGACGAAAATAGCATATGATGTTCCTTCCAGTCAAATAAAAAAAGAGATACAAAGAAACTAATTCACAATACAGAAAGAGTCTGAAAATTCAAACACAAGGAATTCCAAAGAAAAGAAACAATAAAGGGCCAAGGATTAATTAGGAATTTGGGACTACATATACACAAAAACCTGTGTCTCAAACATATACACTGAAATCTGTATCTGTAACAGATAATCCACAAGGATTATCTTCTTCCTTCCTTGCTTCCACATGTACGAAGAAAACTGTATGTCTAACATATACACACAAATCTGTACGTCTAACATATACATAGAAATCTGTATCCATAAAAGATAATACAAAGGATTATCTCCTTTCTCCTTCCCTCCACATATATAAAAAATCTGTATCTCTAATAGATACTTAGAGTTTCCCTGGTGATATAACCTAAGCTCCAGGTCTCTTGTTCCTGAGGTCCCCCGCTGAAACCTTTGTGAAAGTGCAGCCTCCCTGGTGTCTCAGCAGAGACCGCTGTCCCAGGCTGGGATTAAGGGCACCCACCCTGACTGTCTCAACCCCTCTCCAGTCCAGTCATGGGACCCAAGCCTGGTCAGGTTCCAGGGATTGGAAAGCAGTCTAAGTCAGGGAGACTGAGGAGGATAAAGTAGGCAATAGTCTTCTCTCCTCTTTAATCTCATGCTGACACAATGTTGACCTATATTTGTTTTGCAGTTTTGTGTTTGTTGTCAGTGTACAGGCTCCTGATTCAGTTATGACATATACATACAGCATATCCGTTTTTTTCAATTTTTTTGCCATAAAGATTATTGAACAAGGTTGAGTAAGCTCCCTGTGCTGAAAGGGAGGGGTGAAGACTTAAGGGGAAGAAGTAGTGAGACACGAGGTCCTGGGGCACACTGCACTCTAATTCCCAACCCTGGAAGCCAGCTTTCCCAAAGGCTCAGTTTGCCTGAAGAACCAGAGTTGGACATGGAACAGTGCTGCTCCCTTGTGGCCATTTTCTGTAATAACACCATGAAGAGCTGTGCTGCTGGACATTTAATATCCATGAGGATCTAGGGGCTGTAAAAAAATGAAACACATGCTCTCGAGAAATGTCCTAGGGGTAGTCATGACAAAGAATTCAAAACAAGGCAGATATTAAAGAAGCCAATTTCAAAATGTAAGCTTAACTCACCCTTAAAAAAAAAATCACATGAAATGATGTCAGCATCACTAAACATTAGAGAAGCGCAAACCTAAACTACAGCAAGGCAGCGCATCGCACTGGTCAGAACGGCCATTGCCAACAAGTGCTGGAGAGGACGTGCAGACAGGGGAGCCCTTCCCCACTGATGCTTGGGATGGAAATTGGTAACAGCCACTATGGAGGACAGAGTGAGGGTTCCTTCAGACATGAAAATGAAATTAGAGAACTTCGTAACGCCATACACAAAATAAACTCCAAATACTATAAATGTCTAAAGGTCATGATGGACACTATGAAATTCTTGAGAAAAATATAAACAGGACATGATTTGACATAGAATGCAGCAAGTTTGTTGTGCATCTACCTCTCAGAATAATGAAAAATAAACCACAAATCAGAAAATGGGACCTCATTAAACTTTAAACCATTTGCCTACCAAAGGAAACCCTAACTGGGAGACAATCTCAGCCCTCAGAATAGGGAGAAAGATTTGCAATGAGGATACCCACAGGGAATTCATCTCCAAAAATGTACAAGCAGATTGTACGACACAGTATCAAAAATAAATATAATCCAAGAACAAAGTGAACCAAGACTGAAATGGATATTTCTCCAAGGGAGGCCTACAGATTGCAGTTAGGCACATGAAAAGATGCTCAGCGTCACTAATTATCAGAAAGACGCAAATCAAAAGTCCAATGAGCTAAGCACTCACATTGGTCAGAATGGTCATTTCAAAACATCTTAAAGAATAAATGCTAGGATTTCCCTGGTGGTGTAGTGGTTAAGAATCACCCTGCAAATGCAGGAGACAAGGGTTCGATCCCTGGTCTGGGAAGATTCCACACACGTGAAACAACTAAGCCTACGGGCTGAAACTGTTGAGCCTGCGCTTTTGAACTACAACTACTGAGCCCTGGTGATGCAGCTACTGAAGCCTGGCACCCTGGAGCCCGCATTCTGCAACCAGAAGCTCCCATAACGAGAAGCTGCACAGTGAAACTAGAGAGTAGCCCCCGCTTACTGCAGATAGAGAAAGCCTACACTCAGCAACCAAGACTCAGTACAACCAAAGATAAATGAATAAATAAAATTATTTTAAACAGAATAAATGCTAGAGAGAGTGTGGAGACAAGGGAACCCTCCTCAACTGTCAATCACAATGTACACAGGTTCATCCAGTCGGGAGAACACATGGAGGTTCATTTAAAAAATAACATAGAAGTACTTCAGGACCCAGCAAGCCCATGTCTGGGCATAAATCTGGAGAAAATCAAAAATTTTAAAGATACGGGAACCCCAGGAATCTCAGCTCCACAAAGGACAATAGCCAAGTCTGGGAAGCAAGCTAATTGACGAAATTACACAGAAATGAATACACGACTGGGTACATATACACAACGCAATATTTCTCAACCACAAAGAAATAGGAAATAATTCCAAGTCCAGCCACAGAAAAGAAAGTCAAGGTGATCATTCCAAGTGAAGGAAGCGAGACAGGGATGGACAAGTATCATATGATATCACTCTAGGTATAATCTAAAAATGGATGCAAATGAACTTCTTTACAAAAGAGAAACAGATTCACAGACTTAGAAAAGAAACTTATGGTTACCAAAACAGATAGGTCGGGGTGGGGGTCAGGGAATAATTAGCTGGTTCAGATTAGGGTTAGGTGCTATTGTTGTTTAGCCACTGAATCATGTCTGACTCTGTGTGGCTCCTCTGTCCATGGGATTTCCCAGGAAAGAATACTGGAGTGGGTTTCCATTTCCTCCACCAGGGGATCTTCCTGACCCAGGGATTGAACCCATGTCTCCTATAACTCTCCTGCACCGCAGGTGGATTCTTTACCACTGAACCAGCAGGGAAGTCATAAAACAGGTGATGAAGGGCTCTTAATAGTCTCAAGTCTAACAGGGCTTTAAATGACACCTGCCCTCAAGAAATGTCCTGGGAAAAATCATTGCAAAAGAATTCCAAACAGGGCCAAGTTTCAAGCAGCCAGTTTCAAGATGTAAATTGTATTTGCAAGGTATAAAATAATAAAAGCACATGGGAAGATACTCCACATCAATAATTATTAAATCAATGCCAATCAAAACTTCAATAAGCTATCACCTTATGCTAGTCACAATGGCCATCATTGATCTACAAAGAATAAATACTATAGAGAACATACACAAAAATGGAATCTTCCTACAGTCTTGGTGGGACTGTAACTGCTGAAGCCATGAGGGAAAGCAGCATGGAGGTTCCTTGAAACATTAAACATAGAGGTATCATATGATCCTGCAATCCCATTCCTGGGCTTCGATCCAAAGAAAATCATCATTCAAAATGACACATGCACCTCGATTTTCAGGGCAGCACTACTTACAATAGCCAAGACATAAAAATCCACCAAAATGTCCATTGTCACAAATATGAAGACTACATTGTACATCTATACACTAAAATACTACTCAGCCACAAGAAAGAATGAAATAATCATATTGGCAGCAGCATGGATGAACCAAGAAATAATAATTCTATGTGAGGTAAGTCAAAGACAAAAGACAAACATCCTAAGATATCACGTACAGGTGGGATCTATAAATTCATACCAATGAACTAATGTACATAACAGAAAGAGCCTGAGAAAACCAAATTCTGATTATCAAAAAAAAAGTTGGATAAATTAAGGGTTTGGGATGAAAATATACACATGAATAAATATCAAGTTGATAAGGAAAAAGGACCTACTGAATAGAACATGGAAGTCTCCTGAACAAACTGTAATAACCTATATGAGAAAAAAACAGAAAAACAATATATATACATCTGTGTATAATTGAATCAAGTTCATGTACACCTAAAACTAAACATCGGAAATCAACTCTACCCCCAATATAAAATAACAATTCAATTACAAACTAGACCTGAGCTCGGTCTAGGGGAAACCACACAGTCATGACCCTATGAATTGGATATGTGATATGCTGTGATATTAATATGACACCTCCAAAGATTTTCACTCAGCAGAACACAGAGCAGCAACCCACCCAAAGGTGCCTGACCTCATGTGAATGCGACAAGATGAAAAGAGAAAAAGGACCACGGGTTAATCAGGGCAACACCCTCAATTCAGACGTTGGGAATCTCTGAGGAGACAGGACACACAGCCGGTGAAGAGCAGATGTGTGGTCTCTGTGTACACAGGATCCTGACCCACGTGGAAGGGGTGAGACCCACACAATCCCCAGACCCTGCACCTGCGATCCCACGACCCTTGGTTAGGACACCATGTCTCTGCTGGTTGGGTCCCTAAGATGGAAGCAAGTGGGTTCTTGTAAACTCTTGGCATGATAGTAAGAAATGTAGGGTTGGTCTCCTCTCCCCACACTTGTTCTGTGTGATATTAACTGTTTCTACAGCTGCCATGATAATGTTGAACACACTACCTTGGTTCCGGCAGGCTTGGTCCTTTCTTGTTCCACTGAGGTGTTGAGAAAACATGCCAGACGCAGGGCTGGGAGACGATGGGGAGGTCTGGTCTCTGCTGAGGAGGGACGGTCAACTGGAAGGAGATAACAGCAGCAACGTCACCTCCTGCTCTTTGGCTTTTTGCCTGATCCATGTGCCCTGCAATCAATTCACCAGGAGAACCTGCCTCCCTTCCCACCATGCTCGTGCTGGTGAATTGGAATGATTACCAGGTAGAGACACCTGAGAAGTCTTCAGGAGCCCCAGGGAGGGTGAACCTTGAGAGCGTAAGAAGAAAACAGGCACAGGCCTGTATAAAGTGAACACCGTAAAGCATTAATTCCTAAACACAAGTGAAGCGCATGTATTCTCCCCTTTTTCTTAGCTTTGTGTGTGTGGTCTCCCCACACACATGATCCTGACCCGTGGAGATGAGGTGAGACTCGCACAGTCTCCTGACCCCCCAACCTGGGGTCACACATCCCCTCGGTCAGGACACCATGGCTGTGGTCGGTGGGCCCCCAATGTGTAACCAAGCCAGGTCCCTGGGACCTCTAGGACCCTAGAAAGAAGTGTAGGGTCCATCTCCTCTCCCCTCAGTTGTCTCTGAGAAGTCAGGCCCCTCCTGTTTTCACTTTGGTTCTGTGTGATTTTTTTCTGGTTTGAAAGCTCATGCTAGAGGTGAACACACTACCTTGGTTCTGGCGGGCTCTGTCTTTCTTGTCCCGCTGAGATGCTGAGAAAACAGGAGCTGCTGCTGCTAAGTCGCTTCAGTCATGTCCGACTCTGTGCAACCCCATAGATGGCAGCCCACTAGGCCCCGCCGTCCCTGGGATTCTCCAGGCAAGAACACTGGAGTGGGTTGCCATTTCCTCCTCCAATGCGTGAAAGTGAAAAGTGAAAGTGAAGTTGCTCAGTCGTGTCCGACTCTTAGCGACCCCATGGACTGCAGCCTACCAGGCTCCTCCATCCATGGGATTTTCCAGGCAAGAGTACTGGAGTGGGTTGCCATTGCCTTCTCCAAGAAAACAGGAGAGCTGGGCTGAAAGACAAGGGGCAGCTCTGTTCTGTTCGGAGGAGAGAGTGGACTGGAAGGAGATCACAGCAGCAACCTCACGTGCTGCCCATTGACTTTTTGCCCGACCCCTTTGCCCTGGAACCAATTCACCAGGTGAACCTACCTCTCTATTAACCCTGAATGTGCTGGAAAATTGGAATAAATACTACTTAGCCCACCTGAGGAGTCTCAAGGACCCCAGGGAAGGTGAACCTGGCAGGGAGAAAGACTACAAACCCTACTGCAGCACTGACCACCCTCCCAACCCCAGGAGAGCCATGGAACCCCACTCAGAGAAGGGCACAGTTACCCAGAGAAGCCCACCTCAGTTCCAGACCCCTGACATCTGAGCACTGACGCTCAGACGCAGGGGTGGAGTTTTCCAGGACAGAGGCCAGGCCAGGCCTCCACCCCGGTCTCCATGTCCCAGTGCAGAGAGTACAAGGTCAGATCTAAATGTTCTCATTGCAGAAAGTGCACGGTCTCGTCTAAACAGCATCAGTGTAGACAAGACTTGGAGAGGTCTAAATCTACCATGTAGACAGAACTTGGTCAGGTTCAGACTAGTTTAAGGCTGGTCTCCCAGGAGGCACAGGTCACCCACATGCAGGGGGTCTCACTGTTGAACAGGGGGCTCACCCTTGTGTGGGAGCCAGGATGTACATTTCTTGGAGAAATCATCGCTGGGCTCCACACTTCACCCACATCAGGAAACTGAAAGGATCTGTGTCATTAAACATCTCAACAGGCAAAACAACGTTACCAATTTCTCTGGTCACATGATGGTTAGCATCCAGGACAGATTCAGGAACTTCTCAGAGTGCAGCCCAGTGTCCTGTAAAGACAGACAGGAAGTGGCCTGCTTCCAGCAGGAAGTGACCACAGTGGAAATCTTCTGGAAAAATACATTCTTTATTAGTACAGAAAACATAGGCCCCCTGATTTTTTGCTTCTCTGTTCAAACTGAGCTAGATTGAAAGTGATATTCATATCAACAGGTAACATTTTTGAAATTTGAAATGTCATACCAGGGAAACAGGACCTGGAGAAAAGGGAATATACACCTAAGCTGCTGGAGGGGAAAAAACATCCTAAAAATAAAGCTAAAATTAAAATTGGACTTAATTATGGGCTTCCTGGTGGCTTAGAGAGTAAAGAGTCTGCCTGCAATGTGTGAGACCCGGGTTCAATCCCTGAGTTGGGAAGATCCCTTGGAGAAGGCAGTGGCAACCCACTCCAGTACTCTTGCCTGGAAAATCCCATGGACAGAAGAGTCTGCGAGGCTGCAGTCCATGGGGTTGCAAAGAGTTGGACATGACTGAGCGACTTCACTTTCATGACAGTATGTGGTTACATAGAGTGTGAACCAAGTGTCTACATATAGCAGGCAATATGTGAAGACAAATTTGATATCTTAGATGTGAGGGTAAAGGTTTCCTGTCGGATATGCAACTTGTATGGACAAATTCTTTTAGAATATTGCATGTATCTTTTCAAATTAAAGCTTTGTCTGGATGTATGCTTTGGAGTAGGATTGCTGGATCATATGGTGACTGCAGCCATGAAATTAAAAGACACTTTCTCCTTGGAAGAAAAGCTATGACAAACCTAGACAGCATATTAAAAAGCAGAGGCATTACTTTGCTGGCAACGGTCTGTCCGTCTAGTCAAAGCTATGTTTTTTCCAGTAGTCCTGTATAGATGTGAGAGTTGGACCATGAAGAAAGCTGAGCGCTGAAGAATTGATGCTTTTAAACTGAAGTGTTGGAGAAGACTCTTGAGAGTCCCTTGGACTGCAAGGAGATCCAACCAGTCCATCCTAAAGAACATAGGTCCTGAATATATATTGGAAGGACTGATGCTGAAGCTGAAACTCCAATACTTTGGCTACCTGACGTGAAGAACTGACTCATTGGAAAAGGTCCTGACCCTGGAAAGATTGAGGGCAGGAGGAGAAGGGGACGACAGAGGATGAGATGGTTGGATGGCATCACCAACTCAATGGACATGAGCAAGTTCCAGGAGTTGGTGATGAACAGGGAAGCCTGGCGTGCTACAGTCTATGGGGTTGCAAAGAGTTGGACACAACTGAGTGACTAACACACACACACACGTGCATCTTTGAGCAGTTTTAGAGACCTGCATGCTCCCCATAAAGGGAAGTCTTGTGTTGGGACCGAGGTCTGCTTCCCAATAAATACTGTTCCTTGAGCAAATTCAGTCACTGCCCAGGGGGCACATGGTGAGACCACCTTGTCAGCTGACATTTCCCACATCTCAGGCCTCAGACTGACCATTCCAATTGAGGTGTAACAGTTTGCCCTGGTGATACAGCTTGACCTCTTTCTGTATAACTAGGTGAGTTGTTAATGACATTTTAGGATTCTGCAGGATTAACAGCCCTCTAATAGCAAAATATATGTTTTCAAGTTACACCAGGACATGGGGTTACACCATGAGCCTAAGGAAATTTCTCATTAAAATTAGTTTCTTGATGGAATCTCTATTTTTAAAAATTTCCCATTTTTATTTTACTAATTTTTTTGATTATTTTGTGCAGATAGCCATCAACAATTTTTTTTAAGTTGAAGTACAGTTTATTTACAACACTATATTAGTTTGGGGTGTACAACAGAGTGAATCACTATTTTTATGGATTATACTCCATTTAAAGTTACTACAAATAGAGTCTATATTTCCTTGTGCTGTAGAATATATCCCTGTAGCTTACTGACTGTATACCTAGCAGTTTCTGTCTCTGTCCCAACACCGGTCTTGCCCCTCCCACCTCCCTCTCCCCTCTGGCACCTCTAGTTCTCTGTATCTGTGAGTCTGTTTCTGTTTCATGGATAAGCTCACTGGTGTCATGTTTTAGATTTCACATAGAAGTGATAACACACGGTATTTCTCTTTGTCTTTCTGACTTACATCACTTACTATCATAATGTCCAGGGTTATATTGCTGAAAACCCATTATTTTAATCTTTTTTATAGCTGAGTAGTATTCAGTATGTATCCCACATATGAAAACCTAGGTATATATTTCCTATATGAAAATATAAGTATATATATTTGAAGAGTAGAATCCTTTGCTATTGTTCTTTAACCAAAGGAATTTAAATTTTACTATAACTTATAACGATACTAATTCTTACAACTTGGGCTCGGTAAAATGTGTTTCACTGGGACTTCTATAGTTCTCAAACTTTGGTGTGCTTCAGAATCACCTGGAGGGTTTATGAACCCAAATTGTCAGATTGCAGTTTCAGACCTTCTGATTTAGTCAATTTGCAAATACCAGTCCGGGGACCATAATGAAAATCACCGTGTCTTTTGAGTAATGCTTTTAGAGACTGAAGATAACCCTTCTAATTCAAGTATACTGTCTTACATCTTAATACATACAAAAGTCTTAATTTGAAACTAGAAGATTGCTAACTGATTTCCATTTATAGGGCACTACAAACTGAAATCAATATGTAGGCATCAAAAATAATAAAAATAAAATATATTGTCAAAGAACATTGAGAGAGGAACTTAAGTTTACAAATAAATTGTCCTGTAATTAGATTCATTTGACTGAATAATTCTTTGTAAAAAAAAATTAAGGGGAAAACTACTTTATGTGATTTTAAAAATTCTTATCAAAATTAGTTTCCTAATGGAATCTTCTATTTTAAAAAATCTCCCACCTTTATTTTGCTGAGTAATATTCTATATATATTTCATACATGAAAATAGAGGTATATATCTCTTATATGACAATATAGGTACATATCTCATATATGAAAATAGAGGTACATATTTTTGTACCATAAAATTTTAAACTTTCATAAAATTTAAAACTCATAAACATTTTCAAACAATGAAAGCCTTTCATTGTGTGGCTCAAAACACACTGTGGAAAATTCTTAAAGAGATGGGAATACTAGACCACCTTAACCTGCCTCCTGAGAACCCTGGATGCAAGTCAGGAAGCAACAGTTAGAACTGAACAATGGACTGGTTCCAACTGGGAAAGGAGTACGTCAAGGCTATTTATTGTCACCCTGCTTATTTAACTTATATGCAGTGTTGTTGTTCAGTCGCCCAGCCTTGTCTCTTTGCAACCCCATGGACTGCAGCACACCACTCCTTCCTGTCCCTCACCATCTCCCAGAGTTTGCCCAAGTTCATGTTCATTGCATCAGTGATGCCATCCAGCTGTCTCATCCTCTGATGCCCTCTTCTCCTTCTACCCTCAATCTTTCCCAGCATTAGGGACTTTTCCAATGAGTCATCTGTTTGTTTCAAATAACCAAAATCCTGGAGCTTCAGCTTCAGCCCTTTCAGTGAATATTCAGGGTTGATCTTCTTTAAGATTGACTAGTTTGATCTCTTTGCTGTCTAAGGGGCTTTCAAGAGTCTTCTCTACCACCGCAGTTCAAAGGCATCAATTCTTTGGCATTCTGCCTTCTTTATAGTCCAGCTCTCACAACCATATGTGACCTCTGGGAAGACCATAGCCTTGACTCTATGGACGTTTGTCGGCAGAGTTAATGTCTCTATTTTTCAACACACTGTCTAGGTTAGTCATAATTTTCCTGCCAAAGCAATCATCTTCTGATTTCATGGCTGCAGTCGCTATCCACAGTGATTTTGGAGCCCAAGAAGTGGAAATCTGGCACTACTTCCACATTTTCCCTTCTATTTGCCATGCAGTAATAGGGCCAGGAGGCACGATCTTAGTTTTTTTAATATTTAGTCTTAAGTCGGCTCTTTCACTTTCCTCCTTCACTCTCATCAAGAAGCTCCTTAGGTCTTCTTCACATTCTGCCATTAGAGTGGTATCATCCACATATCTGTTGTTGATGATGTTTCTCCCGCCTATCTCAATGCCAGCTTGTAACTCATCCAGCCCGGCCTTTCCCATGATGTGCTCAGAGTATAGGTTCAGCAAACATGGTGACAGCAGACAGCGTTGTTGTACTCCTTTCTCGATCTTGAACCAGTCAGTCGTTCCATATGGGGTTCTAATTGTTGCTTCTTGACCTGCACACAGGTTTCTCAGGAGACAGGTAAGATGGTCTGGTATTCCCATCTCTTTAAGAGTTTTCCACAGTTTGTCATGATCCACACAAAGGCTTTAATGTAGTCAATGAAACAGAGATAGATGTTTCCCTGAAATTCCCTTGCTTTCTCTACAATCCAGCAAATGTTGGCAATTTGATCTTTAGTTTCTCTTCATTTCTAAACCCAACTTGTACATCTCAAGTTCTTGGATCAAACAATGCTGAAGCCGAGCAAGCAAGATTTTAAGCATGATCTTATTAGCATGGGAGATGAGTGCAATTGTCCGATGGTTAGCACATTCTTTGGTACTACCCTTGAGAAATGGGATGAGGATTAACCTTTTTCAGTCCTGTGGCCACTGCTGGGTCTTCCAGACTTGCCGACATAATGAATGCAAAACTTTGATGGCGTCATCCTTTAGGAATTTGAATCATTTTGCTGGAATTTCATTGCATCCACTAGCTTCATCAACAGCAGTGCTTCTTAAGGCCTACTTCACACTTGACTTCACACTCCAGAATGTCTGGCTCTGGGTGACTAACTACACCATCGTAGTAATCCAGTTCATCAAGATCTTTTTTACACAGTTCTTCTGTGTATTCTTTCCATCTCTCCTTTATCTCTTCAGTGTCTACTAGGTCTACTACTACCATTTTTTATCCTTTCTTGTGCCCATCTTTGGGCGGAATACTCCCTTGATGTTTCCAATTTTCCTGAAGAGATCTCTAGTCTTTTCCCGTTTGTTTGTTTATTTCCTTCTATTCAGCACTGTTCATTGAAGAAGGCCTTCTTGTCTCTACTAGCTGTTCTTTGGAACTCTGCATTTAATTAGATGTACCTTTCCCTCTCTCCTTTGCTTTTCACTTCTCTTTGTTCTTCTGCTATTTGTAAAGCCTCCTCAGATAACCACTTTGCCTTCTTGCTTTTCTTTTTCTTTGGGATGGTTTTGTTTGCCACCTCTGTACAATATTACAGACCTCTGTCCATAGTTTTTCAGGCACACTCTTAAGTAGACTGAAAAACACACCTCACCAAGAATATAAAGAGATATGTACACAGATACTTTTTGAAGTGAAAGAAAGAGAAGTCACTCAGTCATGGCTGACTCTTTGGGACCACATGGACAGTAGACTACCAGGCTCTTCCATCCATGGCATTTTCCAGGCAAGAGTACTGAATTCCTTGCAGTCCAAGGGACTCTCAAGAGTATTGGAATGGGTTGCCATTTCCTTCTCCAGGGGATCTTCCCTGGAGAAAGAGTTTTCTCCAATACCGCAGTTCAAAAACATTCTGCCATATTAATGAACAAGAAATGTTCATTAATGAACAAGAAATGTTACCACCATCAGTGATTTCTGGCCCCCAAATGTGAATGCTACTGCTACTGCTAAGTCACTTCAGTCGTGTCCAACTCTGTGCAACCCCATAGATGGCAGCCCACCAGGCTCCGCCATCCCTGGGATTCTCCAGGCAAGAACACTGGAGTGGGTTGCCATTTCCTTCTCTAATGCGTGAAAGTGAAAAGTGAAAGTGAAGTTGCTCAGTCGTGCCCGATAGCGACCATATGGACTACAGCCTACCAGTCTCCTCCACCCACGAGATTTTCCAGGCGAGAGTACTGGAGTTGGGTGCCATTGCCTTCTCCAAATGTGAATGAAGGCTCCCCAAATTGTGATCCAGGGGATGCTGCCCCCGCCCCGGTGACTGCTGAGGGGCTGTAGGTGCAGTAAGCAAGGTGAGCAAGGAGACAGGACTGGCCCCGATGGCTGAGGTCGCTGGAAACGAGTGAACTCAGTGAGCCCGAAGCTGCACCTCCCCACACACACAACGCTGAATTCCTTAACCTGATACCTGATCTTTGATGTGCAGACTGCCTGCTCCCTGTGTTGCAAACCTGAATATAGCCTGACTTACCCTCTGCCTCCTTGGAGCAGTTTTCTCAGAGCTACTGAGATGCTGTCTCCTGGGTTTGAAGTCCTAAACATTTTTATGGAAGTTTTAATTTTATGGAATATCTATTTATACCTACTGAGAGATATAAATATCTATCTACCTACAGATGTTAACATCTACACAGAGATATAAAAAATTATATCCTGATAAAAAATATCTAAGGCTTCCCTGGTGGCTCAGATGGTAAAGCATCTGCCTGCAATGCGGGAGACCCAGGTTCAATCCCTGGGTTGGGAAGAAAATAACTCTCTATTTTCAGGTTGTGACTATATTTTTTAGTTGATGAAAAAATGCACGAGGAAGAAATCAAGATCCTAATACCTTTGTCCCTCATGGAGCGGGGGCACAGTTCTTGAGGCATGAGACTACTGTGTTCCGCTCTCTGCCCGCTGAGAATTAAAGCCACCTTTCTATTTCCCCAAACTCTGTCTCCATATTTTTCATTCAGCTTCGGTGGACAGAAAGGCCAAGCTTTTGGCCAGCAACACACTGAAGACAAGCACAAAACAGTAGATCAACTAGACTTCAACATAGCGTTGGCAGGAGATTAAAGAAAAGGAAAGAAAAGTAATGCCTAGTTTATGCCCTCACACCTGCGGGACTCAGGATGCTATTTGATCCCAGGAACGTGATTAGGTTTGAGTCCCAGGGCTGGACTGGGGTGGGGTCAACACAGCACGACAGGGTGCCCTTCATTGAGATCTGTCTCAATCCTGTACTGTCTGATTTGCCCTGACTAGGACCAGAACTCCTAGTGCACCCAAATGATGGTGGCCCAACCCTCTGGCCTCGAGGACAAGAGGTGAAGTCACCAAGTATCCAGGGCCCCTGGTACTGGGGTCCAGCTCAAGACTCCTTCCTGAGAGTGCAGCCTCATAGGCCCTCACTAGGGAGTGATGTCCCAGGTACTGAATAGCCTAGCGTGGAGGGGTGAAGCTTCAGAGGAAAGAAGTAGTGAGACACAAGCCCTTGGGAGTTTGCTCAGACACATTCCACTCCAATTCACAGCCCAGGAAGCCAACTTTCCCTAAGGCTTGGTTGCAGGTGGAACCAGAGTTGGACATGAAGAAGTGCTGCCACCTTGTGGAAATTTCCTGTAACTACAAATTGCCCACCAGTGCTTACTGGCACCTCCAATTCACAAGGCCTGTGGGGTTCTTAATGGCAGCTGCCCTCAGGAAAGGTCCTGCCACAGGTATTGCAGAAATAAATTCTAAACACCACCGATTTACAAGAAATCAATTGAAACAGGCAAATTTTCCTTCATATCCTTCAAGGGAAAAAAAGCAAAAAACGGCCACAAGACAAGATACTCAACATCCCTGATTATTACAAGAAGAATGTCAATCAAAACGAAAACAAGAAATCAAATTTCATCTGACAGAATGGTCATCCTGACTGTCTGCAAACAGTAAATGGTGGAGACAGCAGGGAGATGACGGAACCCCCCTACAAATTCTCTAGGAATGGACATTGGCAACAGCCCCTAGAAAAGACAGCCTCCAAAGGCCAAAAAGAATTTCAAGAGAGCTAAGCCTAGGATTTTAATACCGACACCTGGGCCTATATTACAAAAACCCATCATTCAAATGACACACGCACCCAACATTCACTGCAGTGCTAATTCCAATAGCCAAGACACAGACCCAAGAAAATGTCCCTCGACAGATTAAATCTTAAAGAAATGTGGTACATATACACAATGGAATTTACTCAGACATGAAAAACCACCACTGAAATGAAATTAGGCCAACAGTCCCCAAAGGACGGATCTTGGAGGAAAATACACTAAGTGAAGTCAAAAACAGAGGAAGAAAATAGCAGATGGTATCCCTTGAGAGTGAAATTGAAGAGAGATACAGAGGAAGTAATTTACAACATAAAAAGAGACTTTGAGATTCAAACACAAAGAATCCCCCCCAAAAAAAAAAAAAAAAAGGAAAGTGCTAGGAATGAATTAGGAGGTTGCTACTACCCTAAACATAGAAATCTATATCTGTAATAGATAATCCACAAGGATGATCTCCTCCCTTCCACATATGTACTGAAATGTGTATGTCTAATATTGTTGCTGTGTGTTCGCTGGGTTGTGTATGACACTTCGCAAACCCCATGGACTGTAGCCCCCCAGGCTCCTCTGCCCATGGCATCTCCCAGGCAAGTATACTGGAGTGGGTTGCCATTTCCTTCTCCAGGATCTCTAACATAACCACAGAAATATGTATGTGTATTAGCTAATCCACAAGGATTATCTTCCACCTTCTGTCCTTCCTTCATTTCTTCCTTCCAAGCATGTATTCAGAGAAATATTTATCTTTAATATATACAAAGATATCTATAGCTGTAATAGATAATCCACAAGAACTATCTCTTTCCTTCGTTCCTTGCACGTATACAAAAAAAAAAAACTGTACTCTAATAAATGTCCCACAGGGATTTGATGTTCAGCACAGAGAAGTGTACTCAACCTTATTCAATAACCTCTATGGCAAAAGAATAAATAAAAATACTAAAGCCTGTATGTATATGTCCTGGATATATACAGGATCAGTCCATTGTAGACTGCAGACAAGGACAAAACTGCAAACCAACTAGATTTCAACATAGCATCGGCATGAAATTAAAGGAGAGAAAAGTAATGCCTAATTTATTCCCTGCGACCCGCTTGACTTAGGATGCTATCCGAATCCTGGCACCTGAGTAGGCTTGGGTTCCAGGGCTGGACTGGGGTGGGGTCGAGACAACTGAGCAGGGTGCCCATTTTAGATACCCTTCTTAAACCTGTGCTGTCTGGTTTGCCCTGGCTGGGGCCAGAGTCCTTAGTGAACCTGAATCCTAATGGACCGATGCTCTGACTTGGAGGAACATGGAAAATCACCCAGACCCCAGGTCTCCTGGTGCTGGGGTCCCCAGCTTAAGACTCCTTCCTGAGAGAGCAGCCTCCTGGGCACCTCAGCAGAGAGCAGTGCCCCAGGTTGGCATGAGGCTAGAAGGGAGGGGTGAAGCTTCAGAGGAAAGAAATAGTGAGATATGAGCTGTTGGGCGTTTGCTCAGGCACATTCCACTTTAATTCACAGCCCAAGAAGCCAACTGTCCCTAAGGCTCTGGTTGCAGGTGGAACCAGAGTGGACATGAAAAAGTGCTGCCTCCTTGTGGACATTTAACTACAACTTAAACACTGGCGCTTACTAGCCCTCCAGTTCACAAGATCTGTGGGCTGTTAATGACAGCTGCCCTCAGGAAAGGTGCTGGGATGGTTATTGCAGAAATAAATTCCAAACACAACCAACTCTCAAGAAGGCAATTACAACAGGTAAACTTTCCTCACATCCTTTACAGAAAAGAAAAATCCCCAAACGGCCACAGGACAAGATGCTCAACATTCCTAATTATTTCAGGAGGAATGCTAATCTAAAAGACAACAAGAAGTCAATCCCCACCTGTCAGAATGGTCATCCTCACAAGTCTACAAACAATAAACAGGGAAGAGAGCCAGGCGGAGAGGAAACCCCCCTACATGGTCAGTGTGAATGGACACTGGAAACAGCCCCTAGAAAGGACAGTCTCCTCAGGCCAGAAGCTAAAATCTCAAAAGAGCTCAGCCCATGGTCTGACATACCCACACCTGGGCCTGTATCCTGAGAAAACTGTCAGTGAAAAAGGCTCAGGCACCCCATCATTCACTACAGCACTGCTTCCAGAGCCAAGACACAGAACCAGCCAGATGTCACCCGATGGATTAAAGGTTAAAGAAGATGTATACCTACATACAATGGACTGTTACTCAGTCATGAAAAATGGCCACTGAAATTATACCACTAATTGTCACAAGGATTGACCTTGGAGGATCACAGACTAAGCAAAATTAGTCAGATGGAGAAAGACAATAGCATATGATGTCCCTTGTAGGTAAAACACAAAAAGAGATACAAAGGAACAAATTTACAACACAAAAAGTGACTCAAAATTTGACACAATCAGAAGTTTCCAAGAAAAAGTGATGTCAGGACGTCAGGGCTAACATATACACAGTAATCTGTATCTGTAATATATAATCCAGAAGGATTATCTCTTTCCTTCCTTCCTTCTTGCCAAATATACACAGAAATCTGTATCTCTAATAGATACTCAGGAAGGACCTCATGGTCAGCACAGGGTACTTTGCTCAACCTTCTGCAATAACCTCTATGGCAACAGAATCCAAATAAGATCAGATAAGCTGTATGTATGTCGTAAGTGAATCAGCTGAAGACAAGCCCAAAACCGCAAGTTGACTGTGCTCCAAGACAGCACAGGCATGAGACTGAGGAAAAGGAATAGAAAAGCAGTGCCTAGTTTATTCCCCACGACCTCCCTGAGTTGGGCTGCTCTCCCATTCCTGGAGCCTGAGCAGGCTTGAGTCTCATGTCTGGACTGGGCTGGAGTCAAGACAGCCAGGTTGAGACAACCAAAATTTTAATAGACACCTAACCTGTGATTTCGGCCCCACTAGCTACAACAGCCAAGACAGGAAAGCAATCTAATTATAGAAGCACAGACAAATGGATACAGACAATGGGGTCCATGTACACAACAGAATATTTCTCAATCATAAAGAAGTAGGAGATAACGCCAAGTCCAGCCTCAGGAATGAAAGTAGAGATGATCATTCCAAGTGAAGTGAGGGAGACAAGGAAAGACAAGTATCACATGATATCACTTCTAGCTAAAAACTAAAGATGGATACAGATGAACTTATTGCCTGGAGACACAGGCTTACAAACTTAGAAAAGAAACTTCTGGTCACCAAGATATAAAGATGTGGGGCATGGAGAAATGAGCTGCTTCAGACTAAGATATGCACACTGCTATCGATAAAATAAGTGACCAGGACCCACCGTGTAACACAAGGACACTTACCACACTCTGTATTAACCTGTAAAGAAAAACCCCAACAAATCATATATATATCTATGTAAAAGTGAAACAATTTGGGGTAGAAAGAAAAGGAAAAAACAATACACCCACAAGATTGTAATTTACTGTATACTCCAGTTCAAATGATGGAATGAAAACAGAAAAATCAAAAAAGAAATTCTGATTCTATTCTCCTTAGGACATACTGAGCTGGGCTGGTGCCATATCCACGGAGCCTGACTGGTTTGTGTCCCAAGGCTGGAGTGTCCTGGGGCTGAGGGAGCTGGGAGCATGTAGCAGGCAGTGTGTCTCCAAAATGGACCTGGAGTGCCTGTTGCCTCTGGAGAGACCTCAACCTCCAGAGACAGGCAGGAGAAATTAAGAGATTAGAATTAACATATACATGCTAGTATATATCAAATAGATGATAAAAAGTACCTACTGAATAGCTTAGGAAAGTTTACTGAAACTGTAATCATCTATATGAGAAAAAGAACCCTAAAGAGAATAGATAAACATCTATGTATAACTGAATCGAGTTCCTGCACACCTAAAACAAACACAACATCAGAAATCCACTCTAAGCCCATAGAAAATAACAAGGAATTTACAGGGGAGAAAAAAATGTGGCATGAGGTAGTGCTGTCGCCTTGTGGCTATTCTATGTAATAACACCACTAAGAGCGGTGCCCCAGGAATTTAATATTCACAAGGATCCAGGGGCTGTAAGTAAAAAACACTCGTACTCCAGGACTGTCCTTGGGGTTGTCATCGAAAAAGAATCCGAAACAAGGCAGGTGTTAAAGAAGCCAATTTCAAGATGTAAGTTTAAGTCACACTCTAAAAAAATCACATGAAAAGATGTCAACATCACTAACATTAGAGAAATACAATTCCAAACTACAATGAGGTATCACATCACACCAGGAGGAATGGCCATTGTCAAACACTCTGCAAACAGTCAGTGCTGGAGAAGATGTGCAGATAAGGTAACCCTCCTCCACTGATGCTTGGGAAGTAAATGGGGAACAGCCACTCTGGAGGACACCGTGAGGATTCCTTCAACCATGAAAATGAGAATGAAGTTAGAAAACATCCTAACACCAAACACAAACCCCAGAGAGCATAAATATCCAAATGTAATGATGGATACTATGAAATTACTGAGAAAAATATAAACAGGACACAATCTGACATAAAATGCAGCAAATTCTTTATGGGTCCACCTCTTAGAATAATGAAAAATAAACCACAAATCAGAGAGTGGGACTGAATTAACCTTAAAAGCATTTGCATGCCTAAAGGAATCCCTCAAGGAAAGACAAGGACAATCCTCAGAATAGGAAAAAATATTTGGCAAAGGAGATATCCACAAGGGATTCATCTCCAAAACATACAAACAACTTGTACAGCTTAATATCAACATACATATAACCAAGAGCAAAATGGGCCAAAGATTAAAATGGTTAATTCTCTCAGGAATGTCTATAGATTGCACTTCAGATCAGATCAGATCAGTCGCTCAGTCGTGTCTGACTCTTTGCGACCCCATGAATCGCAGCACGCCAGGCCTCCCTGTCCATCACCAACTCCCGGAGTTCACTGAGACTCACGTCCATTGAGTCAGTGATGCCATTCTGCCATCTCATCCTCTGTCTTCCCCTTCTCCTCCTGCCCCCAATCCCTCCCAGCACATGAAAATGTGCTCAGCATCACTCATTATTAGGAAAACACAAATCAAAATCCAAGGAGCTAAGCACTCACATTAGTCAGAATGGTCACCTTAAAACATCTTAAAGAATAAATGCTAGGACTTCCCTGGTGGTGCAGCGTTAAGAATGTGCCTGCCAATGCAGGAGACACAGTTTGGAACCATAGTCTCAGAAGATTCCACATCAGTGGGGCCACTAAGCCCACATGTGCCACAGCTGCTGAGCCTGCGCTCTAGAGCCCCTGAACTACAGCTTCTGAGGCCTCCCACTGCAGCTTCTGGAGCCTGGTGCTCTAGAGCCCGTGTTCTGCAACCAGAAGCCACCACAGTGAGAAGCCTCATTCTGACAGTGAAACTAGAGAGTAGCCCCCGCTCACTGCAGATAGAGAGAGCTGGATTTCTGCAACCAAGGCCCAGTGCAATCAAAGACAAATGATTAAATAAAATTATTTAGAAATGAATAAATGCTGGAGAGGGTGTAGAGACAAGGAAACCCTCCTGAGCTGTTGATCGCAATGTACATAGGTTCATCCAGTAGGGAGAACAGTATGGAGGTTCATTTGAAAAATAACACAGAAGTATTTTAGGACCCAGGAATCCCATGCATGGGCATAAATCCAGAGAAAATTAAAAAATGTAAAAGACACTCCTGCAATCATGGCCAAAGATGCAACAGCCAAGTCTGAGAAGCAAGGTAATTGTAGAAATTTCAGATGAATGGATACAAACGATAGGGTACATATACACAATGCAATATTTCTCAGCTATAAAGAGGTAGGAGATAAAGCCAAGTCCAGTCACAGAAAAGAAATTAGAGATGATCATTCAAAGTGAAGTAAGGGAAACAGGGACAGACAAGCATCATATGATATCACTTCTAGGTGTAATAGAAAAATGGATGAAAATGAACTTCTTTTTAAAATAGAGACAACCTCACAGACTTAGAAAAGAAACAACTGCTCTCCAACATAGAAAGCTATGGGTGAGGGAGAAACGAGCTGCTTCAGACTAATATATGCACACTACTATTTATAAAGTCACCAGGACCTACTATGTAACGCAAGAAAACGTGTGCAACACTATGTGATTACCTATACATAGAAAAACTGAAAAATAATGCATATACATCTATGTAGAAGTGAATCAAGTTATCCTAGATTGAAAAGGAAAAAGAAAAAGAAAAAAACGACCCACACGATTGTAATTCATCTATTGACTCCAGTTCAAATTATAGGATAACAACATTAAAAAGAAAAATAAAAAGATATGCTGACTCTATTCCCCTCACGCCATAGTGACCTAGGCTGTGGTCACATCCCTGGAGCCTGACTGGCTTGAGTCCCAAGGCTGGAGTGTCCTGGGGCTGAGGGAGCTCCGAGCATGTGGCAGGCAGTGTGCCTCCACAAAGAACCTGGAGTGCTTTTGCCCTCTGCAGAGCCTCCAGATACAGGCATGAGAAATGAGGAGTTTGGAGTTAACATATACATATTAATACATAATCAAAAAGATGATCAAAAATTAACTGCTGAAAAGCAGAGGGAAGTTTATTGAACACTGTAATCACCTATACACAAAAAGAACTTTAAAGAGAATGAATAAATATCCATATATTACTAAATTGAATTCTTGTACACCGGAAACAAATACCACATCAGAAATCGACTCTATTCCAATATAAAATAGTAACGAAATTACAGGTTAAAAAAAAAAAAAGTGTGGCATGAGGAAGTGCTGCCACCTTGTGGCCATTTTCTGTAATTATATGATGAAAAGTTAGGCTGTTGGGCATTTAATATTCACAAGGATTCAAGCTCTGTAAGGAAAAACACATACACTTGAGGTCTTAGGAGTGGACATCCAAAAAGAATTCAACACAAAGTAGGTGTTCAAGTGGCCAATTTAAGGTGGTAAGTTTAACTCACACCCTTAAAAAAATCACATTAAAATATGTCACCATCGCTAAATATTAGAGAAATGCAAATCAAAACTCTAATGAGGTATTTCCTCATATGATTCACAATTGCCATTGCCCAAAAGTCGACCAACAATAAATGCTAGAAAAAGTGTGGAAAAAAGGAAACCCTCCTACACTGTTAGTGAAAATGTAATTAAATTAGTAATAGACTATGGAGAATGGTGTGCAGGTTTTTAAAGAAATGAGAATGAGAATGCAATTAGAATACCCCTTGATGCATACATAAAAATAAACTCCAAATAGATTAAAGACCTAAATAAAAGGATGGATATAATGAAACTCTTGAGGAAAGGAGCAGAATATACTTTGACATAAAATGCAGCAAGTCCTTTTCTGACCCACGTCTTAGAATCATGAAGAATAAAACAAAAATAAATTAATGGGACCTAACTACCCTTAAAAGCGTTGTAACAGCAAAGGAAATGGAAACATAACAAAAAGACGATCCTCATAATTAAACTAATATTTGCAAAGACACCCACAAAGAATTTATCTTCCAAATGTACAAACAGCTTATGCACCTCAATATCAAAGAAACAACCCAATCAAATAGGGGCACAAGATTTAAATGGGCATTTCTCCAAAGAAGACACAGAGGTGGGCAGGAAGCACATGAAAAGATGCTCAGCACCTGTAAGTATTAGAGAACTGTGGATCAGAAATACAATGTGTTATTGCCTCACATGGGTCAGAATGGTCAGCATAAAAAAATCTACAAAAATAAATGCTGGAGAGGGTATGGAGGAAAAAGAACCCTTCTCCCTGTTGGTGGGAATGAAAGTCAGTAAATCTATGAAGGAGAACAAAACAAAGGCTCATTAAAAACTAAACAGAGAAGCACCATAGGACCTGGCAATCCCATTCTTGGGCATAAATTCAGAGAAAATCATAATTTTAAAGACAGGTGCATGCTACGTTCATGGCAGCACCATGTACAATAGCTGAGACCTGGAAGCAACCTCAGTGGATAAGGACAGATGAATGGGTAAACAAGATGGGGTACACGCACACAGCGCATTATTACTCAGCCATAAAAGCGTGACATCATGCCATGTCCAGCAATAAGGGGATCATAGGAAGTGAAATGAGAGAAAGAAAGACAAGTATCATACGATATCACTTAGTGCTGAATTCTAAAAATGGATACAAATGAACTTTACCAAATAGAAACGGCCTTGCAACATAGCAAAGCACCTTATGTTTACCAAAAGGGAAAGGTGGTGGGTGGTAAGAATGAGCAGGTGTTGATGAGTGTATACACATTACTCTTTATAAAAACCAAGGGGGACCCAAGATCAACATTGCATAATAAACTATATGGGAAGAGAACCCCAAAAAAGGACATGTACACATCTATGCATAAGTGAATCATGTTGCTGTCCACCTAAAACAAAAACAGACAGACCCTACAACATTGTAAGTCACCTGCATACCAATACAAAATACAAATTACAAAGAGTGAATGTCAACTCTATTCCCCTCAGGCTTTGGTGACTTGGGCTGCTGTCACATCCCTGAAGCCTGGGCAGACTTGGTTCCCAAGGATGGACTGTCATGGGGCTGACAGAGCTGGGAAGGATGTGCCAGCCAATGAGCTCTGCCCCTTGGACCTGGCATGCCTGCTCCCCTCTGCACGGGCCCACAACCTCCAGATCCAGGAGGGTCCTCCTGCAGTGAAACTATGCCTACTGCACCCAAAGGATGTGGAGCCTCTGGGCTGAAAGAGCTTTGAAAAGCCCCATGGGCTCCTGTCTCCTGGTGGTGGAATTCCACCTC
The DNA here is from genome assembly GCF_027580195.1 of Bos mutus. Taxonomy (NCBI): domain Eukaryota; kingdom Metazoa; phylum Chordata; class Mammalia; order Artiodactyla; family Bovidae; genus Bos; species Bos mutus. The sequence continues at coordinate 24,328,148 of NC_091637.1, read as the reverse complement.
CAACCTCCTTCCTTAGGGTTGCCCAAGCTATGGGTGAAAGCATGCTCCACAAAATGGTGTTGCAGGAACTGGGATGTGTCCAGGAGACAGGGATAGGGAAGGAAGAAGGAATGGGACACAAGCCTTGGGTCTTTCTTCTGTCACATTCCACTCTAACAATCCAGGAACAGTGCTTTCCCCAAAGCTCTGGTTCCCCCAGTAACCAGAGTTGGGCATAAAGACATGCTGCCACCTTGTGGCCATTTCCCATAACAACAACCGTAAAACCAATGCTCATAGGCATAAGGCTTGAGGGGCTTAGGTTAAAAAACACCTGCCCTCAAGAAATATCCTAGGGGAGGTCATCAGAAAAACATTCAAAACAGGGAAGTCATTCAACAAGCCAATTTGAATAAGAAAGTTTAACACACTGTTTTAAAAAAATCACATGAAAAGATGTCAAGATCACTAAATCCAAGAGAACTGCAAATCAAAACTTCAACGAGGTTATCACCTCACACAGGTCACAATGGCCAGAGGCAGAAACTCTGTAAACAATAAATGCTGGAGAGGGTATAGAGCAAAGGGAACCCTCCCACACTGATGCGGGGAATGGAAATTGGGAGCAGCCACGGTGGAGGACACAGGGCAGGTCCTTAGCATGAAAATGAGAATGAAATTAGACTACAACCTAACACCATACACAAAAACAAACTGCAAAAAAATTCAAGGTCTAAATAAATGGACAGATTCTATGGAACTCTGGAGGAAAAAAAGCAGAACACACTCTGACATAAAATGCAGTAAGATCTTTTTTGATCCACATCTAAGAATCAGGACATATAAAACAAAAATAAACAAGTGGGACCTAACAGAGGTTAAAAACATTTGTACAACAAAGGAAACCATCAGTGAAAGAAAAAAAGACAACCAAGAATGGACACAATTCGTGTAAATGAAGATAGACACAGGGACTTTACATATACAAACATTTCATACAGCTCAGTATCAAAAACAAACAATCCAATAAAAAATTGGCCAAAGATCTAAATGTACATTTCTCCACAGAAGGCATGGAGATGGCCATAAAGAACAAGAAAAGATTCTTATATCACTAGGTACTTACCCGAAAGGCAAGTCAGTTGTCCCATTAGGTATTACCTCACATCAATCAGAATCACTATCTCGCAAAAATCTACAACAATAAATTCTGCAGAAGATGGAGAGAGAAGAAAACCCTCCCACCGTGGATAGGAATGTACACAGCTACATCCACTAGGGAGAACATTATGGAGGTTCTTTAAAACACTAAACACAGAGGCACCAAGTGACCCAGCAATTCTATACCTAGGCACAGATCCAGTGAAACCCAAACCTTTAAAAGACACCTGCACCCCAGTGATCATGGCAGTACTGGGTACAATAGCAGATACAGGGAAGCAACTTAAGTGTACAAGGACAGATGGATGGATGCAGAAGATGTGGTATGTATACATAATGCAATATTACTCAGAAATAAAGAGGGATGAAATAATGCCATTTCCAGTTACAGGGAAGAAACTAGAGATGATCATACTAATTGAGACAGGGAAAGACAGGTGTCACAGGATATCATTTCAGGTGGAACCTGAAAATGGATACAAATGAACTTTTTACAAAAGAGAATCAACCTCAGAGACTTAAAAAAGAAACTTATGGTTACAAAAGAAGAAAGTTTCAGGGGGCAGAGAGCCATTAGCTGGTTAAGATTAATATATATACCATAAAAAAGGTGCTGAAGGGTTCTTAACAGTCACAAGTCTGACAGGGCTATAAATGACATCCGCCCTCAAGAAATGTCCTGGGATAAATCATTGGAAAAGAATTCCATACAGGGCCAACTTTCAGGAAAGCAGATTTAAGAGGTAAATTTTACATACAAGGTGTAAAATAACAAAAGCACATGGAAAGATACTCCACATCAGCAATTATTAAGTCAATGCCAATCAAAACTACAATGAAGTATCACCTCACACTGGTCACAGTTGCCATCATCAAAAAGCTCTACAAAAGTACAGCCACTATGGAGAACAGTATGGAGATTCCTTAAAAAACTGGAAATAGAACTGCCTTATGATCCAGCAATCCCACTGCTGGGCATACACACCGAGGAAACCAGAATTGAGACAGACACGTGTACCCTGATGTTCATCGCAGCACTGTTTAGAATAGCCAGGACATGGAAGAAACCTAGATGTCCATCAGCAGATGAAGGGATAAGAAAGCTGTGGTACATATACACAATGGAGTATTACTTGGCCATTAAATAGAATACATTTGAATCAGTTCTAGTGAGGTGGATGAAACTGGAGCTGATTATACAGAGTGAAGCCAGAAAGAAAAACACCAATACAGTATACTAATGCATATATATGGAATTTAGAAAGATGGTAATGATAACCCTGTATGCGAGACAGCAAAAGAGACATAGAGGTATAGAACAGTCTTTTGGACTCTGTGGGAGAGGGAAAGGGTGGGATGATTTGGGAGAATGGCATTGAAACATGTATAATATCATATATGAAACGAATCGCCAGTCCAGGTTTGATGCATGATACTGGATGCTTGGGGCTGGTGCACTGGGACGACCCAGAGGGATGGTGGTACGTGGAGGGGGGTGGGAGTGGGGTTCAGGATTGGGAACACGTGTATACCTGTGGTGGATTCATGTTGATGTATGGCAAAACCAATACAATATTGTAAAGTAATTAACCTCCAATTAAAATAAATGAATTTATATTTAGAATTTAAAAAAAATGAAATTAAAAAAAAAGCTCTACAAAGAATAAATACTACAGAGGATGTACAGAAAAGGGAATCTTCCCACAATCTTTGTGGGAATGTAACTGGTGAAGCCACTATTGCAAACAGCATGCAGTTTCCTTGAACACTAAACATACAGGTATCACATGATGCTACAATCCCACTCCTAGGTTTAGATCTGGAGAAATTCATCATTGAAATTCATTCAGCGAAATGACACGTGCACCCCTGTTTTCAGGCTAGCACTATTTACAATACCAAAGATGTAGAATCCACCAAAATGTCCACTGACAGAAAAATGAAGACTATGTGGTATATCTATACACTGGAATACTACTCAGCCATTAAAGAGAATGAAATAAGACACTGGCAGCTGCATGGATGGACTGAGAAGTTTTCATCCCAAGTGAAGCAAGCCAAAGAGAAAAAGACGAATATCCTAAGATATCACACACAGGTGGAATCTATAAATTCATCCCAATGAACTAATGTACAAAACAAAAATGGACTCACAGACTGAGAAAACCAAATTCTGATTATCAAAAGATAGTTAAAAGGGAGGGATAAATTAAGAGTTTTGATTAATATATAAACACTGCCGCTGCTGCTAAATCGCTTCAGTCGTGTCCGACTCTGTGTGATTCCAGAGACGGCAGCCCACCAGGCTCCCCTGTCCCTAGGAGTCTCCAGGCAAGAATACTGGAGTGGGTTGCCATTTCCTTCTCCAATGCATGAAAGTGAAAAGTGAAAGTGAAGTCGATCAGTTGTGTCCGACTCTTAGCGATCCCATGGACTGCAGCCCACCAGGCTCCTCCATCCATAGGATTTTCCAGGCAAGAGTACTGGAGTGGGTTGCCATTGCCTTCTGTGTGTGTGTGTGTGTTTGCTATAAACACTAATATTTATCAAATTGATAATCAAATAGGCCCTACTGAATAGAACAGGGGACTCTACAGAAAAAACTGTAATAACCTATATAAGGAAAAAACTGGAAAAAGAATAGATATACTTCTATGTAGAATCAAATCAAGTTCCTGTACCAACAAGACAGTGGAAATCAACTCTACTCCACTGTAAAATAAAAATTAAATTACCTGAGCTTGGTGAAGGGGAAACCAGACAGTGGTGACCTATGAATTAGACATGTGATATACTATGATATTAATATGACACCTCCAAAGGTTTTCACTCAGCAGAACACAGAGCAGCAACCCACTCAAAGGTGCCTGACCTCATGTGAATGCGACAAGGTGAAGAGAAGAAAAAGGACCACAGGTTAATCAGGGCAACACCCTCAATTCAGAAATTGGGAATCTCTGAGGAGACAGGACACACTGCAGGTAAAGAGCAGATACAGGGTCTCCGGGTACAGGAACCTGACCCATGCGCATGGGGGTGAGCCCACAGAATCCCCAGACTTGGGGTCCCATGGCCCTTGGTTAGGTCACCAGGTCTCTGCCAATTGGGCCCCTAAAGTGGAAGCAAGTGTGTTCCTATAACCCCCTGGGATGGTAGAAAGAAGTATAAGGTCGGTCTCCTCTCCCCACACTGTCCCAGAGAAGTCCTCCTCTCTTCCCTTTGGTTCTGTGTGATATTAACTGTTTCTACAGCTGTCATGATAATGTTGAACACACTACCTTGGTTCTGGCAGGCTAGGTCCTTTCTTGTTCCACTGAGGTGTTGAGAAAACACACACCAGACGCAGGGCTGGGAGACGAGGGCCGGGTCTAGTCTCTCCTGAGGAGGGATGGTCAACCAGAAGGAGATCACAGCAGCGACCTCACCTGCTGCCCATTGGCCTTTTGTCTGATCCATGTACCCTGCAATCAACTCACCAGGTGAACCTGCCTCCCTTACCACTATGCTTGTGCTGGTGAATTGGAATAATTACCAGGTAGACACCTGAGGAATCCCCAGGAGCCCCAGGGAGGGTGAACCTCTCGGGGGTAAAGAGGCAGACAGGCACAGGCCTGTATAAAGTGAACACCGTAAAGCATTAATTTCTAAACACAAGTGAAGCGCACGTGTATTTTTCCCTTTTTCCTAGTTGTCTGTGTGTGGTCTCTCTGTATACATGATCCTGACCCATGCAGATCGTGTGAGACTCACACAGTACCCAGACCCCCCACCTGGGGTCACAAATCCCCTCTGTCAGGACAAGGACACCATGGCTGTGGTTGGCGGGTTCCCAACGTGTAAACAAGCCAGGTCCCTGGGACTTCCAGGGACCCTAGAAAGAAGTCTAGGGTCAGTCTTCTCTCCCCACAATTGTCCCTGAGAAGTCAGGCTCCTCTTGTTTTCACTTTGGTTCTGTGTGATTTTTGCTGCTTTGAAAGTTCATTCTAGAGGTGAATACTCTACCTTGGTTCTGGCAGGCTCTGTCTTTCTTGTCCTGCTGAGGTGCTGAGAAAACAGGAGCTGCTGCTGCTGCTAAGTCGCTTCAGTCGTGTCCGACCCTGTGCGACCCCATAGATGGCAGCCCACCAGGCTCCCCTGTCCCTGGGATTCTCAAGGCAAGAACACTGGAGTGGGTTGCCATTTCCTTCTCCAATGCATGAAAGTGAAAAGTGAAAGTGAAGTCTCTCAGTCGTGTCTTGACTCCTAGCGACCCCATGGACTACAGCCTACCAGGCTCCTCTGTCCATGGGATTTTCTAGGCAAGAGTACTGGAGTGGGGTGCCATTGCCTTCTCCGGAGAAAACAGGAGAGCTGGGCTGAAAGATGAGGGGCAGCTCTGTTCCCTTCCGAGGAGAGAGTCGAGTGGAAGGAGAGCACAGCAGCAACCTCACCTGCTGCCCATTGACTTTTTGTCTGATCCCTGTGCCCTGTAATCAATTCACCGGGTGTACCTGCCTCCCTACTCAACCTGAATGCGCTGGAAAATTGGAATGATTACCAGGTAGCCCACCTGAGGGGTCTCCAGGAGCCCCAGGGAGGTGAACCTGGTGGGGGACAGACTAGGAGCCCGACCGCAGCACTGACCCCTGGGAGGGCCAGGGAAGCCCACTCAGAGGAGAGCACGGTTCCCAGAGAAGTCTGCCCAGCCCCAGAGCCCAGACATCTGAGCACTGACGTTCAGACGCAGGCACGGAGTTTCCCAGACAGAGGCCAGGCCAGGCCTGCACCCGGGTCCCCACGTCCCAGCGCACACAGAACAGTCAGGCCTAAATGTCCTCACTGCAGAAAGCACACGGTCTCATCTCTCAACATCATCAGTGTAGACAGGACTTAGAGAGGTCTAAATCTACCATGTAGACAGAACTTGGTCAAGTTCAGACTAGTTTAGGGCTGGTCTCCCAGCAGGCACAGGTCACACACATGTAAGGTCTCTCATCGTTGGACAGGGGCTCACCCTCATGTGGGAACTAGGATGTACATTTCTTGAAGAAGAAATCATCACTGGGCTCCACACTTCACCCACATCAGGAAACTGAAAGGATCTGTATCATTACACATTTCAGCAGGCAAAACAACAGTGTTATCAATTTCTCTGGCCACATGATCATCAGGATGAAGGGGAGACCCAGGAATTTCTTAGAGTGCAGCCCAGTCTCCTATAAAGATACACCGGAAGTGGCCTGATTCCAGCATCCCAGGCCTCCAGCAGGAGGCGGCCACACTGGAAGCCTTCTAGAAAAGTACATTCTTTATCAGAATAGAAATATGTTGTTGAAATTGCAAGCATTCTAGTTATTATTTGCAAACCTAAAATATTCTTAAAATCTTGGCACTCTAATCATTGTGTTTCCCATTGGTTCCTTTGTATTCAGATTTTCTGGGTAGAAATAAGCCATCATTTCAAATTAGTTTCTTCTAATTCTGTGTTTTGTTGTTATATGAAATGAAAGGTCATATTTGAAAAAAAAAAAATTTTCCTGCAAACAAATAGTGACTCAAAGAGCCCATGAGGTGCATGTATTTTGTTTTCTAAGAGTTTCATTTTTCTCCTTGAAGAAACTGAACAAATAGGGCTCCTGGTTTTTTTTGCTTCTCTGTTCCAAATGAAAAAAAAATTATTATATCAAGATATAACTGTTTTTGAGTTTTGAAATATCATACCAGTGTAACAGGGGTTCAAGGAAGTGGAATGCTCTTATGCTGCTGCTACTGCTGCTAAGTCACTTCAGTCATGTCCGACTCTGTGCGACCCTATAGACGGCAGCCCACCAGGCTCCCCGTCCCTGGGAGTCTCCAGGCAAGAACAGTGGAGTGGGTTGCCATTTCCTTCTCCAATGCATGAAAGTGAAAAGTGAAAGTGAAGTCACTCAGTCGTGTCTGACTCTTAGCGACCCCATGGACTGCAGCCCACCAGGCTCCTCCATCCATGGGATTTTCCAGGCAAGACTACTGGAGTGGGGTGCCACTGCCTTCTCCCTCCATACACTACCATGTGTAAAATAAACAGCCAGTGCGAAGCTGCTGTATAACACAAGGAACTCAGCTTGGTATTCTGTGATGATCTAGAGGGGTGGGATGGATGTGGAGGGTGAGAGGGAGGCTCAAGAGGCTCATGTATGTATGTATGCATACAGCTGATTCGCATTGTTGCAAGCAGAGATTAATACAGCATTGTAAAGCAATTACATTCCAATAAAAAAAAAAGAAAAAAACTATAAAGCAAACATTTTCCCAGTTGCTGATGATAAAATATAGCGTGAACTTGTCGTTCTGTTGCTCAGTCGTGTCTGACTCTTTGAGACTCCACAGACTACAGCATGCCAGGCTTCCCTGTCCTTCATTATCTCCTGGAATTTGCTCAAACTCATGTCCATTGAATTGATGACACCATTCAACCATCTCATCCTCTGTCGTCCCCTTCTCCTTCTGCCCTCAATCTTTCCCAGCATCAGGGTCTTTGCCAATGAGTTGGCTCTTTGCATCAGGTGGCCAAAGTACTGGAGCTGCAGCTTTAGCATCAGTCCTTCCAATGAATATTCAGGATTGATGTCCTTTAGGATGGACTGGTTTGATCTCCTTGCAGTACAATTCGAAAGCATCAGTTCTTTGGCGCTCAGCCTTCTTCATGGTCCAACTCTCACATCCATACATGACTACTGGATAGGTTGAACTGGCCCAACCAAACCTTTGTGTATCACTTCATGTTGTTCATATGTGTACCTGATCTCAAGGCCATCTTCAATATGCTTAATCATATGCTCTGTATAATAGTAAAATGACTTTAAAACTTTATTTTTAAAAATATTTTAAAATGTCATTGTTCTTATGGGGATATAATAAAAGATTACTAATTGGATTCGTGTCTAATTATTCTCATTTTAAAGATGTAGAGTCTGATGCAGAGTGATTAATTTTCTTGAGGTCATACGGAATCCATGAGTATAATTGGTGAGATATTTTGAGTTTCCCAGATAAGTAATATCATGGAAAAAAAGACCCCTGCTTATACCCCTCCCCCCTACACACATAACTAAATGACAACAAAATACCCAAAGGAGACATAGCAACCAATGACAATATGTGCCCATTATTGGGATTTTAATTCAAACAAAGACACTATAAAAACTATAGAACAAATTTTGGTATCTATTAGATATTTCATATTAGAGGATTACCATTAATTGTGTCTTAGGAGCCATTATGATTTTGTATAAATATATAAAAAGTGCAATAAACACATACAACTATAGATGAAATTACATAAGGTCTAGAAATGGCTTCACAGTAACATGAGGAGGAGGAATGTGATGCAATGGAGGGAGTGTATATAAAAAGCAATAACCCTAGTATAATCATGAGAAAAATCGCAGACAAATCTCAGCTGAGGGACATTCTACAAAAAAACTGACTAGGAATCCTCCAACATATCAAGGCCATTCCAAACAAGCAATGCCAAGAAACCATCACAGTCGAGAACAGCCTCAGGAGACAAGGTAACTAAACCTAATGTAGTAGCTGGATGGGATCCAGGGCAGAAACTAAGAAAACCTGATAAAGTATGTTTTAGTTAATAATAGAGTATCAATTTGGCTCATTTACTGTGATATAGGTACCATACTATTAATAGTAAAACATTAATATTAATAATATATATTTTTAAAAGAACCTAAAGAGATTAACAACCATTTGTAATAAGTGAACCTTGTTTGGGTCTTGATTAGAACACATAAACTCTAAGGACATTCGTGAATCAATCTAGTAAATTTGATAAATTTGTGTATGATGCTGAAGCTGAAGCTCCAATACTTTGGCCATATGATGTGAAGAGCTGACTCACTAGAAAAGACCCTGATTCAGGGAAATACTGAAGGCAAAAGGAGAAAGGGGCAATGGAGGATGAGATGGTTAGATAGTATTACTGACTCAGTAGACATGAATCTGAGCAAACTCTGGGAGATAGCAGAGGACGGGGCAGCCTGGTGTGCTGCAATCCATGGGGTTGCAAAGAGTTGGACACAATTTTTCTACTGAACAGTGGACTCCAGCAAGCTTCTGTTGAATGCACTTCCACTTTCTACGAACAAGTTTTAAAGTGGTCATCAGAGCATTCCTTAATCTTCTTCCATTTTACCTTATCTTCTAGAAACTTCTTGAAGCATTTAGTGTGTGGAAGGCTCTCTTTCTCAGTTCCTAGTGCTCCTGTAGATTTCACCTAATTAAAAAATAAAAAAAGAAACACATCTGCTTCTACTGGATGGAATTCCTGCTTTCTTCCTTCAAATCTTTATTCAAAAGTTAGAAGCTTATGAGAGAATTCTGAACAGTCACTGATTATCCTTGAGCCTTTCTTTTCTTACCTGTAAAGTGGAAATCACCTTGTAAAGTTGTCAAGGTGAAAGGGGGTGTGGCATGGATTGGGATATTAAGATTGACATGTATACGTAAGTATGTATACAATAGACAACTAACGAGAACCTACTGTATGGCACAGGGAACTCTACTCAAGGCTCTTTGGTGACCTAAATGGGAAGGAATTCCAAAAAAGAGGGGATATATGTATACATGTAGCTGATTTACATTGCTGTACAGCAGAAACTAATGCAACTCTGTAGAAGCAACTATACTTCAATAAAAAGTAAAAAAAAAAAAAAAAAATTTAGTAATAGCATGTATGTTGAGTTTAGCACAGAGCCTGGAGCATGTTAGTCACTCAGTCCTGTCTGACTCTTTGTGACCCTATGGACTGTAGCATGCCAGGCTCCTCTGTCCATGGAATTCTCCAGGAAAGAATACTGGAGTGTGTTGCCATTTTCTTCTCCAGGGGTCTTCCTGATCCAGGGATAAAACCCTAGTCTCCCTCATTGCAGGCAGTTTTCACCATCTGAGCCACCAGGAAGCCCACCTGGAGCATAGTGGAAACCTAAAAACTGACAACTGTTTTATTGTTGTGTCTCTAATGATATTATTTAAACCTCACCATGGAAGCACAGCTAGAAAGGTAGGAGTTTAGCAATTATTTGTAAAGAAAGTATATTGCAAATTTGCTTACTAATTATATAACAGAATTATCTAACAGATACGCATGTGCTCTTTAATCTGGCTACAAATAAAATTGTGAAAATGCCTCCTCTTTCCAAAAAGCATACGAATCTAATTGACATGCCACAGTAGTCAATCAACAGTGTAGAATTTAACTGTGGGTGTTTGCATTTATTGCAGTCAGCCATGGATGAGGGAAGCAGCCTGCAAGGTCCAGAAACATAGGGAAGCAATATACTTTCTTTACAGATTCTCTACATGAACCAGGTCAGGTCTTGAAAAATAAATAATTTCAAAACCATTCTAATCAAGCTTTTAGGCTGAAGTTGAAATAATGTTAGTAATGGTGATGATGGTCATAACAATAGTTCATATATAACTGCTAAACTCCAACCTTCCTAGCCATGCGTCCATGGTGAGGTTGCTGCTTTTCAGGTTTCCACAATGCTCCAGGCACTGTGTTAAACTCAATATACACACTGTCACTAATTCTTTTGTTTTCATTTTTATTGGAGCTCCCTGGCAAGTAGGCTGACTGCTGAGGGAGAACGCACTGTGTGATTGAATGCATGGTCCCAGCCTGATCACAGGAAGGATTAAATGTTAGCACTATTTTTCTTGAGATTTAACAAGACAAACTAGAGCTAATTATGATCACTCTTATTAAATTTCTGCCCTGCAAATTCGGAAACTGTGATAATGCAGACTTGGTGTATGTGAAAGACAATTAAGATATATGATTCAGTGCCGTCAAGTGGAAATTCTCTATTAACAGTGCACCGTTGGATGATACAGACCAATCATTTGTGTGTTTATTATTTAGTTGCTAAATTGTATCTGACTCTTTTGCAACCCCATGGACTGTAATCTGACAGGCTCCTCTGCCCACGGGATTTCCCAGGCAAGAATTCTTTACCACTAAGCTACCAGGAAAGCCCCTTATGTGAGTTTATCATCTCTCAATTTTGTGCACTTAGTTTTTAGATTTTCTTTTTTTGGTATGGCTCATTGGTAAAGAATCCATCTGCCAATGCAGGAGACTTGGGTTCAATCCCTGGGTTGGGAAGAACCCCTGGAGAAGAGAACTGCAACCTACTCCAGTACTCTTGGCTGGGAAATTCCATGGACAGAGGAGTCTGGCGGGCTACAGATCAAGGGGTCGCAAGAGTCAGGATACAACTTATCAACTAAAACGGACAACCACCATTTTTGAAGTCTTCATTAGATTTGTTACAACACTGCTTCTGCTTTGTGTTTTGACTTTTTGGCCACGAGACATGTGGGATCTTAGCTCCCTGAACAGGGATCGAGCCTGAACCTCCTGCAGTGGAAGCTGAAGTCTTAACCACTGGACCACCAGGGAAGTCCCTGTGCACTTATTTTTGACTCCTAGTGCCATCTGCTTCAGTGTTATCAAGGTTCACCTCAGGCTGAAGGAATAATACTCATGTGTCACAAAGCATCTGCGTGGTTTTAAGATGGAGAGAGGTTCATGAGCGCACAAGCAAGGATGCAGCAGGGGTGGCTTACAGAAGGGGTGTCAGTCTGTGCTGCACTCATCAGTCTTGGGAAGATGACCAAAATTCCAGAGCAGAGAGCTGAGCTGAAGAGTCCCCCTGTGGGGATGATGTGGAAGCAACTCTCAGAAGCATGGCTCTAGGGTGCATCTGGATGGCCAGGGTTTAAGTATATACACACTACTATGTATAAAATAGAGGGTGGCTCAGCTGGGAAAGAATCTGCCTGCAATGCAGGAGACCCAGGTTCCATCTCTGGGTCAGGAAAATCCCCTGGAGAAGGAAATGGCAATCCACTCCACATCCTTGCCTGGGAAAGCCCATGAACAGAGGAGCCTGGTGGGCTATAGTGCATTGGGTTGCAAGAATTGGACACAACTAAAGTGACTGAACACCATATAAAATAGGTAACAAATGAGATAACTTGCGGTACAGCTCAGGGAACTCTACTCAATGCTCTGTAGTGAACTAAATGTTAAGGAAATTCACAAAAAGGCATATATATATATATATATATATATATATATACACACATACATACACATATACATATATGGGCCTCCCTGGTGGCTCACACAGTAAAGAGTCTGCCTGCAATTCAGGAGACTGAGGTTCGATCCTTGGATTGGGAAGATGCCCTGGAGAAGGAAATGGCAACCCACTCAAGTATTCTTGCCTGGAGAATCACATGAACGAAGGAGCCTGACGTCCATGGGGTCGCAGAGTCAGACACGAATGAGCCACTAACACTTTCACGTATGTATAGGTATAGGTGATTCATTTTGTTGCACAACAGAAACTAGCCCAACACTGTAAAGCAACTGTGCTCCAATAAAAATTAATTTTTAAAACTGTGAAGAAAACAAAAATAAAAACAAAAAACAAAGCACCTGTTGAGCTCACTGGGGCCCTGAGAGTATTGCCTGCCTGTGACCTCGCAGGGCAGTGGTTTTAGTGCAGCATAGAGAAAGCCTCTGTTCCTCCTTGTTGGTTTAACTGTACGATACACAATCCTGTAAACAAATTAATTTCCCTGGGGACTTCTGAAAGCATCCTAACTGTATTGTCATTTTTCTGCATAAAGGAAGCTTAGCAAGAAAACAATTATGGAATGGACTTGAAATGATCTCCAAATGGCCATCAAATAAGAGATGGCAGTCCACAGACATGCTGGGAAAAAAAAAAGTTTCTCTTGTTAAATCCAATTTGTTTATTCTGAAAGCTTGGTTGACTCTCTCCTGTTCTTTTTTCCCTTTGGGCAGAAATTCTTTGGCACCAGCGTTTAAAAAAATTTAAATGTCCATAGCCTTTGTGCTCTGTCCCCTCACTCCAACCTATTATCAAGGCCAAGGAATTCTCAAATTTGGCCTGTTCTGCAATGAGCTGACCAGGCTGGGGCGGGGAGGATGAGTGGACAAGCCACTGCAGTATTCTTGCCTGGAGAATCCCGTGGACACAGGAGCCTGGTGGGCTACAGTCTATGGGTCTGCAAGGAGTCAGATACTGACTGAGCAACTGAGCACACATACACACACATCAACAAAAATAATGTTAAACCTCAATTAACTAGAACTTTTATTCAAAACAGTGTCTTTGGCAACCCATTCCAGTATTCTTGCCTGGAGAATCTCTTGGACAGAGGAGCCTGGTGGGCCACAGTCCATGGGGTCACAAAGACTCAGACACAACTGAGCAGCAAACACTTTTAGAAAAAAAAGACAAGTAACAAAAAATAAAAGGATAATATTTATTTATTTATAATTCCAGGGGATGTCCCATATCAGTAAACTGTTCCATTTCTTGTCCCTTCTATGACTACTTTCAGTTACAATCGTTCAGTGTAACACATCTGAAGCAACTGAAATACTTCAAGCGTCAAAAAACATTAACTTACCTCTGGCATACTGTATTTTTTAAGGCAGAAGTATTTTCTGCAGTCGTACTTTCCAGCAAAACTAAAGAGTGTTTGCTGGTTAATCTTCAGTTTACCAGACCACACATTTCAGAGTTATTCCAGTTAACTGAGGTTTACAGTCTTAAGATCATATTACCAGAGAGGGAAAAATTTCCCTTTTCCTCTAGCCATTTAAAGAGACCTCTGCCACCAACACACCTCCCTATCTTCATGAAAATATCCAGTGAAATACTACTTTAGATGGAAATTTTTTTATCCTAATTACCATTTAGAAAAAATTCTTTTTAAGTTGATACTAAAGAGAATTGTGATTTCTGCACATCTTCCACAACTATTTGATAGAGCTTAATTATACATACATTTTAAATGAGATAATCATTTTCAAGGGAAAGAAAAAGAAAGTTATTTATATAAAAATTTTGCTTTATAAAAGTGTATAAATATCATCCTGCCAATATACTTTCCATTCCCTCCTAAGGCAGCTGCACCTGTGACAGTGAGGTCGTAAATATTAAATCTTATTTCTTGGATAGAACTGTGTAGGTGTTCAGAAAGTATATTTTCCAGCAGGTGTGATTCTGTTGGATATCAAAGCAGTCATTAGAGATGTTAGTATTTCATTCCATTTCTTCCTTTATGAGATTATCACCAAATGTTGAATTGATGATGTCTGTTTAGCCAGGCACCACCACCATCACCATCATCACTTCAATTTTGGGAATTCTCAACAGCATGCCTCATTCAGAGAGATGGGTATAGTTTATATATACTATAAACTTTAAGTGATAAAGATTACGTGATAAAGAATCCAGTCTTAAAGTACACCTTTAGATCCTCTGTTCATAACAGATTACTGTGAATTTGTACAAATTCAATTTATCGTTTAAAATTGTACTATGTAATATATTACTAGATTATTATGAAATATTTTTCCTATAAATGCACTCAAAATTTTCTGAGGCATTTGTTAAGCCTATTTCTAGCAATATGCCAAATGCTAACAACCAGATATTTAAAAACTCCAAGGATGAAGTCAGCTTTCTTCATTTTCTGAAAATTAACTTGAGTTAGTAGGAATTCTGTGGAAATACTGACCTACTTCATCTTATGTAACCTTCAAAATAGTTCAAACAGAAACAAACAAAAAACACAAACAAGCTACATAAAACAAGAATCTTTCAATTATAAAACTGCTGAAATATCATGAGTCAGCTGATCTAAGAAATTATACAAGATAAAGCTGAAACAGCTGTTTTTTTAAAAACAATTAAACCCATTCTTTTTTCCCTTAAGGTTACAAGAAAATGGAAATCACCCATTAAATCATGCAGAGATTTAAGTCAACATTTATTTACCTAAGAAACCAAAATGTCTCTTATCTTACAGTTATAAATATTCATAACACGCCAACTCTTTTTTTGTGACCAGTTCTTTATGCCGTTGAGACTAGACTGTATGGTACTGCTTAGCCGGGGTGTATGATAATGCTGAATTAGGTATTGTTCAGCTGGATGTTATAAAGCTGAATTATGTATAAAATATTATTTCTGGTATTTGCCCATCTTCTATTGAAGTGCCATTATTATTGCCAGGAGAACTAAAAAAGAAAAAGACAGTCTTGCTAGCAGTAGGTGTTTCGTGCACCACCTTCTTCAGTCCTTTTGTACCATAGTGGGAATCCGGACCCTAAATGAGAGCAAACGGTTCATTAGTCATTTTCATTTAATAAGCACTCAACTGGACATGGCATTTCAATTAGATTAACGATCTACTTTATTTCTTTATAGCTCTTGTATAAAAATTTATGCCAAGTCATTTACTGAAAAATGTAGTTTCTGCTACAAGCTAATTAATGACTAAAAATACTGAACGTAGAGCTCGGGTATTAGAGAACAGTGAAATGGTTTAAAAAAAAAAAAACAAAAACTGTTTTATCTTCTATTAAACTTGCAATCTCCTGATCAAACAAAGGGCTACTAGATTCTTGTGGAGAACTAACAGCTCTCCCGAGCAGAGCTGTGCTGAGAGGCACTGCTTTTCTCAAAGCCATGGTACAATTTAGCTCCCAGCTTCCTGCCTTCCCTGCTTCCGCCAAGGATTTATTGTGAGTGATTCTCAGCTGCTATTGAAACACGTGCTCTGCAACATGCAGGAGGAAACCCCAGGCCCTGCAGCTCACCAGGTAGAACACTCGGGAAGACTCTTACTTTGAGTGTTGCGCATGCCATGTAGCACAAGTTGGGCAGGATCTCTATGGGTTCTTTGAACATGACCCTGAATGTGTTAGCAGTTCCGTCACAACTGAATCCAGTATCATTTTGTCCCAGTGTTTGTTTTTTTTCATATTCTATGATCTGTAATTTTTAAAAGAAAAGTTAAATTTAAGTTACATCAACTGAAATAAAGTTTCCTAGAAAAGAATATGAAGCCCTTAGGAACAGCACAGCAGGCTTCTACTTTCTGTTGTCATTTTTCTCTGCCATCTCTAACCACCAAAGATGGCTTGAAACACGCTGTCAGAAAACGCATTCACCGGCCTTGGCTGTAGAAGAGGAGCTTCTAAAAAGGACACATGGCTTGGGAACTGGTGTTAAAGAACGTGTGGATTTTAGAAACCTGAGGGAAATGAGCCTTTACTCCTTGCTAGCCTCTGTCTTTGGAGAAGGCAATGGCACCCTACTCCAGTACTCTTGCCTGGAAAATCCCATGGATGGAGAAGCCTGGTGGGCTGCAGTCCATGGGGTCGCTAAGAGTTGGGCATGACTGAGCGACTTCACTTTCACTTTTCACTTTCATGCATTGGAGAAGGAAATGGCAACCCAATCCAGTGTTCTTGCCTAGAGAATCCCAGGGACGGCGGAGCCTGGTGGGCTGCTGTCTATGGGGTCACACAGAGTTGGACACGACTGAAGCAACTTAGCAGCAGCAGCAGCAGCAGAAGCCTCTGTCTTGTTGATGGGAAATTCCTGTAATATCCTATGTGGATATTTAAAATATGATAATTCTGTCTGTCCCATAACCTGTGCCAGGCACTGAGACACCCTCAAGGAGCTTCTAGTCATGAGAAGACAAGTAAACAGGGACAATTCAGAACAGCACCTGCAGTAGGAGAGTTGTGCTTGAGATGAAGTGGAGGAGGACAGGAAACACTGATTTTATCAGGAAGTGGTGAGGCTCCACAGAAGAGTTTTAAAAGCTCAAGCCAGAGGTCCAGGTTATAAGAGAAAAGTTTTCATGCAAAGACAGTATGTGTGGAAGCCAAGGCTCACAAAACCATCTTTTTGCATATTTCAGATAAAGAGAGTAATAGCAACACAGGCTGAACCAGTACATGCAGTGGAAGATGGGGACAGTGGCTACCTTGCGGGGAGAGACCAGAAAAGATCATGCAGGATGTCTGGGGTGCTGTATTGCACTGTTCCTTCATCAGGCCACTGGTTACACAAGCAAGTCCACAGTAAATGGAAAGGAAGTCACACACTTATAACTATGTGTACTTTTCTGTATATACAATTGGCCCCTGTGGACGTGAAGGGCTTACTGTATGACATCATTTTATATAAGGGGCTTCAGTATCTATGGGTTCTCGTAACCATGTGGGGTCCTGGAACCAACCGCTCAAGGATATGGAGGGACCACACTGTATCACAGCTCAGTAAAAAATTTAAAAGAAACAAAAGACATGCTGGCACCCGGGAATAAAGTAGCTGAGACACAACATTTGGCTGTGGCAATGCAACCTACAGCAAGCCACTCAGTTTTACCTTTTAATTTGGGAAAAAATTTGTTTGCCTTCTTCCTAAGGCTATTGTGAGAATCAAATTATAAAACTAGAGCAACAATGACAGCAACAGACTCTGTTTCAAACACTTTACAGGCATCGTCTCAACTGGTCCTCAGAACATTATAATGGAGGTACTATGCCTATCAATGGCACCCCACTCCAGTACTCTTGCCTGGAATTCCAAATCCCATGGATGGAGGAGCCTGGAGGGCTGCAGTCCATGGGGTCGCTGAGGGTCAGACACGACTGAGCGACTGCACTTTCACTTTTCACTTTCATGCATTGGAGAAGGAAATGGCAACCCACTCCAGTGTTCTTGCCTGGAGAATCCCAGGGACGGGGAAGCCTGGTGGGCTGCCGTCTATGGGGTCGCACAGAGTTGGACACGACTGAAGTGACTTGGCATAGCATAGCATGCCTATCAAAGTAAACAAGGAAACTGAGGCTTACAGGGGTCACACAATCTGCCCACAGTCACACGGTGGAGATAGCAGAGTTGAAATTCAAACCCAGGGAGATCTATCTGGTAATGTATCTAGAGGGTGCATAAGACCAGTCACTCAGTGGAAGAACATAAAGAGAAGTCCTATTTCTATTCATTTTCTATTTTATCAGCTAAGTACACCTATAACCCTGATGCCCTCCCTCAGTTTGTCAAGGGCTCTGGAGTTTTATGTAACATGTGACGGGCACTGAAGGAAGAGAGGGCTCTTCAGCCATAGAGAATGATCGTCAGGCCCTCGCTCTTCCAGGCCTGCAGATTACACAGCCTGCCTAAGTGGGTTTACGGATCCTATTAGATAGGATCTCAACAATATATAGGAGAAGGCAATGGCACCCCACTCCAGTACTCTTGCCTGGAAAATCCCATGGATGGAGGAGCCTGGTGGGCTGCAGTCCATGGGGTTGCTAAGAGTCGGACACGACCAAGGGACTTCACTTTCACTTTTCACTTTCATGCATTGGAGAAGGAGATGGCAACCCACTCCACTGTTCTTGCCTGGAGACTCCCAGGGATGGGGGAGCCTGGTGGGCTGCTGTCTATGGGGTTGCAGAGTTGGACACGACTGAAGAGACTTAGCAGTTAGCAGCAACAATATATACAGTAAAACCAGGAGTGATCATGAAAATCTTTATACCCCTCAGAGGTCTTCTGTGATTTTTTTATTTTCTAACCTTTAAAATCTCTCAGATAAACAAATTTCAGTGGCTTTTGAACCTATTTGTTAAAAATATTAAAACTGTAACTTTCTGATTTATAAGAGCAACGAATTAATATGAACAATATAAATTTATAGCTGAATTTCACTAGATTTTAGTGGACAGGATTTTAAAATGAGCATGATTTCATTAGCCCAGCCAATAAAGCAATTCTTCCATTTGGAATGAGGTATCTTTGTGAGGGGGCTTCCCTGATAGCTGAGTTGGTAAAGAATCCGCCTGCAATGCAGAAGACCCCAGATTGATTCCTGGGCGGGGAAGATCCGCTGGAGAAGGGATAAGCTACGCACTCCAGTATTCTTGGGCTTCCCCTGTGGCCCAGCTGGTAAAGAATCCGCCTGCAATGCGGGAGACCTGGGTTTGATCCCTGGGTTGGGAAGATCCCCTGGAGAACAGAAAGGCTACCCATTCCAGTATCCTGGCCTGGAGAATTCCATGGACTGTATAGTCCATAGGTTCACAAAGAGTTGGACATGACTGGGCTACTTTGTGAGTCTTTGTGAAGAAGTGAAGTATCTTTTCTGGGTGTCATCAGACAAGGTCTTTGAATTGTCGTGTGGTCCTAAAGACTAATGATGCATTTTGATCACAAAGTTCACTCATGTTTTCACTATTAAAAATAGAATATTAATAACATTTTAGAGGGCAGTATTTTCTGTTTATGGAAGTCTGAAATATTGTTTACTTCCTTTTTTCCTTTGTGTGTTTATTTATATATAAAATTAGTATAGTACTGCATAGGTGTATGTGTATAGTAGATAAAAGTACAATGTAGATGTGTTTCAAAAATAATTTTACTAACTAGGGCATGCAATGGAAAGTGTGGAGAACACTGGTGGACTGGGAGGGAAGGAGAGAAGAGCTTCACTTTCTCCAAGGGTAAATGATCATGCCTTATCGGAAAAAACTGAGGTGGAGCAGACCTAAGAATGGGGCAGGGCACAGACAGACCATCAGAGATCGGAGATGTCACCAGGAGTTATAGGCAATTAGGCAGTTTCAAGCTCTAGAATTCAAGTATCAGGAAGAAAGCAGGTGGGGGTTTGCAGATAGCCAGTGCAGATAGGAAGGGCTAACAGAAGGGCTTCCCGGACAAAGGAGAGCTCCTTATAGTGAATGCTTCTGTTAAGAGCCCCAGGACCCCAATTTTCTGAAACCACACACTTTAGATCAATTGTAAAAAGGAACCCTCTAGGCTTAAAATGCTACTAGTAGGCTTTCTGATGCCTTTGATAATTATACTGAAACTTGGATTTCATCAAAACAGTACCTTACTGCAAAATTACACTTGTTATATATTTCAGATGGTATAGAGTGGGTGAAAAAAGTGTACCTGTATATTCACTTGATAATCCGTGGGACCATGAATAGAGCCATATAAACCAAATCCAACTATAGAGATTCTTCTGTTAACTGTGAACCTAAGGGAATGAGGCCAAATATCAAATAACATACAAAATTCAATAAGCATTCATGTTCTAAAGGCTTATACATTTTTTAAGTGTTACTCAGCACATCTAACTTTGCTCATAATAAAGAAAACTATTAAAAATTAAACATCCTGAGAAATGTCTTCTGCTTACCCAAAACCTCTAGCTAGAGTAACTTAACAGGAACTTAACTAGAATCTGTTGCCTGTACTGTACACCTTTGAGTCAAGCATTTCAGCCTACATGCCCACTTCTTTTGTCATCATTTTAGTCCACATCTGCCTGTACATCTCCTTCCTGAACACAGATGTGTCAACCAGCAGCATCCCAAACTGACAATTCCTCGGCTGGATGACTACTTCAGTTCAGTTCAATTCAGTCGCTCAGTCGTGTCCAACTCTTTGTGACCCCATGTATCACAGCATGCCAGGCCTCCCTGTCCATCACCAACTCCCGGAGTTCACTCAAACTCACATCCATCGAGTCGGTGATGCCATCCAGCCATCTCATCCTCTGTCGTCCCCTTCTCCTCCTGCCCCCAATCCCTCCCAGCACCAGAGTCTTTTCCAATGAGTCAACTCTTCACATGAGGTGGCCAAAGTATTGGAGTTTCAGCTTTAGCATCAGTCCTTCCAATGAACACCCAGGACTGATCTCCTTTAGAATGGACTGGTTGGATCTCCTTGCAGTCCAAGGGACTCTCAAGAGTCTTCTCCAACACCACAGTTCAAAAGCATCAATTCTTTGGCGCTCAGCTTTCTTCACAGTCCAACTCTCACATCCATACATGACCCCTGGAAAAACCATAGCCTTGACTAGACGGACCTTTGTTGGCAAAGTAACGTCTCTGCTTTTGAATATGCTACCTAGGTTGGTCTACTGAGGGCCTATTAGATGGAGGCACTGCGCCTGGCCCTGCGGAAATAATGGTCAACAAGACAGTCTCTGGCCCTACTGCACTTATGTCGAGGACACTGATTATAGATAAGTAAACAAAGAGTTAATCATTAATTATAAACTGTGTTAAGAACTGTGAAGGAAGCAGGCTGCTGTAACAGAATAGGTGGTGAGGACTTGGGCATAGGACCTGAGTTACACCAGTGGATGAGAATGGGATTCCACACTAGAACAACGAGCAGGTCCAGTCTGGTTACTATAGTTAAGAAACAGACTCACCTTACTCCATTTATAAACGTATGAAAACTAGCATCAAGCACAAATGGCACAAATGACTGTATAATAATAAAGAATCTATAACATAAAGGAGTTATCCTCAACATTTCATGTTTCAAGAATTGAAGTCACAAGTTTAATTTTACTATTACTACTACCACACTATTACCACTTTATGAGCATTTCCTGTGTTAGGCACTGAGCCCAGTTCTTTATATGAAATATTTCCTTTAGTCATAATAGTTCTATATACTAAGTAACAGTATTATTTTTATCATCCTCAGTTTTTATAGTTGAAGAAACTGAGGTTTAGAGAAATCAATCTGCCTGGATTAAAACTGCATACCTGAGCTGGGACACAACCCCAGAGCTGCATGAATCAAAAGGTCACGCTCTTAAACATCATGCTAAAACTCCCAGTATGAGACTCTCCTTAAAATTTAAAAAATTTATAATGTAGTTTTTATTATAGAAAAGCAATATACTATTTTAAAAAGTTAGAAAATGTAGCTAAACAAATAAGAGGAAAAATTTAAAGCATCTCTAAATATACTATCTAGAGATAACTTCATTTTTAATTTGGTGCATTTCCCTTTCAGACTTTTACTTCTATTTTTAAAGAACAGAAAAATAGACTTTTTTTCTGTGAATATACATGTACTATTTAAAAAACCATGCCAGTATATATTTTTATAACTTCATATAAAAAGGTGAAAGATTATTACCGATTCATTATATTTAATTCCTATATGTTAGATAATCTAGGTTGTTTGCAATATTTGTTGTTATATAACAATGCCACAGTGAACAACCTTATAGCTAAATCATATCACAGTGCCTTGACTATTTCCTAGAATAAATTCCTGTAAGGAGATTTTCTGGGGGAAAAAAAAGGTATAGTCTTAAGGTATTAGATGAACTTTATCAAACTGCTCTCTGGGCAGATTATAAAACTTCACACCCAAGAAGGAATGAAAATCACTGCTATCTCACTCTCAAATACAAGTATCATCTTTTTACTGTTGAGAAACTGATGACTGACAAATTCTATTTATATTTGATTATTAATGAGTTTGGGCTTCCCTCTTAGCTCAGTCAGCAGAGAATCTGTCTGCAATGCAGGAGCCTTGGGTTTGCTTCCTGGATCAGGAAGATCCCCTGGAGAAGGAAATTGCTAACCACTCTAGTACTCTTGCCTAGAGAATCCCATGGACAGAGGAACCTCGTAGGCCACAGTCCATGGTGTCCCAACAGTTGGACACGACTTAGTGACTAAACCACCACCACCACCATTAATGAGTCAGCACATTTGCTTATATGCATACTGTCTACTGGATTTTCTCTTTTAATGAAAATCCCACCCATGTTCTTTCCCCTATTTCTCGGCTGAGTGTCTTTTTCATGTGGATTTGAAAGCTCATGCTTTGTCAGTAATATCCATTTCAGAAAGTTTCATTTGTCATTTATCTTTCAATTTTATGGTGGTTTTGGATGTAAACATTTGACTTATTTGTAGTCCAGTTATGATCTATGCCAAGTTTAGAAAGGCCTATCTCATCCTTATAATAAACATTCTGTTCCAACACTTTCTCAGTTTCATTTTTTTAATGTTAAAATTTTAATTTATGCAAATGCTGGAAGATGGCATCAGTAAAGACTGAACTTTATTTTCCCAGTGGTTAATTCTTGCCTCACATTCTGAATGTTCGTTTACATTAGATTGGTTTCTGAACTCTTTATATATACTATCTTATTATAGCTTTACAATATTTTTCATATTAATACCACTCTCTTAAAAGAAATATTTATTTTTGCAGATTAATTTTGGAATAGTTTTGCCAACCCACCCCTCCCTACCAAAAACATGCGACCTCTATAAGGAACTGCATAACACAGAGGTTAGTTCGGAAAGATACTGTCTGAATTCAGTCAAAGTTCTCCAGTTCTTTAGGTGGTATACCACACTGTACATTTCCTATAGGATTTAATTCTGCTACTTTGTTACTATTGCAGGTGGGTCTGTTTTTACTATTATAAATGAAAATTCAAACATTAAATTTTCTTTTTTTTGGCTGTGCTGTGTGGCTGGCAGGATCTCAGTTTCCCTGACCGAGGATTGAACTTGGGCCTCTGCAGTGAAAGTGCTAAGTTCTAACCACTGGACTGCCAGGAATTCCCTAAAAATTTTTACTGTGACAAAATATATAACAAAATGTACAATCTTAAGTATTTTAAAGTCTCTAGTTCAGTGGTATTAAGCACATTCAGACTGCTGCTAACCACCAGCACCATCCATCCCTGTAATGGAATTTTAATGACATGAGAACATCACTGGCTTTTGTAAATACATTTTGTAACTGACCACTATTCTTTTTTATTGGTTCTAACAGATTTTTACTGATCCTGAAGCTGTCTGGGTTAAATACTTGTTCTCAAAAGGCTTCCTACCCCTACGAGGTATGCTGTTTCCATGAGGACTACGAAGCACCACTAGCAGGCAGCCAGGGGCACCAGGTTTGCTGCAGTGCTTGGGACAGGCTCCCAAAACAAAGAACCCCTATCAGTTCAAGTGTCCGGTCAGAATTCATGCAGATAAAACACCTGTTTTTAACTATGAGCCTTGAACCTAATCAAAACTTATTTATAGAGCAAAGATTTTTACGGCAATTTTAATATTCACTGACTTTTACAAGAGGTGATTACAATTCAAATCAAGGAAGTAGAATTTTGGTCAATTCTCATTGTTTATGGTAGTTATATTTTATAGTTTTCACAAACACAGAATCAGCAAATACTAAACCACTGCACTGCTCTTGGGGGAATATGTATGCACACCCGAGGCTTCCCTGGAGGCTCCTGCCAATGCAGGAAATGAGGGTTCAATCCCTGGTTGAGAACACCCTCTGGAGAAGGAAATGGCAACTCACTCCAGTATTCTTGTCTGGGAAATCCCATGGACAAAGAAGCATGGAGGGCCATGGTCTATGGGGTCACAAAAGAGTCAGACATGACTTCGCGACTAAACAACAACACAAACACCCGACTTATGTGGAGTATAATCTTAAATTCTAAGAATGATTCAGATGTTTCCTGGGAATGACTGAGAACGCGCTACTGGTGTTGATTTGGGGGTCACAAATAAATTCTAGTGAGTAGATGAGTTCTCAAATATGGAAAAATAGGATGGACTGTAATGTGCTTTGCTTGAAAACCTTTAAAGAAAATGACAAAATTGGCAGCAGCACTCCACACCCTGTTCTCTGCACCTGCAGCTGTGTCGGCGTGCTGGTGTGCACAGGAACTATGTCTGATTGCTTCTTGTCTTTTGTTGCTGCCCAAGTGCCTACATGTTGAGGTATGCATTTTATTTTACTATCAGTTACATTTATTTTCCTTTACATTACAACTAAGCCATTATACTACTTAAAAAGAAAGAAACACAGGCTTCCCTGGTGGCTCAGGGATAAAGAATCCGCA
Source organism: Bos mutus (assembly GCF_027580195.1). Classification (NCBI taxonomy): domain Eukaryota; kingdom Metazoa; phylum Chordata; class Mammalia; order Artiodactyla; family Bovidae; genus Bos; species Bos mutus. Next base: position 24,303,413 of record NC_091637.1, on the reverse strand, counting down.
GGTGACACACGTTCAATCCCTGATCCAGAAAGACTTCACATGTGCAGAGCAACTAAGGCCGTGCACCACAACTACTAAGCCTGTGCTCTGCAACAAGAGAAGCCACTGCAATAAGCCCAGGCACTGCAACTAGAGAATAGCTCCTGCTCAATGCAACTAGAGAAAAAGCTAAAACTAAATAATTATACAAGAAAAAGTTACTCTTAAAAGAGAAAAAGAAACACATTATAAATTTCATTTCAGGTTACTAAAGGGGGGAATACAAAATATTTATTATAAAAGAGGGAGACCTAGATCTGATGGACTGCAGAACTACTAACATAGATGTTATCTGCAAAAAATGAAAAAGACTCTTCCTTTCCAATATTTATTTATATTGAAGTATACTTGATTTACAGCGCTGTGCTAATTACTATGTTTCTTTATCCTTTATGCCTACATCAATCAGTGTTAAAAGAATACTGCTGAAATCAGCAAGGTTACCAGGCACCCCTATCTTGAGGGTTCAATAGTCTATTGTATTAAAATAAGTATTCCTCTAGACCTAGCCTATTAATAGTTATACCTGGATTGAGGGTGAAATTTTATCAAAAGTTTTTGACATCTCTCCAAATACACTGTTTATTTTTCTTTGATCTGCTACCATGGTGAGTTAAAGTAACACTAGTATTGAGCCATTCTTTCAAACTTCAAACAAACTTTCCCTTTTATCGTTTCTTTGCACTCCTTTTCCATTGATGGACTTTATTAGGAATAGTCCTACAAAACTCACTGTTGGATGGATGCTGCTTTAAAAGATGTTCAATGCATCACTCAGTGTCCTCTTTTTAAGAAACCACAGGAGGAACTTAAGTCTCTGTATCTGAAATGGCCACACTTCTCCTGAGCAATATGTGTGCCTTTCATGTTATAAACACTTCAATTTCTGTAACTTTACAGCTTCAGAACCAAACTTAAGATGTCAGAACTTGGATCTTGCATATTTATCTCCACTGGATGTATTTTTCCAACTCTGATTTATCTTTTTTTAAATTGGAGTATAGTTGATGTACACCTATTTCTGATTTACACCTACTTGCTTTTATAGTATTATCCTTGTGAGGTACTGCCAGACTCAATAAGCTATTTTTGGTAGGATGTCTTTTCTATATCAGTGAGCTTGTTAGATTCCTGTATAAGGGTTAGGCTTCCTTCAATAATTAACCAAGAAGTATTTTCTTCTTTGAATGTTCAAGGAAACAATTTGTTCCCTGAAGGTCTGATCAAACTCACCTGTCAAAACCACCTTGTGAAGGGACAGTTCTTTGATAACTTTTAATTTCTTCCATGGTAACTGGTCTAGTCAGGCTTTCTTCTTCAGTCAATTTTGATTATTTATATTTGCCTATAAAATGATCCATTCCATGAAGATGTTCAATTTATTAGCACAGAGTAAACCCAGAATTAAAATAAAAACGTCCTCAGTATATGATTATATTCCATTATTTGTAGATGTAGTTTATTACCTTTGCTAGAGATTTACTTTATTGGTCTTTTTCAGGAACCAGCTTATGGATTTAGCAATTCTACTATTTTTAATTCATTAATTTCTATTTTTATCTATTTCTTTTCTTTTTTCATATGGTTTTTTGCTGTTCATTTTCTAGCTTCATGGGTGAAATGGTTAAATCATTTATTTCTACTCTATTTAGTAAAAGTAGTTAATTATTGCTAATTCTCTCTGTGATGCTTTGGCCTCATCCCCTAAGTTTTCATATATAGTATTCTCACTGTGTGAATTACTACTAAATAGGCCACAAATGCATTTTTATTTCTATTTTAACCCAATAATTATAGGAGTCCTCTCCCCCTTGGGAGTTCTAGTTTTAAACAAACTTGCTGTTAGTTTCTAGTTTTACACCAAAGTGCTATTAACATTCAATAAGTGAAAAATCCAAAAGGTAGGTTTTATGAAAACAGATACATATCCTATTTTCACATTTAGCCTAAGAAACACGGTAGGGCAAATATAAATTCCAAAAGGATTATATGCATACATCTTTTAAGATTAAAAAATTTTTTCCCATTCAAAATTGTTATAAATGTATACTGAGGTATTTTCCATGTAACACCTATGCAAAGAAAAAACTTACATTAAACTGAGTTAATGTTCAATGTATTAAACTGTAGCCCTAAGACTGTTAAAACAGTGTTTGGTCAATTAAGGTCTAGACTTCAGCTCCCCACCAGTGACAATCCTTACAAAACTCATAGCCCCATTCAATCCTTCCTTACTTTACCTGTTTCCTGAAAGGTTCCCTCGCTCATAATTCAGTAAGGAGACCAGTAAGCCTCCCTTGTTGCTGTATCAAGTTAGACATGTATTAAACAAAGTATAAAATAAAATGTAGTAAATCATCTCCCAGGATATGAACAGAGAGTCAAAGGCTAACCCCTGTCCTGCCCACTCCTGAGACTCCAATGTGGCAGATACCTGATCCGGTCACTCGTGCCACTGTAGCCCCACCGGCTCTCTACTTGCTGGAACCTATTGATGCAGCACTCCTTTCCTCTGAGGCAGCATCTCGGTCGATCAATGTATTCAACACGGGGTTTAGGATTGACAGTGAAATGAAGAAAGAGATTGACCACCTCCCGATCTGACAGAATTCCAGACTGAGCAGGACCTGTAGAAATAAAAGCATAAACCTCAGTAAAACTAACTTCACTACAATTCCTAACTGTGTAATAGTCCACATAATAAGGTGAATTCAAATGGGAAAGATGTAAAGCAAAAATGAGGTAAAAAAATCTTAGCATATGTTCAGTTCAGTTCTGTTGCTCAGCTGTGCCCAACTCTTTGAGACCCCATGGACTGCAGCACGCCAAGCTTCCCTGTCCATCACCAACTCCAGGAACTTACTCAATATGTAATTTTGTAATTACATATTATAATATGTAATTTTAGCATATATTTAAAACTTTTACTAAATTCATCTGAGGTTAACCTAATATATAAGTGTGCAAATCACTGATAAATCAAAGCTTAGGTGAAACCTTGAGCTCAGAGAAAGATCTCTGGACTTTGCTATCCATTCACCCTCTCTGAGGATTCTGTTTATCAGAAAGGAAAAGTGAAGAAATGCTTACAGTGGTAGACAAGACTTATTCTGACCTTTCCATTCCTCACCTGTCTGAGGCTATAATTGAACAATGGAATATATACAGGTGGAAATAGATGGCACAGTGCTCTTTCACTGTGAGATTTTGAAATTAGCAGAGGGCAGGAGTTAAGACTTGAAGAGTTGTGAAAGCAGCATCTCACATGCTATACTTCTCTCACTCACTGCTTCTGAGAAAACTCCAAACTGCTTAAATTTACCCAGGAATAAATGCTATTCCTCATAAAAGATGCCAGGAGATCTCTTCCAAGGCTGGAAAAACAATTTAAATAAGAGATTGCAATACACTAGAAATTTGGTTTCAGTTCAGTTCAGTTCAGTTGCATCCGACTCTTTGCAACCCCATGAACCGCAGCACGCCAGGCCTCCCTGTCCATCACCAATTCTCGGAGTTTACCCAATCTCATGTGCATCGAGTCGGTGATGCGATCCAGCCGTCTCATCTTCTGTCGTCCCCTTCTCCTCCTGCCCTCAATCCCTCCCAGCATCAGGGTCTTTTCCAATGAGTTAACTCTTCACATGAGATGGCCAAAGTATTGGAGTTTCAGCTTCAGCATCAGTCCTTCCAATGAACACCCAGGACTGATCTCCTTTAGAATGGACTGGCTGGATCTCCTTGCAGTCCAAGGGATGCTCAAGAGTCTTCTCCAACACCACAGTTCAAAAGCATCAATTCTTCGGCACTCAGCTTTCTTCACAGTCCAACTCTCACATCCATACATGACTGCTGGAAAGACCATAGCTTTGACCAGACAGACCTTTGTTGGCAAAGTAATGTCTCTGCTTTTGAATATGCTATCTAGGTTGGTCATAACTTTCCTTCCAAGGAGTAAGCGTCTTTTAATTTCATGGCTGCAATCACCATCTGCAGTGAAATTTGGTTTAGGAAGCTATAAATCATATTTTAACAGAAAACACCCTAATTTTTAATAAAATATTTTAAAATACCACACACAAAATATGTGTGTGCCCTATGGTTCATTTGGAATCTCTGGATAGAGAATAGTCTGAATAGAGACTGTAAAGAAGAAAAAATACAATTACAAACTTAAAACATGCATTTTAGAGGGGGAAAAAAACAATAGAACTGGAACTGCATAAGATCAGAAGAGAGATGGAGGTGAAAACTCATGTAACTTTCTGAGAATAACGAGAGGTAAGACAAAAGAATTAAAATGTTAAACGTTATTAAAATGGATGATAAAAAGCAGAGTTCAACATATAGTAACTAGCATTCCTAAGAACTAACAAAAATAGGATGATGCAGTAATTCAAGGTACTGGTACATCTCGCTTTATTATGTTTCGCAGATATATTTTTATTTTTTCCCACAAATTAAAGGTTTGTGGCACCAAACAAGTCTATTGCCGTCATTTTTCCAACAGCGTTTGTTCACTTTGTGCCTCTGTGTCACATTTTGGTAATTCTTACAACAGTTCAAACTTTTCCATTGTATTTGTTATGATGATCTGTGATCAGTTACCTTTCATGTTACTACTGTAATAGTTTTGAACCACACCCATAAGACTGTGAACTTGATGGATAAATGTGTGTGTTCTGACTGCTCCATTGATCAGCCATTCCCATCTCCTTCTGAGATACAACAATAATGAAATAAGGCCAATTAACAACCCTACAGTGTCCTCCTGTGTTTCAAAAAAAAGCAACAGTCACACATGTCTCCTTTAAATCAAAAGCTAGAAATGATTAAGCTGAATGAGAAAGGCACGTCAAAAGCTAGATCTCTGGCACCAAACATTAGCCAGGCTATGGATGCAAAGGAAAAATTCCTGTAGAAAATTAGGTGCTTCTCCACTGAACACATAAATAATAAGAAAGCGATATAGCCTTAAAGCTGATGTGGAGGAAGTTTGAGTGGTTTGGACAGATCAAACCAGGCACAACAGTCCCTTAAGCCAGAGTCTAATCCAGAGCAAGGCCTAACTCTCCTCAAGTCTGTGAAGGCTGAGAAGAGTGAGGAGGTTGCAGAAGAAACATCTGAAGCCAGCAGAGGTTAGTTCAGGAGGTGTAAGGAAAGAAGTTGCCCCCTGACATAGAAGGGCAAGGTGAAGTAGCTGATATAGAAGATGAAATGACTTATTTAGAAGATCTAATTAAGATAATTAATGAAGGTGACTACACAAAACAACAGATTTTCAATGAAGACAAACAGCCTTCCATCGGAAGAAGATGTCATCTAGGACTTTGACAGCTAGAGAGGAGAAGTCAATGCCTGCCTTCAAAGGACAGGTTGACTCTCTTGCTAGGGATTAATACAGCTGGTGACATTCAGCTGAACTCAAGGCTCATTCACCAATCTGAAAATCCTAGGGTCCTTAAGAATTATGCTAAATCTGGATCAAAGAGTGTAGAGTTTCAAGCCTTATTATTTAAGAAGTACATTTTGTAAAGCTACAGATTCCTCTGATGCATCTGGGCAAAGTAAACTGAAAATCTGGAAAGGAGTCACCATTTTAAATGCCACTAAGAACATTTATGATTCATGGGAAGAGTCAAAATATCAAAGCCAAACAAAGTTTAGAGGAAGTAAATTGCACCCCTCATGCGTAACATTGAGAGGTTCAAAGACTTCAGTGGAGAAAGTAACTGCAGATGTGGTACAAACAGGAAGACAACTAGAATTAGAAGTGGAGCCTGAAAATGTGACTAAACTGCTACACTTTCATGGTAAAACTTGAACACATAAGGAGCTGCTTCTACAGATGAGAAAAGAGGTTTCTTGAGACAGAATGTCCTCCTGGTGAATATGCTGTGAAGACTGTTGTCATGACAACAAAGGATTTACAGTATTACATAAACGTGGTTGATAAAGCAATGGCAGAGTGTGAGAGGGTTGTCTCCAATTTTGAAAGAAGTTCTACTGTGGGTAAAATGCTATTCAACAGCATTGCCTACCACAGAGAAATCACTTGTGAAAGGAAACAATCTGTAAAAGGAATCAATGTGGCAGATTTCACTGTTGTCTTATTTCAAGAAATTGCCAAGGCCACCTTGATCTTCAGCAACCACCACCCTGATTAGTAAGCATCCACTAACATCAAGGCAAGATCCTCCACCAGCAAAAAAATTATGACTTGCTAAAGGCTCTAGTGTTCTTTAGCAATAGTCTTTTTAAATGTAGTTATGCACTTTGTTTTTTAAGACATAATACTACTGCACACTTAATAGACAACAATATAGTGTAAATATAACTTTTATATGCACTGGGAAACCAAACAATTTGTGTGACTCACTCTACTGTGATATTCCATTTATTGTGGTGGTCTGGAATCTAACCCACACTATCTCCAAGGAATGCCTGTATAATAAAATTTCCTTAGTTGAAAAAAGAAGTCTTCAGATCATGAAAAACACTTTCAGATACATACCATATACCTGTCTAAAGAAAGTAATCAGGAATACACTCGGGATGAGCACTAAAACCAATACAACCTATAGTTAAGTCTAAGAGAGTTGTATTTTTGCAGCATGTTGTGTGGGTGTACAATCTACCTAAAGTAGTCAAAAGGTGAAAGGATGAAACACCATACTAACATTCATATCTGAAATAGAAAGGCCAATAAATACTGTTTTATTATGAAATGGAGAATTAATAAAATTGAAAGGGAAAAAATTAAATGCAAATTTATTATTTCCTAATCTCTAGAAGGAAAAAAAAGTGTTAAACACACACAGTATCAAAAAAGAGAATATAAAGGGAATTCTCCCCAAAACATTTTTGAAAAATATAATACAGAATAATATGCACAACAGAAAACAGCATGCACAACAGCAAAAGAAGAAATGTTATTTGACTACATAAAAATATTAAGAAGTCTGTGGGATGGAACAGCCTACGTTTGAGAACAACTATGGGCTTCCCTGGTGGCTCAGATGGTAAAGAATCCGACTGCAATGCAGGAGACCCAGGTTCGATCCCTGGGTCGGGAAGATCCCCTGGAGAAGGGAATGGCTACCCCCTCCGGTATTCTTGCCTGGAGAACCATAGATGAAACAGTACATAAAACAGTTATTTCACATTAACAGTGAACAACTGAGACAGTGTTTCAGAAGCAAAGTGTACTGAGATTAAGCCCTATATTTGTCATCACTTTCCCCTTGGAATACTTGCTGATCTGCTTCACAGAGCTTTAATGTCACACAGAAACGGGCAATCTAGAAACTGTAGTCCTCACTCAACTGAAGAGACAAAAAGCCACCAAGGCAGCCAGACAATGATCTGGAAGAGAATACTTAATAGACAAACAAGATCAACATCTTGTGCATGACTTCTCCTTGAAGTATTGGTCAATTCCTAAGCTATGCACAAGAAAGAGAAAACCATGACACCAAGAAACCAAGCAGAAAGGAGCTGCTAAGAGATAAACAGTTAAAGAGAAATTTCTGTCTTAATGTTGGGAAGAAAAATGCCCAAATATTTGAAAATTAAGCTATGTATTTATAGCCCTTGGATCAAAAAAAAATTACCATGAAAATAATTTGTATTGAATGGCAATGAAAATACAACATATCAAAATTTCTGGGGGAAAAATGGATGTTTAGACAGAAAACTAGACATGAAAAGAATAAAGTTGAAAGCCACTGTTTTGGGTATATCTCAAAAAGTCATAATGACTAAGTAAATAATCCCGAGCAAATTAAAATTACAGGAAATAATAAAGAAAAAAGCAGAAATCAGTGAAATGGAAAACATATATAAAGAAATTAATAAAGCCAGAAGTCAGTTCTTGGAAAAAACTAACAAAATGGATAAACTCCTAGGCAAGGCTGATTAAAGGCACAATAAATCACTATCAGAAATGAAATAGGGGACATAATTTAGATTTCACAGAGATAATAAACGGATATTATGAAATTCACATTAATAAATTAAAGGTCTAGATGAAACTGTTACAAAAAGAGGAAACCTGAAAAGTCTTACTCTACTCAAGAAATTGTATCTCTAATTAAAATACTTCCACAAAGAAAACACTAGATCCAGATAGCTTCACTGATGAGTTGCCCTAAACATTTAAGGAAAAATAGCACCAATTTTATATAAACTCTTGAATACTGAAAAAAGAAATATTCCTTAGTTTTGTATGAGTCCAGCATAAACTTGATAATCAAAAATCTGATAATTTCATTACAAGAAAGGAAAATTATAGACTAATTTCACTCATGAAGCAGTCCTTAAAATATTTTTTAAATTTGGTAAAGAGGATCTAGTAATATATAAAAAGAATAATGCATGACAACCAAGTCTGGTTTATGTAAGGAATCCAAAGGTTTAACTTGGAAAATCAAACAATTCATATTAAGAAAATTAAAGGGGAAAACTGCATCACTATCTCAACAGAGGAGAAACATTTGATAAAATTCACAATAAAACTCTTAGCAGAGTAGTAATAGAAGGAAACTTTCTTAATCCAATAAAGGCTATCTACAAAAAATTTACAGCAAGCATAAATTCCTCTGTTGGGAAATACTGAAAACTTTCTGCCTAAGATGAAATAATACAAGATATCCACTTATCCATACCTCTTAGCACGCTCAAGCTTCTAAGTCATACAGTAAGGCAAGAAAAAGAAATGTCTTAAGGATTAGAAGGGAAGAACAGAATTATCATTGTTTGCAGATCACCTAACTGTACATGTAGACTATGCACAATGAACTACAAATGAATTATTAGAATTTGTGATTTTAGCAAGGTCACTAGATACAAAGTCAATACAGGAAAACCAACTGCACTTCTACTGGCAAACAATTAATTAGGACATGAAAATTAAAAAAACAATCACTGTAATAACATTTAGCAAGCCAAATATGTACAGAATAAACCTACCAAAAAATATGCAAGACAGCTACCAGAAAACTCAAATATTAATACTACTAAGAGAAATGTTTAAAGACTTAAATCAAAGTTTATGGATTAGAAAACAGAGCATCATAAAAATATCAATTATTCCCACACCAATCAATGGATTCTATGCAATTCCAATCAGAAACCCATGACTTTTTTTGGGGGTGGAAACTAAAAAGCTGCTTAAATTGTTTATATGAAAATACTTAAGACCAAGAATAGCCAAGATAATACAGAAGAACAAAGCTAGAGGATTTTCACTATCAGATTTCAAAATTCACTTTAAAACTACAGAAATGAAAACTCCACAGATTGGTTCAAGTATAAATAATACAACAGCAGAGTCAAATAAATATTACAGAAATAGATTCATTCATATATAGTGAGTTGATTTACAAAAGTTAGCACTGCTGTAGCTCAGTTGCTAAAGAATCCGCCTGCAAGGCAGGAGACCCCGGATTGATTCCTGGGTAGGGAATATCCGCTGGAGAAGGGATAGGCTACCCACTCCAGTATTCTTGGGCTTCCCTTGTGGTTCAGCTGATAAAGAATCCACCTGCAATGCAGGAGACCTGGGTTCGATCTCTGGTTTGGGAAGACCCCCTGAAGAAGGGAAAGGCTGCCCAGTCCAGTATTCTGGCCTGGAGAATTAGTCCATGGGGTCACAAAGAGTCCGACACTGAGCAAGTTTCACTCTCACTATCATTGTCGCTGGCTCAGACAGCAAAGCAGCAGCCTGCAATGTGGGAGTCGTAGGTTCAATCCCTGGGTCAGGAAGATCCCCTGGAGGAGGAAATGGCAACCCACTCCAGTATTCTTGCCTGGAAAATTCCATGGACAGAGGAACCTGGAGGGCTTAAAGTCCATGGGGTTGCAAAGAGTCACTTTAGCACTGCTGGGCATGGAGGCAAGGGTAGTTTTTAATCCATAGTCGCATGGGGAAAAAATGAATCTTGACCCCTAACCTCACACCACACACGTGTGTGGGGGAAAAAATCACAAAAAACAAAAACCCAATTGGATTACAGACTGAAAAGTTAAATGAAAAACAATAAACTTCCTAGACGAAAACTTAAGAGAATATCTTTTATCACCTTGAGGCAGGTAAAATTTCTTAAGGAAGACAAAAAAAGCCTTCACCTTAAACAAAAAGATTGATAAATTAATTCATTAAAATTAAGATCTTCTATTTATAAAAAGACAGCATTAAGATAATGAAAAGACAATTCACAGACTGGGGGATATTAACTGTATATACACACATTATATGTGTCTAACATATTCTGGATACAAGTCTTCTGTCAGATTATATACACTGAACAAAGCCAGTGGAGGTAATGGAATTCCAGTTGAGCTATTTCAAATCCTGAAAGATGATGCTGTGAAAGTGCTACACTCAACATGCCAGCAAATTTGGAAAACTGAGCAGTGGCCACAGGACTGGAAAAGGTCAGTTTTCATTCTAATCCCAAAGAAAGGCAATGCCAAAGAATGCTCAAACTACCACACAATTGCACTCATCTCACACGCTGGTAAAGTAATGCTCAAAATTTTCCAAGCCAGGCTTCAGCAATACGTGAACCGTGAACTTCCAGATGTTCAAGCTGGTTTTAGAAAAGGCAGAGGAACCAGAGATCAAATTGCCAACATTCGCTGGATCATCGAAAAAGCAAGAGAGTTCCAGAAGAACATCTATTTCTGCTTTATTGACTATGCCAAAGCCTTTGACTGTGTGGATCACAAGAAACTGTGGAAAATTCTTTAAGAGACAGGCATACCAGACCACCTGACTTGCCTCTTGAGAAACCTATATGCACGTTAGGAAGCAACAGTTAGAACTGGACAGGGAACAACAGACTGGTTCTAGATAGGAAAAGGAGTACGTCAAGGCTGTATATTGTCACCCTGCTTATTTAACTTATATGCAGAGTACATCATGAGAAACGCTGGACTGGAAGAAGCACGAGCTGGAATCAAGACTGCCGGGAGAAATATCAATAACCTCAGATACGCAGATGACACCACCCTTATGGCAGAAAGTAAAGAGGAACTCAAAAGCCTCTTGATGAAAGTGAAAGAGGAGAGTGAAAAAGTTGGCTTAAAGCTCAACATTCAGAAAACTAAGATCATGGCATCCGGTCCCATCACTTCATGGCAAATAGATGGGGAAACAGTGTCAGACTTTAATTTTCTGGGCTCCAAAATCACTGCAGATGGTGACTGCAGCCATGAAATTAAAAGACGCTTACTCCTTGAAAGGAAAGTTATCACCAACCTAGATAGCATATTAAAAAGCAGAGATATTACTTTGCCAACAAAGGTCCATCTAGTCAAGGCTATGGTCTTTCCAGTGGTCATGTATGGATGTGAGAATTGGACTGTGAAGAAAGCTGAGCGCCAAAGAATTGATGCTTTTCAACTGTGGTGCTGGAGAAGACTCTTGAGAGTCCCTTGGACTGCAAGGAGATCCAACTAGTCCATCCTAAAGAAGATCAGTCCTTGGTGTTCATTGGAAGGACTGATACTGAGGCTGAAACTCCAATACTTTGGCCACTTCATGGGAAGAGTTGACTCATTGGAAAACACCCTGATGCTGGGAGGGATTGGGGGCAGGAGGAGAAGGGGACAACAGAGGATGAGATGGCTGGATGGCATCACCGACTCGATGCACATGAGTTTGGGTGAACTCTGGGAGTTGGTGATAGACAGGGAGGCCTGGCGTGCTGCGATTCATGGGGTTGCAAAGAGTTGGACACGACTGAGTGACTGAACTGAATGGAGAGGATATGAGGCAACTGGAATGAACACTTGACTAAGTTTGGTATTTGGCTGTGAACTGTTACAACTACTTTGGGCCACTGTTTGGTAGGATATACCAATGCTAACATATGTACACTCTGCAACTCTGCAATTATACTGCTCCCACTCATAGAAATGTTCACATATACACACCAAGCCACAGGTATAAGAATGTTCTCAATGGTCCCATATAGAAACAACACAAACGTCCAACAGTAAAGTGGATAAATAAATCATGGTTCATCCATACAGACTATGCAGCAATGAAAAAGTGTGTGGTTGTGCCACACACAGCCACGTAGATGAATCTAACAGACATAATGTCAAGAGAAAGAAGCCACACACAAAAGAATACATGTTGAACGCATGGCTTCCTTTATAATAAGTTTAAAAACAGACAAAACTCATTTATAGAAGCCAGAAAGTAGTCACCTTTGGGAGGGAGATGAAAGACTAGGAGAGACATGCATGAAGGAGACTGGAGGGATATGATAATGTACTATAAAGTGGTATGTGTGGTTACATAGGTGTGTTCACAGTATTTATCCACTTTACTAGGTAGATGTTATAAACAATTTACAGAAAGAAAAAAATGATTCCAACCAGCAACAACAACTTGGGAGAATACTGGAACATAATAAGAAAAATTTGAATACCTCAACAGAATAAAAGTCATGAATGTTAAGAAAAAAATGCAAATGGCCAATAAACATAAAGAAGTATAACTGTAAACAATTATGAGATTTTTTTCTTTTAAATCAATCTGGCCATGACTTAGAAGCAGAATATACTCAGTGTTGATATGGGAAATAAGAACTGGTCATAGAACTAAGAAGCATCAACCCTAAGGGTCAGAAAGATCTGTCACTGTAACTCTGGGTAAGGTGCTTAACCCCTCCCAGGTTCCATTCTTAAACCTATAAGATACCGTATAACTTCTATGTATTCATAATATTTTTAAAAGATATATAACCTACAATATATCTTCAAGGGCTATCAGGAGAACTGGAGGACATTACACACACAAATGTATATACATGAATAGCTTCTTTTTCTCTCTCGCAGAGGGAGACTGACTGCCCATTGCAATAGTTTCAAGTAGATTTTGGACAAGTTACAGCCTTACCTGCCGCAAACTCCTCAATGGTCATCAATGGGAAGCGGATCAAGGCCAGTGCTTTCCCCAGAACTTTCTGCTTGTTTCCAAAGGTCATAGGCAATTGTTGTCTTTGACATTCTGCTTCTGCCCATCGTACAACAGCTCCAAAAAGTCGACATTCTCTAATACTTAGAGTGTCTCTTTCTAGAACCGCACAGAGTGTGTCTACAAGTAATTTACAAAAATAAGTCAAATTAGGAATATTTTGCTATTTAACAAAATACTGACAAATATGCTTATATTAAAATTTCAACTCTCAATAAAAAATAGGTTATTTAAAGCTATAGATTCTACATTTAAAAATATTAAAGAATTAAAGGAACTACAAAGAATTCTTTAAAAAATTACCAGAAAGCTAATATTGAACTTGTTATCATATCTATTATGTAGATACAGTATCTCCTCATATATTTCATGCCATTTACAAGCATACTTAAATATCCAGGATAAGAATAATAAGTCAGAGTAAAAGGCTCCCAATCAGTAATGAACAAATTCATAGAGTCTACAGATTACAGTTAATTCATTCATTCAGCAAATATTTCTGATTAACCACTCACAACGTGTCAGGTACTATTTTAGACACCAAGGATACATCATTAAACAAAAAGGTTTAAAAATTCTTTCCTTCATGGAGCTTACATTCTAATGGGAGAAACACTAAATACACATAAGTAAGTTATAATGTGTCAAATAAGAAATGTAGGAAAAAATAGCAGGGTAAGTGGAATAATCAGAAATGGAGCTTAAAACAGGATGGTTTGGATTGGCCTCATGTGAGCTAAGATCTGAAGGAGGCTTTGGGTCAGGGTTGGTAGGCCAGATAGACATCTCGAGAGAAGCAGCACTCCAGGACCAGCCAGTGTGAAGGGTCTCTTATGAGGGCATGCCTGGCGTGTCGGAGGAAGAACCAGGAGGCCAGTGTGGTGGGAAGTGAGTGAGCAAGAGGGGAAAGTAGGAGGTGAGGAAGCTAGAACACGGGGGAAGCAGGATGCATTCATAAGGCATCCTGCAGATCATTTGGCTTTTGAGTGAAAAAGGGAACCTCTCTGGAGGGTATTGGGCTGTGACATTTTATGCTCTACAAGGACCACTCTGGAAGCTGTGATGAGAAGAGATGGTAACAGAGGCAAAAGTGGAAACACTATCAGTAGGGAGCTTCTTGTGGGGTTCCAGGTGAGAGGTGATGGTGGCTTGGACCAGACAGAAGTGGTGAAAAATGATAGGATTCACGGTATATTCTGAAAGGAGACAGGAGACTTCCTAACAGATTGGATAAAGGGGTGACAGGAAGCCTAAGTCCAGGGTAACTTTCAGGTTGATGGTAAGCAATGGCGGGCTGACAGTGGCACCAACTGAGATGAGAGCAACTATGCAGAAGTAGGGTGGGGAGAGGAAGTGGGGAGAGGCTGAAGTTTAATTTTGGACGTACTAAGTCTGAAGTCCTATTTGACATCTGAGTATAAATGTCATGACCGTAACTCAGGCCCTCACTCAGAATCCTTTCCTCTTATCATGGGCAAAATTAAAATAGGCTGAGTTATTTTTAAGCTACAGTAGACCAGAAGCAGTAAGTTCAGAGAAAAGGGCTTTAGAGGCTAACTCATTAACACGAGATGACATGCTGCAATCTAACAGGGACAAGAAGAGAGGAAATCTCTGAAAAGTAGACAGAAGTACTTGAAAAGGACGGTGTGGAGTCTTCTACACAAAGAGAGAGAGATGTTAAAAGAACTTCAGAGACCTGACGGCTTCAGTTTACAATAACTGATATTGATAATAATGACTACTAATAACCAGAAGAATCTTAAATTATAGTCAATATGTATTGTTTAATAAGGACAAGCAAAGTAAAACATTTTTTAGGTATCTTTCTCAAATGGCCAAAATGAAAGCTTTGTTTCTTTAAAAAAAAAAAAAAGAGATTGTTCAAGATTTTCTAAAGACCCTCAATACAGTAGGCACTATTACAAAATATCTAATAATTGTATTTTAAGTTTAAATAAAAATGAGGATGCTATATTGTAGAAATCAATGAAAACATTAAAATACAGTTAAATTGCCCAGAAACACACACCTCAGAAAAATTTGTTAAAAACAAAATTTTATTCTGCAGTGGCCTACACATTCATACCAGAACCAAATATAGATTTAATAACAAACACAGGTATCATTCCAGCAAAGACGTCACAGTCCCTAGAACACAGAAGGGGCTCAAGGGTATGTTAAAAATGAAAAGGTTAAACATAACCCTTTGATTTTCATAAACTCAAGCTTTTTTCTTCTCTAACAGCTGAGTAGATGTGTATAAACTAAGGCCCCAGGAAAACCCAGAAAATGAATGTAAATCAGTATACCTCAATAGTTGTAGAATTAGGAAAACATCATTACCATAATATTTAATCATTCAATAGAAAAATAGACAACTTCCAACTTACATTGTATGCTACCTTGTATGCTAGTAACTGCAGAAAAGATAAACACAGAAACTTAAAGACTTAAAAAAAAAAAGGCACATTATACTGCCCCTGGCATAATGTAAATTGATTCTGTTCTATCAAAGGATATATTATCTTTTTCCTTTGACAGAATGCTGCAAGAGAAACAGTATCTCACTACTTGTAAAAAGGTAAGCATATCCCTCTAGAGCACATATTCAAACGCCAGAGGAGAAAAAGCACCCCCAGAATGTAAAACAGCTATTGAAAAAAAGCTCCTGAAGCCAGGGCTTGCTTCCTCTCAGCTCCTAGACTGCTCTTTCATTCCCAAGTCTTAACAAGTACACTTCACACAAACTAGACTATGAGGTGAGAACACACAGGTCTTCTATTGATGGATGTGTTATAATAAGAAATGACAGCTGAGAGCCTAATAAAGATCATGAAAGCACATAAGATTATATTTATATACATAATACAATACTGGGTTTAATATAAACCACTGCCGAGTCAAATTCAATCAACAAATATTTATGGGGTTTTCATCCTGTGCAAGGAGCTACTTCAAGACTTCCAGGACCCAATGGCATGACTAATGTAGAAGCTATTTACAAAACAGCTTCTTGGAGTGAGTCACCCTGATGCCAGCAGCATTATTTCACATGAGTGGACTGAAGTGGAGCACCTGATGCCCCTTCAAAGGAAAGAAACAGGGACTGAGTCATGCTTCCTTGCCAACAGGTGGAGTGTTCAGGGCTCTCAAACATCCAGTAACTCAACAAAAACTCAAGAGCACACAATGTGCAGGTGCTGGGGAGGAACCTAATGTAGTGCCTGCCCTTCAGGATAATGCAGGAAGAGTATAAATCCTTCCCACGATAATACGCAATAGACAGGCAAATCAAGACAGAGATGTTACTGTAAACAGGAATATATTAAATTTCATGGAAGGGGGAGGGTTGCAGCTTTTAAGAAAGGAGTCTCTGCAGAGTTATAATCTGAGCCAAGACATGAAGACTGAGTAAGAACCAGCCAAGATGGGAAGGAAAGGCAACATTCTAGACACAGCCAATCAGTCTAACAAATATTAACTGAACACGTATTGTGTTCTACTGCTTTCAGTGTTGAAGGTATAGTGGTAAACAAGACAAAGGAGTTTAGAGTTTAAGAAGTTTACAATCTAGAAGGGGAAGGTCGACAATCAACATATACATAAACAAAGACCCAGACAAGATATTCAGAGAGTGATACATATTAAGAGAAAAATAAATCTGAATAATGGAACAGGGATTGTTTAGGGGAATGTGGTATCTACTTTAAGTAGGTGTGAGATGGCGCATCTCAGGTCTCCTTTAACCTAAGATCTGAATGATCAGAAAGAGGTAGCCATACAAAGAAGCTCCAATACTTTGGTCATCTGATGCAAAGAGCCAACTCATTGGAAAAGACCCTAAAGCTGGGAAAAATTGTGGGCATGAGGAGAAGGGGCAACAGAGGATGAGATGGTTGGATGGGATCACTTACTCAGTGGACATGAGTCTGAGCAAACTTTGGGAAATAGTGAAGGACAGGGAGGCCCAGCATGCTGCAGTCCATGGGGTTGCAGAGTAAGACACGACTGAGTGACTGAACAACAATAATACAAAGATTTAGAGTGGGGAAAAGGATTCCAATCAAAAGGAATAGCAAATACAAAGGCTCAAAAAATCAAAATAACTGTGGCCAGTGTATATGGAACACAGCGAATGAGGAAAAGAATGGCAGGGGACAGGTGAGAGAGAGAGAGGGTAAGTAATGACTGCCAGCTCTTTACAAAACTTCTGTTTTCTCTTCTTCCTGGGATGTGAATCATGTGCATCTCCTCACCTCCCCTGAAGTGAGGAGAGGTCTGGTGACTGAATTCTGTCCAGTGAAGTAAGAGCCAAAATGAGGGTGCCATTTCAAGGCCAAAGCTCATAAAACGTGGGTGTTTTCCCATCTGTCAGCAAGGTACAGATAATAACTCAGCCACAGGAAGTAGCAGAAAGCTAATCACTGGCCAGGGATACTGCCTCGGATTGCTGTGTGAGTGTGAAATAAATTTCTTTGTGTTGGAAACAGTATGCATTTGGGGGGTTTATCTGTGCAAATGTGTTGAGCTTGCATTTTGGGGTATATCTGTTATGAACACCATGCCCAAGCGTGGCCTACCCTAATAAAAGGCCTAATCATGCAGGATCTTCTAAGTTTTGTAAGCGATTTGAATCTTACTCTAATTGCAGTGGGAAGACACTGGAAGCCGAGGTGATATAATTTGCTGCTGTGTAGAGAATGGACAGGATGAAAGCAGGAGTGAGTGGACAAGATGAGAAGACAACCCTCAGGTTGGGAGAAAATAACTGCAAATGAAGCAACAGACAGAGGATTAGTCCCCAAAATTTAAGCAGCTCTTGCAGCTCAATATCAGAAACACAAACAACCCAATCAAAAAATGGGCAGAAGACCTCAACAGACATTTCTCCAAAGAAGACATACAGATGGCCAACACACACACAAAAAGATGCTCAACACTGCTTGCCATTAGACAAATGCAAATCAAAACCACAAAAAGGTATCATCTCATACCAGTCAGAATGACCATCATCAAAAAATCTACAAACAATAAATGCTGGAGAGGGTGTGGAGAGGAGGGAACACTCTTGCACTGTTGGTGGGAATGTAAATTGATACAGCCACTATGGAGAACAGTATGGAGATTCCTTTAAAAACTAGGAATAAAACTACCACATGACCCAGCTGGAGAAGACTCTGTAGTCCCTTGAATAGCAAGGAGATCAAACCAGTCAATCCTAAAGAAAATCAACCCTGCATATTCAACCCTGGAAGAACTGATGCTGAAGCTCCAATACTTTGGCCACTTGACGTGAAGAGCCAACTCACTGGAAAAGACCCTGATGCTGGGAGAGACTGAGGGCAGGAGGAAAAGGGGGTGACAGAGGACGAGATGGTTGGATGGCATCACTGACTCAATGGACATGAGTCTGAGCAAACTCCAAGAGACAGAGAAGGACAGGAAGCCTAGTGTGCTGCAGTTCATGGGGTCACAGTTGGACACAACTGAGAGACGAAACAACTTGACCCAGCAATCCCACTACTGGGCATATACCATAAGAAAACCGTAATTCAGAAATACTCCTGTACCTCAATGTTCACTGCAGCACTATTTATAACAGCCAGGACACGGATGCAACATAGATGTCCACCAACAGATGAATGGATAAAGAAGTTGCAGTACACATATACAATGGAATATTGCTCAGCCATAAAAAGGAAGAAACTTGAGTCAGTTGATCTGAGGTGGATGAACCTAGAGACTGTTATACAGAGTGAAATGCAAGAAAGAGAAAAATAAATATTCATACATTAATGCATATATATGGACTCTAGAAAAATGGTATTGATGAACCTATCTGCAGGGCAGGAATAGACACAGATGTGTCTGTGGGAATTGTGGACACAATAGGGGAAGGAGAGGGTGGGACGGGTTGAAAGAGTAGCACTGAAACATACACCTCATCGTATGCAAACAGATAGCCAGTGGGAAGATGCTGTATCGCACAGGGAGCACAGCTAGGTGCTCTGTGATGACCTAAAGGGGTGGGAGGGAGGCACAAGAGGGAGGGTACACACACACACTGATAGCTAATTCACAATGTCATATGGTAGAAACCAATACAACATTGTAAAGCAATTATACTCCAATAAAAAATAAAAATAAAGTAAAAAAAAGAGTGAGTGGCAGCAGGGAGACAACAGGAGAGCACAGAGCTTATCCAGGTGAATGAGAACAGTGACTTAGACCAGGTGGGAGCAACAGACAAAGTAAGACATAGTCAGAACTCAGGATACTATTTTTTAGGGGGGTGGGATGTGGGCTGCACCATACAGCTTGTCATATTTTAGTTCTCCGACCAGGGACTGAACCTGGGCCCAGCAATGAAAGCACCAACTCCTAGCCACTGGATCACCAGGAATTTCCTCAGCATACATTTTGACTGGAGAGCAGAAAACATGTGCTGATAAACTGCATGTGGGGTATGAAAGAGAGTAGTTAAAAATAACTTCTAGGTTTTTAGTTATGCATGGTGGTGCCATTAAGGAAGAGTTAAAACAACAACAACAACAACAACACTGGAAAGGAACAGAAAAGACAACAGGGAGTATGGGACAATCAATGGCTTTCTTTTAGCTGTGCTATTGGAAATGCCTATAAAAGCTCCAAATGAAGATGTAAAGTAAATAGTTGGCTACACAAATTTGGAGCCCAGTATAAGATAAAAGATATTTTGAGCTCATTAGATGATGATGATATTTAGAGTTATAGGCTGGATCCGCTCTTTCTGCTACCCTACATGACAAAATTCAAACTCCTGGGTCTGTGACTACATGGCCCCCACACCCTGGATTTCACTTGCCCTGCACTGCCCATCTTCTACACACGCTTTCTTCATGTGGTTCTACCTTCCTCTAATGCCCTCCCCTCTTCATTACCCAAATACTATCCATTCCCTAAGGCCCATGTCAGAACTTCCTGTGCCAAGATTCTCCTAACATCCCATTATGAGGAGCTCTATTCACATTTTGGATTTGCATAGTAATTATTTTCTATGTATCTAGTTCCGAAAAGGAAAAAAGACATTTTGCCATATGTCATCTTTTCTATGTAATGTCTTAATCTTAATTTTCACATATTTCTTCCCTGATTCTCCAAATAGATGAGTTTCCTAAAGAAAAAAAAATAAAAATCTTACCCATCTTTGTATTTCTTATAGGGCCCTGATACAATGCTATGCATATGGTGAGCATGAAAATTTGTTTGATCTGATATCTTTTAAAAGGCAATGAGGTAGTTAAGACTTTTAGGACTATTTCAGCAAAATAAAGCAAATCTCTTAAAGAGGCTAACTTAAAAATCACTTGGAAAAACCACTGATTTAAAAACAGCTCCTCTGCCAACAAGGCTCACTAGTAACACATTACTGTACTTAAAAGGTTAACATTTTAATTCACAGTGAACTTACCTATGTCAATATCAGTAAACCCTTCTGCACTTATTGCATCCATTGTGTTTTTGTCTATTGTGTCTAGACAAAGACTAGCAAGCTGAGGTTCATCAAATAAACGAGCCTAAACATATAAAAAGATAGTTATTTTCACAGTTATTCTAACTTCAGACTGTCCATATTCAACGGTAATACTGTAAACAGTTATAACTGCCAATTATATAAAAACTCATACTTAAAATACAATTATAATATGCTTAAAACTTTCATTTCAAAATCGAAATAAAAGCGAAAAGCACAAATGTCCAAAAGATAACAATTCAATTACCATTAAACAACTGTTATTTTTATTTCTATATGTATATATATGCACTTATATATTACATATTTTGATCCTTAGTGAAACACTCTAGGGTAGATAAGGCAGACATCTTCCCATTATACACATGAGAAAAGAGAGGCTCAGAGAGGTGCACTGACTCTAGCCAGCTATGTTCCAAAGTGAAAGTGAAAATCGCTCAGTTGTGCCTGACTCTTTACAACCCATAGACTATACAGTCCAGGGAATTCTCCAGGCCAGAATACTGGAGTGGGTAGCCTTTCCCTTCTCCAGGGTATCTTCCCAACCCAGGGATTGAATCCAGGTCGCCTGGATTGCAGGCGGATTCTTAACCAGCTGAGCCACAGGAGAAGCCAGCCCTTAAAGCCCAGTCTTAGGATCTTTTCACTAAATGATAACATCAATTGTCAAGCATACCAGTACAAACAGATTTTTCCCACCATTTCCTGTTTGATTGGGGGGAAGAGAATAAAGTACAAAAATTTTAGAGCATTAAGGTTCTGGGAACCTAAGCAAAAACGAGGCCTAACAAACAGCAAAGCAAATAAGTAAATTCACATGATAGGATATTATACAATGAGAATGAACGATCTACAACTACACACAGCAATAGGAATGAATCCCACAAACTTAATGGTAAGCATAACGAAGTAATGTATATGTTGAGCAAAAGAGTATACAGCTGACCCTTGAACAACTTGCAGGTTGGGGGCACTGATCTCTGTGTAGTTGAAAATCCACACAGAACTTACAGTTGGACCTTTGCATCTGAGGTTCTTCCATATCCGTGAATTCAATCAACCACAAATCATGCACTATTTACTAGTTTTTACCACTTAGTGGTAAAATTTACATGTGTAATTTTTTACCACTAAGTTCAAGGCCATGTTGGTCAAGAGTCAACTGCTATATGATTTCTGCAAAGCTGAGCTTTAAGAAGTCAGAAGTCAAACTTATAATATGTGCTTTACCTGGATGTACATTATAATTCAAAAAAACAAGTTTAAAAGTAAGTAAAATTCTAACGTTGGCAGATATTCTAGCTGGCCAACTCAGTGTTTATAGTTGAGTTAGTATTTATGCAGAAAAATGGATTATTTCACTTTTAGGAAAAATAATTTTTGGTAAAAGTTATTTTATTCAGAGTAGCAATATTTTCAGTCTTTCAATACGATGTCATATTTGCCTGGGAATCTACTGCTGCTACTTTGGAGTAAAACTAGTTTTCTCTAAATTTGAGTGTGGCACTATTTTTAATGACTATATTGCCCCAGAGTGTATTCCCTATGTAATCCACGCTGGGACAGCACACTGGTTCTTTGTTTTAGAGGGATGCTGGCATAGGTCCTCTCAAGTAAATGAACATGCTCAGTTCAAATGATTCACTTGGCAGGAACAAGACATTCACATGACAATTCATGGGCTAATTCACATGACCCCACTAAAGAAAAATCTGGAGTAATGTTGAGTTCTAAGACCAACAAAGCACTGAAAAGTTCCTTTCTTCCTCAGTGACATATGTTAAGCCTTGCTACTCAAAATGAGGTTCAGAAGCACCAGCATCATCTGAAAGTCTGTTAGAAATGCAGACTTTCAGGCCCATATTGCTGTGTGTAGATCTATAACAACAGGAATGAATCCCAGAAACTTAATGGTAAGCAAAAGAAAGTAAGATACATGTTGAGCAAAAGTATACAGCTGACTTTGGCTTACTGAACTAGAAAGTGGATTTTCATTGTCAAAGTTTAATTTATTGACTTCTAATTTTTCTTTTTATGGTCACATTGTGTAGCACATGGGATCCTAGTTTCCCAGCCAGGGATCCATCTGACCCAAGCCCTCTGCAGTGGAAGCTCGGAGCCTTAACCACTGGACAGCTAGGAAAGTCCTACTGGTTTCTAAATTTTATGACTGAATTAAAAAAAATGAAAGTAGTTAAGTGACCCTCTTCACACACAATAAAATTCTTCAGACAACAAAGAATCATGATGATCAACTTCTTCATTAGATTTTCATCACAAGTTCAGAAAAGGAAAAAAAAAAATGCAAGTGGTAAAGAATCCACCTGCCAATGCAGGAGATGCAAGTGATTCCCCGGTCAGGAAGATGCCCTGGAGAAGGAAATGGCAACCCACTCCAGTATTTTTGCCTGGGAAATCCCACGGACAGAGGAGCCTGGCGGGCTTCATTCCATGGGGTTGGTCGCAAAAGAGTCGGATGAGACTTAGCAACTGAACAACAGATATCACTTGTTAGTTATATAATCTTTATTGAGTTATTTCACCTCTCTGTGCTTCTATATAAAAAGGGGATGATAAGAAAATCTTCACCGAGGATAGCTACAACTCCTAAAGTTATTGTAAAGATTAAATGAATTAATGCATACAAAGTATTTAGAATGGGACCTGGCACACACTAAGTCACTCAATACATCTTGCAGTTATTATCAATATCACCATACTCTACTGGTTTAAGGTTGAGACCTTTTACCACTTGCTATCTTACCTTACGTTAGACATTTACCTCTTTAAGCTTCTATTTCATCTTTGAAAGGGGGATAATAATAATAATAAATATCATCACAGCTTAAAGAAGGAGTAAATGTGATAATATATACAAATGGAATAACCTGTGTCTGGTGTACAATACACACAGACATGGAGTTCTGTGATTATGTCCAAGAAGAGGTGACATCAGCATGTTCTTTCTTCTGTAACTATAAATACTCAATGACCAAAGATTTACAAAAAGAAGTATCATCATTTGTGATGTGACAGAATGCATGCACAATGGGAAACAAGTCTGACTCCACCCAGCCTGTTGTGAGACTCTGGGCAGGTAGTTAACTAGTCAGGTTTTAGTTTTTTCATGTGCAAAATGAGAGGGTTAAGTTAAGGAATATCTGTGATTATTTCCACTACTAATATTCAGCAGGATTACATATTATCAACTTAGACATCCCCCCCACCCCCCTCATTTTAACTCTCTCACCTCTGTAAAGACCCTATCTCCAAGTAAGGTCACATTCTGAGGGTCCTGGGGATTAAAATTTCAACATGTGAATTCTGAGGACACAATTCACCACCTGGCACTGAGTTACAGACTAGCTTAGGATTTTTGTAAACAATTCGTAAAAGGGTATCATTACCTTATCTAAGAAAAAAAAAATCGATTTACTTATATCTCAAGTATGAAGCTCAGATTATAGGCATTTAACAAGTGCTAGATAGTGTATGTTGAGGATTGGTTAATGGTTCCATAAATGTGTTCAGTATGTAAATATTCAGACTATACACGTATCATTCTGTATTTAAAGTATACTCGTTGAAAATTTTCATAAGTGTCAAAGAAAGAATATTCTTAAATTTTAACTTCTCCAAAATATCATATGACATCCCTTACATGTAGAATGAAAAAAGAAATGATACAAATGAACTTACTTTCAAAACACAAAGAGACTCACAGAAAGATTTAGAAAATGAACTCATGGTTGCCAGGGGGAAGGTACAGTTGAGGACTCTGGAAAAGTCATGTACACATTGCTATATTAAAAATGGATAACCAACAAAAACCTATTATATAGCACATGGAACTCTGCTCAATGTTTTGTCCTAGTGTGGATGGGAGGGGAGTCTGAGGGAGGATGGATACATGTATATCTACGGCTGAGCCCTTCGCTGTTCAACTGAAAGTATCCCAACATTGTTAATTGGCTATACCCCAATACAAAATGTTTTTGGTGTTCAAAAATAAAAATAAATTCTAAACCCTCCAGAAGTGGGTCACCAAGCTGACAGAATACAGTAAATCTTACAACTGCTCTGGACTTGAAATACTCAATGTTAATTTCAGACCCAACAAAAATAGAGCACTAAGGTCCAGAAAGCTTCATACTCTCCTACTCTCAATCACAGCAGAAACAACGCTGGACACTACTCTCAACTCCAACCCTAAACAGCTATGTAACTTTACAGAGATGAAACACCCTATTTACATTAAGGCTTGGCTCAGACGGTAAAGAACCTGCTTGCGATGCCTGCAATGCAGGAAACCTGGGTTTGATCCTTGGGTCAGGAAGATCCCTTGCAGAAGGGAATGGCAACCCACTCCAGTATCCTTGCCTGGAGAATTCCACGGACAGATGAGCCTGATGGGCTACAGTCTGTGGGGTCTCAAAGAGTTGGACACAACTGAGTGACTAACACTTTCTTCAGTTTCTTCACCTATATGATACATTAACTCTACTTTGTTTTTCTATTCTAAAATCACATGAACCTGATATATTTCCCTCAATGAAATCAGAAGACTTCATATGCTTTAAAAATGATGATCTCAGACTAATTCTCCAGGAAATATTAAACATTCATATACAATTAAACACAATTTTTAAAGTTAAAAGATACATACCTTAGCTACATCAACTTACCTGCGTAAGTAACATGAAGGCATTATCTGCCCTGAGATGTTTGGTGAGAAATTCCACACAATGAGCTTCCAAGGCTGGGACTGCATACTTCTTAGCCGTATAAAGAGTCGTCATAACTGTTTCTGGGCCAATTTGAACTTCATCTGAATACAGAAATCTGGGAAGCAAGTGGAAATTGCAGAGACAGTCAGGAGGGTTTTAGACAAGCAATCCATTGGAGTTAAGTCTCTGAGGAATATTTGAAAAGATAATGAGCAAAGTGAAAAATAACTTGAAAAGCACATCAGACTTCCCAGGTTATTTGCACATACATCACCTCATTTTACTCTGACTCAATCCTGAGAGGTAGGCAGTCTCCATTTATAGAGACTAAAGTTAAGTCTTCAAGCCAAATTTTTAAAGGCCTTTTAGCACTCCAGAGCAGCTTTCTCTCTTCTTCATCAAAAAATGTTCACTTAAACAAACTTACAGACAGCTTAAGTTCACATCTCTAAATGTCAAAACATCCATTTATTTCCTGATGATGGTATCTTCTTATTCTGGGCATCTTTTAACCTTTCCTTATTATCCCAGAATTAGTATTATGACCAAAGACTAGAGTACAGGGGTTCAGAAGAATAAAACAGTTTAATGATATCTTAAATAACCCCATACTGCTATGTGCTTTTGGGTATATAAGTCCAATTTTCTCTTGAAATACTACCAAACCAATACCACCTTACCCACCGCCTCAGGAGCTGATTCTACCTGTTACTAGATAAATCAGATTCCTAGAAGTACACATAGAGGATAAGAATCTCAGAGAAGGCCTGGGCAGTTCCTGCTGAATTATACTGAAGCTACTGCATATTCATTTTAGTTCTTCTGCCGTTCCTCAGAGACCCTTGAGCTTACTGCCCAATTCTCAGTTACACTCAGAGCAGCTGAGGGTGCTGGAGAAATAAGGCATTGAGAACAAGTATTTTATTTTAGCAATACGTATTAAGACTTAGAACCATGAATATCTTTCAGAACACTATACAGTAGAGTGAGTGAGGAAAGGAGGTTCTAGTTCATGTCCCTTTTCTTTGCTTTTCAATTTCTCTATTCTGGTGGCCAGAATCACTGCCCAAGATCAAATTCTAGCTGGTTACATCCCCCAACTTCCCACTTTAACCAAATGCTGGCATCCCTCCAATAAGATCATTATCCTTACAACTACTTCCAGTGGAAGCTGTTCACTCCCATCCTTCCCTGGTGGTTCAGATGGTAAAGAATCTCCCTGCAATGCAGGAGACCCGGGGTTTGATCCCTGGGTAGGGAAGATCCCCTGGAGAAGGGTATGGCTACCCACTCCAGTATTCTTGCCTGGAGAATCCCATGAACAGAGGAGCCTGGTTCACAAAAAGTCGGACACAATTGAGTGACTCCCTTACAACTCAGGTGCAAAAGTAAAGGTTGCTGTTTTTCAAGATTACATTGTTTTCAAACATTTTTCCAAAACCCTTCAAGCCATCCATCTGTACCACCCTCATAATATTCACTTAATGACACATGTCATTTAGTGATGAGTGCACGGAATTAAAAAAAACCTTAAGTCTCTTATAGTTAGGGGTAGGGGGATGAATAAAAAGAGGAGGGAAAATTAGCATTTGTTGAGTCTCTATCATGTGACAGATGCCAATTCATTTAATCCTCTCACAAAGAAGGGAGGTGCTGCTACCTGCATTTTAAAGATGGGTTAACAGGCTGAGGAAACACAAGAGCTGTCTACCATAACACACCATCTCTGGGCTCTGACTGCTTTCAGTGTTAGACTCTCAGGCCAGTCAGGTGGGAGCCCTCTTAATTTGCCTGGACTCAAGAAGAGATTGCTTGAGTTTGAATCTATCACTTCCTAGCTACATGACTTTAAATAAGTTATCACTGTGCTCCTCTCTGTTAAAGAGATTTGTACAACAGTATCTTCTTCATAATGCTCTGGTGAGGATTAGTATCAGTTAAAATACACACAAATACTTAGTAAACATTAGCTATTTATTTTTTATACTGCTTCATTTTTTATCTCTATTTTCCTCTATATTTCACAAGATTTCAAGTGTTCCAGCCCTTCTATTTTTCCCCTAGCAATCATACAGTTAAATTTCTAAGCATTCTTGCCTCTTGAGTACTTTTTTTTAACTCCACAGTACCATGTCTCATTTTTATGGATGTGAAAAATGTTCTCAGTCTCCAAGTTTTAAAAGTTCCTTTCTGTTCCCTGAATTACCTATTTCCTTGAGGACCAGCTGTTCTTGGTCTTTATCATTCATTCATATTCTGATTGTCCTTATACGTCAAAGTTTAATGATTATCTCCAGTGACCATTCCAGTAGCTGGTGTGTTTTCTTTGCTGTTGTGTAAGCAGGACTGCTTTCCAGCTAAAACCTTCTCCAAGATGGAGAGGTGGGTGGGGAGCTGTGTATGTGGGAGGCTCGTCTGACACCTTACCTGAGAGTGGGAAAGCAGCCTTTAGGTCAGATACCACACCTCCTCCACCCCCTTTCAATGCCATCACCCTGAATTCCCTAAGATAAGCCAGCATCCTCGTTCTCCCCAGGTGGTTTGTCTAGTTTCTGTCAAGAGGAGACTGTCAGCTATTGCGGAGGGGGGCGGGGGCAGGGGCAGGGGTGGGGGTGGCGTGCAATGGTTAGCATACAAGAGCTGGTTGAGGGGATGACCTTCTCATTTCACCTTGCTCACCACCAGCTCTCAACCTAGAGCCATGCTGGGGCTCAGCCAGGAAAGACAGCCCCCACCTCCACCACAGCTCTTCCTTCTCTGGATTCTGGGCTCCAGCCACTCCACTTCATTATCAACACACTTCCAACTGCCTTGTCCCTTTCTACACTGCCTTCCAACCTCTCTCCCTTTTTGTCTTCACTGTAATGGGTTTATTTCTTTTGTATTTCTCTATATAGTCATTTTAACTGGAACAGACAGAAGGCTAACAACATGCTCAATTCCCTTCTTAAACGAGAAACCGATTAAGTTTTTAAGGGACAGATAGGAAGAAGTCTTCATATTTGTCTTAGTTTGTTTTCAGGCAAAAATTACTAGTTATAAACTATAGAGCTGAGATGCAGGGCCTTTATTACCATTGTTTGAATAGATTCAAGCTTAAGGAAACCAGTTCCACAAAACTGAAGTACATGGTTCTGTAACAATCTATAATTGGGGTCCCTGACAAAAAGAGCTGGAAAAGGTTCCCACAAGAACTTCTACTTAAGATCCAAAACATGAAAAGAGGGTAGGAAGAACATTCCAGGAACCAAAGAATTGTGTTTTCAGACTATACTATATGGCCCACAGGGCTTCCCTGGTGGCTCAGTGGTAAAGAACCTGCCTGCAATGCAGGAGATGTGGGCTTGATCCGGAGGTCGGGAAGATTTCCTGGAGAAGGGAATGGCAAGGCCCTTCAGTATTCTTGCCTGGAAAATCCAACAGACAGAAGAGCCTGGTGGGCTGCAGTCCACAGGGTCGCACAGAGTCGGACACGACTGAGTCACTAACATATGGCCCACAACTCCATTCAAGTTGCCTTTCATGACCCAGATAACCACAATGGTATGATCACTCATCTAAAGGCAGACATCCTGGAATGCAAAGTCAAGTGGGCCTTTGGAACCATCACTATGAACAAAGCTAGAGAAGGTGATGGAATTCCAGTTGAGCTACCTCAAATCCTAAAAGATGATGCTGTGAAAGTGCTGCACTCAATATGCCAAATTTGGAAAACTCAGCACTGGCCACAGGACTAGAAAAGGTCTGTTTTCATTCCAATTCCAAAGAAAGGCAATGCCAAAGAATGCTCACAATACTGCACAATTGCACTCATCTCATACGCTAGCAAAGTAATGCTCAATATTCTCCAAGCCAGGCTTCAGCAGTACGTGAACCATGAATTGAACTTCCAGATGTTCAAGCTGGATTTAGAAAAGGCAGAGGAACCAGAGATCAAATTGCCAACATCCACTGGATCATCGAAAAAGCAAGAGAGTTCCAGAAAAGCATCTACTTTTGCTTTATTGACTCTGCCAAAGCCTCTGACTATGTGGATCACAAGGAAGTGTGGAAAATTCTTCAAGAGATGGGAATACCAGACCACCTTACTTGCCTCCTGAGAAATCTTTATGTAGGTCAAGAAGCAACGGTTAGAACTGGACATGGAACAACAGACTGGTTCCAAATCGGGAAAGGAGTATGTCAAGGCTGTATACTGTCACCCTGTTTATTTCACTTACATGCAGAATACATCATGCAAAATGCCAGGCTGGATGAAGCACAAGCTGGAATCAAGATTGCAGGGAGAAATATCAATAACCTCAGATAAGCAGATGACACCACCCTTACGGAAGAAAGCAAAAAACTAAAGAGCTTGATGAACGTGAAAGAGCAGAGTGGAAAAGTTGGCTTAAAATTCAACATTCAGAAAACTAAAATCATGGCATCTGGTCCCATCACTTCATGGGAAATAGGGAAATAGTGAGAGACTTTTATTTTGGGGGGCTTCAAAATCACTGCAGATGGTGACTGCAGGCATGAAATTAAAAGATGCTTGCTCCTTGGAAGAAAAGCTATGACCAACCTAGAGAGAATATTAAAAAGCAGAGACATTACTTTGCTAACAAAGGTCCGTATAGTCAAAGCCATGGTTTTTCTAGTAGTCATGTATGGATGTGAGAGTTGGACTATAAAGAAAGCTGAGCGCCAAAGAATTGATGCTTTTGAACTGGGGTGTCGGAGAAGACTCTTGAGAGTCCCTTGAACTGCAAGGAGATCCAACCAGTCCATCCTAAAGGAAATCAGTCCTGAATATTCATTGGAAGGACTGATGCTGAAGCTGAAGCTCCAATACTTTGGCCACCTGATGCAAAGAACTGACTCACTGGAAAAGACCTTGATGCTGGGAAAGATTGAGGGCAAGAGGAGAAGGGGACAACAGAGGATGAGATGGTTGGATGGCATCACCGACTCAATGGACACGAATTTGGGTAAACTCCGGGAGTTGGTGATGGACAGGGAAGCCTCGTGTGCTTCAGTCCATGGGGTCGCAAAGAGTCAGACGTGACTGAGTGACTGAACTGAACTGAAACTATACCTTGGTAATATATCTTTGGCTTGAATATATTTAAGAAACATCTATATTTATATCTAAAGATGTAGGTTAAGGACACTATTCATCTCAGTAATGCCTTCTTTATGATGGGACAGCATCAGGAATTGCGGTGGCCGGGAAGACCAACCCCACGCCGTGGCTGCACGGGCACAGGAGGGCCTAGAGGAGCTATCCCACGTTGAAGGTCAGGAAGGGTGGTGGTGAGGAGATACCCCTTGTCCAAGGTAAGGAGCATTGGCTGCGCTTTGCTGGAGCAGCCGTGAAGAGATACCCCACGCCTGAGGTAAGAGAAACCCAAGTAAGACGGAAGGTGTTGCAGAGGGCATCAGAGGGCAGACACACTGAAACCATACTCACAGAAAACTAGTCAATCTAATCACACTAGGACCACAGCCTTGTCTAACTCAATGAAACTAAGCCATGCCCGTGGGGCAACCCAAGATGGGCGGGTCATGGTGGAGAGATCTGACAGAATGTGGTCCACTGGAGAAGGGAATAGCAAACCACTTCAGTATTCTTGCCTTGAGAACCCCATGAACAGTATGAAAAGGCAAAATGATAGGATACTGAAAGAGGAATTCCCCAGGTCAGTAGGTGCCCAATATGCTACGGGAGATCAGTGGAGAAATAACTCCAAAAAGAATGAAGGGATGGAGCCAAAGCAAAAACAATACCCAGCTGTGGATGTGACTAGTGATAGAAGCAAGGTCCAATGCTGTAAAGAGCAATACTGCATAGGAACCTGGAATGTCAGGTCCACGAATCAAGGCAAATTGGAAGTGGTCAAACAAGAGATGGCAAGAGTGAATGTCGACATTCTAGGAATCAGCAAACTGAAATGGACTGGAATGGATGAATTTAACTCAGATGACCATTATATCTACTACTGCAGGCAGGAATCCCTCAGAAGAAAAGGAGTAGCCATCATGGTCAGCAAAAGATTCCGAAATGCAGTACTTGGATGCAATCTCAAAAACGACAGAATGATCTCTGTTCGTTTCCAAGGCAAACCATTCAATATCACAGTAATCCAAGTTTATGCCCCAACCAGTAACGCTGAAGAACCTGAAGTTGAATGGTTCTATGAAGACCTCCAAGACCTTTTAGAACTAACACCCAAAAAAGATGAATGTTCTTTTCATTATAGGGGACTGGAATGCAAAAGTAGGAAGTCAAGAAACACCTGAAGTAACAGGCAAATTTGGCCTCGGAATACGGAATGAAGCAGGGCAAAGACTAATAGAGTTTTGCCAAGAAAATGCACTGGTCATAACAAACACCCTCTTCCAACAACACAAGAGAAGACTCTACACATGGACATCACCAGATGGTCAACACCAAAATCAGATTGATTATATTCTTTGCAGCCGAAGATGGAGAAGCTCTATACAGTCAGCAAAAACAAGACCGGGAGCTGACTGTGGCTCAGATCATGAACTCCTTATTGCCAAATTCAGACTTAACTTGAACAAAGTAGGGAAAACCATTAGACCATTCAGGTATGACCTAAATCAAATCCCTTATGATTATACAGTGGAAGTGAGAAATAGATTTAAGGGCCTAGATCTGATAGATAGAGTGCCTGATGAACTATGGAATGAGGTTCGTGACATTGTACAGGAGACAGGGATCAAGACCATCCCCATGGAAAAGAAATGCAAAAAAGCAAAATGGCTGTCTGGGGTGGCCTTACAAATAGCTGTGAAAAGAAGAGAAGCAAAAAGCAAAGGAGAAAAGGAAAGATATAAACATCTGAATGCAGAGTTCCAAAGAATGGCAAGAAGAGATATGAAAGCCTTCTTCAGTGATAAATGCAAAGAAAAAGAGGAAAACAACAGAATGGGAAAGACTAGAGATCTCTTCAAGAAAATCAGAGATACCAAAGAAACATTTCATGCAAAGATGGGCTCGAAAAAGGACAGAAATGGTATGGACCTAACAGAAGCAGAAGATATTAAGAAGAGATGGCAAGAATACACAGAAGAACTGTACAAAAAAGGTCTTCACGACCCAGATAATCACGATGGTGTGATCACTGACCTAGAGCCAGACATCCTGGAACGTGAAGTCAAGTGGGCCTTAGAAAGCATCACTACCAACAAAGCTAGTGGAGGTGATGGAACTCCAGTTGGGCTATTTCAAATCCTGAAAGATGATGCTGTGAAAGTGCTGCACTCAATATGCCAGCAAATTTGGAAAACTCAGCAGTGGCCACAGGACTGAAAAAGGTCAGTTTTCATTCCAATCCCAAAGAAAGGCAATGCCAAAGAAGGCTCAAACTACCGCACAAATGCACT
Source organism: Bos mutus (assembly GCF_027580195.1). Classification (NCBI taxonomy): domain Eukaryota; kingdom Metazoa; phylum Chordata; class Mammalia; order Artiodactyla; family Bovidae; genus Bos; species Bos mutus. Next base: position 24,270,751 of record NC_091637.1, on the reverse strand, counting down.
CATCTCACATGCTAGTAAAGTAATGCTCAAAATTCTCTAAGTCAGGCTTCAGCAACACGTGAACTGTGAACTTCCAGATGTTCAAGCTGGTTTTAGAAAAGGCAGAGGAACCAGAGATCAAATTGCCAACATCCACTGGATCATCGAAAAAGCAAGAGAGTTCCAGAAAAACATCTATTTCTGCTTTATTGACTATGCCAAAGCCTTTCACTGTATGGATCACAAGAAACTGTGGAAAATTCTGAAAGAGATGGGAATACCAGACCACCTGATCTGCCTCTTGAGAAATTTGTATGCAGGTCAGGAAGCAACAGTTAGAACTGGACATGGAAGAACAGACTGGTTCCAAATAGGAAAAGGAGTACGTCAAGGCTGTACATTGTCACCCTGTTTATTTAACTTATATGCAGAGTACATCATGAGAAACGCTGGACTGGAAGAAACACAAGCTGGAATCAAGATTGCCGGGAGAAATATCAATAACCTCAGATATGCAGATGACACTACCCTTATGGCAGAAAGTGAAGAGGAACTCAAAAGCCTCTTGATGAAAGTGAAAGTGGAGAGTGAAAAAGTTGGCTTAAAGCTCAACATTCAGAAAACGAAGATCATGGCATCCGGTCCCACCACTTCATGGGAAATAGATGGGGAAACAGTGGAAACAGTGTAGACTTTATTTTTCTGGGCTTCAAAATCACTGCAGATGGTGACTGCAGTCATGAAATTAAAAGACGCTTACTCCTTGGAAGGAAAGTTATGACCAACCTAGATAGCACATTCAAAAGCAGAGACATTACTTTGCCAACAAAGGTTCGTCTAGTCAAGGCTATGGTTTTTCCTGTGGTAATGTATGGATGTGAGAGTTGGACTGTGAAGAAGGCTGAGCGCTGAAGAATTGATGCTTTTGAACTGTGGTGTTGGAGGAGACTCTTGAGAGTCCCTTGGACTGCAAGGAGATCCAACCAGTCCGTTCTGAAGGAGATCAGCCCTGGGATTTCTTTGGAAGGAATGATGCTAAAGCTGAAACTCCAGTACTTTGGCCATCTCATGCAAAGAGTTGACTCATTGGAAAAGACTCTGATGCTGGGAGGGACTGGGGGCAGGAGAGGGGACGACAGAGGATGAGATGGCTGGATGGCATCACTGACTCGATGGACTTGAGTCTGAGTGAACTCCGGAGTTGGTGATGGACAGGGAGGCCTGGCGCGCTTCGATTCATGGGGTCGCAAAGAGTCGGACATGACTGAGTGACTGATCTGATCTGATCTGATCTATTATCAGATAAAAGTTGTGCATCCCTTAAGCAGTTGGCCTGTTTTTAATCTGACAAACACTGTGAACTGTAACTGACTGGCCAGCTTTCCCTTTTCGTAATAGTTGCTAAAATGATCAAAATTAAGTCTGTAGAATGTGTATAGCATGTATTTTTATATTAGCAGCATCTTGACAATTTATTTCTTACCTCTGTGTTTCTTGGTAGACATTTTAAATTGTTTTTGGAGCAATGCAAGTTATAAATAAATACAAGACTATAAACTGTAAGAAAGGGAACTCTGTGTTTCTATATTTTTTCCCATATTTTCCTACAGCACCAGGCTCAGTTTTGGCACCTCGCAAAGATTTAATAAATACACGTTAGTCAACTACACAGCTCAGTACAAGTTTCTAGCTATTGATAGGGAAATCATTTTCATTTCTAGTAGAAAAAAGGCTACTTAAAAATCCAAGAATCACCCCGATTCATACTTTACATACATGTTTTTCTCACATCTTATTTAATTACTAACAGTGCTGCAATTAAAAAAAACTCTGTAAGCCAATATTTACAAATTATAACTTAAAATTAAACATAATATTACCACAGTACATTGCATTTTAAAATTAACATTCCTAATACACTACCTCTAAGAACAAGAGCACAGAGAAATAATTACAGGTCATCAAACTATTTCTGGTTTTTTCCTGAAGATGAATGCCTTTCCAAAATTTAAAACTTAGGTTACATTTAATCCAATTTAAAAATTAAACGAGTAAGGTACAAACTTCATTGTAAAATAGAAAAATCGTAAGATTATGTACAAGAAACTGTGTCACTACTGATTCATTCATTTTCCTCAAAAGCATTTACTGAGGACTATATAATAATAAACAGGTCCCAGAAATACAAACACAGACAACACTGTGCACAAAAAGCTCATGGTTTGGTAATAAAACGATTAAAAAGTAATGTCATAATTATAACAGCATTATACATTAGGCATGATTTGATAAATAATCTCTAAAGATGGCCCCAATTAATCATGCTTTCTATGATCCAGACCTTTACACAGAGCTGTCCCATAATGATTCTGGGCTCGTCCTGATTGATTCCCTTTAATCAACAGAACGTGGCACAAGTAACACTCTGCCAGCCTGGGGCCTAAACTCTGAGGATGCAGAAGCTCCTACTTTTGTGCTTTCAGGAGCCATGGCCTGCTGCTCGCCAGGAAGTCAGGCTAACCTTGCAAAGATCAGCTGCAGGAGCCATGGAGAGAGAGAAAGGCTCAGCCAAACCATAATGTGAATCAAACCTCCAGATGACCCTTGCCTCAACAGCTATCAGACTCTGACTGCATGGGAGACCTGAAGAATATGCTAGAAGAACCTCTCACACAGCTGTGAAAGATAATAAGACTATGTTTAAGCCACTAAGTGTTGGAGTGGCTTGTTCTACAGCAACAGATAAAAAACTCAATACAAGACATTACATGAGGCAGAGCACAAATCTGCCAGCAGCGACGTTTCATAAAGAGATAAAGCCTCAAGTATATCTGAAGGGTAATAATTAAGTGTGTAAACCTTCTAGGCGGACAAAGAAGTACAAAGGCAAGGAGGCATTAGAAGGCAAGTATTAAAATAAGAAAAAGACCATCAGCAGGACTGGGGTACTCAGTAGACGGAGAGGAAGAGATATCAAATCATAAAGGTCTTGCATATCGGCTAAAATGTTTAAATGCATCCCATACGCAAATAGAAGTCATTAAGAGATTCAGGGGAGTACTGTGATAATGTCTAGATATCAGAGAGATAACTTTGTTAACAGCGTGAAGAATGAAGTGAGCTGAGTCTAAAGGCAGTGTGATCTGTTTGCTATGCTATGCTATACTATGCTAAGTCACTTCAGTCGTGTCCGACTCTGTGTGACTCCACAGACGGCAGCCTACCAGGCTCCCCTGTCCCTGGGATTCTCCAGGCAAGAACACTGGAGTGGGTTGCCATTTCCTTCTCCAATGCATGAAAGTGAAAAGTGAAAGTGAAGTTGCTCAGTCGTGTCCGACTCTGTGCGACCCCATGGACTGCAGCCTACCAGGCTCCTCCATCCATGGGATTTTTCCAGGTAAAAGTACTGGAGCAGGGTGCCATTGCCTTCTCCGTGATCTGTTTGAAGCAATGCCAAAAAAAAAATCAAGAGAATTGAGTAGAACCTTCAAGACTGGTCCAAACAGGATGAGAAACAAATGGAACATAATGGAACCAAACTACAACCTGGAGCCAAGCCCACCTGAGACATCCCCAACTGACCCACATAACAAGAATATTCAGAGGAAGAATACACGATTGTTTTTCTAAGCCCTCAATTTCTGGGGTGCTTTATAGCATTATTATGACAAAAGCTGCCTGAGACAGGACATATGAAGTATGCCTGCCTCAAAGACTGTTCTGAAATTTGGGTTCACACAAGGTGCTCAGGAACAACAGTAAGCAGAACATGGCAAGCACTCATTAAGTGTTAAGATATTTTTATTGTTGACAGTCCATCTGCATGTGTACTAAATAGACACTCATTTGTGACTGTCCAGTTGGAAACTCGGTTTGGGTTGAGTAGACGTTTCACAGTACCGCTGGGGTAGTATGTAGCGCCATAGGTTAATGGGAGAAAGGAAGACAACAGCTAAAGACAGAACCTGTGGAACAGCTGTCACCTGCTCCTTTTACTCCTTCCACAGTCTAATCTCCAAACAACTGCTAGGAGTTTTTAAACCAGATCATAGCAACCCCTGACTCCATGGACAGACAAGCCTGGCGGGCTATGCAGTCCTGGTGGGGCCACAAAGAATGGGACACTACTGGGTGACTAACACTTTCACGTTTCCTATCAACTCCCTGCTCAAAACCTTTCAAAGGATTCCCACCATAGACGGGGAATCCAAGTCCTTCCATGGGCTCTACAGCTGTGCACAATCCTGGCCAGCCTATCTTGTTGACCTCATCTTCTACTACTTTCCCCCTTATTCTATCTGTTCAGATCACACTGGTTTACTCTTGCAGTTTGTCTAACAGGAGAAATTTTGGGGCTTAAACACGTTTTTCCTTGCGATGAATGGTCCTTCTCCCACAGGTTGATCATCTTTCCTTAAAACACTTTTTTGTACTTGACATTTTGTCTTTGTTTCTCCCTACTAGATGATTAACTCTGAGAGGGCAGGGACTTCCTATTGTTCACTGCTGTATCCAATATCTAAAATAGTACAAGGAAGGCAGTGTTTTTCAAATGAACAACTAAGAACATCACTTAAAGGTCTGGCAGATCAAAATGAGCAGTTACTTAAAGTGCTTCACACTCAAGTTCAAAAGCCTTTAAGTAATGTTTAATTCAAGTTGTAAACATAAAAGTATGCCCAAGCTAACCTGCTTTTCAACCTCAGTAAGTACCATGAGACATTTTTTTGTCACACAATAATACGTTAAGTACAGCATCTCTGCTTCACAACCAGCCAATAACCTAAGTTTAAAAATCAGTCCAGAGATCACTTTCAGAATAAAACAATGACTAGAGCCTGAAGAAGTATAAGTACCCATGACCACACTGAAACTAGAAAAATTTCAAGGACTCAGATGAATTCACTTATTTTCTATTCGTGGGAAACAACGGACTGATTAACAGTTTCAGTGAAAATATGAAACCAGTATTTTCTCTCTACATTCTTATCGTAGCAATCTCTGTATTTTTTAAAAGAAAAACCTACCCAACGATATTTAGATCAGTGGCTCTCAAACACAGCCAATATCAGATTCAGGGAGAGTATTAAATATGCTCTCAAGGTCCCACTGGCAAACATTACAATATTGTGAGGAGGGAGGAAGCGAATTAAGAATTTAACAGGTGATTACAATGAAGGTGAACCAACAATTCATTAAAAAGTACTTCCAATTTAGAAAATCTAAAGCAGCAGAACCAATGCTCCCAGTCAACTTCAAACCAAATCCCAAAATGATCTAGATATTAGCTTTTGAGCTGTTGTTGTTTTTCCTTTTATAAATGTAACTGAACTAAATTACAAAACATATGAGAAACAAATGAAAAACAAGTCAACACCATCTTGCCACTCCAACACAACTTTGGTTAGCATTTCAGTATAGTTCCTCTCTCCCTTTCTCTAAGTATATCTTTGCTGTTTCTTTTCTCAGTTTTTAATTACTGTGAGCACTGTTTCAAATGCTAATTATACACATTTTTGTCCCTACAATAATCTAGTCTTCTTATTATCTAGTCTTCATGACTATCCTACTTGGTAGATGCATTCCTGCTAAGTCACTTCAGTCAACTCTCTGCAACCCTATGGACCACAGCCCACCAAACTCCTCTGTCCATGGGATTCTCCAGGCAAGAATACTGGTGTGGGTTTCGGTGCTCTGCTTAGCAGCTGCACCACATACCATCAGATGGACCTACCACTGTTAAAACCATTCCCTCTGGTACACTACTTCCTCACTACTATAAATAGTCCTGCTTAAATATTTTTGTGTGGAACATTTTCAGTACTTGACTACTTCCTACCTGTGGGGAAAATAATCTACAATGCCAAACTGTTTTCCTACCACCTTTGTCGGAAAGGTCTTGCCAGATGTTATCTTCACACACACACACACAAAATAAAACAAAAAAACTGGAGGGTTTGTAAGAAGAGGAAAAGTACTGTACTTTTAATTTGCACTTCTTTAATTGTTAATGAGGTTAAACACTGGCTGCTAATTATATTTTTTTCCCTAAATGATCTATCCTGTCCTTTATTCATTTTTTAATGGGATTTTGGTATTACTTTCTACCTGTGTTAACTTTGTATTCCATTTCCTACTGATCTTCCTCAGTGAGCTGTGAGCCTTTGTGGAGAACTTATCTGTTCCCTGACCTACCTGTTATGCCTCAGTACCGTCCAAGCCTGCTGTTTTAACAATACATTCTATTCAGGCAGCTAAAACCATCTCATAATGAAACCCAATGGTCTCTGGTATGGGCTGGCTCTGTTACCTCCGTCAAGTTACTTGACTTCTTTGGGGCTCAGTCTCATTAATAAAACTGTATAAAACAATACTTCAGTTCAGTTCAGTTCAGTTCAGTCGCTTTTTGCGACCCCATGAATCACAGCACGCCAGGCCTCCCTGTCCATCACCAACTCCCGGAGTTCACCCAAACTCACGTCCATCGAGTCGGTGATGCCATCCAGCCATCTCATCCTCTGTCGTCCCCTTTTCTTCCTGCCCCCAATCCCTCCCAGCATTAGGGTCTTTTCCAATGAGTCAACTCTTCGCATAAGGTGGCCAAAGTACTGGAGTTTCAGCTTTAGCATCACTCCTTCCAAGGAACACCCAGGACTGATCTTTAGAATGGACTGGTTGGATCTCCTTGCAGTTCAAGGGACTCTCAAGAGTCTCCTCCAACACCACAGTTCAAAAGCATCAATTCTTCGGCGCTCAGCTTTCTTTACAATACTTACACCTTCCTAAATGGACTTTTGTGAATAACAGCTAATAATGCCAGACTATTAGCTCCCTCCATTAAATAATATTAATCAGAAGTCAATCTTCTATCCTCACATAATCAAAAAGCCAATTCTAACACTGATAGGAAGATTGTGTTTTTTTAGCAAACATAATCTTGTCTGCAGGAATGCAAGCTAGCTAGAACCAAACTTATTTGTTTAGGTGTTCACTTTCCTGGATCATGACAACTAATATTAATGAAAAAGGAGTAAGAATTACAAAAAAATAAAATTAAAACGTCATCGGTCTTCCAAGACTCCGCAACTACCCGTCTCCCCCAAAAACCTAAAACATCGCAAATAGGCCATCAGGGCGACTTGACCCAAACTCTGTTCTCATCACGTCTCTAATTCCCTAAAAACCCCGCTACTGGAAACGGGAAAACGCACGCTCCTGGGCCCCAGACACTAGTATTTACCCTAACGACAAGGCGGGCAGCCGTCCCGGCTAACGAATGTGTTTCGACCTCCCCGAGCATCACCGACGCGGGAGGAAACTGAGGCCGGGGGGTAAGCAGAGCCTCGCCCAAAGTCACGGCTCGGCGGCCGTCCTCACCTCAGCAGCGCCAGAAAGGCGGCGGGCTCCACGTCGGGCAGCTCGATCTCGGCCGACGTCGTGGCCATACCGCCGTTGAACATGGCGTCGAAGACGGCGCTGCCGGCCGCCAGCACGAAGCGGTGGGCCGGGATGCGCTGCGGGCCCCCGGCAGCGCCGCCGCCGCCGCGGCCCTTGCCCAGCACGAAGCGCACATCGCTCAGGAGCTCCGAGTTGAAGAGGAAGGCGAAACGCTCCTTCAGCGACGCCTTGGTCGCCTGCCAGTTGTACAGCGGCTCCCGCTTCAGGGGGAGCAGGGGCCCCAGAGAGGAAGTCGACGGCGGCGGCGGCTCCGCTTCAGCCCCCGGGACCTGCTCGCCCGTAACTGCTGGTCCGAGCGAGGCCATCCTCCAGCGGCGCGGCTCCGCAGGCTAGAGAGAGCGGTGCGGCCGCCCAACCGCCATCGCCGAGGCCGGCGCCGCCTCCCTACCTTCCGGGAAAGGCGCTTCCGGAGGCCGCGCGCCTCCGCCGGCCCCTCCCCGAGCTGTCCGGCGCGCGTCCCCGCCGCAGGGCTGGGAGGCGGAGGCGCGTCCCCGCCGCGGGGCCGCCCCAGCTAGGCCTGGCGGGGGCGGTACCCTTTGCGAGGTGCCCAGCGCTCCCGGAGGTGGGAGTTCTACCGGGGCTAAAAGGCTGGCCCCTTCCTTCCCTTAGGCCCCTCCTCACCAACTGCAGCGCCTCCCACTTGTATCCAGGACGAGTTCCTAGGCTCTCCTTCTGCGAGTTTCACGTCTGGAAGAGGAGGGGGCGGAGGGCATGACCAAGAAAGGTCGTGAGAGGGGAGAAGGTGATTTCACGTGGCCCCCTGCTCTAGGAATCCTCGAAGTCACCTCTCCAGAGGGGCACTGTTCCTGTGGTAATACTGGGAGCAAGCGTGGAGCCCTTCTACATGTAACAGCCTCCCCCTTTCCTCCTCCCTCTTCTGCCTCTATTTTTGGTATCTATATAGATCAGGGATTCTTTTTTCTTTCCTTTTCTTCTTCTTTTTAAAATGTGTTTGAATTACCAAAAATTGACCGTATTCTAAATCTCAAAAAACAAACAAAACCCCTCAAAGGTACCAAAGTAAATTAGGGCAGCCCTGGGATTTCTTTGGAAGGAACGATGCTAAAGCTGAAACTCCAGTACTTTGGCCACCTCATGCGAAGAGTTGACTCATTGGAAAAGACTGATGCTGGGAGGGATTGGGGGCAGGAGGAGAAGGGGACGACAGAGGATGAGATGGCTGGATGGCATCACTGACTCGATGGACGTGAGTCTGGGTGAACTCCGGGAGTTGGTGATGGACAGGGAGGCCTGGCGTGCTGTGATTCATGGGGTCACAAAGAGTCGGACAGGACTGAGCGACTGAACTGAACTGAACTGGTGGCTCATGGTAAAGAATCTGCAATCCAGAAGACCCAGGTTCCATCCCTGGGTCGGGAAGATCCCTTGAAGAAGGGAATGCAAGTATTCTTGCCTGGGAAATGCCATGGACAGAGGAGTCTGGCAGGGCTACAGTCCACAGGGTCTCAAAGAGTCAGGACTGAGCAACTAACACTTGTATCTGGTAAGGGACAATAAAATCATAATAGAAAAAATGAAGACACTGAATTATCAAAGCCTGTGGAATGTGGTAAAAATTGAGTGCAAAGAATAGCCAAAAAAAAAAAAAAAACACTTCTTGGCCAAACTGAAAATAAAAATAAGTGAATTCAAGGATTCTGGGAAGATAGCAGAGTTTGGATCACCAGGAGTCTGTCTTCCTACGTAAACAATTTCACTAGCAGAATCTGTTTGCTGTACTTATTTTAGAACTATGGACTCTGTTGAAGGCTGGTAAATTCTAGGGGAAGACTTGGACAGCAAATTGCTGTTGATTTTGATCAACTTCAGCTCTTTGCACAGTAGCAGCTACACGTCCTCCACCACCAGCCACATGGTAGTACACAGCTCTGTCGCCTACAAATGGCACTTGCCATCTACCTCTGCAAGGATCAAATTATGAGCCACTGCAGCTGCTGATGTTCAACACCCCTGAAAGGAGTTCGGGGTGGAGATCAGGAAAGAGGTCCTCTGTGCTCTGGGAGAAACTGGCCGAACAGGTCTTCAGATAGATATTTTCAGGAGATGATTTTATGAGACCAATCCTTGCCTTTCCTTGTATCTAGAAAACCACTAAAATCCTTCATGGTGACGTCTGCTCTTCGTGACTAACAGTAACCTTCTGCAAAATATATGTCCTTGATTGCGTGTATTCCTCCCTTCACCAAAATCACATCTATATTGACAGTCCCTCCACCGCCCCCCCACTCCCCACCATGCCTCTTTGGAGCAGTTTCTCAAAGCTCTCTGAAATGCTGTCTCCCGGGCTGTAGCCCTCATTTTGCCCCAAATAAAACAACTCACAACTCTCACACTGTGGATTTTTTTTTTTTTTTTCAGTTGACAGCTTGTAGGAGCCAGGGAGGGCAAAAAGGTACCTATCCTCCAAATATTGGGGATCTGTACTCAAGAGGATTTCTGCTTCTCAACACAAAGGCACAGACAAAGAGGGGGAGCTATTGTTGTTGGGGTACCTCTCTCTACTGCTGCAGTATGCTTTAGCTGAAGTGACTTCCAGGGGTTTTAAAGGACCAGCACCCTTCCCTACCCCTCCTTCATTTTCACTTTTTCCCTTTTGTGGAACCAGGTATTAAAGACTAGTGTATTAAAAAGCAACTGTACACATGGGAAAAATTAGAGTGACCATTCATGCCCAGGGAACAGCAGAGAAAATGCCTGAGAAGACCTTAAGTTTACACTTCAGGCAGGTCCTTGGCAAAGAGATAGATTTTAAAACAATCAATGCAAGAGACACAGGTTTGATCCCTGCTCTGAAAAGATTCCACATGCCACAGGGAAGTTAGGCCCAGGTGTGACAACTGCTGAAGCCCAAGTATCTAGAGCCCAGGCTCCACAACAATAGAAACCATGGCAATGAGAAGCAAGCTTGTGCACTGCAACTAGAGAGTAGCCCCCACTTGTCTCAGCTAGAGAAAGACTGCTTGCAGCAACAAAGAAAAGACCCAGTGCAGGCAAAAATAAAATCAATCAATCAAATTAATAAAAAATTACTTTAAAAAATAGAAAACCCTGGGGAAAAGGAGAATCTGATTTCCAAAGTTACCACATTACTAGACTCAAATATCCAATGTTCAACAACAACAAAATCACAAGTCATACAAAGAAATAAATGTTTGTTTGACCCATGCAAACAAACAAAAAAATAAATTAGTAGAAGGAAACCACTTCTACAAAAGACCTAACGGCAAATATACTGTAATTGTAACTGTAACTGTAAGTCACTTCAGTCGTGTCCGACTCTGTATGACCCCATAGACGGCAGCCCAATAGGCTCCCCCATCCCTGGGATTCTCAAGACAAGAACACTGGAGTGGGTTGCCATTTCCTTCTCCAATGCATGAAAGTGAAAAGTGAAAGTGAAGTTGCTCAGTCGTATCCGACTCTTAGCGACCCCATGGACTGCAGCCTACTAGGCCCTTCCGTCCATGGGATTTTCCAGGCAAGAGTACTGGAGTGGGGTGCCATTGCCTTCTCCAGGCAAATATACTAGACAGACTTTAAAACAACTATTTTAAAGATGGTCAAAGAACTTAAGAAAATATGGATAAAATCAAGAAAATGATGTGTGAACAAAATGGAAGTATCAATAAAGAGATATGAAACCTTAAAAGAAACCAAAAAGAAATTCCAGAGCAGAAAAGTAAAACAACTCAAATGAAAAATTCACTAAAAGAATTTAAAGGTACATTTGACCAAGCAGAAAAAAAAACTCAGCAAACTTCAAGATAAGACAACAGAAATTATCAAGTAGAGAACAGGAAGCAAAAAGCTTGAAGAAAAGCAGAGAAAAGAAAAGTAAACAGCCTAAGGGAACTAGGGACTTGCCTGGTAGTTCAGATGGTAAAGAATCTGCCTGCAATGCAGGACACCTTGGTTTGATCCCTGGGTTGGGAAGATCCCCTGGAGAAGGAAATGGCAACCCACTCCAGTATCCTTGCCTGGAGAGACCCATGGACAGAGGAGCCTGGAGGGCTACAGTCCATGGGGTCGCAAAAAGTCAGACACCACTGAGCGACTAACACTTTCACTTTAAGAGAATTATGGCCCCTCATCGACTTCCCTGGTGGCTCAGTCGGTAAAGCGTCTGCTACAGTGTGGGAGACCCGGGTTCAATCCCTGGGTTGGGAAGATCCCCTGGAAAAGGAAATGGCAACTGACTCCAGTACTCTTGCCTGGAAAATTCCATGGACTGAGGAGCCTGGTAGGCTACAGTCCATGGGATCACAAAAAGAGTCAGACACGACTGAGCGACTTCACTTTCACTTTCATGGCCCCTCATTAAACAGACAGTGTTGTAGGAATCCTAAAGGGAGACAAGAGAGCAAAAGGGGCAGAGAGAACACTTGAAGAAATAATGGCTGAAAACTTATGAAGCAAAACCTGACAGAATTGAAGGGAGAAATAGATGGCTTTACAGTAATAGTTGGAGCCATCAATATCCCACTCACAGTAATGGACAGAGCAACCAGACAGAAGATAAGTAAGGAAATAGAGGACTTACATAATAAAGCAACTAGAGCTGACAGACATATACAAAACACTTCATTCAACAACAGCAGCACGCACAATCTTCCCAGGTGCTCGTGGACTGTCTTCTCTGACCACAGACAGATGCAGTTAGAAGTTAAAAACAAAGGGAAAACTGGGAAACTCATAAAATTGTGGAAATTAAGTAACATACTTTTATTTTTTTTTTCCCTCTGTACATAGCTTTTATTATTTACATAATACAATATAGCATCAATGCTGAATAGCATGATTATGTGCAATACATAAATATGTACTATCTGTACACATCTGCAGATCTAACTTTAGAACTAAGGTACATAAAATTGAAAGCAAAACTGAATGCTTTAAGAATAAAAGTAAAAACTAAGACTGAACACTGCAATAAATCAGAAGTAGTGCCTCGTGTACATACTTAAAACTATTTACAGATGAAAACAGGCATTACCACAACATTAATCTAACTATACTCATTTATATATAAAAAACACAAGTTTCATACATCACAAAAAACCTTCCATTATAACACAGAAGTGATATTACCAGACAAGCATCAGTGAAGTATACTGCCTCTTCTAGTTGTTATTGTACAATGCTGTAGATAATGCAGCCCATGCAATACACCCAAGAACACTAGAGTCCTACACCCAAGTACAATTAATATAAAGCAGCCCTCTGCAAGTGGTGCTGGATACCACTAAGAAGTCTACTGCAGCCATGTTGGTTATGATTTTCCATGCAGAAGGGTACAGTTACATTAAGAACTGAAGTCTTTAAAAAAGCTTTAAACATTCTTTCTTGAACCAAAACATTCAACAAAATATGCACATGAAAAATTAACTATTCAGATACCTTTGCAACTTAAAATTCAGATGCATGTTACTCCAAAGAGCTGCTGTATGTGAAAACCAAACGTAGAGTTTGAATTTCTTCTTGTAAATAAATTAATCCTAGTGCAGTTTTGTTCTACACAACATTTTTAGCAATGAGTAATGCAGACATCATCTGGTGCAGGCCAGCATAATAAGCTTCCAAGAGCAATAAGCAACATACTTTTAAAATATTTATTTTTATTTTTTAAATTTACTTGGCTGCACAGGGTCTTAGTTGCAGCATTCGGGATCTAGTTCCCTGACCAGGAATCAAACCCAGGCCCCTTGCATTGGGAGTTCAGAGTCTTTGCCACTGGACCACCAGGGAAGTCCCAGACATTCTTATTAAGTTGTTTATAATTTAGAGAATTCTTGCTAAGGCTGAGTTTGGCATGTGAAAGACAGGCCTGGGACCACAGCTGAGGCACAGTTGAGAAGAAGGCTCAGAGGAGCCTGACTGAGTTTGGTCAAGGAGACTTTGTCAGCAGTAAATAATAAATATTGCAGATAAGACTTGAGGGACTAGGGTCCTAAAGAGAAGGGAAGCACATGAGATTTACTCCTGCTTTTTCCCTGAGGGTATTTTCTAATTTATTGCTTGTTTCTTAAGCAGAAACATCTTTCCCAGTGACTCAGACGGTAAAGAATCTGCCTGCAATGTTGGAGACCCAGGTTCAATCCCTGGATCCAAAAGATCTCCTGGAGAAGGAAATGGCAACCCACTCCAGTATTCTTGCCTGGAGAATTCCATGGACAGAGGAGCTTGGAGGGCTATAGTCCATGGCGTTGCAAAGAGTTAGACACACTGAGCGACTAACACTTTCACTTTCTTAAGCAGAAAGAATTCAAGACAGACTATGAAACTGCCAAGGTTGGAGCAGAGTCCTCAAAAAGAGGGAACTATGAAGATTTTCCCTTCCTAAAAGGAAACCCCAAAATCGTCGTATAAATTAACTTCATGCTATTGGATAATTTCTAAGTTGTGCATGTACAAAGAGAAACAATAGCAGCTGAGAGTAGAGATAAGTAGAGACTTCACATGTGCTACAGTATAAAAGAGTCTTAGTACTTAGATTGAGATCTCATAAGGACATGCCCTAGAAGAAAGGGTTACATGCTAGTAAAATGAAAAAATTAGCTAGTGTAAAACCAGTCTTTTGACAGGGTCAAGGTGATATGTAGGAGCTGCTACAAGGAAATTCAATCCTATTTGAAGAAAGATATACTATCCAGAGACTCAACATTTTTTTTTTCTACAGTGTTGTCAGGAAAAAAAAAAGGAAAATTATGAGGCATGTTAAAAAAGAGAGAGAAGGAGAAAGAAGAGACAATAGAAATCAGTTTTATGGATGATTAAGTTCTATGGACAACAGAATCAGTTCTATGGATAAATCCAATCAGTTCTATTGGATTTATCAGACAAGGACTGTGAAATAGCTATGATTAATATGATGAGGAAAACAGAAGATGGAGAAGAATTTCACCAGAAAGTTAGAATCCATGAGAAAAGAGTCAGAGATTCTTGACCAGAAAAGCACTATAACAAATTGTGTTTAACAGCAAATTAGACACAGCAAAACAGATGACTAGTATAACTAGAAGGCAAGTCAGTAGAAGATGTACAAATTGAAACAGAGAGAAAAAAGGACAGAAAATACAGAAAAGAGTATGTATCTATTAATCATCTGAGACAGAATGAAAAAATGGACTATTACAAGGAGAATGAGAATGAGGCAGAACAGTATTTAGAGAAATTCTGGCTGGAAATTTTCCAGAGGTACTGTCCCAAGAAAACCAGGTGGAGATGCATAATTTTTTTAGACCTAGCCTCAAAAGTCATGCAAATGCAGGGCCATTTCCATTATATTCAGCTGATTACAAATGAGTCACTAAGATCAGTCCTTTATGGAGTAGTATCAAAGAATTCATGGGCATATTTTAAAACCACCACCCTACTAATGGACCTATTTGTAGGGCAGGAATAGTGATGCAAACGTAGGGAATGGACATGTGGACACAGCAGGGGAAGGACAGGGTGGGACAAACTGAGAGACTAGCATTGACATATACCCACAACTATGTGTACTGGGGCTTCCTGGGCGGCTCAATGGCTAACAATCTGTCTGCCAACGCAGGAGACGCAAGAGATGCGAGTCCGATCCCCTGGAGCAGGAAGCAGCACCCCAGTCCACTATTCTTGCCTGGAAAATTCCATGGACAGAGGAGCCTGCCGGGGTACAGTCCCTGGAGCTGCAAAGAGTCGGACATGACTGAGCACACTGAGAAGCTGCTGCATAGCACACGGAGCTCAGCTTGGTGCTCTGTGATGACCTAGAGGGGTGGGATGGGGGGACGGGGGAAGGGACTCAAGAGGGAGGGGCTATATGTATACTTACAGCTGATTCACACTGCTGTACAGCAGAAACTATCACCACGTTGTAAAGCAATTACACTTCAATTAAAAAAAAATAAAACCACCACCCTACTAAAACTAAACATACCTATATCCTGTGACTTAGCCATTCCACTCCTAGGTGTATATCCAACAGAAACTAGTACTTATGCCTACCAAAAGAAGTACATGGATATGCATAGACAGCAAAAGAGACACTGATGTATAGAACAGTCTTTTTGGACTCTGTGGGAGAGGGAGAGGGTGGGATGATTTGGGAGAATGCCATTGAAACATGTATAATATCATATATGAAACGAGTCGCCAGTCCAGGTTCGATGCACGATACTGGATGCTTGGGGCTGGTGCACTGGGACGACCCAGAGGGATGGTACGGGGAGGGAGGAGGGAGGAGGGTTCAGGATGGGGAACACATGTATACCTGTGGCAGATTCATTTTGATATACGGCAAAACCAATACAATATTGTAAAGTTAAATAAAATAAAATTTAAAAAATAAATAAATGAACAAATGATGACCACTACTAGAATGGATAAATGGTGGTATATTTCTACAATGGATGAAAAAGAACAAACCCAAATTCTGAAATAATATGAATTAATTTCATGCTGAACAGAGGAAGCCAGACACAAAGAATATATCATGACTCAATTTATATCAAACTTCATCATAGCAAAACTAACTTGGTGCTACCAGTCAGAATAGCACTTAGCTTTTGGAGGGTTGTTGAATGGAAGGGTGCAAGAGGGAGCCTTCTAGGGTAACAGAAATGTTATGTATATAGTGGTAGTTACATGAGTGTTGTTCTGGCTCTTTATTGCTGTGTAACAAACCTGTCCAAAACCTAGTGGCTTAAAACAACAATTATTGGGGTCTTCCCTGGTGACTCAGTGGTAAAGAGTCTACCTGCCAATGCAGGAGACAAGGGTTTGATCCCTTGTCTGGGAAGATCCCATATGCCATGGAGCAACTAAGCCCATGTATCACAACTGTGGAGCCTCTGCTCTAGAGCCTGGAAGCCACAACGACTGAGCCCATATGCTGCAACTACTGAAGCCAGTGTGCCCTAAAGCCCATGCTGTTCAACAAGAGGAGCCACCGCAATGAGAAGCCTGTGTACCTCAACCAGAGAAAAGCCCACATGGCAATGAAGAGCCAGCACAGCCTCCAAAATATAAAAACAAATAACATTTTTTAAAAAATGAGTTATGAAGATGAAATAATACAAAATCTAGTAGGCACTATAGTATATAGCAATAAGACAATGTGACAGTGTATTGTCCAACTGTTGGCCTTGACCTCTCTCTACTTTACTCTCCTTTCAGTTCAGTTCAGTTCAGTTGCTCAGTCGTGTCCGACTCTTTGCAACCCCATGAATCACAGCACCCCAGGCCTCCCTGTCCATCACCAACTCCTGGCGTTTACTCAAACTCATGTCCATTGAGTCGGTGATGCCATCCAGCCATCTCATCCTCTGTCGTCCCTTCTCCTTCTGCTCCCAATCACTCCCAGCATCAGGGACTTTTCCAATGAGTCACTCCTTGCATGAAGTGGCCAAAGTATTGGAGTTTCAGCTTTAGCATCAGTTCTTCCAAAGAACACCCAGGACTGATCTCCTTTAGAATGGACTGGTTGGATCTCCTTGCAGTCCAAGGACTCTCAAGAGTCTTCTCCAACACCACAGTTCAAAAGCATCAATTCTTCCACGCTCAGCTTTCTTCACAGTCCAACTCTCACATCCATACATGACCACTGGAAAACCATAGCCTTGACTAGATGGACCTTTGTTGGCAAAGTAATGTTTCTGCTTTTAATTTGCTATCTAGGTTGGTGATAACTTTCCTTCCAAGGAGTAAGTGTCTTTTAATTTCATGACTGCAGTCACCATCTGCAGTGATTTTGGAGCCCAAAAAAATAAAGTCTGACACTGTTTCCACTGTTTCCCCATCTATTTCCCATGAAGTGATGGGACCAGATACCATGATCTTCATTTTCTGAATGTTGAGCTTTAAGCCAACTTTTTCACTTTTCTCTTTCACCTTCATCAAGAGGCTCTTTAGTTCTTCTTCACTTTCTGCCATAAGGGTGGTCTCATCTGCATATCTGAGGTTATTGATATTTCTCCCGGCAATCTTGATTCCAGCTTGTGGCTTCCTCCAGCCCAGCATTTCTCATGATGTACTGTGCATTTAAGTTAAATAAGCAGGGTGAAAATACACAGCCTTGACGTACTCCTTTTCCTATTTGGAACCAGTCTGTTCTTCCATGTCCAGTTCTAACTGTTGCTTCCTGATCTGCATACAGGTTTCTCAAGAGGCAGGTCAGGTGGTCTGGTATTCCCATCTCTTTCAGAATTTTCCACAGTTTTTTGTGATCCACACATTGAAAGGCTTTGGCATAGTCAATAAAGCAGAAATAGATGTTTTTCTGGAACTCTCTTGCTTTTTCCATGATCCAGCGGATGTTGGCAATTTGATCTCTGGTTCCTCTGCCTTTTCTAAAACCAGCTTGAACATCTGGAAGTTCACGGTTCACGTATCACTGAAGTCTGGCTTGGAGAATTTTGAGCATTACTTTACTAGCGTGTGAGATGAGTGCATTTGTGCGGTAGTTTGAGCATTCTTTGGCATTGCCTTTCTTTGGGATTGGAATGAAAACTGACCTCTTCCAGTCCTGTGGCCACTGCTGAGTTTTCCAAATGTGCTGGCATATCGAGTGCAGCACTTTCACAGCATCATCTTTCAGGATTTGAAATAGCTCAACTGGAATGCCATCACCTCCACTAGCTTTGTTCATGGTGATGCTTCCTAAGGCCCACTTGACTTCACATTCCTGGATGTCTGGCTCTAGGTCAGTGATCATACCATTGTGATTATCTTGGTCGTGAAGATCTTTTTTGTACAGTTCTGTGTATTCTTGCCACCTCTTCTTAATATCTTCTGCTTCTGTTAGGTCCATACCATTTCTGTCCTTTATTGAGCCTATCTTTGCATGAAATGTTCCCTTGGTATCTCTAATTTTCTTGAAGAGATCTCTAGTCTATCGCATTCTGTTGTTTTCCTCTATTTCTTTGCATTGATCACCGAGGAAGGCTTTCTTATCTCTCCTTGCTATTCTTTGGAACTCTTCATTCAGATGCTTATATCTTTCTTTTTCTCCTTTGCTTTTCGCTTCTCTTCTTTTCACAGCTATTTGTAAGGCCTCCTCAGACAGCCATTTTGCTTTTTTGCATTTCTTTTTCTTGGGGATGGTCTTGATCCCTGTCTCCTGTACAATGTCACGAACCTCCGTCCATAGTTCATCAGGCACTCTGTCTATCAGATCTAGTCCCTTAAATCTATTTCCCACTTCCACTGTATAATCATAAGGGATTTCATTTAGGTCATACCTGAATGGTCTAGTGGTTTTCCCCACTTTCTTCAATTTAAGGCTAAATTTGGCAATAAGGAGTTCATGATCTGAGCCACAGTCAGCTCCCAGTCTTATTTTTGCTGACTGTATAGAGCTTCTCCATCTTTGGCTGCAAAGAATATAATCAATCTGATTCTGGTGTTAACCATCTGCTGATGTCCATGTGTAGAGTCTTCTCTTGTGTTGTTGGAAGAGGGTGTTTGCTATGACCAGTGTGTTCTCTTGGCAAAACTCTATTAGCCTTTGCCCTGCTTCATTCCGTACTCCAAGTCAAATTTGCCTGTTACTCCAGGTATTTCTTGACTTCCTACTTTTGCATTCCAGTCCCCTATAATGAAAATAACATTCATCTTTTTTGGGTGTTAGTTCTAAAAGGTCTTGTAGGTCTTCATAGAACCATTCAACTTCAGTTTTTTCAGCATTACTGGTTGGGGCATAGGCTTGGAATACCGTGATATTGAATGATTTGCCTTGTAAATGAACAGAGATCATTATGTCATTTTTGAGATTGCATCCGAGTACTGCATTACGGCCTCTTTTGTTGACCATGATGGCTACTCCATTTCTTCTAAGGGATTCCTACCCACAGTAGTAGATATAAAGGTCATCTGAGTTAAATTCACCCCTTCCAGTCCATTTTAGTTTGCTGATTCCTAGAATGTCAATGTTCACCCTTGCCATCTCCTGTTTGACCACTTCTAATTTGCCTTGATTCATGGACCTAACATTCCAGGTTCCTATGCAATATTGCTCTTTACAGCATCGGACTTTGCTTCTATCACCAGTCACATCCACAACTGGGTATTGTTTTTGCTTTGGCTCCATCCTTTCATTCTTTCTGGAGTTATTTCTCCACTGATCTCTAGTAGCCAGGCCCCCTTGTCCATCACCAACTCCAGGAGTTCACCCAAACCCATGTCCATCGAGTTGGTGATTCCATACAACCATCTCATCCTCTGTCGTCCCCTTCTCCTCCTGCCCTTAATCTTTCCCAGCATCAGGGTCTTTTCAAATGAGTCAGCTCTTCGCATCAGGTGGCCAAAATACTGGAGTTTCAGCTTCAACATTAGTCCTTCCAATGAACACCCAGGACTGATCTCCTTTAAAATAGACTGGTTGGATCTCCTTGCAGTCCAAGGGACTCTCAAGAGTCTTCATCATCACAGTTCAAAAGCATCAATTCTTTGGCGCTCAGCTTTCTTCACAGTCCAACTCTCACATCCATACTTGACCACTGGAAAAACCATAGCCTTGACTAGATGGAGCTTTGTTGGCAAAGTAATGTCTCTGCTTTTTAATACGCTATCTAGGTTGATCATAACTTTCCTTCCAAGGAGTAAGTGTCTTTTAATTTCATGACTGCAGTCACCATCTGCAGTGATTTTGGAGCCCAAAAAGTAAAGTCAGTCACTGTTTCCCCATCTATTTGCCATGAAGTGATGGGACCAGATGCCATGATCTTCGTTTTCTGAATGTTGAGCTTTAAACCAACTTTTTCACTCTCCGCTTTCACTTTCATCAAGAGACTTTTTAGTTCCTCTTCATTTTCTGCCATAAGGGTAGTGTCATCTGCATATCTGAGGTTATTGATATTTCTCCCGGCAATCTTGATTCTAGCTTGTGCTTCTGCCAGCCCAGCGTTTCTCTTGATGTGCTCTGCATATAACTTAAATAAGCAGGGTGACAATATACAGCCTTGACATACTCCTTTTCCTATTTGGAACCAGTCTGTTGTTTCATGTCCAGTTCTAACTGTTGCTTTCTGACCTGCATACAGGTTTCTCAAGAGGCCTGTTTAGACAAGATTTTGCATTTTCAGAACTTGTTGCTAATAACATGCCTATTTTAAGCATTATTGTGAAACCTTGGAACCTATCTCTAATGTTTCCCTTCAGTCTGAAGTGTAATAGACATTTACAGTACTGCTAGAGGTCTGTGCCCTGTTGCTGCTGCTGCTGCTAAGTTGCTTCAGTGGTTTCTGACTCTGTGCGATCCCATAGACGGCAGCCCACCAGGCTCCCCTGTCCCTGAGATTCTCCAGGCAAGAACACTGGAGTTGGTGAGGTCTGTGCCCAAGAAATGGGAATTCTGATAAACTCTATTTTGTGTAATTCCTGTCACAAAAGGCTATGATTAACTATCATTGTAACCAATGAATTATCAAGAATATTCCCCCTACCAAAGAGAGGACTTCTTTTTTGACCGGATGTTGATAAAAAGCAAACCTTCCTCCATTTACAATTTTACATTTTGATAGATGGAACAATTTCCCATAGAAATCTGTTGTTATTTATTTTTAACCTTGTTTTTTTTCCACTGCCCACATCCCGCTGGGGCTGGGTCCCAGAGGATCCATTTATGTGGTAATAAGAGTGCTGGCTTGTACCTTTGTGTCATGATGCCAGGTAAGTTGCCACAAAGGCAGTAGAAGCATTCCTGGAGGCTGTTCCTACAGGGGGCATCCAGCAAAAGTGACTGATGAGCACATAAGGCTATCCTACTAAACCTAACCAAATGTGTCCCTGACTCAGCTTCTCCTTAAGGCCAGAGGCCATTCCAGTGCCTCCCAGTGACATAGGAAATTGTGATGGAAGATTCATCAGAACCTCTAGTCTTAACCAACCATAATTAAAATACTTTGTTTTGCAAATTTTACAAAAACATAACATAATGTGAATAACTAGGGCCCCTCCCAGACTCTTGGATGAAGTCTGTGCAAGTGAGGGACCCTTAAGCTTAAACTTCATTAGTTTCATGATAATTTTGCTGCTGCATAGAGTTGCTATAAGGCTTAACTAAATTAATATATGGAAGCATTTAGAATAGCCCCATTAAGTGCTCAATAAATATATTTATTATACATTACTGATATGGAAATAGATAAATACAGCAGACTAGCCAATCTAGAAAGTGACTCAATTACATATACACATTTATTTATTGGAGGTAGATTATACTGCACTCTCCAAAATATATACCTGAAACAATAAATCTATGTAGTAAAGAAGACAATGATAACAAAGGAGAAAAGAAGAACAATAAGAAGATAAAATAACCAAAATAAAGTGCAAGTGAAATGATCTGGTTTTGAGGTGGGGAATTTCTTTCTAAACATAACACTAAGATTAAATCCATAAAATAAAAATACTAGCAGATTTGACTACAAAAAATGTTAACTTCTGTCCATCTACAAATAAAGTATATTAATATTAAAAGTTAAGAGACAGGGACTTCTCTGGTTGTCCAGGGGCTAAAACTCTGTGCTCCCATTTCCGGGGGCCTGGGCTTGATTCCTGGTCAGGTAACTAGATCCTGCGTGCTGCAACTAAAGATCCCACATGCCACAATGAAGACTGCAGTTCCCATGTGTTGCAACTAAGACCTGGTGCAGGCAAATGAATAAGTAAATAAAAATAAATATGTTTTAAAAAGTAAAGAGACAAACTAGAAAAAAATGTTTGTGTATCTTTTATGACAAAAGAACAACATCCTTAATATGTAAAGAGCTCTTGTAAATCAGTAAGATAAATACCCACTTACACCCTTTTTACATGGACACAGGACATGAACAGGGAATGCACAGAAGTATAACCTTTCTGACGAGTGACTCAGAAATGTGTGTCCCACAGTTAAAAATGTATGTATCTTTTCTCCCAGCAATTCAACCTATGGTAATTTATCCTGAGAAAAGAAGATCAAAGTATAGAATAAAATCGGAGAAGGAAGTACAATCCACTCCAGTATTCTTGCTTGGGAAATCCCATGGACAGAGGAGCCTGCTGGCTAAGGCCATAGGGTTGCAAAGAGTTGGACATGATGGAAGTGATTTAGCATGCATAGGATAAAACCACCACCACCGCAGATATCAAAGCATGATAATAAGTTTAAAAAATGGAAACAGCCTAGACAGATGATTGGTTAGGTAAATTATGGTGCAACCAATCATATGCCAGAACAATGAATACCTGCTGAGGAATGTTTATTGGTATAAGAATGTGTTCTCAACTAATAAAGCCGAGTGAAAGAGGAGGCTACAGAACAAAATATAGAGCATACCATTCTTTCCTACGGACTCAAGAGGACACCATTTTGTTTTAAATGTCTATATTATATGTATAAAAAAGATGAAGTTTATAATCACTGTTGTTAATTTCCTATATTGCAGGATGATGGGATTGTGAGTGATTGCAGTCACTTTATAGTACTCTTGTCATTTGAGGTTAAGAGGTAGGGGACTTCCCTGGTGGTCCAATGGTTAAGACTTACCTTCCAATGCAGGGAGTGCAGGTTAGATCCCTGGTAGGGCAGCTAAGATCCCACATGCATCACAGCCATAATACCAAAACGTAAAAAAAAAGATGAAGAAATATTGTAACAAATTCAATAAAGACTTTAAAAATGGTCCACATTAAAACAACCTTTTAAAAAATTATATTAAAAAATAAAAAGGTAAAAATATTGTGAGATTTGACTACAACTGACTACAATACAATAATTGAATTGGCTAACTGGTAAGTAAGCAAGGATACCTGCATGTCTGTTTCAGGATGTGGTTTATTTCTTTGTCTTCCCCTGAAATGCTGTGAGCTATCACCTCTCATTTCACAAAATACAATTTAATTCCGTTCAACACTCATTTCCTACTCCTAGTGCAAGGCACTGGAGATGACATTACAAAGATGACGAGAACATACTGCTACTGCTGCTGCTGCTGCTGCTAAGTCGCCTCAGTTGTGTCTGACTCTGTGCGACCCCATGGACTGCAGCCTAACAGGCTCCTCCGTCCATGGGATTTTCCAGGCAAGAGTACTGGAGTGGGGTGCCATTGCCTTCTCCGATACTACTTTCCTCAAAGAACCTAATAATTTAGTAGGGGGAAAGAACCTAATAATTTAGTAGGGGGGGAAACCCGCTGGGACCTGCTTCAGCTAGAAATAATTTCTTTTTGGATTAAAAAAAAAAAGCAGCAAAGGCAATTTGCCATCCTCTAAATTCAGCTTACTTATGGAGCTCTTCTTTCTCTGCTTGTCATCGCTTTCTGGAATTCAGCCTAGGAAAGTAATATATGTCACCATGTGTGCTAGTTTATAATTAGAACAAATGTGAGGATTTATAAGAAAAAGACCTATTGGCAGAAAAAACATCTAGTAAAACTCTAGAAAAGGCAGTCAGGAGAATGAGGAAAACATCTATTTTGGAAATTAATGTTAAAGAAAGAAAAGACATTTGAAAAATATAAAATGCACTTACTATGTCCTTATGATTTATCTCTTTTTTTTTTTTTTTTTAACTTAATGCAAGTTTGTACTTAGGTTTTTTAAAAAAACAATAAACCTATAATTCATTTGCAGCAAAATTAAACTTTTACAGAAAGATAGTATAACAATACAGTTAAGTTGGGGCAATAGCATCGTGAATTTATCCATAATTTCACCACGTTAATAACTTTTATGCTTTCCATTATGATGTTTTCCTGTGTATTTTAACAAGGTTGTATTTATATTTTGTAATCTATATGCAATTTTTGTATCCTGCTTTTAACATTTAACCTTATATACTAAAATTTTTCCAAGGTCACTACACAGTTTTGTAATTGTCATTCTCATGATTGCATTCTCACACTGCATCAAGTGTACAAAACCTTAATGTATTTCTTTGTTGCTGGAAATTTCCACTGCTTCCAGCTTTGGTGATTACAATACTGCTGCAGTGAAGAGCTGACTGCTTCTGTCTTTAGGATTTTTATGTTTCAGGAGCGTGTGATAAAGTAGCTGCTATTGGATTACCCTCTATTTGAAAGGATGAGTATTGTGGGTATAAATAGAAACTAAGGTCAAGAAGCTAAAGGCAGAAAAAGACTCACGTGTCCAGCAGAAACTGATAAGCATGTGAAATAATATCCTTGACTCATAAGGCTGCAATTATGCCTGTGACCTGAGTTTGAGCTCCAGGGAAGAGGTGAGGGGTGAAAGTCAGAATGGCCCAAGATTGCCCTTATAAATCTTTTAAACCACTCCAAGTCTTCACCAGACTTCACTACGATAATATTAATACACAGCAGAGGCTTATTCCTAAGACCTCTGAGCCTATAGAGTAATTTTCTCTCCACACTTCACCTGTTTACAAGTGAGCATAAACACTTTTTGGAAATATGCAGCAGACGTTAGCCCTAAAAACCATCATCTCCTTCCTCTTTAAGGTCAAGAGTTTCTGAGAAGGCTTTCCTAGAGGCATGGCCCCAGGAATTTAAAAGCAAGCAGGTGAAGGGTCACGCTAGTCTGAAGCAGCTTGATTTCCCACCATCTCTCCATCTCCCTACTGACCTCCTTGGTGTCAGAATTCCACTTTCTGCTTTCCTGCTCCAGACAGAACAGCTCAGCTTCCATCCTTCTCTAGTGTTCTGTCAGCTTCCATGACTGCTCAGGCTCTTGTAGGGCATGTTTCCCTGAACATTTCCCCACCTCCTCCTGCCTTGACTGTCCCCTCCCTTTTCTTGGCCTCTTGTCCCAGCTGCCCAAGCTGGACTCATTCACCAAGGGCCCTACTACTGTGCTCCACTGTGAATCGTTGCCAGGGTCTCTGCTGAGTGGTGGTGGATTACCTGGATGCTCAGTGAATCAGCTGCCTCTTCTTGGTCCTTCTCTGAGAGGTCTCTTCTCTTCACTTGACTCCCATCCCTTGAGGCTCTTCAAGAGCAGGGAGACAATCTAGTTTCATCCATTATGCTGCAAATACCATTACTTCATTCTTTTTAATGGCTGAGAAATATTCCACTGTATGTATGTACCACATCTTCTTTATCCATTCCTCTGTCAGTGGACATTTAGCTTGCTTCCATGTCCTGGCTATTGTCAGTACTGCTACAATAAACACTGGGGTACGTGTATCCTTTTGGGCCATGTCTTACTGAGTGAAGTAAGTCAGACAGAGAAAGAGAAACATCCTATGACATCCTTAATATGCAGAATCTAAAAAGAAATGATATAAATAAGCTTATTTATAAAACAGATACAGACTCACAGACTTAGAGAAGGAACTTATGGTTGCCAGGGGGAAGGATGGTGGAATGGGAGAGTTAGGGAGTTTGGGATGGACAGGTACACACTTCTATATTTAAAATGGATAACCAACAAGGACCTACTGTCTAGCACAGGTAACTCTGCTCAATATTATGTGGCAGGCTGGATGGGAAGGGAGTTTGGGGGAGAATGGATACATGTTTATGTATGGCTGGGTGCTCTGCTGTCCACCTGAAACTACCACAACATTGTTAATTGGCTATACCCCCAATAAAAAATAAAAAGTTAAAAAAAAACAAGGGAGAGGATGGCTTTTTATTTTACCAAGTCAGCTCAAGCTCTCTAAGTCCCCAGCTCTGAGAGAGATGGACATGCCTCATCTCCATGAGGAATATCTCTCTTCTGGTTTCACCCAGGAGCCACTCTTACTGACTTTAATGAGAATGTAATGGCTGAAACACAATTTTAGTCTGCGACCCACCTGAGGGATGGGGGGACATGTCTACCCATCCCAAAGAGATTCGTGGCATCTTTTTTCTGAGGTGCTGGGACTTGTGCGTGGGAAGAGGAGGTATTTATTGTCTGTGTCCTTTATCTTTAGAGCTCTATTTCTTAAGTTCCCTCAGGCAATAACATTCCTCCTGATCTAGCTTTCTGGGAGATGAATAAGGGAAAGTCGAGGTTTGTAATTTCAAATAGCCCTGGTTTCTTAACCCAAACACTTGTCCACTGGCAGGCCCTGGGGCCCTATGTGTGGTTTATTGCCTTCTCACTATTTTTCTTCCAAATACCAGATACCATAAAATTCTCACGGAGTCCCAGAATCTGTCATCTTCTGTCAAAATTTCACCTCCTGGGGTTTCCCTGTTGGTCCAGTGGCTAAGACCCCACACTCTCAGTACAGGGAACCCAGGTTCTATTCCTGGTCCGCGAACTAGATCCCACATGCTGCAACTAAGACCTAGCTCAGCAAAATAAATAATTTTTAAAATACATCTCCTTTTTCTGATCCCATAAGAGCACATATTATCATGGGCCAGGACAACTGACACATGGGTTTTTAGTTAATTAAATTTACATAAAGAGGAGTGTGTAGAGAAACTAGACTTGTCAATCAAGTAGAAGTCAGGGCACTCTGAGGACAGTTTACTCAGATGCCACAACGATACCAATAAGCATGTTATTGTTTTTGGTAATCACTTTTCTCCTTCTTCCCTCCCTCTCCTTCTTCTGACACTGAGATATAGGTCTGCGACATGGGATCTTCTGCTGCAATGTTTGCACCTGGACACACCTCTCCATGAGCAACAAAATATGAAGACACCGTATGGGACTAAAAATAAGCGCATACATGCAGTAGTTGGGGCAAATTCTGGACCCAAAAGATAAAAAGAGACTCCAAAATCCAACTGCCACTTCTGAAGAGCTTGGAGCAAAAACAGGGGTTTGAGAGACAATTGTGCATGTCCCCTGCACACAGCACCACCTAGGGGTGGGCAAACCACCTAAGCCGTCCCTCCAGCCTGACCCCTGGACACATCCGTTCAGTTCAGTTCGGCTGCTCAGTCTTGTCTCTTTGTGACCCCATGGACTGCAGCATGCCAGGCTTCCCTGTCCATCACCAACTCCCAGAGCTTACTGAAACTCATGTCCATTGAGTCGGTGATGCCATTCAACCATCTCATTCTCTGTCAGTCCCTTCTCCTCCCGCCTTCAATCTTTCCCAGCATCAGGGTCTTTTTCAGTGAGTCAGTTCTTTACATCAGGTGGCCAAAGTATTGGAGTTTCATTTTCAGCATCAGTCCTTTCAATGAATATTCAGGACTGATTTCCTTCAGGATGGACTGGTTGGATCTCCTTGCAATCCAAGGGACTCCCAAGAGTCTTCTCCAACACCACAGTTGAAAAGCATCAATTCTTCGGCACTCAGCTTTCTTTATAGTCCAACGCTCACATCCATACATGACTCCTGGAAAAACCATAGCTTTGACTAGAGATAACTTTGTTGGCAAAGTAATGTCTCTGCACACCCATAAACCCACCCCAAATAAGGAGCAAGCTTGCCCCCCTTCCCTGGGGAGCAAGTAAGGGAACCTGTTGCTTGTTCTTGCTCCCTGATACTGCAGCAGAGACCCCAATAAAGCCTTGCCCGAATCTCATGTCTGGCCTCTGATCAACTTCTGTTGATTGGGGAAAGCCAAGAATCCTGGTCAGTACACAACACCATCTCATCACTTATTTTTAACAATTTTCTTGTTCAAAAATTCCATTTCTAATTCACCCTGGTTGCACCCAATAATTTGAAGTTGAATAGCACAAAGTATCAGAGAAGGCAATGGCACCCCACTCCAGTACTCTTGCCTGGAAAATCCCATGGACGGAGGAGCCTGGTAGGCTGCAGTCCATGGGATCGCTAAGAGTGGGACACGACTGAGCGTCTTCACTCTCATTTTTCACTTTCATGCATTGGAGAAGGAAATGGCAACCCACTCCAGTGTTCTTGCCTGGAGAATCCCAGGGACAGGGGAGCCTTGTGGGCTGCTGTCTATGGGGTCACACAGAATTGAACACGACTGAAGCGACTTAGCAGCAGCAGCAGCACAAAGTGTCATATGGTAAAGAATCTGCCTGCAGTGTGTGAGACCCAGGTTTGATCCCTGGGTCAGGAAGATCCCCTGGAGAAGGGAATGGCAACCCACTCCAATATTCTTGCCTGGAGAACCCCATGGATGAAGGAGCCTGGGTGGCTACAGTCCATGGGGTCACAAAGAGTCAGACACAACTGAGTGACTGACACTACACTAGCTCAAAGTGTAGAGCACACAGTCTAAAGCCACACTGTCTGGGTTTGAGCTCTGGTTCTGCCCCTCACTGATTGTTCAACCTGTGGTAAGTTGCTTACTGTCTATATACCTCAGTCTCCTTATCTATAAACTGGGGATCATGACACCTACAGCGTTGCCATGAAGATAATGTAATAAAGCCTGACATGATAGAATATTGCCTGACATGTGGTAAGAGCTATATTTAAGTGTTTTAAAATAAATATATGTCTTTGAGCAAATTAGGCACTATAAGCATTTGATTACTAAGATTTTTAAAAGCAGAGATACCACTGTGCTGATGAAGGTCTGTATAGTCAAAGCTATATTTTTTCCAGCAGTCATGCATGGATGCGAGAGTTGGACCATAAAGAAGGCTGAGTGCCAAAGAACTGATGCTTTTGAACTGTGGTGTTGGAGAGTATTCTTGAGAGCCCCTTGGACTGCACGGAGACCAAACCAGTCACTCCTACCAGAAATCAACCCTGAATATTCATTAGAAGGGCTGATGCTGAAGCTCCAATGATTTGGCCACCTGATGTGAAGAGCCAACTCACTGGAAAAGACCTTGATGCTTGGAACAATTGAGGGCAGGAGGAGAAGAGGGAGGCAGAAGATGAGATGGTTGGATGGCATCATTGACTCAATTGACATGAGTTTGAGCAAACTCCAGGAGATGGTGAAAGACAGGAAAGCCTGTTATGCTGCAGTCTATGGGGTCACAAAGAGTTGGGCGCGACTTAGCGACTGAACAATAACAACAACAACAGAAAGTACCCAAGTGTTGATCTTTACCAGATAGAGATGTAAATTGTCTCATATTATCACAGTGGAAATCTACACAAAATGAACTGATATAATAGCATAGATGAATCATTCTCCAACCTAATATTGAATAAAAGGAGTCTGACCCAAGAGTATGTGATTCTGCTTATGTAAAGTTCAAAAACAAGAAACCGATCTGTGGTGCCATGTCAAGACGTGGAAATGACAGGAGGCATGCTTCTGGGTGCCGTTAATGTTCTGTTTCTAGATCTGGGTGCTGTAGAAGTGTAGACTGACTTCTGAAAATTCACTGAAGAGATAAGAAAGCCTTCCTCAGCAATCAATGCAAAGAAATAGAGGAAAACAACAGAATGCGAAAGACTAGAGATCTCTTTAAGAAAATTAGAGATACCAAGGGAACATTTCATGCAAAGATGGGCTCAATAAAGGACAGAAATGGTATGGACCTAACAGAAGCAGAAGATATTAAGAAGAGGTGGCAAGAATACACAGAAGAACTGTACAAAAAAGATCTTCACAACCCAGATAATCACGATGGTGTGATCACTGACCTAGAGCCAGACATCCTGGAATGTGAAGTCAAGTGGGCCTTAGGAAACATCACTATGAACAAAGCTAGTGGAGGTGATGGAATTCCAGTTGGGCTATTTCAAATCCTGAAAGATGGTGCTGTGAAAGTGCTGCACTTGATATGCCAGCACATTTGGAAAACTCAGCAGTGGCCACAGGACTGGAAGAGGTCAGTTTTCATTCCAATCCCAAAGAAAGGCAATGCCAAAGAAGGCTCAAACTACCGCACAATTGCACTCATCTCACATGCTAGTAAAGTAATGCTCAAAATTCTCCAAGCCAGGCTTCAGCAATACGTGAACCTTGAACTTCCAGATGTTCAAGCTGGTTTTAGAAAAGGCAGAGGAACCAGAGATCAAATTGCCAACATCCACTGGATCATCGAAAAAGCAAGAGAGTTCCAGAAAAACATCTATTTCTGCTTTATTGACTATGCCAAAGCCTTTCACTGTGTGGATCACAAGAAACTGTGGAAAATTCTGAAAGAGATGGGCATACCAGACCACCTGACCTGCCTCTTGAGAAACCTGTATATAGGTCAGGAAGCAACAGTTAGAACTGGACATGGAAGAACAGACTGGTTCCAAATAGGAAAAGGAGTATGTCAAGGCTGTATATTTTCACCCTGCTTATTTAACTTATATGCAGAATACATCATTAGAAACGCTGGGCTGGAGGAAGCACAAGCTGGAACCAAGATTGCCGGGAGAAATATCAATAACTTCAGATATGCAGATGACACTACCCTTATGGCAGAAAGTGAAGAAGAACTAAAGAGCCTCTTGATGAAGGTGAAAGAGGAGAGTGAAAAAATTGGCCTAAAGCTCAACATTCAGAAAACTTAGATCATGACATCCGGTCCTATCACTTCATGGTAAATAGATGGGGAAACAGTGGAAACAGTGGCTGACTATTTTTCTGGGCTCCAAAATCACTGCAGATGGTGACTGCAGCCATGAAATTAAAGAACGCTTCCTCCTTGGAAGGAAAGTTATGACCAACCTAGATAGCATATTAAAAAGTAGAGACATTACTTTGCCAACAAAGGTCCGTCTAGTCAAGGCTATGGTTTTTCCAGTGGTCATGTATGGATGTGAGAGTTGGACTATAAAGAAGGCTGAGCACCGAAGAGTTGATGCTTTTGAACTGTGGTGCTGGAGAAGACTCTTGAGAGTCTCTTGAACTGCAAGGAGATCCAGCCAGTCCATCCTAAAGGAGATCAGTCCTGGGTGTTCATTGGAAGGACTGATGTTGAAGCTGAAAGTCCAATACTTTGGCCATCTGATGCGAAGAACTGACTCATTGGAAAAGACCCTGATGCTGGGAGGGATTGGGGGCAGGAGGAGAAGGGGACAACAGAGAATGAAATGGTTGGATGGCATCACCGACTAAATGGACATGGGTTTGGGTGGACTCTGGGAGTTGGTGATGGACAGGGAGGCCTGGCGTGCTGCGGTTTATGGGGTTGCAAAGAGTCGGACACGACTGAGCGACTGAACTGAACTGCATACTCTTAGGATTTGTGCACCTTTTGGGGTGTGTGTTAGACTTATATTAGAATTGCCAAAAAAAAAAAAAAAGAATTGCCAGAAAAATGTTGAAGATTTTTTCTCCAAATTCTTACATTTCTTCTGGATGATTTAGTAAAGAAGTTTTCCTTAAGCTATTACTGCGTTTTTACTATCATCATCCTTAGATTACTTTTTGCTTGCTTTAAGTATTGGTAACAATATTTTTGCACACAATAAACAGATGTATTTTATTTCCTTCTTAAGAACTGTTCCTGTGCAGCCTTCCCTAAGACAGGAGGCTTATCTTCCCAGAAGAGGAAAGAGTAAATTTTTGGCCTCCTTCTTAAGGGGATCGGACTAAAATTAGGGTGGCCAGGGAAAAGACGCAGTGTTCATTCCTGAGCCTTTTTTTGCCTCCCCACCCCTCACACACAGTTAATTGCTCAGTTGTGTTCGACTCTTTTTCGACTCCATGGACTGTAGCCCGCCAGGCTCCCCTATCCATAGAATTCTCCAGGCAAGAACACTGGAGTGGGTAGCGGTTCCCTTCTCCAGGCAATCTCCCCAACCTATGGATCAAACCCAGGTTTCCTGCACTGTAGGCAGGTTCTTTACTGTCTGAGCCACCAGAGAAGCCCCCTTTAGCCCCTAGGAGAGTAGAATTGAGAATCATGATCTGCTGGGGGGGAGTGAGGCAAACCCACTGCCTGGACCTCCTGTTCAGGGGCAGATTGACAATGTGGTAGTGATTCAGTGGAGCCCAAGGATCACTGCAAGCTACAGTGAGGACATGCCAGCTGGAGCACAGTCCTCAAGCTCTGACCAAGACAAAACTGGGTTGCAGGTCAGAGCAGCTGCAGGGTCAGCTGTGGACACTAGAAGCCAGGCCAAGACAAGCTGAGTCTCAGTGGTCACCAGCTCCCACAGAGCAGAGGACCAGCATGAGACCAGGGTATCTTGAGGTCACCAGGGTCCCTTTCCTGTACCCAAATGCTTACCTTGTAGATAAGCTGGAGGAAGAAAGTGGAATCGGACAGACTGAGTCGTTTTGCCCCTGAAGCAACCTTACTAAAAGGGACTGGTCTCATTCCTTACTTGGATTAACTGTAATCAAATGGATTAAAATACGTTTCCATGTCACTTAATCAGTGGGGCCCAGTAAGGTCAGATTGTGGTGTAGCCCACCAGGCTCCTCCGTCCATGGGATTTTCCAGGCAAGAATACTGGAGTGGGTTAGCATTTCCTTCTCCAGGGATCTTCCCGACTCAGGGATCGAACCCACATCTCCTGCACTGGCAGGGGGATTCTTTACCAACTGAACTATCAGGGGTATGGTGTAACTAACTTCGCAGCTATTTTTCTTTGGTTTATTTTTCCTTGATTTTACCAACTTGTAAACTTTTGTTGCTGAAAACTGTTCATTTTAGGAATTTTTCTGAATAGAAAGCTCCTGGCATCGCTACTGTCCACAATCATCCCTTTATGAGTAAAACAATTTTATAGTTTTATAGTTTCTCTAACTTTTCCATTCTGTTCATCATCCAACCATCTATCTACCCACCCAAACAGTAACCATCTCTTTGGAGTCATGTACCAGGAATTGAGCTAGAAGGTTTGATGACAGTCCTTGACACTGAGACTTCCCTGGAAGTCCAGCAGTTAAGACTCTGTGCTTCCAATGCAGAGGGGGGAGAGTTCAATCCCTGGTTGGGATAAAGGATCCCACATGCCATGGGGCATGGTCAAAAAAACTAAGTAAATGAAAAGTTTTGAATACAGACGGTGAACAGATAACCAACACTGTTCTAGCTTCACCTTTCCAAACATCCACAGAGGCTTGCTTTCACTTCTCGCGTCTAGGCATATTAATTGCCAAATTTTGCTAAGAGTACTGGGTTTCTGAGCCTTACGACCTGATGGCAATAATCCTTAAGAGTTCCCTGCTTTGTAGTATGTCAAGCTGCATGTCTGCTGTCCTAGACCTGGAATTAGCCATTTCTCTAAGGAGCCTCAATTCTCTTTAATAGGAAATACATTTAGAAACCAAAATGTGGCCTCTAACGAAGCTCATTTCTTCTGGCTTGGTCATGATTTCTAGTTCTTTTCAATGGACAGAGATGAGAGAAAGGATATTAGGGGACGAATAGATTTTAGAGGATGAAGGAAGACATGTTTCTCATTTTTCTATTATGAGTTATAGATTAATTTTGACTGTAAATACATAAATCCAAGTACTTTTATTTTTAGTTTTTTTCCCCCCGCTTTTAGGATTTCCCCCCCTTTTTGAATCCATTCATTTAGGATAAATTACCCTTGTTGGTTTATTACATTAGGACAAGGGCAGGAACACTCAAGTGTCTTTTTTTTTTTTAGAATATATATAGATACAAAATTTTAACTTTGGCTGCACTGGGTCTTCGTTGCCATGCAGTGAGCGAGTGCTACTCTCTAGCTGTGCTCAGGCGTCTCATTGCGGTGGCTTCTGTTGTTGCAGAGCACGGACTCTAGAGTGAGTGGGCTTCACTATTTGCGGTGGGTGGGCTTAGTTGCTCCACGCTAAGTGGGATCTTCCTGGACCAGGGATCAAACAGATGTTCCCTGAGTTGCAAGGCAGATTTCTTAACCAATGGACCACGAGGGAAATCTCACTCAAATGTCTTGATTATTCCCTAAGTCTGTATACAGTCTTAATTATTTCCTGACCAGCTACTTAAAATGAACATGGGGGCTCTGGTTCAAACAGCAGTAAACAAATTCCACTAAGATACTAAAATAAAAAGCTTTTTTCTTTTTTCACTTTCTCTCCCTCTCTACTCCTCCCCCTCCACCTGTCCTGGTGTTTCTTATTTGCTATTATTAAATAGCAATGTCAAATTCCCCTGGGTACAGAGATGCTGGCAGGCTGAGTGCAGACTCACAGGCCCCTAGGGGTCAGTCCCCTGGTGTCAGGCAAGCACTGGGCTCAATAGCTGCTGGGTTCCCTTCTCTGGCCAGACCAGAGCTGTCCTCCTCCCATAGGCCAGTTGCTCCGACTCACGGGAATGGGTAAACCTCAAAGGTATCACAACCTTTGTGCCAGGACGTGGTAAGTATCTAGATTTGGGGACAGGTGAGAGGTGTGCCCTGAGGTCAGGGTATTTCTACTCTGGAGTGAAATCAGCTGCCTGAGTCACCACCGAACGAATGGTGCTCAACTCTGATCCTTCCCCTGCCCCAGCCAAGGCGCCCACCAGGAATGAGGGTGCCTGTGTGTGCTGGGCAGGAAGGCAGGCCAGGTGGAGGCTCAGGCTACCCTGGGTGGGGTGGGTGGCTTAAGCTGGTCCCTGGGAGGCAGGGAAGCAGCAGAAGTGAGGGCCAGTGCATGAGCCAAGGCTCCAGGCCCTGGGTGCCTGCTCCATTGTCCCACTGGACTTCACTGACAAAGTGAAAGTGTGAAAGTGTTAGTCCCTCAGTAATGTCTGACTCTTTGCAACCCTATGGACTGCCAGGCTCCTCTGTCCATGGGATTCTCTAGGCAAGAATACTGGACTGGGTTGCCTTTCCTTTCTCCAGGGGAATCTTCCCAACCCAGGGATTGAACCCTCGTCTCCTGCATCACAGGCAGATTCTTTACTGTCTAAGCCACCTTACAAAACAATCGTTCAAATATTAGATTCTTAAGAATTTTAAGATGGGGACTACAGAGCATTAAACTGCAAACGTGAGGCTTGTCAGAGCACAGGGCTCTGTGTGCCTACATGGTCCTGTGTCCACAAAGCTGCCCCTCTCTGTTTTCAGCCACAGTTTTATAAATGTGCCTGGGGCCTCTGGGGTTCTTAGAGACCCTTTCAGGGGGTCTGTGAGGTCAAAACTATTTTCATAATAACAATGAAGACAGTATTTGCCTCTTTCATTCTCTTAGGCGTGTACAGTGATGTTTTTCCCAAGGTTACCCGACAGTGTGATATTGTAACAGGTTTAATTCAGAAGCAGGAAATTCAGCTGTCTTCTAATAAGCCAGATATTAAAGAGATTTTAAAAAAATATAAAACAATACTATTCTTCTATTTTCTGTTGTGGAAAATACGGTTATTTTTTAATAAAAATATGTTTTTTGTCATCATTTTAAATTTTTAATATTTATCTCTCTATATATTTTTTCATGGTTATTTTTAGGTGAATAAAGATAAATTTTTAACACAAGAAATGCTGATAAATAAACCCACATAAACAAAAGTTCTTGGGGTCCTCAGTGCTTTTTTTTATGAATAAATTTTAAAAGTTGAGGTAAAATTCATATGACATAAAATTAAATATTTAGGGACTTCCCCAGTGGTCCAGTGCCTAAGATTCTGTGCTTCCTATGTAGGGTGCCCTGGTTCAAACCCTGGTCAGGGAACTAGATCCTACATATTGCAGCTAAGAACCTGTGCATCCAACTAAGACCGGTGCAGCCAAATAAATAGATAAATATTTTTGAAATTATTAGAAAATAAAGGTTAAAATGTTAATATATTTGTAAAATATTAAATATTTTAAATCAAAATATTAGCGATATTTAAATTAAAACTTGAAAATGTTTTTAAGCTAAAAATATGAAAATATTTTAAAATTAAAAATATGAACAAATTTTTTAGTAAAATATTGTATTATTTTTTAATTAAATATCTTTAGTTTTTAATTAAAATATTAAAAAAAGGTAACATTAAAACAGTGTCTGATGTGGAGTACATGATCAGTAAATGTTGGCAGCTATTCAAAGGACTGAACCAATTTCAGTGCTCACTGGCAGTCTCTATTTTTCTAAAGTCTACCCCACATAGATTTAATAATTTGACTTTGCTTTTGATCATGAATACCTGGTGCCTCATTTTTCAAATTTACATTTCAGTAACTACTGTGGAAGCTGAATAGTTCTCACATTTTTGTCACAGCTGTGACTTTTCCCTTTTTCAATCTATTTTAAATCTCATTGTACTGATGCAATCATGTATAAAATAAATAACTAAAATTAGTCTAGTTTACACCACATTATCAAGGCTGTTGTCATGCTCATAAAAATAATATTAGGGCTCCAAGGGCATTGAAGAGCTGGAATTATCTGTCCCACATATTTTGAATCTTTGAAATGAGCCACAGAGACCAAGCAGAGCTGCTGTGATTCTGCCGCAGTGATATAAATATGACCTTCCACGAAAAGGCGTGTCATGGCCAGCAGTGAAATTCAAAGCCGCAGGCTGGGTTTCAGAGTCCACATCATTAGGACATGTTGCCCCTCTGGTTACAGCAAAGTAAATATAGACCAGGCTGATTATGTGAACACATTGCATTTAACTTTGCCTGTCTCTATTGATTTCCCACTTCATTTCAACAGCAACTGGATCAACCTGGTGATAAGTACGTCTTCCCATCTGCCTCAGATACTTATTTCTTTTCTTTCCAAGACTAAGTTTTCCACCTTCTATCTTCATTTCATTTCCTTACCATCTTGCTGCTCTGTCTCTTGCTTTTCTTCCTGGTGACTTCAAACTCTCCTTTTTTCCACTGGCATCTTTTCCTGGTATTCACAAATATTCAAGAAGATGTTATGGAAAAACCTGAACAAACTTTTTGACCAACCCAATATGTAACTATTTCCCCTAACAGGAAAACGTTCCTCAACCTTGTGTTAGCCTCTAAGTGTCCCCCTTTTCATCTTCCTTCCTATCACAGTATTCACTCTGCATCCTCATCTCCTGCCAGTCCTCAAGCAATGACAGGATGGCTCTGGCTCGATGAGCACCTCGAAGGCTGCTGGGGTCTCCTAACCAGCAAAGCTGTCGTTTCATTTTCATTGGGTGTGATGGTTGACTACTTACTCTTTGACTCTATGATTACATTTACTCTCCTTGCCTGGGTTTATGATAAGTTTTTATAATTTTTCATGGCTTTAACTTCTTTTTTTTTTTGGCCAAGTGGCATGTGGAATCTTGGTTCCTCAATCAGAGATTGAGCACAAGCCCCTGCATTGGACAGCACAGAGCCTTAACCACTGGACCACCTGGGAAGCCCCACGTCTCTTACTTTTTGTTTTCCGTTTCCTACACGACAAGCTCCTCGTCTGTTCCCAGCCTTACCCGTTGGTTTACTCAGGATTCCATCCTTGGTGCCCTTGTTTTTTCCCCTTCTATCATGTTTTTCTGTGTGATCTCTTCTATTCCCATGATTTCAGCTAAAGCTGGTGATTCCCAAATCTGTATCTTCATCTCTGATCATTCTTATGAGCATAATACTTGTTTTTACTTTTTTATTTTTATTTATGTATTTATTTTATTTTGGCTGCTCTGGGTTTTCCTTGGTGCATGGGCTCCTTAGTTGTGGCATGTGGGCTTAGTTGACCTGAAATATGTAGGATCTTAATTCCCCAGCCAGGGATTGAACTTGTGTCCCCAGTGTTGGAAGGCAGATTCTTAACCACTGGACCACCAGGGAAGTCCCATGATACTTGCTTTATTAACAGATATCCAAACACCTACAAGCAATTTTCCGGAGCTCCACAAACACATCAAGCTGAGTTGACATCTTTCCTGGAAGCTCCTTCAGCTCCTTATGAGGTAAATTGCTGCTACCTTAAAAAAACCTAGCTGAGATCCTGGCACTCAGATGGAAAGAATGTCTTGCTCTCTGATTTCAGCCTCTGGTTTCAACAGATCACAAAGAGTATGCAACAATCATGTTCAGTCTTCACTAGCTTATAAAAGTTGATTTTATTTGGGCAGCCACAAGCACAAGGAAGGAAGCTCTGTCTCCAGAGTTCTGAGAAAAACCACAGTTTGGGGACTTCCCTGGTGGTTCAGAGGCTAAGACTCCGAGCTTCCAATGCAGGGGACCAGGGTTTGTTTCTTGGTCAGAGAACTAGATCCCAACTAAAAGTTCACATGTTGCAGTGAAGACCTGGTGCAGCCAAATAAAGAAATATTAAAATGAAAGATCACAATAGGTTTCCATAAATTTCAGTGTATCTTTGTCCCCTTGGTTCCCTTTCCTTCTCCCCAGAAAGCTGCCACTACTAAGTTCTTCATGCCTCTCACATCCAATTAATCACCAAGATCTGTATATTCTATTCCTAAGTAGCGTCTCCTTTCTACCCTCACTGAAGCTGCCCTGGTGTAAGATGCCTTCATTCTTCTTGCTTGGATTACTGCTCCTCTCAACCTTTTGCCTCCTGTCTCATTCCCTTTCACCTCAAAGTCAGCCCACCTATTAGAATAATCTATAATGGTCAACCTAAAAGTGCCCCTCTCCATTTTAAAAATTTCACTAGTTCCTCTACCCCAGTGTTGGCTGGCAGTTCCCAGACTGTGCTATGGTATTTCTGCTTCCATTTCATTCTGGTGGCTCAGATGGTTAAAGAATCTGCCTGCAATCCAGGAGACCCGGATTTGATCCCTGGGTTGGGAAGATCCCCTGGAGAAAGGAATGGTTACTCACTCCAGTATTCTTGCCTAGAAAATCCTATGAACAGAGGAGCCTGGCAGGGTACAGTCCATGGGGTCACAGAGTTGAACACGACTGAGCAACTAACACTTCATTCCATACGTTGTAGATAACTTCTTTCTGAAATGCCCTCTCTGGGTTAGTCCTTCAGGGGTTACTTCCTCTGAGAAGAGCTGGCTGAATTAATCATTCTCTCCCCTGGGACCTCCCTGATGGTGCAGTGGCTAAGATTTCACTCTTTGAATGTAAGGGGGCACAGGTTCTATCTCTGGTCAGGGAACTAGCTCCCACATGCTGCAACTAAGAATTCAAAAGCCACAACTAAAGATCCTGCATACTTCAGCTAAGACTCAGTGCAGCCAAATAAATAAATATTTTAAAAAACCATTCCCTCCCCATGTACCTTTAATCTGTATGATTATTGTCCTTCTCAAGTACACCTGTCATCTTTGTTTTTACAGATCTGAGTCCGCTGCAGATTGTGAAGGGGTCAGTCACTTTTTCACACTTTCCTTTTTTATGACCACAGTGCCTAGTTGAGCATGTGGCATATTGTGGCACACTCAATAAATAAACATGTAGTGAATGAATGTTTTAAACGTGATTGTTTAGACAGTGATTCAGTGAGCGCTCCAGCACCCAGAGGCTGGTTATAAAGTATATTGTGTACTGAGTCCTCATTCTGCATCTCCTTCCCACTTCTCCTTTCTGCTTCCTGCCTTTATGCCATTTCCCTTCTGCACCAGACATCTAGCAGGTGCGGAACCACTGAGTGAGGAGTGAATGTAGCAGTTGGGACAGACAGTTAGTTTTACCATAAACAAAATTCTTACTGTCTGAATATTTATTAGTCAAGACCCCACAGTTTGGGACTTCCCTGGTGGTCCAGGGGTTAAGATTCCATGCTGCCACCACGCCAGTTTGGTTGGGGAACTAAGATCCTGCATGCCTCACGACAGGGCCAAAAGGTCTCTCTTGGTAAATGTCACACTGCACGTCAAAATACATGGGTTATTTTCAAATATCTTGTGATATTGATTTCTAACACCATTCCACCATGATAAGAGAACAGACTATGTATGATTTCAATATCTTTAGACAATGAAATTTTTGCACCTTGTTTTATTGGTTCACCAGGCTTTTCAGGTCTACTATATATCCTTCTATCTTTCTATTCATTCTATTAATTTTGGAGAGTTTGATATTGAAACTCCAGCTAAAAACCTTAATTTTTCTACTTAAAAAAATTGTAATATATAGTGGAACTAAGTGTGAGCTTCCCAGGTGTCGCTTGTGGTAAAGAACCCACCTGCCAATGCAGCAGATGTTAAGAGAAGCAGGCTCTCTCTCTGGGTCAGGAAGATCCCCTGGAGGAGGGCATGTCAACCCACTCCAGTATTCTTGTCTGGAGAATCCCATGGATAAAGGAGCCTGGCAGGCTATAGTCCATGGGGTCGCAAAGAGTCAGACACAACTGAAGCAACTTAGCACGGCAGACCTATATGTATCTTTGTTCTGTATTATCCAAGTTTCCTATTAATGTTATCATACTTTCATATTTAAAAAAGAAAAAAAATGAAAAAAAGTTCAAAAAAAAATCCCATAATTGGAGTTTATGTAAAGTAGCAGAAGTCAACAACCCTCCAACGTGTTCAGTAACAAACCAGTCAGTTACGAAATCCGTCCCCACTGGATCAGCCACAGTTCACCTCTGCAATTGAGCAAATGACATTTTTGGATTAGTCAGTCGGTCTCTTCAGGATTGTGCAATTGCAGAATTTCAACTTGAGGTTAGTTAACCTGATGTTGGAGAATGGCTTATTCAGAAATGAAAATTTGATTATGAAACCAGTTCACAAATGAAGAAGATAAGCAATAGGGATTATAATGTGATAAGTGCTTCAAAGACAGTGGTTTGTACATCAAAGGATTAAGAACTGCCTTTGAAAAACTGACTAATTGCTTGAATGCAAAGACACCTGTCTTGGATCTTGCTGCAAAACTCAAAAATGATACGAATGTTGTGTATTATGCCATCATCCTTATTTTATTAACTTATTTATTTTTGTTCAAGTTATACATCTATTGGAGAAGGCAATGGCACCCCACTCCAGTACTCTTGCTTGGTAAATCCCATGGACGGAGGAGCCTGGTAGGCTACAGTCCGTGGGGTTGCGAAGAGTCAGACACGACTTAGCAACTTCACTTTCACTTTTCAATTTCATGCTTTGGAGAAGGAAATGACAACCCACTCCAGTGTTCTTGCCTGGAGAATCCCAGGGATGGGGAAGCCTGGTGGGCTGCCGTCTATGGGGTCGCACAGAGTCAGACATGACTGAAGTGACTTAACAGCAGCAGCATACATCTATTTAATAAAAGTAGATTTCTGTGGCTGAAATAAAAACTAGAATCCTTTGTTCTACTTTTCCCCATCCCTGAATTCTGCCCCGCAAAGAAGTGTCTCCTAATGCCTGCTTTGGTGCCGTATTTCTAAATAACATGTTTATATTGGATTTCTTGATTTTTTTCAGGATGTTATCTATTAACTTTCTACTATAGAAGATGAGGCCATTTGCTTAGTTTTCTATTTCCTCTCACTATTTAGCCTCAGGGTCTCTGGAATTTTTCATATCTTGATACCTTCAAACATACTATTTAACCTAGCAATTACATCTTTTTCTAGAGACAGTTCTCCTGGGGTTGCCTCTCTCTTGCCCTAAGCTGGATTTCTTGTTCTCCAGACTGGCTCCTGAAAAGCTGTCCCCTTATTCTCCTGGGGGACCTCTCAGTCGTGTTCACAGACTGGAGGTCCTGTTTCCCAAATCCCACATCACCTTCGACATTGTATACTGCCTTGTTTTGGTGGAGCATGTCCTCCAGTAGTTTCCTGAGAAAAGGCTCAAGGGAGGTAGATTTTTTGAGACCGCGCATTTCTGAAAATGCCCTTTTATTTTCACCTCTCACGTAGAGCTTCATTTTTTCACGTTAAAGTCCTGAAAACCTGGACTAGATAATCTGAAAACTCTACCGCTTCAAACAACTAAATGCTGAGTACAAGATAATAGGATCACTTAAATACATAGCTTAGACTGCAATAAAGTTAAGTGAAATTCCCAGAGGCTAAAACTAAAGACTGGTGCCTGGAGTTTGTGAGCAATGCAGTGCCCACAGATCCAGGGAGGCTGTTGTTTCAGTAAGTTGGAAACTTGGTTTTTATGTCTACATTAGGCTAGGAGACCTGGCTTTGAGTTCGCTGGATGCAGAACATTGAAACTGACATTCTGCAGACGGTTGGGGCCTTGCAAGGAGACACACACCAGCGATGAAAGGGCAAACTAGCAAAAAAAAAAAAAAAAAAAAATTTCCCACTGCACAAGGAGCTAAAAACAAAGATCATATGTCATGTTCTGAGCTCAGAGTAGGGGAGGAACTCTCCCTTGTAAAACTGTAGCCTGAAATCTGAATCAGGCTGAATCTGAATCTGAAAACTGTAGCTTGAAATCATTGTCTGAAATGTGAATTTCTGCTACCAGCGTAACCTTCCCCATCTGATTCTTCATAGGATCAACTGCATCTTTTCCTGATGTGTGATATAGGCTTGAAGATTATATCTGTCTCCAGCCATGGATTAGGACCGTGGTTCTCAGAGGGTAGACTGGAGACACCTTTGAGAACTTCTTGATTAAGCCAAGCTAACTGACTCTTGGGAAGGACTCTTTGCTTTTAAAGCTCATCAGGTGAGTGAAGAAACTTGCAGGAAGCTGGCCTGGACTAAACAAATGTAAAGCACCAAACCACGTGCACAACTTGCCTGCTATTCTGTGTTTAGACACTGTCACCTGGAGAACTCTTGTCGTGTGCACAGGAGAGAATTATAGGATGTTCACTACAATGCTATTTATAGAAGTAAAAAGTTAACCAACTCTGAGATCTATTAGTAGAGGAATGAAAAATAAATCGTAGTATGGTCATATGGTAGAATGCTCTAGCAGTGAAAATGAATGAATAAGTGTATAGAAATCAGTGGATTTCAAAAAGTCCATGTTAAGTAAAAAAATATATGAGGATATTATAATTTATGTAAATTTTACAAAATAACTACATATTGTTTCTTGTTGTTGTTGTCCAGTTGCTAAGTCGTGTCCAAATCTTTTTGCAACCCTGTGGACTATAGTCTTCCAGGCTCCTCCATCCATGGGGATTTCCAGGCAAGAATATTAGAGTGGTTGCCATTCCCAGACCAGGGGCTTGTCTCCTGCATTGGCAGGCAAATTCTTTCCTGCTGAGTGACTAGGGAAGTCCCATATTTTGTTTATATGTATATAAATGTATATAAATATGGACCGGGTATGCCCCCAGTTTCAAGGTAGTGATTGCTTCTAGAGACAAAGGGAGAGGAATGGGACTGAGGAGGGGATTTCGATTTCAATTTTCTTTGAAAAAAAGAATTTGAAACACTTTCTTCTCTGTCAATACCCCTTAATTTTTGCAGTTATGATCCTTACAGGGTATGTGTTTATAATATTTACATTTTGTTTTGTAACTCTGTTTTCCACATTTTGCCT
The DNA here is from genome assembly GCF_027580195.1 of Bos mutus. Taxonomy (NCBI): domain Eukaryota; kingdom Metazoa; phylum Chordata; class Mammalia; order Artiodactyla; family Bovidae; genus Bos; species Bos mutus. Next base: position 24,227,323 of record NC_091637.1, on the reverse strand, counting down.
ACAGTTGTCTTGAAAATAGAAAAAAAAAGGTTTTTTTTTCACCGTGCAATTTGGCATGAGGTAACTTAGGTCCCTGACCAGGGACTGAACCCATGCCTTCTGCGATGGAAGAACAGAGTTGTAGTCACTGAACCACCAGAAAAGTCCCTGTGTTAACTATTTTTATGTTAATTCTTTAGTCAGAGGATGGCAAGGTATCTTGAGAGGAAAAGTAAATGTCAAGGAAGTCCCTCAATCTTCTTTCCAATTAGCTCTTTCTGACCTACACCCTGACATGTGAGGTCTTCTGTTATACCTGGGAGGCAGTCTGAACAAGGCAGCAATCTTGGGTTTGACTGTCCCATGCTCATCCTTCTCATGAAAAATGTCAAACTACCCTCCATGTGTTTGCCTGTCAAACCATAATGCTCTGTCCTTACTAATCCACTTAGAATGCTTCCTCTCTCGCCAGTCACTATAATGTCAAACTCTCCATTAACTCATTTGTATGAAAATGTTGTTACATGGAATTAATACTCACAGAACATTGCCTGAAGGATAATCATGAATACCATTTGATCAGAGCTGGCAGATTGATTTCAGCTGGCAGGAGAGAAGAAGCCTATTGGTGATGTCCAGTCTCCACAGGAGAGAGTTTCAGTGATCACTGGTGATACCTGCTCGGGGCTTAAACTGGAAGGGACAGTGTGCTTGCCAGGAAGGTATTTCCACTCCTGCTCCCACATACTGTAAAATGTATCACTGAACCAAGCCAAGCCTTCTGAGAGTTGCTTATCTGCAAGGAATGATTTTTGGCTCCTTCGCAGTGAGTGGCTCTTGGCAGTATGCCAGCCACCTGCACTGAAGATGTACTGAGAGACAACTGCGTGGAATTAGATTCTATATTTATTGTAGGAATGCTGCTGAGGGCATACTATTTAACACGCTGTTTCCTTTAAGAGGAGCCATGCGAGAGTTCTTTGGAACAAGTGATCTGTTTTTACCTTATAGACACTGTGAATGTTATAAGGTTTCCTTCTTTGCTTTGGTTGCTAGGAAACTCAGGGCAATGGTGCAGATCTCATCTAGCAGGAGACTTTTGGACAAACATTGTACATACTAACTTTACCTCTCCCTTCAGTTAGTATTTATTCAGCACCTGCTTTACGCCTGTTAGGGCCCCAAAATATCCACGTAGGGACTTCTCTGGTGGTACAGTGGGTTAGACTCTGCACTCCCCATGCAGAGGTCAGGAGGTTTAACCCCTGGTCGGGGAACTAGATCCCACATGCAACTAAGAGTTTCCATGCTGCGCTAAGACCCATGGAGTCAAATAAATAATAAATAAAAAATTTTAAAAATATATCAATGTTAATCACTGTAGCATATTAAAGAAATCATGAGAGCACTTAAGGCTGAAGACAAACACAAGGTTTAAGGTGACTTCAGGGCTTGTGGTTGCTGTTGTTGTTTAGTCACTAAGCCATGTCCAACTCTTTGCGACCCCATGGATGTTCATGGAATCTCTGAGGCAAGAATACTGGAGTGGGTTGCCATTTCCTCTTCCAGGGGATCTTTCTGATCCAGGGATTGAACCCATGTCTCCTGCATTGGCAGGTGGATTCTTTACCAGTGAACCACCTGGGAAGCCCATCCCAACTCAGTGTTGAGGATCATTTTAATGTTTGTTTGAGTGGACTCTCAGGTCATTTTATTCTGTCTCTATATAACCCACAGAGCAATCTGTTTGATTGCCCCTTGCACATTCATCTAGAGTGTTCAGGCTTTCCAAAGATCACAGTCATAACTTTCATCAGAAGGATAAAAAATGAAAAAAAGAAGGATAAAAAATGGAAGAAAAGGGAATAGGAAGAATGGGAGGGACAAATTAGAGGTATGGCATTAATAGATAAAACTACCATATAAAATAGATAAGCAACAAGGGTACACTGTATAGCACAGGGAATTATACCCAGCACCTTGTAATAACCTATAACAGCACATAATCTGCAGAAAGTATTGAATCCCTATGCTGTACACCTGAAAGTAACACGATGTTGTATTTAAATCAAATATACATCAATAAGAAAAAAAAAGAAAAGGAAGAAAGGAAGAAAAAAAGTGGAAAACTGAACAAGGGGAAGAGGCGCTGGGACTGGGAGCTAAAGCATGGACACAGGGCTGACTCTTTGCTCCCTCGGTCCCCGGCCAGCAGCTTTCTCCCTCGTTTCTCCTTACGTGACCAAGTCCTCTAACGTGCTGCTCTCACTTTCCTCCATGGCAGAAGCAAGCATGGTCAGGGGCTCTTCAGTGTCATTCCTGATTAGTCAATTATTTTGAATCAACACACACAAAACTGTCTTTCTCATCAGGGAATGGGCAGAGGACAGACCTTAGTGTGTCTATTTTTGCTTGCAGAAAGCTTGGAGTCCAATTTCACGGCTACAATATCCGCCTTCATGGCTTGCAAGATGGATGGTCCTAAAAACAAACAAACAAACTGAATATCAAAAACTAAACAACTTTACTGTTTGAATGTCTTTTAAGTCATATCCAATCATTTTTCAAGAGAAGGGCTACTTCGTGGTGGTCCAGTGGTTAAGATTCCACCTTCCTAAGCAGAGAGTGTGGGCCTCATACTTGGTTTGGAAACCAAGATCCCACATGCCACAGGGTGCAGCCAACAATTTAAAAATGAAGAAATAAGTTGTTAAAAAAGACATCTGCATGAAAACAATATTGTATTTATTTGTATGATATTTGCTTAATTTTTAAATATTTGCTTTATCTTTAAAATTTTATTTATTTACTTTTGCCTGCACTGGGTCTTTGTTGCTGCTCTCTGGCTTTCTCTAGCTACAGCGAGCAGGTGCTACTCTTCGTTCTTCCTTCTCGTTGCCAACACTTTGGTTCAGATCTTCAGCATCTCTTGCTAGAATAAGCCTCTGAAGTGGACTTCCTGCCTCCTACGTCTCCTCTTTCTAAACCCTGTTCCACATCAGCTGCCAGGCAGAGCTTTAAAGATGTTACTCTGGGAGATTTCCAGGACGTCCAGTGGTTAGGACTCTGTACTTTCACTGTCTTGGCCCCAGGTGGAAAAAAAAGTAAAAGTTATTCTGATGAAGTCAGCCTCTCCTCCTACTCAAATCTTTTTTTTTTTTTGAATATTTATTTATCTGGCGGTGTTGGGTCTTTAAATTTTTTTTTTTTACTTTATTTTTAATTGGAGGATAATTGCTTTACAATATTGCATTGGTTTCTGCCATATCTCTGTGCTGGGTCCGAGCTGCACATTTTTGGGATGTTTATTGCAGCATTCAGGACCCAGTCATAAATCTTATATGCTCCCTGCCCTTAAGGTTTTCTAAGACTGAACCTCTGATCAGCTCTCCATCTTCACTTCCTACCAGCCCCATCTCATGCACGAGTACCTCCCACCAGAGCAAACAGCTTGAAGCTCATCGAGTGACATGGTCTCTCATACATTTCTGCCTTTAACGTCTGTTATTTCCCTTTCCTGGAAAACCCCATTATTCCTCGTCAGATTGGCCAGCTTCTACTTGTTTAGCAAGGCTGGTCTAAAGGAGGTGAGGCTTTAGAGCTTTAGAGGCTTTAGGAGCTCTTCTTAACCCCTCTAGAGAGACTGGTGATGCCTACAGCAATTTGTACATGAATCTTTTGTGTGCTACTTGTTTACATGTGCTTTTCTCACACTAGACTATGGTCTTCTTGGGCAAGATGTATTTATAATTCATCTTTGTGTGACCATTTCTTACAATAATGCTGGAAACATGGTAGACTCTCTAAAGATGCTTGAATAAGTTTATTAGGGATTTAATTTTCATATCTATTCTTTTTTTAATATAAATTTTTTATTTTAATTGGAGGCTAATTACTTTACAATATTGTATTGGTTTTGCCATACATCAACATGAATCTGCCATGGGTATATACGTGTTCCCCATCCTGAACCCCTCCTCCCACCTCCTTTTCATATCTATTCTTAAAGAAACAGAGAGCATAATTGAAGTCAGCTTGATCTGATAGGAGGAACAAGTCTAGAGCTATGAAGTTCAATACAGAAACACTGGCCACATGTGACTATTGAACACCTGAAATGTGACTAGCCTGAAATGAGATATATTCTAAGTACAAAATACATACACAATTTCAAAGACTTAGTATTAAAAAAAGAATGTAGTGGTGCCCCATTGGCTAAGAATCCCCCTGCCAATGCAGGGGGCGCAAGTTTGGTTCAGTCTCTGGTCTGAGAAGATCCCACATGTGGCAGGGCGACTAAACCTATGCACCACAACTACAGATCCCAAGCTCTAGAGCCTGTGCTCTGCAACAAGAGAAGCCATTGCAATGAGAAGCCCGTGTACTGTAACTAGAGAAAGCCCACAGGCAGCCAAACAAAGATCCAACGCAGCCAAAAATAAATAAATACATAATTTTTAAGTTCTTGTTAAAAAAAAGAAATGTAAAATTTCCCATTGATAGTTTTTACATTGATGACCATTTAAACAATAATTTTTTGGATGTATCATGTTAGATAAAATATGTTATTAGAACTAATTTCACCTCTGTCTTTTACTTTTCTAATGTGGCTATGAGAAAATTTAAAACTACACGTAAAGTTTACATTTGTGGCTTGTGTTATAGTTCTGTCAGAAAATGATGTTCCAGAATGTTCATTCTGTGAACAAATATCTCTTGAGCACTAGCTCCAGACAGCTGTTAGTCCAAGTGATGGGAACAGAATAGTAAAGAAAGTAGATAACGTTCCTGACCACAGGGCGCTTACATCATCATGGAGAGAGGGACACAGAACAGGAGGCAGATGTGTAAACAAGATGGTTTTGGATGGCATAAATAAAGCACTATGAAGAAAGCAAAGAGGGTGGGAGGGCGGTCTTTCAGAGCAGGTGAGGACAGAGGAGGGAGATGAGGCAGGAGGCTGGAACCTGGATGATGGTAGAGACCTGCAATGCGACAGCAATGGCATGTATGCTAAATCACTTCAGTCGTGTCCGACTCTGTGCAACCCCATAGATGGCAGCCCACCAGGCTCCCCCGTCCCTGGGATTCTCCAGGCAAGAACACTGGAGAGTAGGGAGGTGCAAACAAACTTGAGAGATATTTGGAAAGTAACATTAGGAGGACTGTGGTAAGTATGGATATTTGGGATTGGTACTCTTGCCTGGAAACTCCCATGGACGGAGGAGCCTGGTGGGCTGCAATCCATGGGGTCTCGAAGAGTCGGACACGACTTCACTTTCACTTTTCACTTTCATGCATTGGAGAAGGAAATGGCAACTCACTCCAGTGTTCTTGCCTGGAGAATCCCAGGGATGGTGGAGCCTGGTGGGCTGCCGTCCATGGGGTCGCACAGAGTCAGAGAGGACTGAAGCAACTTAGCAGCAGCAGCAGCAGCAGAGCAGATGTGGATTCCCAGGATTCTGGATGACCAGGTGAATGGTGGCACCACTGGATGAGATAAGGCTGGAGTGGACTTGAGGCAGATGGGGAATTCCAGTTTGGCCATGTTGAGCATGAGGTGCCTGTGGAAGGCCAGAGGGCAGTGCTGAGGGGAGACGTCAGTGCTAGGAATGATCATTTGGGATCTACTACCACACAGTCGTTAAAACCCAGCACGGATGGGAAAGGAAAGAGAGAAGATGGCGAATGAAGACGACACACAGGTCCAGGTTTTACCGACCAGGGTTCTTCGCCTTGCCTATTCAATAGAAATCGACTAGAGGCCAGACACTCCAGTATTCTTGCCTGGAGAATTCCTTGGACAGAGGAGCCTGACATGCTATAGTCCACAGGGTTGCAAAGAGTCAGACACGACTGAGCGACTAACAACACACCAACAAGAGGCCAAACATTCACTGGGATCTCTCTGCAGCTAGGAGGAGTGGAAACAAACACGGGTTCCCCTTCTTGATCCCTGAGATGGGGGCTGAGCTTGTTTCTTCTATGGGTAAGGGTAGCAGTATGTCCATGGCTTGGGCCAGAGCTGCGGCTTGGGTGTTTTGCCCACCCCTTAGGTGGTGTATGTGAAAGGGGCATGCATAGTATCCTATTTTGCTCCTGACACCCTGTTTTTGTTCCAGGCTCTTCAAAAGTGGCAGATGGGCTTTTCAGACTTTGTATCTTTTGGGTCCAGAATTTGCTCCAACTGCTCATGGTCACAGTTATTTTTAGTCCTATACGGTTTCCCTATATTTTGTTGCTGGAAGAGAGGTGTGTCCAGGTGCAAGCACTGTAGTAGCAGAGGGTCCCAGGTCGTAGCCTGTCACCGAGGGACCACTTTCTAAACTGACTCATACATGAATGCAGGGGGAGGACCCAGGGTAGCTAGAGGGGTTCACGGTACAAGAGAGAAGGCAAGACTGATTCCGCGAGGTTTGGGTAGTGATGGAGGGGCTGGGCTGGCCTGGGAGACTGGCTGGAGGAAAGAAGGGGTCTCGGAGGAGATATTTGGTGTTGGGGAGGAGGAAGGAGGCTAAACAGCTGGTAAAGGAGTTATTGTGGAAGATGGTGATGTCCAGGTCACAGGTAAGGACATCGCTTGGGGAAGCTCTGGATATGTTACAGTTTGGGCCAAGGCTTTATCACGATGACCTCAGAGTTTGAGAAGGCCTCCAAGAAGCAGTGGACGAGGGGATAGGGAGAGCTGGCTTTTGGAAAGTTGAGTGGCCCTGGCTCTAAGCCTCTTTGCCACACTCTTCTCTCCTCTTTAAAGTGAGCCTCTTCCACACACTGCGGTTGTTATAAGGTCACTAAGTACAGGTGCCTCCCTTGGCTGCCTGAGCTGTTCTCTGAAGCACACTTAACTTCCATTTCCCGTAGCAGAGGAATCCAGGCTCCGTCCCAGGGGGTGCTTTCTGAGGCCGTTCCCTAACACAGTCAAGCAGCCAGGGCAGACTAGGCACAAGGTATTCTCTATAGTGGGCGTCTGTGGGGAAGCCAGTTGTGCACGCTGGCTGGTGGTAAGCCGGCTTCCAGGAACGCGACCTGGAATAAAAATAAATAGGCCTTCTAGTCTCTTCAATCATCGTATTCTTCCGAGTCTCAGTTCCAATTTAAAAATGGGCATTGCAGGTGATAGCAGGGGACTGAGAAGTACTGGGCAAGCACTTTGTGTCCATTAACTCCGTGAATCCCACGATCACATTGACGCGGGTGACCTCCGTTTGGTAGAGAAGGGGAAAGACAGAGGTTAAGTTACTTGATCAAGGTCAACAGCCAGCGAGTGCGTAGCCGGGGTTTAAACCTGGATTCAGACTCGGGGTTCAAATGGGACTCGCTGCCGGGTGCCGGTGGAGAGGTTCCAAGGTTTCGGGATCATTTATCCCTTCCTATCCCGGCCCGAGGGTTCCCCACGTGGACGATCTCGCGGGCTCTTCCCGCTCCGACACCCCCGGGTGTGGCTCCACCCTACGCTGGCCCACAGCTCGGCCCAGAACCGCTCCGGGTCGTCGATGACAAGCTCCCGGCGGCGCCCCGGAGCCCGCCTCTCGGGCCGCCACCTTCCCGCGGAGCGCGCGCCTCGGGGGACACCTGTCCCCGGGCAGGGGGCTTTGGCCACTGCTCGGCGCCGCCCCGCGCTCGCGGTGGAGCCCCAGCGCCGCTGGGCGGGAGGACGGCAGGGCGCCTCCCTGGATTGCGCCGCGGCCCTGCGCACCGGGCGGCTGCGGGCGGGCGCGCAGAGGGGGCGCTGCTGAGGGCGCGGCACGGGGGGCGCGCGGGCGGGGCGGGCGCGGCGCGGCGCGGGGCGCCTGGAAGGGCACCCGCGAGGGGCGCGGGCGCAGCCGGAAGCTGGGGCGGGGCGCCCGCGCGGGATGCGGTGAAGGGCGAGCGGCGCGGCAGCGGCGATGAGTGCCTCGGCGGCCACGGGGGTCTTCGTGCTGTCCCTCTCGGCCATCCCAGTCACCTACGTCTTCAACCACCTGGCTGCCCAACACGAGTGAGTGGGCGCGCGCAAGCGGCGGGGGTCGGCGCGGCGGGCGCCCTAGCAACTTTTCGGAGGGGGCTGAACCGCCGGGCAGGGCAGAGGCTCGCCGGCCGCCAGGGCTCCCCGCGGCCGGCCGGAGGAGGGGAGGCTCCCGGAGTCCCGCGGGCTGGGGTCTTCGCTCGGGCTGGCATCTTTGACACTCGGGCGTAGTTCTGGGGTCGAGTGCTGAGTGTCATTCCAGGTATCGCGCTGCTGGTATCCCAGCCAGGTGTCCAGGGTTACAGGGGTCATTAAGGCAATGCCCCTGCCCTTGAAGAGCCCAGGGACAGGGGTGGGGCTGTTCACACACCAACAGCTAGGAGCCCGGCCGCGCCTCGTTCCTTTCGCATTTCACAGGAACGTTTCCATGTATGGACACACACATACTTTTCATTTCATATTAATTTTAGAAACTGTTGTGAATGACTAGCAGAAATAGCGCGGAATGAACAGGCAAAGGCCTGGGTTCTAGGCCTGGCTTTGGCACTAGGCCTGGCCTCAGTTTTCCGGTCTGTCAAATGGCCTGTATTTGCATCCTATTGTCAGGATGCCATAAGGGCGCCTGTGGAGTATAGGATGGGGAGCCGGGCGAGCAGCAGGGCAGTTCCGTGCTAGAGAAATGGGTGGGGCTGAAGGAGGCCGCAGATGGACTTGGTTCAAAGCCCTGTCTCTCCTGTGAGGGCTCTCTGGCCAAGTAGCCGGCAGCCGCCGGCCTGCTCCAGCGGCGGGAAAGGCGCCAGGCCTCTGAGCCTGCCGATGTTCCTGCTCTCAGCCGAGAGGAGGAAGTAACCTGCGCTGTTTCCCACAGCAGCTGGTGCTAAGGAAATTGCATCAGTGTGTGTGCTGCACCCCCTCTCCAGACCTTCAAGCTGCGGAGAAGTGTCTGCCCACGGGGCGGTGACTTCCTCCTCACTCGTTCCGGGGGGCTGAGGGCCTTATCCAGACTGCACCCATCTACGGGGGTGCTCTCTGGGCATGGGTAGTGACTGCCTTTGGTCTGACCCAGTCTTGGGGCACGACTCCTGGAAGAAGCATCTCTGGGCAGGGGATGTCAGATCTGTCAATACAGTGCATGGGGGTCTCTGCCCTCCTGAAATGGCATTATGGGCAGCTCAACAAAAATTTATTGAGGACACACTGTATGCTTGGCACAGTCCCAGGTGCTGGGGAACTAGCTATCAAGAAACCACAAGAGATCTGGGAGGTTGTTGTTGAGACAGGAATCAACACATAAAATGGGGCGATTTGAGAGAGTGACTGGGGGACTGGGGATCAGGGAAGCCTTCTTGGAGGAGGTGACATGAGCTGCAGGAGATGGCTCCAGGAAGATCTAGGGACAGAGCCTTCCAGGTGGGGGCTCAGGGAGCAGTGTAGGGAGAGGGACGCGGCTTGGGGAGGGGATCTTTGGGAGGGAGGGTCACGCAGCTTATGGAAGGATCATGTGGCATGGAGAGGATCTGAGGGTGACTCTGAGATTTTGATCTCAGCTCCTGGGAAGGGGGTGGTTGCTTTACTGGGCACATCCTGAACTGTGTGCTGCTGTGTGTTGTTGAGCACATTGCTGAGCCCTGTGGGGGTTCTGAAAAACTGGTTCCAGCCATTCTTCCTGTCCTGCAGATTAAAATCCCAGTAGCCTTTGACTCCTCCCTCTTCTTCCTCCACTCCTTCCGTCCCACCCTCCCACTCTCCTTCCCCATCAGTCCTGAGGCTGGGCTACCATCTGTTTCCTCTTTCCTGTTCCCCCCACCCCACCAGCGGTCCTGGCCCTCTCTCGCAAAGCCTCCCAGGGAGTTTCCTTCTCCACTGCCCTGTGCATGTTTGCCTCAGTCCTCCAGCCCAGCCCAGTCAGCCGTGCTGGTGCTTCAGCCGCACTGGACTGTTCTGTGCCCCTGCGCTAAGTCCCTTCAGTTGTGTCTGACTCTTTGAGACCCCATGGACTGTAGCCAGCCAGGGTCCTCTGTCCATGGGATATTCCAGGCAAGAATACTGCAGTGGGTTGCTGTGCCCTCCTCCAGGTGATCTTCCTGACCCAGAGATCAAACCGAGTCTCATTGCGTTGGCAGGTGGGTTCTTTACCACTAGCGCCACCTGGTTCTGAGCCCCGGATACTCCTTAATCCCCCACCTCCTTGCTGCTGCTCACACTGTTCACTGGGACTGGGACGCCTTCCTTCCTGTCGCTGATGGTTGAAGCCACACCGGGACTTTATAACCTGGAGTAAAATGCCACCTCCACCTCTTCCAGACTCCCCCCCAAGCAAGGGAGTCTCTGTTCCGTCTCTCCCTCCTCTGAACCCCTGTTGGGTTGGTTGTGCTTTTTCCACAAGAGTTACTTCCCTGTGGTCAGAATTTACCTTCTCAGGCCATGGCTCCCCTTAGCATTGTCCTGCCCAGTGCAGGGCGGAGAGGGGTGGGGGTGGGGGACTTGTGCCTAGCAGGCATCCCATTCAGTTTGCATTAGCTGAATTAGCTGAAGCTTCTTTCCCACCAGACTTTTTACAAAAGCCTGAAGAATAGAAAAAGCCACTTAAGTCGAGGCATCAGGAAAAGACTTGAGTTCTCTCTCTGTATCTCATAGACACACATACATACACAACTCATACTCACCCACACATGATCCCTTTCAGTAGCCATCTATTCATGTAAGGGCATCAGAAACTCTCCCCTTGCTCCCTAGCCTCATCCCCAAACACACACATTACAATACTAACAGCTTTTCCACCCTCATATTAGTGGCAGCCCTTACCCCTCCCCCCACCTCCAGGTCCCTGCTGGACCCATTTCTCCCTGTTCTGAGCAGGTCCTGCACTTGGCTGTCACTGGGAGATGCAGATGCTCTGTTGCCCCAGTTACTCTTCATCCTTTGCTCCTCCCCTAGAGGTGGAGAGTGGGAGCAGACACCATGAAGCAGTTTATACTGTTCTCTAGTCCAGAAGAGCACCAGCTGTGTGATGGTGCTGGCTGTGAGCTGGGTCCTTGATGGGAACAGGGATGGGAGTTGTCTCCTGGCCCCTGCCACAGTCAGGCTGTGATGAAAACTTCTGTTAGCCTACACATGCGTGTGTGCTAAGTTGCTTCAGTAGTGTTCGACTCTTTGTGACCCCATGGATTGTAGCCTGTCAGGGCCTCTGTCCAAGGAATTCTCAGGCAAGAATACTGCAATGGGTAGCCATTCCCTTTTCCAGGGGATCTTCCTGACCCTTCAGCCTACACAGCACCTTAACCTCTTCTCTGTTCACAGGATGCTTCTGCCCAGCAGTGTGTTCCTGACTCATATTAGTTCCCTCTTTCATCGTCTCCTCCTTTGGCTTATCCTACAGGAGGAGCCTGGAGCATCCATTGATGTGTGGCACTAGAAACCTCCTATTTCAGTCTCTGAAATAGGAGGACACCGACATGGTCGTCTTCATTTTTATCATAGAACTATGTCCTCCATTCACCATGCATCCTTCTATTCATCTACCCACAATCCATGTATTCACTATCCACTATCCATTATCTAACCATCCATCTGTCATCCATTCATCTATCATTCTTCATCCATCCATTAATTCACCATCCACCACCAATCATCTGTCATGCATGCATCTATCCATCCAAACATCCATTCATTCCTCCACCCATCCATCCATCATTCACCATCCATCCATCCATAATCCATTCATTCATCTTCCACTATCCATTACCTAACCATCCATCTGTCATCCATCCATTCATCCACCATCAATCATCTGTCATCCATCCATCTATCCATCCATCATTCATCATCTATCCATTCATCTGTCCATTCATCCACTATCCATCATGTCATCCATCCATCTATCCATCCAAACATCCATTCATCCATCATCCATGCATTTCTCCTTCCTTTCTTTCTCTCCCTTTCCTTCCCTCCCTCACTTATCCATCAGTTCCTGAAAATCTTAAAAGAGGTCCCCAGGCAGACTTTCTGTGCATACTCACCCAGGCATCTTGAAAAAATTAACCTATTCCCATACCCCACACCTGAAGTATTCTGAATCTGTAGGTCTGAGGTGGCATTTGAAAGTCTGGGTGCTGCTGATTCCCAGAAACCACTCCTTGACTCTTAAGTGGGGCCTGGGGCCAGGTGCACAGGATACAGCCTGGGCCACTCTCCTTGGGGTTCATCTACCTGCACACAGATGGGTCACTGCCTCTCTGACATTAGGAGCAGATTTCTGACTGCTGCCTGCACCCATTCCAACTGTAGAGTGTGGAGTGAACTTCAGCATGAGTTTTTCCTTCAGCTATTAGTAGGTGTTGTTGGGCTGTGAAGGGTACATTCCAGAAGTCCCGGGGACATACAGCAAAGGTTATCCAGACATCCTCTGTGATGGTGTGGAAGGGTCTTGGCTAAGGGGTGGTTCTAGAGCAGTTCTTGAGGATTACGGAGGAGGCCCTAGTGTAAGCAGGCCCTGGGAATGGGCTGGGCAGTGCTTCGTCTAGAACTGGATGCCCTGTTGGTGTGGAGGTATGAGACAGAAAATACCTCTTAGGACTGGAGGTGACCTCTGGGTTAGAGAGCTTAGCCCACTGAGATGGGTCCTCCTGTGTAGACAAGGGTCTCTCTATTTCATCCACAGTGACTGGCTTATAGGGATATGCAATGCATTTTTCCTTAATATGTTTTCTTTTAAAGATTTTTTGATGTGGACCATTTTAAAAGACTTTATTGAATTTGTTACAATATTGCTTCTGTTTTATGTTTTGATTGTTTGGCCTCTAGGCATGTGGGAATCTTAGCTCCCCAGTCAGGGATTGAACCAACACCCCTTGCATTGGAAAGCGAAGTCCCAACCACTGAACCACCAGGGAAGTCCCTCAATGTGTCTTAATTAACTAAAAAACAGATGATGCAATGACATGACTTTCCTAAGGCCCACAGGCAGGGGCAGAGTAGGTACCAGCTTCCCGGTCCCTCGACTGCTCACTGCAGCAAGCCTTGTGCCCTTGTTCTGTCCTGTCGAGGAGCAGCTTTGTTCGTTCCCTGTCCCCCTGGGCCATGCCTTTTCCCAGGAGGAAGTCCAGGGCTATGCCCAGCCTAGCTCACCTTGGCTTCCTGGGTGTGGGGGTGCTGGCTTCATTCAGGCCTTGGGCCCAGCCCCAGCTCTTCTCCCCTTGGGTTGGCCTGGTCCTCTGGTCCCTTTGATTATACACACAGCCTGGGGCCCTTCTTCCTTAGAAGGTGATGTAATTGTTGTGACTCCTGCATGCTCCCTGGAGCTCAGTGTGAAGGTTTCCAGCCAGCCCTGTGGAAGGAGGCAGATTCAGTGGTTAGGGCTGTCGGACATCAGGCACGGGGCTTGGAGAAGCAGGTGGACAATGGCAGACGGACAGTGGTAGAGGGCACTCAGACACGTCATTCACCCAGGTGGGTGGGATGACCAGAGAGTGAGGGCCTGGTAGCTCTGGTCCTGGTCCCTGAAAGTCACAGGTGGCCCAGAGGGGCCCAAGCTCTGTGGACAGACTTCTTGAACACCACAGTGCCTGGGCTGTAGGCAGAAGCTGCACTGGGAGAGAATGCATTCAATAGCCAGGAAATTCCATGCACCCGTGTGTTTATATTGATAAGTGACCACCTCCCTGTTCTGGTCATTGCAGTTCCTGGACGATTGTAGGGGCTGCTGCTGTTGTCCTGCTCCTGGTGGCCCTGCTGGCTCGTGTCCTGGTCAAAAGAAAACCCCCTCGGGACCCACTGTTCTATGGTATGTCTCTGTGGGAGGGGGCCCTTTGTGTCCACCTCAGAGCACAACATGTGAGCCTCTGTCTGTTTTCCATTGTGGCTGTGAATACTCTGAGCCAACTGGTAAGGTGATGCGAAGTGCAAGAGTATTTCCATAAGACACAGCCCTGCCTCCCTCTAAGTGAAGGACTCTGACTAGCAGTGGACCCCACCCTGTCCCAGCTGGGACCCAGGCAGGACACCCCTCTGTTCCTCGCCTCTGCCTGGAGCCATGCTCTGACCTCTGACCCCGGCTCTTGTACCAGCTCCTTCGTGGCTTTCAGCCTTCAGCCAGCTATTTGCAGCCCCTTCCATTTGGCTTTGAGCTTAGCTGTCCGGTGCCTCAGTATGCACATTTGTACAATGAGGAAAATAATAGTACTTGCTGTGGAGGGTTGGTACAAACATTACATAAGATACTGTTTGTAAAGTACTTGAACCACTGGCTGGCAAATACACATGTATCTTCAATGAAAACACCACTGATTGAGCACCTGTGGTGTGCCTAGTATGACTCTGAGCACATTAGCAGTATCATTTTAGTTAATCCTCACAACAAACAGGGCTTTCCTAGTGGCTCGTATGGTAAAGAATCTGCCTGCAATGCAGGAGACCTGGGTTTGATCCCTGGATCGGGAAGATCCTCTGGAGAAAGGAATGGCTATCTACTCCAGTATGCTGGCCTGGAGAATTCCATGGACAGAGGAGCCTGGCAGATACAGTCCATGAGATCACAAAGAGTCAGACACTGAGCGACTGACACTTTCACTTTCTTTCTTTCACAACAATATCCTCCCTGCACACATGAAGAATCTGGCTCAGAGGTGCTTAGAAATGGGGTCAAGGTTACAGCTAATGAGACAGCATTGATGACCCAGATTTCTCCCAGTTTGCATATAAAAAATTCTGAAGCTTAGAGAAATGAAACTTACCTAAGCCCTGACAGCCAGTCAGCCGATGAGCTGGGCCTGTCTGAATCCACGTCCTCTTTCTGCCTCCAGTCCCCCTGCCGCTGGTCTGGCCTCTGCCCACGTTTGCAGACTGGCCTCCTGCTGCCGGCTTCCTTCCCCTTCCTCCGTGCTCCGTGGAGCCCTCGCTCAGCTGCACTCGTGCTTCTCCAGGCTCCTCAGGGCTGAGTACCCTCCTCTCCCTCAGCCCTCTGTCCTCATGTCAGTCAGTGCAGCCCCGACTGGAGGGCAGGGACTATCCTTGTCATCAGTGACCCAGAGCCTGACCCTGCTGTTGGCATCAGCGATTGTCGGTACAACAGCCGAATGATCAGTCGCTGAAGGCTTCCTCTTCCGGGAGACACGCAACGGCTGATCACCTAATGGCTCATCACTGTCAGCGAGATCTGGACCAAAGGCCTACACAGAGGCATGGGGAGGCAGGGCACGTGTGGGCCTCCTGCTCTTCCGGGGAAAGTGTAGACACTGCACTCCTGGTTGCCGACTTGGGGCAAGGCCGACTTCCCTGCTCTGTGAGTTAACCTTGCCCACCTTCCTGGGCATTTTCTTGTTTCACACCTGTTTTTATGTTCACCATTAAAGTTTTTTAAAAAAATTTCTTTCTTTTGGGGTGTGCCATGCAGCATGCGGGATCTTAGTTCCTCGACCAGAGATGGAACCCATGGCTCCTGCATTGGGAGCACAGAGTCTTAACCACTGGACCACCAGGGAAGTCCCACCAGCAGATTTTTTTACCATCCATGCCTATCACACAGTTTGATGCTGACTTGTTATGATTTGAACAGAGAGCTTTATTGACAAACCGCCACATGGTAAATTTGATCGCTCACTGTTTAAAAAGTATTATTCCTTAGCTGGTAGTTTTCAGCTGGTAGTTGTTGCTGGTAGTTTTCAGCCCACTGAGGAGCTTCTCACAGCCTTAGTGAGATTCTCTAAGATGCTGTGGCTTTCCCTCTTTAATATTCAATGGTTCCACCTCACATCCAGTTTTCTAAAAATCACTAGCCTTCCTTCCTAAAACAACCGTTACTTTCACATCAGTCACTGTTTGTCTGTAGGATCTCCAGTGTGGGGTAAGGCAAGCACGTTGGATACACTATGAGTCGGGCCACCTGGTAACCATTGATGTGAATGATCTCTTTTGAGTCAATGGTCACCTCTGTGCTTCCTGGGCCACAGGGGAATGGTTTCGTTCCTGCTGCCCAGCTGGAATGCAGATGTGGCCTTGGCAGCCACATGTAGGAAGTGGAGGAGGGGAGTCAGGCAGCCTAGTAGAATCCCCTGGGACCTTGTTATGCGCTCCTCCCAGTGGGTGTCCTGTTGCAGGTTCATGACACTGGCGGGCGGCTCCAGCTGTGTGCACGGGAGGTACGTTCTGTGAGTCCGTGTTGACAGCATCTATAGAGTCTTCTGGAAAACATGACAAGAAATCATTACTGGGGACTTCCCCAGTGGTCCAGTGGCTAACACTCTGAGTTCCCACTTCAGGGGTCCCGGGGTTCAATCCCTGGCTGGGGAACTAGAATCTCACATGCCTCAGCTAAGACCTAGCACAGCCGAATAAATAAAATTAAAAGTAAAAAAGAAATCATTACTGGTGGACGCCAAGCTCTTAGGCTTTGCCCCATGAGCTGCGGCTTTCTGAACTGTTGCTTTCTCTGCTCTAGTGTACGCTGTGTTCGGATTTACCAGCGTCGTAAACCTCATCATAGGACTGGAACAAGATGGGATCATCGACGGGTTCATGACGCACTACCTGAGAGAGGTACGGGGGCGCTTAGCCATCACGCGCACAGAAGGGTCGGCGACTCAACAGTATTGCTCTAGCTGGAAATCCTTTCGTGTCATGTAAGAAGGCACGACACGTGGTATTTCATTGACTGCCGTGGACGCAGGACACTCAGTTATGTGGAAAGTGAAGCGGAAAGTTAGGACTAGATTGTGGGAGGCAGCTGTCCTCAGTGTTGGGTCTTACAACTCTATCTTCACACCGGACTCACCACCTTCCTCCTCTACTTGTGTTTAAAATAAGTGGGGTACTTTGAGGCTTCTCAGGTGGCGCTAGTGGTAAAAAATCCAGCTGCCAACGCAGAAGATGTAAAAGACGAGGGTTCAATGCCTGAGTGGGGAAGATCCCCTGGCAGAGTAAATGGCAACCCACTCCAGTATTCTTACCTGGAGAATCCCATGGACAGAGGAGCCTACAGTCCATGAGGTTGCAAAGAGTCGGACACGACTGAAGTGACTTAGTACCAGCAGCAGCAGAGGTCTTTAAATGAATTCAGTATCTGCGTATCTGTTGTTATCAATGCATTACTCCTTAAGAAAGCCCAAGTCAGTCAGTCTTAAATGTGTAAACTGCCAAGCACGGAGTCAGTTAATAAAGCCATTTGATTGTGATGATGAATACACGCTCTGCCCCTCATCACAGCATTATCAATCTACCTGGCACTTGACAGAGCTGGTCCTCTTTCCTTATTTGATGGTGTGATAAATCTAGCCCCAGAGAGGTTAAGTAACATACTCCAGGTCACATAGGAAATAAGGAGCAGTGTAGTCATCATTCATGTGTCAGGTAATGGGGAGCTTTGAATGCAAGCCAAGGGAGTTTGGGTTTTGTCCCTTGTGTGAGGGAAGATGTTAAGTAAGGGGACAATGCAATCAGCTCAGAGAAGGATGGGCTTGAACGGAAGGGTCAATGCTGTGAGCTAGGACACCAGCCAGGAGGTGTCCTGCGGGGCCAGTGAGGGCATGAAGGTGACCCAGATGGAGGCCAAGCATGAACTACCGTAGAGAGGAGGGATGAACTTCAGAGAATTTGAGCGGCTGGAATGAGTAGGTCTCAGGGATGAGCTGGGGGCAATGGGGAAAATAAGGGCTAAGATGCTATCCTGACTCTGGGAGCACTTAAGGGGGCCCTCCGTGATGCTTCCCTAGCTTAAAAAAATTTTTTTAATTTTGGTTGTGCTGGGTCTTCTTTGCTGCACAGGCTTTCCTCTAGTTGCAGAGAGCTGGGGCTGCTCTCTAGCTGTGGCAGCACCTGGGCGTCTCATTACGGGGTCTTCTCTTGTGGAGCATGGCCTCTAGGGCTTCAGTTGTTGCAGCTCCCGGGCTCCAGAGCACAGGCTCAGTAGTTGTGGCGCACAGGCTTAGCTGTCCCTTGGCATGTGGGATCTTCCTGGACCAGGGATGGAACCGTGTCTCCTGCATTGGCAGGTGGCTTTTTTTTTTTTTTTTACTACTGAGCCATGAGGGAAGCCCTGCCCTAGTCTTTTTAAAAAATGGCAATGGCAGTGGATGACACACGTTTTCCAGATAGACTTGGGGGTGGAGGGACTCCAAGGAGAACAGACAGTGTGGGCAGAGGCTTTGAGATGAGAAACAGCATGGGGCTCCCCACTGCCAGGCAGGGATGATGCTGAGTTCATCTGGGGATGTGAGGAGTTTCAGGTGGGTAAAGGACATCCTGGCAGGTGGCCCAGCAGGCAAGGCTTTGTAGGTGTTGAGCTCGGGGAAGAGATACAGGGACCATCTCAGGACAGTTGGCACCTGAAGGTCTGAGAAGAGAGGAGAAGGTAGAGAGGAGGGCCGAGGGTGGAACTTTGGAGACCCTGGCCAGAAGATCAGGAGCCTCTGAAGTGGCGTGGGAGGGGGCAGGCACAAACACAGGAGGGCTTCCCAGGTAGTCCAGTGGTCAAGAATCTGACTACCAATGCAGGGGATGCAGGTTTGATCCCTGGTCTGGAAAGATTCCACATGCCGTGGGGCAACAAAGCCCGTGCGCCACTACTGAGCCCGTGCTCTAGAAACTGCGGGGTATAACTACTGACTCCTTGTGCTCGAACTACTGAGCCTGCACGCCCTAGAACCTGTGCTCCACAGCAAGAGAAGCCACCACAAAGAGAAGGGGTGTGGGGAATCGGCAGGAGAGGAGAAAGGTGGGACGACCACATAGGAAAGGTCCAGTGAGGGCTGCCGAGGGCTCGAATGAAGCTGTGATGAGAAGGAGTACTGCCTGGGGTTGACATCATAGAGACAGATCAATGGGACCTGCCAGCAGACTGCGTAAGAGAAGGAGGAGTGAACAATGACCCTGTGGTTCTGACCTGGGCAAGCTGAGTGGCGTCTCCATGAACATAAGCCAAGTGGGACTTGGTTGAGGGGAGAAGGTGATGAGTTAAAGGAGGTGAGGTGGGCTTGAAGGGTCCCTGGACCCATCCAGTGGAAGATGCTCAGCAAGCCAACAGGTGAGGCCAGCATGGCTGAGAGAACCAGATGTGTAGGCATGCATGATGAAAACCATGAACTTGAATGGACTTCCCTGGCGGTCCTGTGGCTAAGACTCCATGCTTTCACTGCCAGGGGCCCAGGTTCCATCCCTGGTAGGGGAACTAAGATCCCACTTGCCACGTGGGATGGCCAAAACCCCCCCCCCTCCCCCGCCAAAACAACATGACCTTGGATGGTATTATTCAATCAAAGCACGTCAGAGAGAAAAGATGTGGGCTGGGTGTGAGTATTAAAGTCTGACTTGTATGTTGTTTCCTCCCTCCCCCTGCCCCACCCCCTGCCCTGTGATGATCACATGATTTGCGTGAGGCAAGATGACAGGCAGTCCTTGCCCCAGGGAAGCACAGAAAACCCCCTGCTTGGTTGGCTGATTGACGGGCTGGTTGATCTGCACTCTTCCTTGTTGTGGAAAGGTCTTAAGGCATCTTAGGAAGACATCTGAAACAAGGCAGGAGAGCACAGATGTGGGAGAAGGGAAGACAGGAGAGTGGGGAGGAGCCAGAATGACACGAAACACCCAGGCAGGTTCGACAGTGACTTTCTAGTAGTGGCCTGCAAACGTAAAGGACCTGGGACAAGGAAATGTATTAATGGCTCATCGTATAACCTGTGTTTATAAAACAAAAACTTTCTTGGAAGTATATTTCTTCTTCTTTCTGTTGTTTAGTTGCCCAGTCATATCCAACTCTTTTGTGACTCCCATGGACTGTAGCCCACCAGGTTCCTCTGTCCATGAAATTCTCTAGGCAAGACTACTAAAGTGGATTTCCATTCCCTTCTCAGGGAATCTTCCTGACCCAGGGATCTAACCTGTATCTCCTGCATTGGCAGGTGGATTCTTTACCCATGAGGCACCTGGGAGCCCACAGCTCTTTTTGGTAGTACGGTTTCTTCTAGGAATTAGCCATGTGACCTTAGGCAGGTCAGGTAACCTCTTGGAACCTCTGTTTGCTCATCTAAAAATGGGGTCACTTGTATCTATCCCATGGTGCTGCTCGGAAGGTTGAATGAGGGGCAGGGTGTGAAGCCCGTCCATGCCTGCATAGGGGATAGTGGCGGGGGAAAGCCCTGCCTTCCTTACACACAGCCCAGCACGCCTCTGGGTCAGCATGAATTTTGAAGGTCAGCCAAGTGACTCTGGTCAGCAGGGTCTCCCCTGGCCACCCTGCCTGGCCAGAGATAAACACCTTTAGTCACAGACTGGACTTGGCCTCAGTGAGTTCACCACAAGGGCAGGACTGCTTGTGATATCATTTGTTTTGCATCACTGTACACACCTGTGTGGGCTTCCCAGATGGCAGTAGAGAATCCACCTGTCAGTGCAGGAGATGTGGGTTCAATCGCTGGGTCAGGAACATCTCCTAGAGAGGGGGATAGCTACTCACTCCAGTATTCTTGCCTGGAGAACCCCATGGACGGAGGAGCCTGGTAGGCTACAGTCCATGGGGTCACAAAGAGTCAGACATGACTTAGTGACTGAACAACAATACACCTATGTAGACAGGCACAGACTCATTCCACCTGCTGTGGCAGACCCTAGTTTCGGCGGCTCCAGGGTACTTGTATATTTTCATGGTTGTTGTTCAGTCACTAAGTCATGTCCGACTCTTTGTGACCCAGTGGACTATAGCCCGCCAGGCTTCCCTGTCCTGTATATTTGTATACATATGTATGTATATAAAACATGTATATTTTCATGTTCCTACCAGTTTTGTAATTGTCTCGGATTCCGAATAGTTTCACTTCAGCGGACGAACACGTGAGTTCTGCTGTTTTAGTTTACATGCAATACTGGTCTGGTATTTTGCTTTGAAATGTTTGAGTTTTATTTACAGTGGACTTCTTATGCTTTCCTCAGGGTGAACCGTATCTGAACACGGCCTATGGACATATGATCTGCTACTGGGATGGCTCTGCTCATTATCTGATGTATCTGGTGATGGTGGCAGCCATAGCCTGGGAGTAAGTCAGCTAACCTGGTGGGTGTGCCTGGGTCACCTTAGCAACTGATAGGCGAGTGTGTAAGGAACAGGGATGTACAGAGGCAGATACATAGAGAGAGGCAGATACATAGAGGGGGGCACACAGACATGAGTACAGGCTCTGTGGACCCAAGTGAGACATGGCTGTTTTTCTTTGTATCACTTACTCCCTTTTGAACATACGCCTTTGGACTGCCCCTCTGGCTTCCCTGGTCGCTCAAATGGTAAAGGATTTACCTGCAATGCAGGAGACCCATGTTCGATCCCTGGGTCAGGAAGATCCCCTGGAGGAGGGAATAGCTTCCCACTCCAGTATTCTTGCCTGGGACATTCCATGGACAGAGGAGCCTGTTAGGCTACAATCCGTGGGGTTGCAAGGAGTCGGATATGACTGGGTAACTAACACACTTTTTTTTTGCCACGGTGGACAGCTCCGCAGACCCCTTAATGTTTTCGTTTCCAGGAATAAAAGCCCATTGTAATTCAAAACTTCAGACTGCTTTCCGTTCAGATCTCTCTCCCTCCAGCTCAGGTTTAACCCTGAGACTGAGCGGTCTGCACTGAGGCTGGGGTACATGGTCAGTCCTTTTATTACTTCTCAGCTCACTCCTCTGGGAACATGTGTCTGTATGTGGAATTAAGGAAGAGGAGCACAGTCTTACATGACCGGTGCTATTTTCTGGGTATTGGGAACCAGGTGGTATGCTGGCTCTGCCTTGTGTGGTGCATGTGTGGGGTCTTTGGAGACCCCTGCCATAGGAACCGGGCTTCCCAGGTGGCACTAGTGGTAAAGAACCCACCTGCCAATGCAGGAGACATAAGAGACATGGGTTCGATCCCTGGGTTGGGAAGATCCCCTAGAGGAGGGCATGGCAACCCACTCCAGTATTCTTGCCTGGGAAATCTCATGGACAGAGGAGCCTGGCGGGGTACAGTCCATAGGGTTGCAAAGAGTTGGACACGACTGAAGTGACTTAACACACACACACGCACCATAGGTGCCTCTGCACTACCCTGATCCCTGACATGAGCAATGCTCTTGTGGACTGAAATTGTGCGACTCTTCTGCCCATGGGGTACACCCACAGCTTCTTTCTGCTGGAACCCCTATAACCCAGAAGGTATACCCTTGGGGTGGAGTCCTTTAAAGATGTCTCAAGTCCACCTACCTTCCCAGGCCTCCCTTTGGCTCCAGGTTAAAGTCTCACATCCTTGCTCCTCACAAGGTTGAAATTCAGCTTGACCAACTGTCCTGTGCCCCTCCCTAGCCCCCAGTTGTCCACTCCAAGACAGTCCCAGCTAATTTTTGGACTTTTCTAGGCTCTCACCCATCTCTTCATGAATGTTCCCAAGCTCCACGGAACACAGCAGGTGTTTCTGAGAATGCTCAGGCTCTGCCTCCTGCCAGGAGTGGGCCAGCATTTCTGTGGTCCTGTTGGGGAAGAAGATTCTGATTTGCCCCCTGTTGACAGTCCTAGTCACTGTGAATGAGCCTCCTAGGATCTGATACATTGGGCTTGGGGGGTAGGGCAGGGCAGAAAGCACACAGTATTCTTCACTTCTTTTTCCCAATAGAGAATCCCTTTTTTAATTTCTCTGAGTCCCTTATGGAGGTGGGCTGTCACTTGTTATTCGGTCGCTAAGTCATGTCCGACTCTGTGACGCCACGGACTGCAGCACTCCAGGCTTCCTTGGCCTTCACCATCTCCTGGAGTTTGCTCAAACTCATATCTATTGAGTCCGTGATGCGATCTAACCATCTTGGGTTGTCAGTTATCGATTGCAGAAACTTTTTGCCAGCATCACCTGCTAAGATTAGAGGTATGTGTCTAGCAGCTCCTTCCGAACATGGGTTATGTGTCACTTATTGTATTTATCTTTGGGACTTTGACTGAAATTCTGTGATACCTGGGAAAGTCCATTTAATAGCATCCTGCTACTCATACTTAAAATGATTTTAAAAATGGATCCAATTTTCTTCTTTGAACCTTCTTTTCCCTGTCATGCTGTGAGTTTCATAAATAATAGTGAAATGCAGGCCTCCTTCAAAAGTGATGACCATAGTGTGGTTGAACAGGAGATTGGTGTAGCAATCATAATTTCCTATGCAAAAGGACATAAAGAGGATTCTATAGCTCATCACATAGGGAAATGCAATTTGATCAATCACCACGGTTCCTTGTACTGGATTTATTACTCTTGATTCAGTATATTTTTGATTCACATACTTTACTGGTTACAACAGAGATCAATTGTGGAGCATCTTATACTAATAGTATTCTAAAACAACTGTGCTAAGTCAGGCTTTTTTTCATTACAGGGAAAGTTATAGAACCATTGGCCTATATTGGGTCGGATCTATTATTATGAGCATTGTTGTTTTTGTGCCAGGAAACATTGTAGGTAAGAAACTTTATCTTAAAATTCACTTTCCTTTTCTGAAACAATGGGAATAATTTTTAAATAGGGAAGCTATTTTGGTTGTGATAGAACCAAGAAATTCCAAGTTTACCAGAGAGCTGTTTTGCAGTTACTTCTTTTCCCTTCCAACTGTCCTTTTAAGAAATGCTGTTGAGCAATTTTCAAAAGTGTACACTGAACAACTAGACTAATATCAGTGATTCATGACTTCTAGAAAGATCTAGTAGGGTAAATATTGGGTTTGTCACTACATTCAGTATGAAAATATTTCTTACATCTCTTTGTATTATATATAACTCAACACACAGTGGACACATGATAAATATACTTGAAAATTAAGATTCTTGAAAGCTGATATATAAAAGTTATTTATGTGTGCCAGAAATCAGGATATTATATTAAGTCTACTTTTAAAGTACTATAAATAAGGCATACCTATTAATAAATACCTAATAGTTTTAAATTAACCTATGCTTCTGGTCTCATTTAAAATACTGTCTGGTCCATATCAGGATTTTCGATGACTTGAGATGGGGAGGGATCCTACATGTTACTTGTATGTGGATATACTTTTGACTTTTTCTTTTTCTTTCTTTTAAATAGGGAAGTATGGAACACGTATTTGCCCTGCTTTTTTCTTAAGCATACCATATACTTGTCTTCCTGTCTGGGCTGGTTTCAGAATCTATAATCAGCCATCAGAAAATTATAATTACCCCTCAAAGGTGATTTTATTAATTTAAATGTAAACCTGTTCTCAAACTCAGAGGTCACTTGTATCCACCAGCTATTGGACTGGACCAGGCCTCCAGGGACTGTAGCCTTTGGTGCAGTCGGTCAGCGTGACTGTGTTGATTCTGCAGCAGTGGTTCACACCTTATTATGGCAGCCAGAATGGTCTGCTTCTGTGTGATTAGATCTGCTTTGATTGGCTGGGCCATGCTTTTTGGAACTTTGGGTGCCACAGGTTACACTGGCTCTTCCCATTAGATTTCGCATTATTGCCCAGCATGTGAGGTTTATCTGGGGGCTGCTAATGGCCCGGAGTTTGAGCACCTGGGCACCTCTTTCAGAGCAATCTATGCACTACTGCCCCAGAGGGAGGCTGGAGAGACACTGCTGTTCCAGGTAGCACACAGTCAGAGAGTCTGATTACCAGGAGATCCAGGCACATGGAGACTGGCTGCAGGACATCTTCTGAGATACCTCCCTTCCAGTCACAGCCATGGTGGTCAAGGTGAAACAATACTGGCCCAGCAGGTACTCTGTTAAGGTCTTCAGTTCTAAGCTAGTGACATCTTTCTAAGTTCCTCTTCCTTTCATAGGTATTAGATCCTTAAGCAAAAATTGATACATGAAAATATGAGTTACTAGAGATAATCAGAACATGATTCTTCATTTTATAAAAAGACTTAACAATAGAATTCATTAAAATACATTTTAATTTACAAACACTTCATTTGTGAATGTTTGGACACATGCTATGTAAACTCAGCTTGGCACCTTGATAACTGGTGCCCCTTATACCCTTTTGAGGAATGAGGTGGTTGTTAAAAAACAAGCAGACAGTAACCATATCCTTAAGGGCTTCCCCAGTGGCTCAGTGGCAAAGACTCTGCCTACAATGCAGGAGATGTAGGTTTGATTCTTGGGCCGGGAAAATTCCTTGGAGGAGGAAATGGCAACCCACTCCAGTATTCTTGCCTGGAGAATCCCGTGGACAGAGGAGCCTAGTGGGCTACAGTCCATGGGGTCACAAAGAGTCAGACACGACTTAGTGACTAAACAACAACAAACCATAGCCTTCCTCCTTGCTTCACTGACTCTGATGGCTCCAGGCTAGCATATCTGTACTGTTCATGTTGTAAGACACACAATTAATTTTTTTAAAAAAATGTTAAAACACAGTGATGGCCAGGGAGAAATAGGCAGTCATACAGTGCTGATACGAATACAAATTCAGAGTCACTCTGCAAAGCCACTTGGCAATGTTATCAACATTAGGAAATTTAACTTTTTAACCTTAGTAATTTTACTTTGAGGCTTTGAGGGATGTATCCTAAGAAAATCATCAGAGATTCTGTCAAAGATTTATGTACAAAGTTGCTCATCATTGCATTAAGTATAAACAGTGAAAATGCTTAAACATCCAACAATGGCACTACCATATGTTAGTAAATTTTAGAAAAACTTTTAACAATGTGGTTAAGCACTTATAGGTAGTGAGAGGCAAAAAACAAATGCAAAGCTGTTTATACATTAAGTCCTAACTTTGTGAAAAAATAAATGTAGATTATGTATTATACTTACACATGTATTATATATATATATATATATATATATATATGCACACACATAAAACTATGTATTTGTGACTGGAAGTGTTAATAATAGTATGTCGGGTTACTGGTTTAAAGATGAGTATATTTTACACTTATGATCATAAAAATGCTATTTAAAAAAATATGGCCTCATAGAGTCAGAAGGGCCCTTCAAGATCACTAGGCCCCAATCTCCTCATTTCACTGATGAGGAACTGAGACTTGGGGAGAGGAATTATTTTCCTAAATTACCTTTTTAGTGGTTTTGAGTCTTGGAAATTCTCTTATCACGGTATCTTTGTTTCAGTAGATCTCAGATTATTCTTTGGCACCTCATCAGTTACCAACTCTATTTTAGGTCATTCAAGAGGTCCAAGCAAAAGACCTGCTGAGAAGACCTTTTGATTTAATGTTGGTTTTATGTCTCCTTCTGGCGACTGGATTTTGCGTGTTTAGAGGCTTGGTAAGCATAAGGGACCACAATAACAACAAAAAAAAACTTTTTAATCAGATTTTCCACGGCACTAACAAAACATACTTCCTATTAGAGCCTAGTGGAGAAGAAAATGACAACCTAGTCCAGTATTCTTGCCTGGGAAATCCCATGGACAGAGGAGCCTGGAGGGCTACAGTCCATGGGGTTGCAAAACTGTCAGACACGACTGAGCAACTAAACAACAAATTAGAGCCTAGAGGCCTGGACCTGCTTCCTACTACCCTCCTACCCTCACTCCAAACCTCTCCTCCCAAAGGGTGGTCCCTTCTGGGCTGTTTCATGCCATCTTCTTGAGGTCCTCAGATCAAGCTCTCCACCAATTAATCTTTAAGACTCCTGAAAAATTAGCCATTCCTCTCATTCTTTTCATTTGTTTGATGTTTCTGATTGAAATCTGTTAAGGGTGGTGACTTAAGACTCTAATCAAGCTGGCACAGAGCATCCATGTGTTCTCAGGAGCAGGGAGATGGGATTGAGGACAGGGTATCAGAGTAAACTGTCAGACTCCTGGCTGTTTCCTAGCTGTTTCCTAAACATCACTTAACCTCTCTGATCCTCAGTTTCTTCCTCTATAAAATAAGAGAACCTACCTTAGAGTATTGTTTGAAGATTAAATGATAAGACACATCAGACACTTGGAGAGGACCTTATACCTAAAAAGTACTCAGTAAGTGACTGCTCTAATTTTATTAATCAAGGGTCCTTCAGAGTATCCGTTTCATGGTTTATCCTCAGTAGCAATAAATTTGAGCAGCCAGAATTATATGGTTAATTATACTCAGCTGCAATGACAATTACTGTTTAAGCCTGATGGCATTGAACAGCAGTTGGGGGGCAGAATGGTAAATGTAAGCTGATGCAGCTGATTCATTGTTTGGGGTCCTTGGGCTGTAAGGGGCCTGTACAACTGGTAGGTCAGGGTGAGTAGTCCTCAGCGCTGTCTCTCTCTGTGGATCGTCAAAAACTTCCTGGAACAGAGTCAGCTGGTAGGAGTGGCCTGGGGAAAGGATGTAAAGGAGGAAGCAGGGCAGAAGCTGTGCTCAGACCAGAGCACTGATACCATATCTGGTTGGTTGCTGTAATTCCTCAAGTCAAAAGAAGAAAAAACAGCAACAATAAAAATGAGCTGCAACTCTCCATGCCCCTGTGCACACGAGAAAAACATGGGTAAAGTGTGTACCCTTGGAAGATGGGGCTTTAAGGTTGGGATCCATTTTAATCAATTCTGCCACTGACGTGTTCACATGTGTTACTTAGGTGGGACAACATTTATGGCTAAGGACACCAGGAGTGGTGCCTCAGGGAGGTAAGTTAGAGAGGACTCAGCATAGTTAAGATGAATCTGGTATAGAAATGTACTATTCTTCCTGCAGGGACTACTTGGCTAGTTATTCCCGGGAAAAGGGAAGCTGATGATTTAAAGCAAGTTGTGCTTTGGTTAGCCAAACCTAGATGTTTAAACTGAACACGAGAAAGATCCCCAGGTACAGAGAATGAGTTTCCATTTCCTTCTCCACTGTTATCCGCTACTTGATCTCTTTAATCTGTATTTATTTTCTCTCCCTTTTACTGATGAGCTTCTGAAGTAGCTTTTGTTACGTAGAAAGCAGCTTGTGACTAAACTTGGCACATTTAGCCTTATCAGCAAACCTAAGGACCAGATGTGACCGTCTCTTATAATGAACTCATTTTTGTTCTTAGATTGCCTTGGATTGCCCAGCTGAGCTCTGCCGATTATATACGCAATTTCAGGAGCCGTACCTAAAGGATCCTGCTGCTTATCCTAAAATCCAGGTCAGGTGGTTGTGAAGCCTAAGGTTTTTCTAAAACTAATTTTCTTTAAGAATAGGAAAATGTGATACCATGTAGGAAAGAGGAGTTAACATTTTCTCAGCTGAAAGTGTTAATTGTGTGTGTGTGTGTGTGCTTTTCATTAGGCTAACTGCCATTTACTGATGGCATTATTTCTCTGTTCTGTGCAGATGCTGGCGTATCTGTTCTATTCCGTCCCTTACTTTGTGATTGCACTTTATGGCTTGGTGGTTCCTGGATGCTTCTGGATGCCCGATATAACCCTGATACATGCTGGAGGTCTAGCTCAGGTACTGAGAATATGCTGTTTACTGGAGAGTTGGCTGTCATTGTTGGGCATCTAAAAAAAAATACCTCTGCCCTGTGTGTTAGAGAAGGAAATAGTTATTAGATATGTCGACCTCTTTGCTTGACAGTTCTTTAGAAGATGTTTCTGCATAATTTAAATCTCAAAATTAACTATCTGGTAGGTGCGCCATCCAGTCATACAGATGAGGAAACTGAGCGAGCAGGATTAAATGATTTGTCCAAGGTCACGTACCCAGCAAGTGGCACTGCCATTTTCTACTGCTGTTTCACAGTCTCTGAGCACCACAGTTACTAAAAGAACTGAGAGCTGTTATCTTTAAGATGTCTGTCTGAATTTAAGGTTTCGGAAGTCCACTATTTTATCCTACACAGGACCAGGGAAACTGGTTTTTAACAAAGTTCAGCTCCTGGAAAACAGGGCCTGTCATGCCACTCCTCCCTTCTGCTACTCAGCCAGGCCTCTGGCCTAGAGTAGGTGTTCAGTGAACACTCACTTCATGGAACTGGAAGTGAAATTATTGATGGAAGCATCATACAAAGCATAGTTTTATAAGATAACCTATTAAACCAACTGATGTTAGAAACAAGGAAGAAAATTACTTTTTTTCCTACTATAAATAAAAAAACCAGGCTTCCCAGGTGGCGCTAGTGGTAAGGAACCTGCTTGCCAGTGCAGGAGGTATAGGAGATGCTGGTTTGATCTCTGGATTGGGAATATCCCCTGGAGGAGGGCATGGCAAACCACTCCAGTATTCTTTGCCTGGAGAATCCCATGGACAGAGGAGCCTGGAGGGCTACAGTCCATTGGGTTGCAGAGTTGGACATTACTGAAGGAACTTGGCATGAATGCATAAATAAAAAAACCCCAGATGAACTCATCTTTTAGATTCATTATCTTTGTCTTGCTCTTGTCAAGCAGGCCTAATAATGAGGTTTATCTGGAAGCTCTCAGCATATACAGTTAATGATATCCATGGTATAATAATTCTGCTGGCAAAAAGACACACTGGAATTTACAGAGTTTAAAAATGGTAATGGCATTTATAGGTTAATACATTGGGCTCAATCTTTCCAATCTGATGTGCTCCTTAATTACAGAATTACAGCTTAAATAGGTTGATGCAGTATCCAGTCATGGTTCCTGTCTTTTCCTTGGAGGACACAAGGAAAGAGAACTAGTATTTGCCCTCCTTGCAGACCTCTGAATTACTCTATTTCTCAGGCCTTGGTTTTTGGGTCTTTATTTCCATATCTTTTAATACGCACTATAAGGTGATGGCTTTCACATTTCTATCTTTAGCTCAGACTGTTTTGATTCCTGTATTTAATTCTTGAGTCTCTGACATCTCAGATTTATGTCTAAGACAGGACTCCTGATCCTGCCCACCACTTTTCTTCCACTTCCCCCATCTCTGTAAATAGTCTTTCGTGGCATCTAGCAGCTCAGGTTAAACACTTGAAGTAATTCTTCACACTTCCCACTCCTTCATCCTCTATCTGTAGCCCATTACTAGGTCTAGTTAGTTCCTCGGAGAAGGCAATGGCACCCCATTCCAGTACTCTTGCCTGGAAAATCCCATGGACGGAGGAGCCTGCTGGGCTGCAGTCCATGGGGTCGCTAAGAGTTGGACATGACTGAGCGACTTCACTTTCACTTTTCCCTTTCATGCATTGGAGAAGGAAATGGCAACCCACTCCAGCGTTCTTGCCTGGAGAATCCCAGGGACGGGGGAGCCTGGTGGGCTGCCGTCTATGGGGTCGCACAGAGTCGGACACGACTGAAGTGACTTAGCAGCACCAGCAGCAGTTAGTTCCCACTCCAGAGTAATTCTCAAACCCACGTTCTTTCCTTTTGGCCATGCAGCATGTGGGGTCTTAGTTCCCCGATCGGGGATCAAACCTGTGCTCCCTGCATTGGAAGCACAGAGTCTTAACCATAGACTTTGACTTCTAGGGAAGTCTACAAATCTGCCTTTTTTTTTTTTTTTTAACAGCTCCCTTGTAGTCTGGGCTCTCATTACCTTGCTTCATTTAAGGCAAGCCACACTAAGTGGTCTACTCACCTACTTGTGCAAAGGCAGGTTGTGTGCTCTGCTGGAGGAGCAACTACTCAAGTTTTATTTATGCTTGTGCAAAGATCAGGTGCGATGTTTTCAAAAGTCAGGCCTGGCATGGACCCAGCTGCAAAAGAAGCTGATAAATGTGGTCTCCCTATGTGCTTCAGAGGAAGAAACTGTGTGCTAAACACAAAGCATTGTCTCGGCAAGTTTTTTTTTTTTTTTAAAGCCTCACTTAAAGATAAGCAAGTGGAACTCAGGCTAGTGGTTTACTTGCCTAAGGTCACAACATTACTAAGTGGCAGAGGAGGAATTCAGAATCCCATGTGGCCCCAGAGCCCATATTCTTCCCCACTGTGCTGTCCCTCTCCTCTTGCAAACAGTGAATTAAGCTCCAGTGTCCTACAGCATAGAGTAGAGCTTTGTACATGGCATGGACGAGGCAGAGGACCTGCTGGGAGTAGAAGGCAGTGACACCTAAGCCCTGGGCTTTGTGGGCTGAATAGATTTGAAAAGACTGACGAAGCCTTTAAATGCTGGAGCGTGCAGCAGTTAGAGGGCACAGAGGGCCTCCCCCAGCTCTTACTGGTCCCTTGATTAGATTGTTCAGGGTGTAGCATCTACTCACTGCCTGTGTGCTTTGCCTGCCCAGGCTGGCTTCCTCTGCATGCTGTGTCCCCTGGTCTGCCCCACACCAGGCCCTGATGCAGGAACACTGAGTGTCACCAGCCAGGAGGCTGGTAGGAGTGAGGCCAAGTCCTGGATCTGGTGAGGTCTCAGGAGACTACCAGAGAACTAGGCAGGAAACCTCGGCCAAGGCCTAGTCATGCATGGGGTCAGCAGTCAGGAGGCTTAGGATGGACAGAACTTGGGGTGAACAGGTGCTTCAATCTGTAACAGTTAAGACCAGCACCACACTGTACCTGCTAGCTAGGCTGAACTGGCAGACATGCACCTGGGACCCTAGCACGTGGTGGTGGTGGTTTAGTCACTAAGTCATGTCCGAGTCATTGTGAACCCATGGACTATAGCCCACCAGGTTCCTCTGTCCATGGATTTCCCAGGCAAGAATACTGGAGTGGGTTGCCATTCCCTTCTCCAGGGGATCTTCCTGACCCAGGGATCAAACCCAGGTCTCCTGTACTGCAGGCATATTCTTTACCGACTGAGCCACCAGGGAAGCCCAACTCTAGCAAAAGTCCTGGGAAAGGCAGTGTGGAGCGCAGAGCAAATGGCAGCAGCAGTGGTGGTTTCAGCCATACACCAGGCCTTGCAGAAATCTTTGGGCTCATCCCTCACCAACAGATTTGTAAAGGTAGCCTGAGGCTGTGGACTGGATCCTGTAGGTGTCAGAAGGATGTTTCTCCCAACCAGCAGAACAGGGGTAGCCTGAGAATCATGTGTCTGACATACCCGTAGCTCCTAGCTGGGCTGTAACATCTACCTATTCAGAGCATTTGGCCTCAGAAAGAAAGACCTAGAAATCACACTGCAACAAGACAGTGCAGACAACGAGAATGCTGAATTACCATTGTGTGATTTGTTTTCTGCTTGGCAAATACTTGTTTATGAAATGAATTCTCATTGTGAGAGGACATTTGGCACTCTTCATAGAAGCACTCTCCATAGGCTTGACTGGCACCCCTAGCTTGCAAAAACTACCACTCCTGATTTAGAAGCTTTATGGATTCATGATCCCACTGCGTTTAAAAACATCTGCTTTTACTGGAAGATCTAGTGAACTCCCAAGAACCTGCGACTTAAGAAAAAAATCTTTGAAAAGCTTCTAGGTCAGTACAAGTCAACATAAGACATGGCTAGTAGTTATGAGGGCCCTCGTTTCAGACCATTTAGGAATCTGCCAAGCCTGCTGCCTTTAGAAATCAGATAAATCAAGAGCTGAAGTAAAATACAGTAAAACCAGGACACATTTGGCACCAAAGAATCCCACTGGGGACTTATTCATAACCCAAGTCTCTTTCCATGTAAAATTAAAGTTTCAAGTCTAATTTGAAAAGTATTGAGTTGGCCAAAAAGTTTGCTTGGGTTTTCCTTTAAGATATTTTGGAAACCCAATTAACTTTATTACAGGCTGCTTAGATCTACTCATTAGCAATCTCTATCAGTGGAAGAATTTTTTTCTTCTAAAATATCACTGAAAAGATGTAGTTAATATGGTTAAGAACGTGAGCTCTGGAAGCAGACTGGTTCAGCTCTCGGTCTGTCACTGATTAGTTCAGTAACCTTGGTTACTTAACCTCTTTGTTTCCTCTTCTGTTAAGTAATAGTACCTTCCTCATGGAGTTGCTGCAAGGATTACTTACATGAAGTAATCTCTGCAGAGGGTGTAGAGCAGTGCCTAGCACATCAAAAGCTGTGGGCCTCTCTGTTGCATTCATTAATGCTGTTGTTAGAAGATCCCCAGTGAAAGTTTCGAGAAATGCCTTGTGTTTCTCAGAAGATATGTGATCTGTAGCTCTGTATGTTGTGTATAGTTACATAAACATCAGAGAAACTGGAAGCAGCTGTGGGACATATTCACAGTGGGTGTGGCTGGGAGCCTGCCGTGCCATTCAGCAAGCAGGCCGCAGCCATAGAGGCAACGCATGACCCTTCCCACTGGGTTCAGACTCCCTCGCCCCCCATCTATTCAGGTGCCACGTACTGTCTCACCAAAGGGTCTGGAGGCTTATCTGTGGGTAACTTGGTTGTCCAGAGTCGACTAGACTGGGAGGCAAATTCGTGAAGTTTTTTTTCTTTATGGAAACCTTTAAGAAACATCTGAGACTAAAGGTTTAGAAAGAACACGAGTAATTGGCATACTAATTACAAATCTCATTTTAATCATTAGCTTCTGATGTTAATTCACCTCTAAACATCATTTAGTTTTAAAACTAGAGTTTGGGTTTACTGTCTTTATAAGCTTCTTATCCTTTGGTGGAGACACACAGTCTTGGCATTGTCAAAAGACCAGCAAGGGAATCTAAAAACAATGTGCCTGGGTTTTCAACCAAGTAGGATGCCAGCTCATGAACAAGCGTTTCAGCTGGGTTTTGTGTCTGTCTGTGGAAGAACTCCATGTGCTTGGCACTGTCCTAAGCACCTGACAAGAGATCAAGCCATTGAACCTGTGTAACAATCCTATGAGGCGGGCTCCATTATTACCTTGCTTTTCAGGCAAGGAGCCAGAAGTAGTTACATACCTAACACAAGGTCACACTGTTGGTTTTGGGTGGAATTGGGATTTGAAGCTTTCAGTCTGTTTCCAGATTCAGTGTTCTTAACCCAAGACTATGGTGTTCAGAAAACCCTAAGAAACAGTAACATGGTTCTCGATTAGCTACCGTATCAGCCAAATAGCCTGGCTGTTGTCCCCACGTTCACATTGGTTTTTGCCTACATTTACACAGACACACAAAACTCAGTTCTCTTTTCTGGAACTAAGATTGGGATTTTTATTCAAATTCTTTCCAGGCTGTCTCTGTAAGAAAACAAGAGCTATTAAAATTAAGCGCCCCCCTTTTTTTTTTGCCTTTATTGCCTCATTTTCCATCCCAACCATTCATTCTTTAAAAATCATAATCTCTTAAGGTAAAAAATGATTAGAATGAAGTTTAGGGAAAATGATGAGGTGCTCAAACTCACATCACTGAATTCTGGAGGAATTTCTGGGACCCGTAACTTGTACCTGTGATCCTGGCCATGAGTCAGTTCAGTAGCAATAAGGTCACTGGGTCACCAGATGCTAGCAGGATGCTCGGTTGAGCTCTCCAGGCCCTGTTCTAAGGAGGTCTTGTGTGCTGGTGGGAACATCACCAGGAAGCTCAGTGCAGCCGCTTCTCAGCTGTGTACTTAGAAGGGAACCCTTCTCAAGTGAGACTGACGGTCTTTTGAAACTTCAGCATCCCGGAAACCAGACACCATATACTTTGGGAGGAAGCTGTGGTTTGGTTGCTCACTCAGGTATAGGTGAGGCCACTCTAAATACCCCGTCAGAACTATGAGCAGTACCAGAAACTGCAGAAGACCGGCCTCAGGCCTTCTCTCTCAATTACATACCTGTTTTAACTAGAAATGCAATCATCTTGGGCTTTCCTGGTGGCTTAGATGGTAAAGGATCTGCCTACAGGAGACCTGGGTTCCATCACCTCTGCCCCTTATTCAATGATTCTGAAGCAAAAGGCTTACTAAAATAGGTATAAAAATAGAGTAATGCCTTATAGAAGCTTTTTGTATTTTGACAGTCACAAGACCATTACTATTGAACATTTATTGAGCTCTAACAATGTGAGAGGTGCCACACAAAAATTCAGACACAGTACCTGCCCGATGGGCTTACAGTCTAAAGGACATGATCATTTTTTAATGTTCCCATGAGTTTGCTGTTTGTGAAAATGAGGTATTAACTGCACTGGTCAGTGCAGGAAAAGAGCCTATGATATTAGACTTTTTAAGCAGGTTCCTTATTCAAGTAGGCATGACTATTCATATTATTCTCTTAAACTGTGGTTTGCATTTCCCCAAATTTTATTTCTGAGACATATGTAAGTCTGAAAAGATAGATACCAAATGCACATTTCTGAAAATCAGGGGTCAAATCTGGAACCTAGTCCAGAAGAAAAGTCTGGTTATATATTCAGAAAAATATTTTTATTCAAAATTGGCCCTGGGGAAAAAAATAGTGACGGGGGGGCCAAGATCCTGTTGGGGGTTCTTAGAATGTCCACAAGAGCAGGTCCTCAGGGCAGCCTCTCAAAGGCCCTTAACTCTTTCATAAGCATTCGGTGGGTTGTGTTTGGGCATTGGCCCTGGGGGTGGTGTGTTTGAGGATAAAGCCCTCTCAGTGGCTCACAGATCACCGGACAGATGATTCCTGCCTTGGCACTGCCCTTTGTCCTTGGCAACACACCACTCACGCTAATTTAATGCCTATCTCCAGAGAAGAACAAGACTACCAGACACCCCCAGGATGTATCAGGAATTTTGTAAAAATGTAACCTGTTAAAATGCCCGTTGCTGATACCATCCGTATACATACTGCTTTATAAAAACTTGTCCTTTTCTTGTCATAAAGTCAAGTGCGAAGTAACATTTTTGTTCTGTTAACCACTTAGCAGGATAAACTGATTTTATATGGAAGGAAATGTAAGATAACTTATACGTATTTAAAGCAAGTTATTTCATTTTCATTCTCATGATTTCTGTCATCTTTTGTCTCTTTGCTCTGATCCTGATAAACTAATAAGTCACCACTCACTACATTCAAATTCCCAATCCTTTATTCATGTATATCTTGAGTTTCAGTTATGATATGAAATAGACTCCAGGGCTGCATTTTGTAATGATACAAGGATCCTGAGGAAATACTTTCACAGAAGCCTTTTTCTAATACAATTTTCACCTGTGCTTATGAAAAGTATTAAAAAAGGCCAACTGGCATGTTCTGGAATGTATGTTCTGAGCAGGTATCTAAATACAAGTGGGAAGTGCTTGCCTTTCTGTTTTGTAAATTCAGCTTATGCCGACAAGCTGGACGTCTCAATAATTTGATGTGAAAAAGTTGCCTGTGTGTACATTTGCCATTTTATAAAAGAGCGAACAAATCCATACCCCCACTTTATCTTACAAAACAACCCTTAGTATTTTTTAAGTTGCATGAAAAACAAATATACAAGTAAAAAAACAAGCAAAATGCATAATGAAGGGCTTTGAGCTCTTGCTCCAAGGAGTAGGTGAAAGAATTGATATAAATGAAGCTGAGGTTTTCAGAGCTTCTCTTTAAATAGCTATGCTAAAAATATTTCAGCTGTCTAATCTCTGTACTTGCTTCATTTTTACTAGAACACATTGTGTGAGCCGCAGCTGAGTTCCTATATAGGATATCTCCAGAATGCAAATCAGAACAAGGCAGATTTTATTCAGATTTTTCTTTTGTAAATTGAGCCACTACTGTTGGGTATGGGGTTGGGCCGGGTGGGCACTAGATGAGTTAAAAATCAGTTAGCCTGATAAAGACATGCTAAAGAAGGCTTACTTTATTTGAATGGTTATATCAAGACTGACCCCAAGTTCAATGAGATATTGAGGATTCTGGATTGTTTGAAAATCTGGTTTTGAGGGCACAGGAGCGTGGTCTGAATGGACCATTAGGAATGCATTTGAACACAGAATTTATGCTTACCTCACCACCCCCCTCCCCTTTTTTTTTTTAACATGACAGGCTCAGTTTTCTCACATCGGTGCTTCTCTTCATGCTAGAACTGCTTATGTCTACAGAGTCCCTGAAGAAGCGAAAATCATTTTTTTAGCCTTAAACATAGCATATGGAGTTCTTCCCCAGCTCCTGGCCTATCGCTGTATCTACAGACCCGAATTCTTCATAAAAACAAAGGCAGATGAAAAAGTTGAATGAAAACATTGTTTTATGTTCTTTCTCTCCAGATGACTGACTTTTGCTATCTTGGTACCCATATCTGGCCCCATTCCACTCTCTTCTTGCACAGGAACATTTGCGAATACATCAGTTCTTGCTCTATACTCTGTATCGTAGGAATTATGTGGGTAAATCTTTTTTTGAAGGAAAGTTGAAGTTATTCAGAAAGTCTGTTTAAAGAAATACATTTCAGGGTATTTGTGAATAAACAACCACCTATCTCAATATTCTGTTTGTATATATTAAGTATAAGTGTGAAAAATTACAATTTAGCTTCTATAATAATGAACATGAAAAGGAAACTATTCGAAAGTGAAAATGGCCTATGCATATTAAAAATTTCAAACTAGCAAATACAGATTGGAGGAATATTTTTGCATATAAGATGTATATGCTTTATGATCAACCTCAATATAAAGGACAAATTATCAGAACATTTAAAAATGTTGTTTGAAAAGTGTTTTCCCAAGGAAAGTGAACTATTCACTGGGGTTTCAAAAACTGCTTTCACTGAAATTTTTTATTGCGTCTAAACAGTTAAGAAGGGATCTATAACTTTATTATTACCTTTATTTTACTGGTGACTGGAAATATTTCTATTGTGTTTCTGTGTATATTTTTAATAAATTATTTTTGGCCTTTTATGAAGACAAATCTTATTAAATTTGAAACATTTTGTGTATTTTCTTTTTCAAAAAAGTTCTGTGGTCTTTAGCTTTTTTGTTTTAAAAATCTGTCAGTTATACGTTCCAATTTGAAATGTCATCTACATTCTCCTTATGTTTTAGTGTGAGCGATGAAGAGGACTTTTGATGAATTAATTAAATTTCCTTGATTTTAAATTAAAATATTCAAAATTAAAAAGTACCTTGTAAGGACAAAGAACTGGATTGGCATTCCTACTGTCTTTTAAATGAACTGTTCATCATGTGGAAGCGTGAGTCGAGTATAATAGAGGAAAATCAGTATTTGCTAAATTAGAGAAACAAACCCAAAACATAGCCGCCTCCTCAGTGCCCAGGAGTGGTAAGTGGATCTGTACTCTTATGCCCTCAGGTGCCATCATCACCACTCCCATCATCACCAGCATCATCACTAATGGCCCTACGCTTTCAGAGCTACTCACATTTTTTCCTTCATGCTATTTACTAGCTCGTCACCAAAATAAGAAAACCTAAAAGAAAATGGTGTCCAGATCAGTGCATGGATAATGTCCAGTGTGAATTTAGGGGTCCACTGAACTGGTAAGTAACACAGATATGCAAGCAGTCATGTAGCCAGTTCCTCTCCCTACCCCCCAGTGTTTAAAAAAAAAAAAAAAACACAAGTCCTAAAACCCAGAGTGTTTAAAAAAAGAAAAGAAAAGCCTCACCTGCACTTGATTCTCTTATCAGCTTGCTGTTAACAATTTTTGCTTTAATATATGAATTACATTAATACCTCACATTACATATATGAAGCCAAATTACACTAACTTAGTTGTTTACAACCTCAACTCTTACTCCCAGTACACATTCCAATAAATTTATTCTGTAAAAACAATACATTTTTTTGTTTTTGATTTTTTTTTTACAGTAAACTTTTCAACTACAAACCTCGAATACGCGAAAGATGTTCCAAGGACAAGCATAACAGGATTGATAAAACCCAAACTGACTAAATGTGTTCTCACAATATAAGTTGGCATAAAAATAAATAAAATTTTCTATTATCACAATTGCAACAATAATGTACACATAATAATGGTTTGTGGATGAGTATTAACTATTCTAATTCTAGTTCCAAAAGAAAACAACAGATCGTTTAAAAGTCTATATTTAAAAGTCAATGCTTTGTCTTACTTCCCATAGGGCTACTGCTGAGTCCAGCTTTAAAATGTAAAGTATCCAGCTTGAGTGATTAGCTCAAATTGTATTGGCATTGGGAGAAAATAAATCATTGCCTTTATCTTGGAGTAACACAAAAGACTCACTTAACTTCACATATAGAAACTGAGTTTGTGTACGTAACAACATGAGTTTTGAGAAGTATAAGTTGTCAACTAGCTATTTCTAATACGGAAAAGGTATATTACAATATGATTCAACTTTACACATGGCCTCAAAACTGAAGGACAATTTTAAGTTCACCTTCAATATGCCAACATTATGTATCTAGGAATTGGTTCCTGGGTTCTGTCACAGAGAAGAAATCCCTTAAGCATTATGTTGAGTGGTCCTTTTAAAAAAAATGCTAATTTATATTTAACTGAGTGTTTGGTGATGGTGGAGTAAAAGGCAGAAGAGTGATGAACATAACTGCCTTGATAAAGGATCCTAGACTTGTATGAGCTTGTGCAAAAATCTTGATAATCCTTAGTGGTTAAGGGCAACTTCATGCAACCAAATAACATGAAATTAAGTCAATAACCTTAAAAAAGGCTAAAATGTCTTTTTTTCCCCCAAACACATCAGAGAGGAATGTGAATAATATACATACAAACTGGGATTCTGTCAATGACAACAAGGACTATGTGTTGGTTCATATCAAATCCAAGAATATTGGACAACCAAACGTATAACCTTCTTGTGGTTTTCTTAGTATGCAGCATTCATTATGGTAGTTAGGTCTGGAAAAAAACACAAAGAAAACAAGCCTTTAGATGATTTTGGATATTAACAATATAAGCTACCCACATCTTTATACTATATACCTGGATTTTTTGAGATTCCAATCTGCACTGCAGCATTAACAATACTTATCAAGAATAGTCTCTGAGGGTTTGCTTTATACTATCAGTGCAAAAACCTAAAGGAAAAACTAGGGCATTTTAGTGTAAACTTTGTCTATTGTCTGGCAGGACACAGTGAAGAAGCGTGCACTCTGTAAAACTCTAGGATAATGCATTGCTGGGATACATAAAGTTAAGGGGAAAACAGAGATAATCCATCTTTGTGAGGATTCTGGTATCACAAAGAAAGGTAAATTTCTTAAAATTTTAAAAGTATTTGCAGAATTGCAAATTATTCTGTATAATATTTATAATTTAATTACTTGTGACAGTATGGCTCAATGAAATACAAGAGTTAATAATATTAAGTCAAGATATACAAAGAGAAAGGAAGCCTAGATTTTTGTAAAGTTTAGATTGCTTCCATTTGACAAAGATAAAATACTTCCATTTCCTAAAAGGATTGTGTTTTAGTTTGGGTCCCACTTTTAATTGTGTCAGGTTACATTTCCCCACTGGGATGCTATTTTTGTTTTCTTCATCATTAACCCAAATACATTAACCCCCTTAGTACTGCTCTTGTGGTATAAATTAAAGAGGGAATTCAGGCCCCCAATACTTTTTCTGAAAACAGCCTCCTTCAGCTCTACACTTCACTAAGTGAATGAACTTGTTTGTAGGATGCATGTCATCATTCATGGGTATGGTTTTCACTTATGTAGCTGAACTCTACCCTGCACCATATATAATATGCAGCTAATTCCAGAACCTTCAAAGAGGAAAGTTTCTAAACCTACTATCCCCTCAAGATAGCAGAAATACATTTCTTAGTCTTCTTTGTTCTTACCAAAATGAGAAAGCCAATCTTAAAAAAAAAAAAACATTACATTTAAAATCTATGAACTTGCAAGATACAGTGCCTGGTGACTCCTCGTTATTTATTAACAAAGAAAAGCGCTAGAAATAAGATCATACTCACAGGCTTTAGAGGATTTTCCTCCCTTGTGAAGGAGGAAAACACCCATTAAAACAACGAGAAATTGTTAATCAACCAAAGAAACTTCTTTAACAATGTCTTTTTATTAATATTAATGTGAAAGGCAATACATTCTATGTTTACATCAGTAGAAAACTCATAGTAACAACTACTCAGTCCATGTTGAAGAATATTTTTAAAACACATGGTCTGATGGTAGTCTCAGAGTATTATTAGTGTCCCCAGCAAAGTGAGAGTGGTAGCAGAATGTGACTATAACTTTAAGGACATGCTTTTTGGGTGGAAGTACTATTAAATGGGTGCTTATATTAATAAAGTCAAATTACAAATTAATTTTTAACTTCTCATACCATAATCACTCTATCTGCATATGAAAAAAATACCCTGCTCATTCACACTGGTGGATATTCTGAACAGTGTTCTGCAGATCTACTCCACATAAACAGCTAGAACTTGTGCCTTTATGCACTGGCTGCCATGCTCAGCGCCACACCAGTTTCATATTGCACAATGGCTGGCTAATCCACTGGATTCTCTCTTGAGGCATTTCAATGTGAGGTACACTAACAGGCTGAAGGATACCCGAACACAGTAAGCAGAAGTTACAGGCTGGAGAAGTCATAGGGTCTTTTTATGGAGCACCAATTTTTCTTGGAAGTATGGCAGATAAACTATGGTTACTCAGACTTGGGTATTTGGCATTTTGTCAAAAATAAATGAAACGAGCCTATTACTTCATGGAAAATGACTGATAGTATTCATTGCCAATGATAAAATTTGGGCTTTTGAGTGAAGATTAGGATTCTAGAAAACTTAAATCCTCTCTAAAAAAGCTTCCCAAAATGTAAAGTTGTTTTTTTTTTTAGGGGACAAGATAGTGATATTTAAAATGTGATTAAAAAGATTTCATAGTGAAATATTTGGAAAACTTAAGTAACTCAGGGAACAAATATTTTCCAAATGTGAAAAGAGATTCATAGTGCCAGATGGTCCAATGGATTTTAACCAGACAGAATATAAGAGGTTCAGATTTGACACTGCAACTAACCTCCAAGAAATGACCACTTACAGAATTGGTGTAATATCAAAGAATACACACAATGACCTGAATAGACTATTAAAATATTCCTATCTCCATCTTCAACTACATGTCTATGGAAGACTACATTTTCTTCTTATATTTCAACCAAAATAACATATCACAACAGTCTGAATACAGAAGCAGATTTGACAATATGGCCTGAGAGTTTCTATTAAAGCAGACATTAAAGATATGCATTTTTTTTTAACGTAAAAAAGTGTATAATTTTTCTCAAGAACTTTTTTTTTGGGAAGATATTTATTTTTCACAAAAATGTGTTATTTTGTTAAGTAATGGGTTTACTATTAAAGTAAATAAATATCCTTAAAATTTTATTTTTAATTCTAATTAAGTAAATATCAATAGCTATAACAAAAACTCTTTGTCTAAGAGTAGTAAAGGGGTCCTGAGACCAAAAACCTTGATAAACCACTGGCTTGGCATAAATGAGAGTGAATGGTGAAAAGTGAGGCTAAAGTGAGGCTAAAAAGATAAACTAAGATGAGAGTGATAAGGCCATTTTATGCAGAAATCAGGAGATGGGCCTGATGTGGAGGGCACCAGCAGCACCAGATTGTAGGAAGAACAACAGGTCCCGAGCCAGAATAAATGTATGAATACTGGTTAGTGGCGACAGTGAACCCTCCGGCTGTCCGACCCACATTTATTCTGTCCTTTGCTCCTCCCCACAACTATGTGACATCCTTGTGATTTGGGGACTTGACTCCAGTGTCAGGGATGGGCAGAACCTGACTGGTCTAAGCCAGTTATCTCCTTGTTGTCAGTGTTTGGTTCAGGGTAGGGCAGCTTTCTGACATGGATCTCAGTGATACCTGCCTCCTTAAATTCATACCCTTGTGTAACACCCTACCTTTTAGAGTAGGCTAGATCTTGTGACATTTGTCTAATGAACTGAATGAGGCAAAAGTGATGGGATATTGTGTCTGAGATCAGAGAACAAAAGGTTGACTTCCATGTTGCTTCCACCCTCTCTCTTGCTAATGAAGCCAGCTGCCATGCTGAAGCCACCTTATGGACTCATGTGGCAGGAAACCAAGGGAGGCCTTTGGCCAACAGTCAGTGAAGCACTGAAGCCCTTGATCTAATAACTATGAGTGACCAAATCCTGCCAACAACTTCCTGAAAGGAAGGTCCTTCCAAAAGGACCAAGCCCCAAGCCAAGCCTCAACTCAAAAATGATTTGAGCTCCTGCTAATACATTAATTGCAGCTTTGGAAAGATGTGGAGATAGAGGTATCAACAAGTTACATCTATTTTGGTTCCTGACCCATAGAAAATGCTATTTTAAGCCACTGAGTCTTAGAGTTATTTGTTCACGACAAGAGGTATTAACACAGCAGGTGTATTATCCGCATGGTGTCCTGGCCACAAAGTCACCTCCACTTCGGTGAGTTAAGAAGGGAGCTCTACGTGCTCTGCAGCCTGCCCCTTTCTGCTCGTGCTTCTGCTAGAGGAGTGAGGATGAAGGCAGAGCACCCAGACATAAAGGGAGTCTTGGAATTCTATGGGCTCCTTGTAAGAACCTCTTCTTCCTTCACCAATATATGTAACTTCCATCCCACCCTATGCCCTGAGACAATAATCCTTTTGGGGGCTCCTCTGGCTCAGACAGTAAAGAATCTGCTTGCAATGCAGGAGACTCAGGTTCAATCCCTGGGTCAGGAAGATCCCCCGGAGAAGGAAATGGCTCCCACTCCAATACCACCCTCTGCCCCGAGCGATCAATCCTTCTTCCTGACACAAGATGGGCTCCAGAGCATCTATCACATCCTGGACTCTCATCCCTGACACTTTGTTGTGTTCATTTACAACTTCATCTCTTAAATGCCAGCCTCCTCCCCCGCTCCCCAATTCCTTAGTCTCTTCCACTGGGTCCCTTGGATATTACAGTCAGTTCAGTTCAGTTGCTCAGTTGTGTCTGATTCTTTATGCTGATGGACTGCAGCATGCCAGGCTTCCCTGTCATCACCCTCTCCCAGAGCTTGCTCAAACTCATGTCCTTTGAGTTGGTGATGCCATCCAACCATCTTATCCTCTGTCATCTCCTTCTTCTCCTGCCTTTAATCTTTCCCAGAATCAGGGTCTTTCCACTCAGTTCTTTGCATCAGGTGGCCAAAGTACTGGAGTTTCAGCTTCAGCATCAGTGCTTCTAGTTAATATTCAGGACTGATTTCCTTTAGGATTGACTGGTTTGCTCTCCTTGCAGTCCAAGCAACTCTCAAGAGTCTTCTCCAACACCACAGTTCAAAAGCATCAATTCTTCAGCGCTCAGCTTTCTTTATAGTCCCAACTCACACATCCATACATGACTACCAGAAAAACCTTAGCTTTGACGAGATGGATCATTTTTGGCAAAGTAATGTCTCTGCTTTTTAATATGCTGTCTAGATTTGCCATAGCTTTTCTTCCAAGGAATGTCTTTTATTTCATGGCTGCAGTCACCATCTGCAGTGATTTTGGAGCCCAGAAAAATAAAAGTCTCTCACTGTTTCCCCATCTATTTGCCATGAAGTGATGGGACCAGATGCCATGATCTTAGTTTTCTGAATGTTGAGTTTTAAACCAGCTTTTTCACTCTCCTCTTTCACTTTCATCAAGAGGCTCTTTACTACTTCTTTGCTTTCTGCCATAAGGGTGCTGTCATCTGCATATCTGAGGTTATTGATATTTCTCCCAGCAATCTTGATTCCAGCTTGTGCTTCATCCAGCCCAGCATTTTTCATGATGTACTCTGCATATAAATTAAATAAGCAGGGTGACAATATATAGCCTTTACGTACTCCTTTCCCTATTTGGAACCAGTCTGTTCTTCCATTTCCAGTTCCAACCGTTGCTTCTGGACCTGCATAATTTCTCAGGAGGCAAGTAAGGTCGCCTAGTATTCTCATCTCTTGAAGAATTTTCCACACTTTGTTGTGATCCACACAGTCAAAGCCTTCGGCACAGTCAATAAACCAGAAGTAGATGCTTTTCTGGAACTCTCTTGCTTTTTTGATGATCCAACGAATGTTGGCAATTTGATCTCTGGTTCCTCTGCCTCTTCTAAAACCAGCTTGAACATCTGGAATCTCACGGTTTATGTACTGTTGAAGCGTGGCTTGGAGAATTTTGAATACTTTGCTAGTGTGTGAGATGAGTGCAATTGTGCAGTAGTTTGAACAC
This sequence comes from Bos mutus, assembly GCF_027580195.1. Classification (NCBI taxonomy): domain Eukaryota; kingdom Metazoa; phylum Chordata; class Mammalia; order Artiodactyla; family Bovidae; genus Bos; species Bos mutus. The sequence goes on along the minus strand of NC_091637.1, from coordinate 24,182,537 downwards.
TCTTTGGCATTGCCTTCTTTTGGGATTGGAATGAAAATTGACTGTTTCCAGTCCTGTGGCCACTGCTGAGTTTTCCAGATTTGCTGACATATTGAGTGCAGCACTTTCACAGCATCATCTTTTTGGATTTGAAATAGCTCAACTGGAATTCCATCACCTCCACTAGCTTTGTTTGTAATTATGCTTCCTAAGGCCCACTTGACTTCGCATTCCAGGATGTCTGGCTCTAGGTGAGTGAACATACTGTTGTGGTTATCTGGGTCATGAAGATCTTTTTTGTATAGTTCTTTTGTGTATTCTTGCCATCTCTTCTTAATATGTTCTGCTTCTGTTAGTTCCATACCATTTCTGTCCTCTATTGAGCCCATCTTTGCATGAAATGTTCCCTCGGTATCTCTAATTTTCTTGAAGAGATCTCTAGTCTTTTCCATTCTATTGTTTTCCTCTATTTCTTTGCATTGATTACTGAGGAAGGCTTTCTTTTCTCTCCTTGCTATTCTTTGGAACTCTGCATTCAGATGGGTATATCCTTCCTTTTCTCCTTTGCCTTTAGCTTCCCTTGGAAATTAGTCAGCCATCAGCAAACCTTCTTCATTCCCAAGATACTTTATTCATCAATTTGTTCTAACTGCTATCTAGCTTCACCCTGGAGATCCTGCTGCTGCTTTCTCTGCAACCCCCAGGTGGTAACCTCCTCTGCCGCAGCTCTCATACTACAGGCCCTGGAAGTGGGGAAGGTGACCTTGACCTTACTACTATTTCTAGCTATTCTTCCTCTGTGCTTCCCCCCAGGAAAAAAATCCTTCTGGACTTTAGTCTCAATGCTGTAAGATGCCAGCCCTTCCCTACTGCAGTCTTCTCCAAGACTCCCCATCACTATCCCTGACTCCTTGAAGATGTCAGCTGTGGCTCACTGTCATTCAGCATCCTAACTGCTGGATGTCAACATGCACAGAGATTGTCTTTGCAACACTCTAACCTCTTAGTTCCTGGGCTTCCTCTTCCCTAAAAATATTGTCTGCTACCTTACCTTAGCTGCTCATTTCCATGGTTATTTCTTAAACAAGCAATTTTCAACCACTGAGAGCATTTGCAAATACTAGGTCACTGTTTTTTTGGGGGAAATTATGCTTCTCTGATGGCTCAGAGGATAAAGCATCTGCCTGCAATGCAGGAGACCCGGGTTCGATCCCTGGGTTGGGAAGATCCCCTGGAGAAGGAAATGGCAACCCACTCCAGTATTTTTTTTAAACCCACTCCAGTATTCTTGCCTGGAGAATTCCATGGACAGAGGAACCTGGCAGGCTACAGTCCACAGGGTTGCAAAGAGTTGGACACGACTGAGTGACTTCACTTTCACTTTTCACTTTCATGGGAACATTGTAGGTTGGAGTTTTCAATGACATTTAATGAGCAGGGGCCAAGGGTACTGCGATGTTCTGCGATGTGAACAGAGCTCACACAATGAAAACCTGTCTTACTGAAGACACCAAGAGCACCTGCCCTGTTGCCTGCTTCCATAATTCCATCTAGACATCTGACTATTTCATTTCTACTTGTCTTTCTAGTCCCTTCCCTTTACCTCGTACTCCAACTCCAAGAACTCTTTGATACTCAAAATCTGTTGATCCTGTCCCTTCCTCACATCCGTGTTTCCCTCTGAACATGTTTTGGATTCCATGTGTCCATCATTATAATTAATCTCTTCCTCACATACGCCCTCAACTCCCTTGCCTCAAACTTCCTTTACTTTGCTCTCTGGGCAAACTCCAATTCTGGATAAGCTCGGTTCTCTACTTTTCTGTGATCGCACAATTGAATACGCCTGGAGAAAAACACACAGCCATCTGAATGTTCTTAAATTAATGACCACTAACCTCGAGTGGGCCCTTCCTGCTGTTCCAAAGTCCAGTCACTTTTGTATTCTAACTATTTTATCCCTTTTCCTCCTCTCGAAATTTCAACACTTCTTCCTGCTCTTACTCTCAATTGTTGACCTTCCTTCCTAAGGAGACAGAAGCAATCAGATGAGAACTTTTATAAGCTCTCACTGCAGGTACCCACTTACCTGCCCCCGCACCCAACAGGAGGAAAACAGAGTGTTGAGCGCAGAGGCAGGTAAGTTCCTCGTGTTTCAGTGCATGAACTAAGGCACCCCTCCAAATGTGCAGTGGATTTTATGCCTGTTTGCCTTCTGAAGAGCCCTACTTTGGCAATTCTTTCCTACATTATTATTTTGTGATCACTGCACATTTGAATCATTCTTATCAGTCTGCTGCTGCTGCTGCTGCTAAGTTGCTTCAGTCTGTGCAACCCCATAGATGGCAGCCCACCAGGCTCCCCCGTCCCTGGGATCCTCCAGGCAAGAACACTGGAGTGGGTTGCCATTTCCTTTTCCAATGCATGCAAGTGAAAATGAAGTCGCTCAGTCATGTCCGACTCTTCACGACCCCACGGGCTGCAGCCTACCAGGCTCCTCCGTCCATGGGATTTTCCAGGCAAGAGTACTGGAGTGGGGTGCCATTGCCTTCTCCGTCTTATCAGCCTATGTGCTGCACATTCTCCCATCAAGAAAAAAAGCCCCTCTTGACCTTCTATCCTAGACTGTGTCTAAAAAATATCTGAGGAAAAAAAATTAGGCTGCCTGTGTGTATGCTCAGTCATGTCCAACTTTTTGCAACATGGAGTGTAGCCCACCAGGCTCCTCTGTCCATGGGATTTCCCAGGCAAGAATACTGGAGTGGGTAGCCATTTCCTTCTCCAGGGGATCTTTCGACCCAGGAATTGAACCTGTCTCTTGTGTCTTCTGCATTGACAGGCAGATTCTTTACTACTGTACCACCTAGAAAACCCCCCAAATTAGGCTACTTGCCCTGTAAGATATCAGGACACATTATAAAGCTACTGTAATTAAGAAACTGTAGTACTGACCAAAGGAACAGAATAGAGAACCCAGAGAGACCCATGGCTACATAACAGATGACACTGCATTTCAGAGACGAATAGAGAGACTGTTTAATACATGGTGCTGGTTAAATGGTTATGCTGTGGGGAAAATGCAGTGGGATCCTATCTCATACCCTACACAAAGATCAATTCTAGATGGATTAAACACTAAAATGTTAAAAACTAAAGTTTACAATTTTAAAATGAAATACAGGAGAATATCTTTCTGACTTTGGGATAGGAATGGATTTCTCAAACAATACAGAAAAATGATAACCATAACAAGAAAATTTTGATGCATCTGACTACAATAAAATGAAGAATGTTTATTCACTAACAGGTATCATTAAGAAATTGAACAGAAAAGCCACAAACTTGGAGATGTCTGTAATGCACATGACCACCCATGTTTGTTAGAATCCAGAATATGTAAAGGAGTCCTTTACATATCAGTAGGAAAATAAATTCAATAAGAAAATGGGCAAAATTCGCAAATCAAGCACTGCACAAAAGAGGAAGCACAGGTGGTCAAACAGGTAAAAAGAGGCTCAACTTTATTACTGACCAAAGAATCGCAAATTAAGACTAGAATTTTCACCCACTATATTGGGAAGAATTTTAAAGTCTGACAATGACAAGTGAGTCACAGGGAACTCATACATGGATGGTGGGATATAAGCTGGTCCAACAACTTATAGGGATGTAATTTGGCAGTATCTTATAAACACCATAAAAATAGTTGTGACTCAGCCTGTCCAGTCTGAGTTTACATACCCTTAAAGAAACCCTTGCATGCGTACACTAGGAGACAATATGGAAATATTCACAGCAACACAGTTCCTAACTGCAAAAAGCTGGAAATTACCAAAATGCCTGTCAACAGAAGGCTGGATAAAGAAGTTGTGATGTACTCATAGAATTGAGTATTATAAGGTAATGAGAAATGAGTAAACTACACATAACCCCATGAAGGAATCTTGGAAGCACAGTAGTGAGTATATCATTTTTAAAAAAGCTCAAAAAAGAGCAAAATTTAATGATTGTTTAAGTATATACCTGTATGTTACGCATGGGCTAAGTTTTAAAAATGGAAGGAAATGGTAAATACAACACTAGTGGTTATCTCTGGGTAGGAAGAAGATGGGTTGGGAAAGAACATTGTAAATGGATACAAGTTATTGTTATATTCTACTTTTGGGGTTGAGTGGTAGGGTCTCTGGTATTGCTTACTACTTGATATTATGTATATCCTTTTGTATATAAAATTATATTATTAGACACAGGGTAGAAATAAAAAGATCTTAGGCCCTTGCTTCTACAGGCCCTGATGAGCCGTGTGACCCTGCCCATCCTTTCAGCTTCAGCTTACTCAGCTACAAAGTGCAGAGCACCTGGCACCTGCCTCCTGGGATCTGCGTGAGGACTAAGTGCAGGGACAGCACTGAGCACAGTACAGGTACACAGTGTCAGCCGCTACCGCTGCTGCTCTTGCTACTTCTGGTGGCAACTATCTTCTGAGTGGCTTTCAAGATATTAAAGTAGAGATGGTTTCATTAACAGAAAAATGAATCTACAATGCAAGAGATATAGAATGGGAAGCCATCAGTCATATATGACAGTTGAAGCCATGAGAGTGCCTAAGATGGACAGAGGAGAAACTTTCAGACTAGAAGGGTGCCAAGACAGCCTGGAGGAAAGTGCTCTAGAAAGAGACTGAGAAGAAACTGGGAGAAGCAGAAGAGACTAGTGAACTGGAGGCACAGTCAGAAGGATAAAGTGGTCAATGGTACTAAATGCTGCAGACTGAGACTAAAGCAGACACTGGGTTTGGCAATGGGAGGATCACTAGGGACCTTTACAAGAGCAGTTTCAATGAAATAGCAAAGGAAAAACAAGAGTGTTGGGGGTTAAGTCATGAGTGGGTGAGACAATGGACACTGGGAGGAAAAAACAACTTAAGAAATTAGAGATGAAGAGAAAGGTGGAAAGAGTAGGACATATAGTAGAAGGGAAGTATCTATAATGGTAAAGTGAAAGTGAAAGTCGCTCAGTCCTATTTGACCCTTTGCGATCTAGAATTCTCTAGGCCAGAATATTGGAGTGGGTAGCCTTTCCCTTTTCCAGGGGATCTTCCCAACCCAGTGATTGAACCCACGTCTCCTGCATTGCAGGTGGATTCTTTACCAGCTGACCCACAAGCTGCTGCTAAGTCGCTTCAGTTGTGTCCGAATCTGTGAGACCCCATAGACAGCAGCCCACCAGGCTCCCCCGTCCCTGGGATTCTCCAGGCAAGAACACTGGAGTGGGTTGCCATTTCCTTCTCCAATGCATGAAAGTGAAAAGTGAAAGTGAAGTTGCTCAGTCGTGTCCGACTTTTCGAGACCCCATGGACTGCAGCCTACCAGGCTCCTCCGTCCATGGGATTTTGCAGGCAAGAGTACTGGAGTGGGGCGCCATTGCCTTCTCCGTGACCCACAAGGGAAGCTCCTATAAGGGTAAGGGAGACCTAATACCATTTAGAGGCAGAGAGTAAGGAGCAGTGGGAAAGAAAGGAAAGGCACAGGAGAGGGGGGGACAAGCGATGGGGGTGAGGCGGTAACCTTGGAGAAGGTAGGAGGACATGATATTCTGGACTCTGACGATAGAAAGGTAGAGCTTAGTGCTTCTCAAACTGTCATGTGTGGATGAATAACTTGGGAGTTTAGTTAACATGCAGATTCTGGTTTGGTAGGTCTAGATTTGAGCCTGGATTCTGCATTTCTAACAAGCCTCCAGATGATGTTGATGTTACTGGTCTGCAGGCTGCACATGGAGTAGTAAGGGTGTAGTCTGCCGCCTTCTCTGTCACAGGAAGTGCAGCCAGACATGAAGTTGGTGGTAAAGGGAGACATGTGGTGGGAGTTTTTGCTATATGCATATTAAAGATACCTAGGGTGAAGGTAGCAGGTGAGACAAAAAGAAAACCAAATCTAAGTCAGGTACTCAAGCCTTTGGTGACTGTTAGCAGCTCAGTGTCCCTGGGAGGGCTATGTGTGTAGGTAATGAGAGGGGTCTATTTACTGGAGAGGTTGAGAGAAGGCAGGCAGGCAGAGGACAGAGTGAAGCTGCGCTGTGTAAGAGGAACAATGTAGTAGTTAGAATTGTCATAACTTGGGAATAAACATGGGTTACTGGAAGCAGGAGACAGTGGAGAGGTAAACAGCACTGACAAAAGCAGACCAGAAATGAAATCAGAACTAAAGAGTAATAACTTGTTTTATGGATACTGTTTTAAAATGATTTGCTGCTGTCCAGTTAGTCTTCATAAAGATCCATGGAAAATGACCACGGGCAAATCTGCCTTCACTAAAACTTTTACAGATGTTGACTTGCCTGTGACCTTGAAGTTATTGACAGAGGTTAACACTAGTGAACAAGATTCAAAGTGGACAACCTTCCCCCTTGGTTACTTTAAACATTTACATTCACATATAGTTTGAATATTTAAATATTTAAAGTCCCCTAGGTAAATTAAATTACATACTGCTTCTAGGAAAGAAGGAGCAGTATAAAATACCCTATTTTGAACATGCCATTCATTTTATAATAAAAGAATACAACTGTCAAATTCTGAGGTGGCATTTCATCATTTCATACTTCATGCCTAACTTTTCAAAAACTCGCAAGCTGCTGAAGTTAGTTTAAAAGAGAATGAACCTGTTTGAGTTCCAAACTGATGGGCAGGTATAATTCCCACCTGGCTGTCTTTTGTTCTCAGACTGTGAGCAGCTCATCACTAATTCAGGAGCAGAGAATGAATGTATAAGTCCAGCTGAGCACGTTCTCCATCACCAAGGCCACATTTACTAACACTGAGATATGAACCCTGTTCTGAGGCAGAGTGCCTTCCAGGTGAACAGGAAGGCAGGAGACGTTACAGGCATATTCTTACCCCTTCACTGGTTTTTTGCAAGTCTGAAGTTGTGTTTCTTGTGTCATTGCCGGCATCTCCACCCTCAGAGCTGCTTTTATTTTCTTCTTCTTTGCAGTCTTTGTCATCTTCGTCTCCTGGAGATTTCCGGGACTGTTTAGAGGATTTCTAAAGGTTTAGACAAGTTAAAAATTATAGTCAAAAGTAGAGCCCTGATTGCACAAATTTAAGTGAGAAATGTAGGAACAGCTGGCTTATATCCAGTTTGTGTGGCCTGATACAGGATATAGCATGATACAACATGCAGGTACTAAGACTGAGCTAGATAACCCTGGACAAGTCATCTCACCTCCCTGGGCCTCAGTTTAACCAGCTGGAAAGGAAGTAGAGGTGGACTAGATAACCTTTTAGTTCTTCCGGCAGTGTGATATGAAGGGCAGACAATGAAGAGTCACACACCTGGAACACTATCAATGAATAAATACAGTTGATGGAGACCACTCTAGGAAGGCTACAGAGCTATGAGGCACCCTAAAGGTCGCCTGTCCTTCCCCATCATTTCACAGCAGAGCGTAAGGTCCAGAGAAGCAAGATCAACACTCGAGGATCATACATGGACACCCACGTCAGAGCACGTATGGATGCGGTCAGGTCAATGGCATATACGGCATGATCTTGGCAAAACTTGTACATCACCATGTGATCTGAATTAACTTTAATTTTTTAAATTATGGAGAATTATTTAAGAACTGAAGGCCATACTGGTGAACTAGCTCCTTTTTTATCATCTTGCTTCTGAAACCAAGATGAACTCTGCAGTGAGGATGAAAATACAATTAGAGTTCACAGCCAGAGCTGCTTTGCAGAACAGCATTAAAATGATCAAAAGCTGGCTCCACTGTGCACTTTTAAGAAAATAAAATGTAGCATTTTACTTACACTTCCTTTCTGAAAAATTTTATGAATCTTTAAGCACATGGCAAATAACAGCTAAGAAAACTCATTAAGCCAAGTCACTTTTGGTCTTAACAAAAATGAAGTTAGCAAATTTGAGCTTCCTCAGACAATCCGTATTTTAAAATGCAACTTTTAAAGAGAAAATACCTTTTAGCTATGTGACAGAATCTATAATTACATTGCTTCTATTTTATTTAACTGAAACGACCAACCAAGCCTCAAATGTCCCTTTAAAATGACTTCATTTTCCTTCATAGAAGGAAAGCAGATTTAATAATCTGAATGTGGAGTGCCTAGAGTTTAAGTTTAAATCAAGTGTGATGATATAAAAGGTGAAATACTTTTGTTCTCCTAGTAAATACAGTATAATAATAAAAATGGAGTAACTGCTTTACATAGTAATCCTCAAATAACAGTTCCTGACTTGGAATTCTTATGGAAAATAAGGCACAGCTCCCTAAAATTTATAGTGCCTACAAAGGATACAGACAAGTAACCCTGTAAGTGATTTTTTAAGTTTTATAGTTTTTCAAGTTTTTATAATTTTTTAAGACTAGAAATAGGGTGTTACTACAGTTTTGCTAATGAGTCATATTCAGTATTCAACTGAGAAATCTGGCTGCCACGCTATATGTTATAACCTTAGGAAGCTCTCACTGGGTGTATGCAGATCCTCACAATCCCTGGAATTTTGGGGAAGGACCCACCCTTCACCAGTTTCATCAACGTGGCCTTAAACTGGTTGTGTATCCACCCGTTGCTGTCTTTGGTTTTTAACTAGGATTGCTAATGGTTTACTATCAGCATCAGTTCAGTCTGTTGTGAGGTTCTCTTGATTAGCCCTCCTTTTTACAGTAAATAACGTCTATGCAAAGTATGTTTTGCTAACGATTTTCCAGTATCTGTTATGGCTCCAATATGAATCATACATATACTTACTGCTCAAGTGATTATATATATATATATATATATATCCTCCCTCAAGTGTGCTTCTACTATGGCTTTTCGTTATGATTACTGAACTTTTTTTCCCCACAGAAAAACAGAATTGGGTGAGGTAGAGGGGATGTGGGACTCTTCCCTCAACCTAACTTGGATGCAGTCAGAAAAGTTTGTGAGCCACTTGTTTTCAGTGACAAAGGAAGATCATTCAACTTTAATAAACAGATGTAGGGGGAAAAAAAATCACCACACACAACCAAAAGGAAATATTTGGAAAGCCAAAGAGAGCACTGAGGTTACCCCAGGTATGTGGTTCCCAGACTGGCAACCTCAGCTTACGGATATTTAAGGTCCCACCCTAGACCAACTAATTTGGGGTTGGGGTGGCGCTGGGCAATATATTTTAACAACCCCGTTTCCAGGTGATTCTGGTGCATGTGAAAGTTTGAGAACCATTGTGCTAGCTTATACAGCTGACGCTGAAAATAAATCATGGTTCTCAAATGATCACAAAAGTTGTGTTCTTGAAGGAAGCAAAGGGAATGATTCTTTAATTTAAAAATAGATAAGCCTTAGTAAGTATAGTATGCCTTTCCCTCTTCATTGCTTTACACTGTAAGTCTACCCCAGGCAGAGTTCCATTACTTCTGGTTTTCACAAGAGAAATGAAATAAGAATGTTTAAAAGTCACATATACACACTATTAAATATCTCGGCTACCTTAGAAAGCTTAGGTAATTTAGGGTAGCACAACACATTTCATAGAAGCTCAGCAGACAATCATGAATTAAATAAAATAAATTCAGTTGGGTGTGTAAGTGAAGTCCAAAATGCTAAAAGAAATTCAGCTTAAAAAATAATCCCTAAAAAAAAAAAAAAAATCCCTGTGGGAGATCCAGTCTTCCACAGGGGTTATTTTTCTAACTATTTTGCTGTCATTTGCAAACTTTATCCTCATTTAAGGCAGATACCATGTTCTTCATGAGGTGTACAGGAAGTAGTATGTATTCATACAATTGTATCTGTATGGCAGTTGGGTGGGTTTTACAGACTGTAAAATAAAATGCTGACAGTCTAATAAACCCGTGATACTTGTTTTTAAGGAGTTTCCTAAGTATATCCAGTCACTAAATACCACAGTCTAAACAGAAGTAATTTCTCTAAGGATTCATTCACCTTTGTGACAGACCAATTACAGCAAAACTTGTACCAATTTTTATCTTCAAAGATCCATTTATCCTGCTTAAAGTTTCTATAAAGTGAACAAACTTCCACAATATCAGTTTTTTCAACTGCATTTCTGAATTACTGTATGAAAAACCTAAACTTTTGATTTGTAAATCAAGGATCATGTCATGTCTCCAACAAATCATTGTTACATTTGGAATAAAATTCAAACTCCTTAACACATTATTGACCACAGGCAGAAACTATAACTGTGGCCAGTGGTTTGTTATGTACGTGAATACTGAAACGTCTCTGGTCAATACCGTTCAGATAATCAAAGACATATTTAATACATCTCTGGTCAGTAAGCTGTCAGCATGGCATACCAGTCTCCATTGTTTAGCCTTTGCTGGTCTCTCCTTCCTGATCCTGATGCCTGTCTTGTTGCAATTCAGGAACATGTCAAACCCTCCCCACCTTCAGAGTCTGCCACACACAGCTCTTCCTTCCAGATTCTTTCAGGTCTCAGCATAAACTTAGTCTTTTCAGGAAGGCCTGGCCACTCTATCTCAATGGATGTACTCTGTCATTCCCTGCTCCCATTCATTTCCTTCATAGCCCTTCCAGAATTTATATTCATTATTGGTTTTTACTCTGTGTTTCCACCCCCAACCCACTGGATGATAAGTTATAGGAGGGTAGGACTGGAGTTGGATTTGCTCACTAGTATCTACCTAGTACAGTGTCTGACATAGAACAGGTGATCAGGAAATAGGACTGAACAAATAAAGCGACAAAATACAGTCTTTAAAGAAAAAAGACAAGAGTCTGAGTCTATCTCTATGCTTCCATAAACAGTAACAGACATAGTCCTAAATCGTACTGAAGTCTCCTACATTCTTAAATTCTTCAGAGCTCATCTGGGGACAGTTATCAGAGGGATACCTACTCTTACACCCTTGATTGAAGAACACTCCTCCTCCAACTGAGAAGGCGGTATTTCAGGGTCAAATAGCCCTTACGTGAGTCCATAGCAGCTACCCTCACGTCTAAGATTACCTGCCTATTCCCTTCAGATGTATTACTGTCTCTAAAGGAAGAGGCTCAAGAGTTGATATATTTCTATATGTATTAACAAGGGGAAAGGTTTCTTAGTAACCTTTGAAGTGTATGACTTTTTCCTCTTTGAGCCTGCTTTTTCACTCTTTCTTTTGCCTTTTCCATCTTCCTCTACTCTGTCGCCTTCTTCCTCACTGCTTGCATCAGCGGTATTCCCGCCTTCTCCCTCGGTTTCTGAAGAGCTCTGCTGCTGAATTGCCTAAGAAAAAAATAAAATATTAGTTAATTACATTTTGAAAAATAGCAAAGATCGTAGACTGCAAAAACAATCATTCTATTTTAATTAGAAAAAGTTCAGCTTACTCTAGATTTTCAAAATAAAGGGCTGTCAACTTCAATTTTCCAGTGACCACTTGACATGAACCCTCTTAGAGTAACAGAATTACAGGCATACCTGGGAGATATTTTAGGTTCAGTTCCAGACCACCACAATAAAGCAAATATCACAAAAAGGCAAGTCACATGAATTTTTTGGTTCCTCAATGCATATAAAAATTATGCTTATATCATACTGTAGTCTATTAAATTTATAGTAGCATTATGTCTAAAAAAACTATGTATATACCTTAAAGATATTTTACTGCTAAAAAATGCTAATCATCATCTGAGCCTTCAGTGGGTCCTAACCTTTTCGCTGATGGAGGGTCAGTCATGTAGATGGCTACTGACTGATCAGTGTGGTGGTTGAAGGTTGGAGTGGCTCTGGCAACTTAAAGACAACGACATGGCAGTATCAGGTGACTCTGCCTCTTACGAATGAGTTCTCTGTAGCAGGCAACGCTGTTTGACAGCATTTTAGCCACCACAGAATTTTTTTCAAAACTGGAGTCAATCCTCTCAAACCTTGTCACTGCTCTATCAACTAAGTTTATGTAATATTCTGAATCCTTTGTTGTCACATCAACAGCCTTCACAACATCTTTACCAGGAATAGCTTTCATCTCAAGAAACGACACTCTGTTCATCTGTAACAAGCAATTCCTTATCCATTCAAGTATTAACAGCAGACTGCAACAGTGAAATTGTATCTCCAGGCTCTGCTTCTAACTCTAATTCTCTTGCCATTTCCACCACATCTGCAGTTACTTCCTCCAGTGAAGTCTTGAAGCCCTCTAAGTCATCCATGAGGGTTGGAATCCACTTCTTTCAGATTCCTCTTAATGTTGATATTCTGACCTCTTCCTTTGAATCATAAATGTTGTTAATGGCATTTAGAATGGTGAATCCTTTCTAGAAGGTTTTCAATCAACTTTTCCCCATATCTGTAAGAGGAGTCACCAACTATGGCCACTATAGCTTTATAAGATGTATTTCTTAGATAATAAGACTTTAAAGTCTAAATTCCTCCTTGATCCATGGACTGCAGATGGATATGGTGTTAGCAGGCAGGAAAACAACACTAATCTCATGGTACATCTCTATCAGAGCTTGTGGGTGGCCTGATGCACTGTCAATAAGCAGGAATATTTTCAAAGGAATCTTTTTTTCTGAGCAGTAGTTCTCAAGAGTGGCCTTAAAAATATTCAGTAAAGCATGTGGTCAGTACATGGTGCTGTCATCTAGGTTTCGGTGTTCCATTTATAAAACACAGGCAGAGTAGATTCAGCACGATCTTTAAAGACTCTAGGATTTCCAGAATGGTCAATGAGCACTGGCTTCAACTTAAAGCCACCAGTTGAATTAGCCTCTAACAAGAGTCAGGCTATCTTTTGAAGCTAAGTCAGCAGAAGAAGTCTCTTCTCTAGCTATGGAAGTCCTAGGGGGCACCTTCCAATAGAAGGCTGTGTCATTTACACCAAAAAATCTGTTGTTTAGTGTAGCCACCTTCATGACGCACCTTAGCCAGAGCTTCTGGATCACCTGCTGCAGCTTCTGTATCAGCTCTTGCTGCTTCACTTTGCACTTTTATGTTATAGAAACAGCTTTTTCCTTAAGCCTCTGGCACCAACCTCTACTAGCTTCACACTTTTCATCTACAGCCTCCTCACCCCTCTCAGCCTTCACAGAATTGAAGAGAGTTAGGCCTTGCTCTGGATTAGGCTCTGGCTGAAGGGAATCTTGTGACTGGTTTCATCTTCAATCCAGACCACTCAAACCTTCTCCATAGCAGCAATAAGGCTGTTTCACTTTCTTATTATTCATGCATTCACCAGAGTGGTACTCTTAATTTCTTTCAAGAACATTTTCTTTGCATTCACAACTTGGCTAACTGTTTGGCTCCAAGAGGCCTAGCTTTAGGCCCATGCCAGTTTCCCACATGACTTCCTTAGTTTCTAAGGTGAATCATTTCTAGCTTTTGATTAAAAGTGAGAGACTTGACTCTTCCTTTCACCTGAATACTTAGATGCCACTGCAGGGTCATTAACTGGCCTAACTTCAATATTGTGTCTCACAGGGTGGCTGAAGGAGAGGGAGGGAGACAGGGGAACGGCTCATCAGTGGAGCACTCAGAACACACACAACATGAACACATACACATCAGTTAAGTTCATCGTCTTATATGGGTGGGGTTTGTGACATCCCAAAACAATTATAATGGTAATATCAAAGATCATTGGATACTATTAACAAATAGAAGAATAATGAAAAAGTTTGAAATACTGAGAGAATTACCAAAATAAGAAGCCAAGACACAAGGTGAGCAAGGGCTGGTGGAAAAACAAGGTCAACAGACTTGCTCAAAGCAGGGTTGCCACAAACCTTCGATTTGTAAAAAATGCACTATCTGTGAAGTGCAACATAGCAACGTATGCCTGAACATTTAATCCAAAGTGCGACTGGAGCAAGACAGAATTCTGACTTCAGATCGGTGGTGGGTAATTGTTAATACAAAGGACACACAAGAAAGATTGAAAAAAGAGTTAAAATTAAAAAATGAGATACAGCAAGTGATAATGAAGTAAACTGTCACCTGGTATCCAGTAAACTTTACTCCTGGGTTATTTTCTATTTCCCACAATCCTTCATTAAATCCTTTCCGTTTGTTTGATTTTCCAAACTTGTCTTTGTATTCCTTGTAAGGGAAGAGGTCTTTGGGACCTAGAAAAGCACTGCAGAGACACATCAGAAAGAGATTTGACATCTGACCTTCAAATGTAAGGTATTTTTAATATCAACTCAGGTGTCAGAGCATATCTTAGTATATAAATTGTAAGTATGTATAAACTCTCTGAGTTAGGCACATATCACAAGATGTTTTGCACACATAATTCAAGGTAGAAAAAAATGGACAGCTAGGTATACAGGCCAGCAACACTGACTGTGTTGCTTTGATTTTAAATTACTAATTTCTTTTTTGTTTTGAAATTGATTTTTAGTTAAACAAGTAGTTTTAAAGATGTCTACTTTGACCACTTAAATCATCTTACACTAAGACTTATATATGCTAATCTTCCATAGGTAAGGGGTGTAAAAACATAAACAGTGGAGTAAAAAATGATTCTAACTCTATATGCCACATTAGTATATTTATTATTTCTATAAATTAAAAAATCATTAGTGTTTAATGAGGCATTAGACAAGAAAAAAATTAGAAGTGGCAAACTAGATAGAATCATCCAATTTAAACCTAATCTTAAATTAGTCATAATTATGAAAAGAAAATGAGAATAAATCCTGAGGCTGGCCTAGAGATCCAAGCATTTAAACTAAAGTCTTCAGCATTACTGTCTACGACATTAATCTGGCAGATGACACAGTGGGGCCCACAGCCTGGCTGAGATGCATTTCAAACTGAGACTCATTTATTCACATTTTACTGAACATCTCTAAAGTGTCAGCTGTTCTAGAGGCGCTCGGCGTTCTTCAGGGAACAAAAAGATGAACATCTCTGCCCTCATAGAGCATACATTCTAGTAGCAAGGGTAGGAATCTAGACAATAGAAAAGATAAATAAAATATAGTACCATGTGCTAAAAATAAATAAATCTATTGATGACGCAGAAAAAGGGGATAGTAAGGACTGGGGTGGATTTTAACAGTTTTAGAAATACAGATCAAGAGGGAAGGCCTCACTGAAAAGGGAACATCCAAGAACTGAAGAGGGTGAAGAAGGGACCCATGTGGTTATTTGGGGAAGAGGAGAGCAAGTTGAAGGAAGAGCAAGTATAAAAGGCCCTGAGGTGGAAGAATGCCTAATGTATCTGGAGTGAAATGAGTGAAGAGAGAGTTGTGAGACGAGGTCAGAAAGGTACCAGTATGGGCGCACGATCGTGTTGGGGCTTTGAGGCCACTATAAAGGCTTTGAGTCAGATGGGAAGCCATTAACGGTTCTGAGTGTGACAATTTGTGTTTTAAAAGGGTCACTCTGGCTGTGCTGAAAACACACTGAAGGTCTGGGTACTAGGGCAGAAGTGGAGAGACTAATTAGAGGCTACTGAAGTAACAATGGTGACTAGGACCAGGGTGTTGGTGAGAGGTGGCTGGATTCTGAATTCACTCTCCAGAAAGAGCCAAGGTGATTTGCTGATGAGTCGCATATGGCATGTGAGAGGGTGGAACTGAGGCTATCTCCAATGATATGGGCTTCCCAGGTGGCTCAGTGGTAAGAATCCACCTGCCAATGCAGGAGATGCCGGGTCGATCTCTGGGTCGGGAAGATCTCCTGGCGAAGGAAATGGCAACCCAGTCCAGTATTCTTGCCTGGGAAATCTCAGGGACAGAGAAACATGGTGTGCTACAGTCCATGGGCTCAAAGAGTCGGACATGACTGAGCACGCACACACACCTGCCAAGGATACAGACTGAGAAATTAGAAGAATGGACTTAATATACTGAAACGCAAGATTTTTGAGAGAACAAGATTTGAAGGTGACACGTTCAGTTCTGGATGTTAAATCTGAAAACCTAGTTAGATATCCCAGTGAAGATGTCAAGTAGGCAACTGGGCAGGTGATCTGGAATTTAGGGAAAACGTCTGTGCTAGAGGTGTGTATTTAGAATTTATCAGCAGAAGTGATATTGAAAGCTTTGAGACAATGGGTTAACAGTTAACTGTTGATTTTATAAATTCCATTTTCTGACTGGATCTTAGTCCTGGTCCCTTCCTTACACTGCCCAGCTGATCAAGAATTCAAGTTGATAAAATCACCCAAGCATGCTTTCTGACCCCAATCACCACATCTTCTTTGGTTGTTCAACTTTAACTGTTCAGCATGATTGCATTTCACTGCATTCAGCGATAGTTTATTAGGTTACTGGACATTTTAATCAAACTGAGCATGAGAAGGACATGTGACTTTGGGTCTGGTGATTTCACTTGCAGAGCAATTTGACATGAATTATTAGACTACAGCTTTTGACCTTTCTCCAGTCGTCCTTGACTCTAGGTATAGGAATTAACTGTGGGCTAAGCTGCCTGAGGTTCATGTCAGCTATTGATGCTAACCAGAGCCTGTCTGTACTTTATGCCACAGGAGCCAGGGTTAATGATTCAACTGGCCATGTGAGCCATTGCCAGAAAGAGGGACATTGATTGAATGAGCTATTCTAAAACAAATTCTTATTTTTGATAGATGATCTCGGGTTTTTCTGGTTTACAGATAATTCCACAAATCAAATCTCCTTTCAATTGGTTAACTTTGCTGTATGTTTTATAAATTTTAAAGGGTAGACCAGAAAATAAAATTGTTCAAAGTAATATGCTCTAAGAATGTTATTTTTTTTTCCTGGCAAAGGCTGCCTTAAGAATTATCCAGACTAAAACTACAGGGGTAGAGTTATATGTGGCAGAATAAATTTGGGCTCCAATCTCCTGTCTGTCTGAGCAACAGATTCACAGCCATGTTCCAAGAATTCTGGCTCTGCCTGGGGGGTGCTCCTGCTGATAGTTTTCTTGTTAAATTCCTCGCTTTTCACATACTTTCCCCCCACTGCATTTATTTCATTGAATCAATTTCAATTCATTCAATGGCTATTTTTGAAAACACCTGCCATAAGCCAGGCACTGTGCACAGCACTGTGTATACAGGGCTTAGCAACATTCACATAATCTCTGCCTTCATAGAGAGACTGAGTATTAGGCACTTGCCAGGGCATATAATCTCAGGTTCAAGGACACCCAATACCTAGTAAATGATCAGCTGAAACAATCTTGTAACAATTTTTCTGAAGTTCACTGTCCTCTAGATGTTTTAAAATCTACTCCTGGATGATCAAACCAGCAGAAAATTCACAAATGGACCGTAACACACTGCTCCTTGGTAGAAATTCTTTTACTGAATTGAGACTTGGAATTATGCCACTGACTTATATTAAGGATGCTACAAGAAAGAGCTCCATATAATCCTTCATACTGTTCCCTGGAATGATTCTGTTACATTTATTAGCAATATACCAGGTGGCAAGCTCTTAAAGGGCAATTTTTATTTCAAGTGCCTCAAAGAATACCCAGAAAATATTTACTAAGTGAATGAAAGTCATCACATAATATGAGTAAATGGGTGACTTTGGTGTATATAGTGGGAATGTAACAATCTTGCTTATTAAATTGTCTTGTTCTAGATATACAATCAGATCACTTAGAATTAAGTCCTAAAGGAAAAGCAAAATAATGTATGGACACAAAACAGAGTTAGGAATGAGGGAAATACAAAAATAGGTATCACAAAGCCCTGAGCACTTATTACTTTGGTAAAACATTTATTTCTAAGCCTCTAGCAACCTCTTCAAGGAGAAAAACGTGTTAAGTTGCATTGTCCACAAGTGTCTATTAGATAAAAACAAAGAAAAGAAAAGAAAACTAACCTCTTGAAAGAAAACATAAATGTTTCTCAGATGAAGACAAGCAAGAACCAGGACTTAAAGGGCCCTCTCCTGGCTAACTCTCTTTCGTAGGAGAATAAGGAAGATGTAAGGGTGCAAGAAACAGCAAAGTAAGGAGAAGTTCACGCCTGGCTCTGCTAGCATTCACATAAACATAGGGACGGCCCTGACTTTGAAGACTTCCAAGATTTCATCATAGTTTTTAGCTTTTGCTCCCATTTGCAACTCCTATTCCATTTGTGTCCTTGTTGTAAACAACCATATGTGTTCTCAGTGTGTCAAGGTTGCCTACTGTTCCCTAGTACCCATGACCATCTTCTTCCTTTTAATGGATTACTCCTCCCAATTTGTTTCCCAACAGGGCTGCCTGGCTAGAGACCATGTTTCCAGCTTCCTTACAGCTTGATATGGCCTGATGACTGACCAAGTTCTTGTCACTGGAATAAACAAAAGTATAAGTGACATATCTGGAAGATGCATGGGGGCTGCTGAGCCAGTTTTTGCTTTTTTGTTCATTTTTCAAAATAAGCAGACAAGACCAATACCCCCATGGAATGGCAGAACAACACAATAGAAGAAACCTGGGTCCCTGGAACAGAGCTGACTACCCACCTTGATGTATCTGCCGCTCTCTGGTTGTTTCAAAAAAAAAAAAATAGTAAACTCCTATATTATTTGAGACACTGTATTTTCAGTTTCCTTTATTCAACAGTTTAACCTGTACTAAGTGACCAACAGAATTATGAAAATTTACAAAGGTGGTATGTTTCCTTCAGAGACTGACAAACTGTGAAGAGGCCCGAGAGACTGTGAAATATGAATGGAAGACATATGTTTCTAGCAGGGAAACATACACGAGCTACAAGAGAAATGACTGGAAATGCTAAGGAAGCCACCCTAGGACTGAGAAGTATCCTAAAAGAAACTTCTGGGTCATGCCCAACATTTAAGCAGAAACAAATGACATTAAAAAGCAAAATAAATGAAAAATCTTGAGATTAAGAAAAGATAGATTACCTTTGTAATTTTATATAAGTGGTTATAATGATTTTAAAAGCATATAAAATAATATAAAGTGATTGTTAACAACATATGTCATCTAGCAGAATCAAATCAGAACTGTTGAAAATTTATGTTGTTTTGTTGACTTACGTTTCGTGGGTGCCAAAAAAGAAGATAGGGTATTTATTGGCTGGAGGCTTCACAGCTCCCTCTGGGAGTTCATCGATCTGTTAAAAATAAAATCAGGTTAAATAGCATAAACACGAACAAACACTGTCATGATAATTTATTGCTATTTTCAAAATAAAATTACTCTAATAAAAATCCCAGTCATTTTTCTTTTCCCTGAACCTTATTAAAATGATTCTAGAGGTCATATTGACACATCATATGGAGAGTAACTCTGTGAACTGATGGTAACCATTATGGCAACACATAATCAGGAGCCAAAACTACTCACTTCCTTCAGCTCAATAGAATTACACTTGGGAATCTGTCCTGGTGAAGTAATACAAGAGAATAACAAAGAAACAAAAAAGATGCACTTTGGGGGGATAGCAGCAAATTTTTACACATACACACACACTCCCTAGAAACATAAGCATTACAAAATATTATATAGTGGCTAAAAGGTATCTCTTGCCTGGACTACTACAAGTAGTAGTAGTCTTGTAGTCTACAAGACTCTCCCCACAAAGGTGAAGTTGGAACCATGTTTTTAAAAGCATATTCAATTGCGTCAAATCCTTTAACAACTTCTCAGAGCTGTGCACCTGAAACCTCTGAGACTTTTTAAAGGTAAACATCATCAGTCTTCCCCAGATCCATCAGTTCTTACATAACAGCTGAGTTTGAGAACTTCCAAACTCTTTAGAATGCTACATATAGACCCATTATTTCCTAGAATGTTTCAAGAAGTGGTCCTTGACTTCTAAATCTCCATCTGCAACCCCTGCCTTTCTTTTGAACTCCAGGCTTGAATTTATAAATACCTTCAAACCATTTTCATTTATAGGTCCTGCAAGCAGCTTAAAATTAAGACAAGGCTATGAATAGGAGAAGAGACATACTTGTAGTTTATAGAGCAAGGAAGTGTCTGGTATCCAGTGTCTTGAAGAAATCTAAGGCCTTCTTAACTAACATATGGCAACAGCCTGATGATTACTAAATATCACAACTTCATCTCTGAACTGAATGAACCATGTGTCACAGAACAGATGTTCTGGCATACTGAGAGAAGATGGACTTTGAGTCTAGAAACGTGTAATTAAGTCTGGCTTCTGACTTAAACTGATATAGAAAACATCACTTAATATTAGACTTTCACATCTGCAAAATGAGATGGTTGTACTAGGTAACCTCTAGGTTTCCTTCAAGTCCTGAGATCCCATGCCTTGTCTAGAACTAAACTAATTTTCTCTGAATTTGTTTTGTTTCCTGTCTCATGGATTGGCACACTCAGTTACCAAGAAAGAAACCTTTATCTTTTTATTATTTCCTCAAGCACTATGTTCAGTTTTTCATCAACTTCTCCAATTTGGCTCCTGAAATGTCTCCAAATTGAATACCATTCCCATCACTAAATTCAGTTCCCTAAAAAAGTTCTCATGATCTTTTGACAAGGCCATAGCAGCCTTTCAAATTATCTCCTTGTCTCTTAGACTTGCCCGTTACCTACTATACAGTGTTGGTCACTAAACTGTGTCCGACTCTTTGTGACCCTATGGACTGTAGCCCGCCAGGCTCCTCTGTCTATAGAGTTCTCCAGGGAAGAATACTGGAGTAGGTTGCCATTCCCTTCTCCAGGGGATCTGCCTGACCTAAGGGTTGAATCTGGGTCTCCTGCATCACTGGCAGATTCTTTACCATCTGAGCCACTAAGGAAGGAAGCCCACTTACTATACAACTTCTGTGTAAACCTTGTATGTTACATTTCAATACACTACCCTGTAAGGACAATTTAAAATGAATAATTTCATTCTGAATAAAACTCAATATATTTTCAGTTTTATATATATACACACACATATATTATTGTGGTAAAAAAGACTTAACATAAAATTTTCCATATTACCCATTTTTAAACGTATAGTTCAGTAACGTTAAGACTATTCACACTGCTATGATACAGATCTCCAGAAAGTGAACATATTTTAAGAACAAAAAACAGAAATATGGAAATGCATATGTTTATGTATGTGGGGGCACTGAAGTGCTAGCTGACAAAACAGTATCACATCAGGTTTTTTTTCCACTCCTGTGAGAAAACTGAAAGTGAATCTTTTTAAAAAATCTTTTAAAACTTTTCTTTCACATAAGACATAACTTGTGATTGAACTCTTCCTCTGCTGTAATGTTATGTAACTAACATCTACTGTAGAAGCTACAAACTGATAGCTCTTAGGCCCATGTCCAGCCTGAAGAAATGCTTTGTTTGGCTCATACAGTGTTTTAAAAATACTGAATTAGTTGTCAACAGTTTAATACTGGAAGATTCATTATTAAAATCCAGAGTAATAGCTTCTGTGGAAAAAATACTGAAGACAGGGCTGAGCAACACTAAGCCTGATTCCCACAAGGCAACAATCAGCTGAAGATGATCGAGCTGCCTGCAGACAAGGTCTGCTCTCTCAGCTGTAACCTGTCTACCTTTCTCCAGATGATCCTTTAGGTGCCTGCTTCCCTTATTTATATGACTTGCTTGGCCTCTGAATATCTGAGTTCATGCCTCCTGTGATAAACAGTGTCAAGACAGCGGCTTTATCATCACTCTGGTTCCCTCAAAAAGGTGTTAAAAGTTGACATGCACTCACTGTATTTTATTGAGAGTCTCTGTTCTGAAAATTACGCATTGACAGTTTTGGAATTATACCGAGCTGTTCAAGTGGATATACCTTCTTGATCTAATTAAAGAGTGCACCTCTGAGGCACTGGTTTTTGTGTTTGTTTTGGCTTCTAGAGTGAATACTTATCTTCAGTTGTTGTTGTTCAGTCACTAAGTTGTGTCTGACTCTTTGCAACCCCACGGACATAGCACGCCAGGCTTCCTTGTCCTTCACCATCTCCTGGAGTTTACTCAAACTCATGTCCATTGAGTCAGTGATGCCATCCACCTGTCTCGTCCTCTGTCGCCCCCTTCTCCTCCTGCCCTCAGTCTTACCCAGCATCAGGGTTTTTCTCAATGAGTTGGCTCTTCACATTAGGTGGCCAAAGTACCGGAGCTTCTGTTTTTCTACTGTTTCTGCTTTCCTGAATTTTATTTTCACTTTTATTTCTGGTTCTTGGCTATGTTCAGTTCTGATTCTGGTTTGCACATAGCCAGTGTTATTCCCCCATAATAGGAGGCTGGGGATCTAGTTTCTTTTTGGTATGACAGGGCAAATAATCTGGTACAACAGTCTTCTGGTTGTAGAAGAATAAGTCCTGCTTTTACTGGAAAGAAGAAAAGCCCTTTGAAATCCAGATCAGTTAAGTGTATGAATTTAGTGTGTCCTTTAACCTGCAGCTGAAGCTGTAGACCTGAAGCTGAGGCCTCTGTGTGTGTCTATACTCGAAAGAGTCTTTACCCTTCCTTGCATGAGTTTGAAAGATTTTCCTTTTTCTAGGAAGGGTATTAACAAATTAGATATAAATTTCTTAAAACGAAAGAGTTTTGTTTTTATTGAGTTATAGATACTAATAAGATTACAAAAATCTAATATAAAGGAACATAACAATCCTCAAGAAATTAAAAAAGTGAACGCAGAGTACTTCTTGTTATTGTTCTTTGTTTGTCTGCTCTGCTCGCTGAAGAGACACTTCGGGGAGGTCAGGCAGAAACTGAGACTGTCCCTTGGGCCCGAGGAGGTGGGGCCTTGAGGGAGGGGCCTCATGTTTCCTAGGAAACTTGTTCTCCGAGTCTCATCTCTGGGCCCTCGCCATCAATACCACCTGAGGACTCAGGAGAAATGTGACTTCTCAGTCCACAACCCAGGCCAACTGACTCAGACACCTTGCGGGTTAGGCCCAAGAATCAGTGTTTTAAGAACCTCCAGCTACGCACACTTGGGTGCATGCGTTCTTTCAGACTACATTTTTCTCTGGAATATATGCCCAAGAGTGGGACTAGGGTCACATGGCAGCTCTATGTTTAGACCTTTAAGGAGCCTTCATACTGTTCTCCAGAGGGGCTGCACCAAATCATATTCCCACCAAAAATGTAGAGGGGCTCCCTAGCTGTTTCAGAGGTTAATGATAAGACATTCCACCCTCCTGCTGGGAGTCCTCAAGATGAGCCACCTTTGTTTCCTATGACTAACTAAGTTTGCTTAAATCTGCAGCAGTTTTGCACTGAGACTGCAAAATTGCATCAGTGCACATTTATTTGCCTAATACTTTAAAAAAAGTATAAAATGTACATAAAATTCTCAATCTTTTAAAGGAGTGCTGCTGCTGCTGCTGCTAAGTCACTTCAGTCGTGTCCGACTCTGTGCAACCCCAGAGACGACACCCCACCAGGCTCCCGTCCCTGGGATTCTCCAGGCAAGAACACTGGAGTGGGTTGCCATTTCCTTCTCCACTATATTAAATGTGGTGGCCTCTTAAGGGAAAACACCCTTCTCACAAGAATATTTTTATACATGAATCCAAATTTAAGTAATCAAAGTGAATCTTTGAACAAATCAGACTGGTTTACAATTCTGGTTTAAAAACAACTATTTGTCTTTATCTGGATTTAATCATTGCAGAGTGTAACATAAGTAAATAAAAAAATAATAAAATTGGGGTTTCTCATGAAGATACTAATTTACATCTGAACTTAAAAGAGTCTACTGATAAGCTAGTATTACTTCCATATAATGTTTAGGAGTAAGGAAAATGTAAACTTAAATTACAATTCTGACAAACTTTCCTGTATCAACAGTAATTATATTCTGTGGGATGTTAAGATCAAACACAGTTTCCAATGGTAAACTTTAAGACCTCCGACTAATAACTAAATTAATTAAAGGATAATCTCTGCATCTTTGAATAATTCCTAAGATAGAATGCTGAAACGACTGGTCAGCAAGTATGACCAGCAACTGCATGCTCAGTTGCTCAGCCACGTCTGACTTTGTGACCCCATGGGCTGTGGCATACCAGGCTTCTCTGTACATGGGGTTCTCCAATCAAGAATACTGAAGTGGGTTGCCATGCCCTCCTTCAGGGGATCTGCCCAACCCAGGGATCGAACCCATACCTCTTATGTCTCCTGAATTGGCAGGCAGGTTCTAGTGCCACATGGGAAACCTTCAGCAAGTGTAGTTTTAACAAATATATGACTTTTAACTTTTAAATGTACTGGAAAGGATATATGTATTATGTGTATCCATGAGCTTTTCTGGTTTGTTAAATCACTTGTATGTGACAAATTTCTCAGCTTCTCTGTGAAACAGGAGTTACTGTGGTTAAATTATAATATGGAGATTGAGACTATACTAAGAGCAACAGTGACAAGAAGTAGAACCATGTATGCAAAGGTAATGAATGGCATAAGCTCTTGTTTATTAATGGGAAAGGTTAGTCCTGTACTTGAAGTTAAGTATCTAGGTTGTACCATAGTGTGAAAGAGGACAAATCTGGATACTGAAAGCTGTAGATTTGTAAAAAGGGAAATTTACTTGCCCTGGACAACAATAACTGCGAATACTAGTCTAAAAATATGCAATGAAATGTTAAAATTTTGCCAAAGCTGGCTCAGTTTTGATGGATTTACTTGTAATATTAAAAAGTGAAAGCTTATAAATCCATTAATGTCAAGTACTTATTAATATAAAACCAGAATTTGGTTTTCTCTGTTATAATAACAAATTGGTCTTGGAATACTCTGTTTGTAACAAAATATGGCAAAACCTGAATACTCTGCATAGACAGTCATATCTCACTAGAGTAACTTCCTGGACTTTGTGCTCTTTCCTACCCTTAAATTTTGCTTAAAAAAACAAAACAAAACAATAGAAGTTCCTTGCTAAAGAGTTAAAGTTCTTTAAAAAAAAAAAAAAAGGAGGGTCATAATCTTCAATGCTAATTTATTTAAAACATTATGTTGTTACTATGACTAAGTCATTATTCATTACCCTCAGATATCTAAGCTCCAGTCTTAATCAAGCTATGAAGTTTGATAATTCTGTGATGCTACTGAGTTCATAGCACTCACTGGGAAACAAATAATTTGGTTCAGACTGTGGTATAAGACTGCAAATTCAATACTATGTGCTGCCTCAACATTCTGTAACACTGGGATGGTTCTGAATGGCCTACCCACAACTTCTCTTCCTCATTCTGCTCTGTGGACAAGGTCCCTTGGTCAAAAAATCCTCCTCATCAGAGGGACCAAGCACAGTTTCTTTCTATCCCTAATTAGCAGGTTTTGGTTCCCTTGTAGCCTCCGAATTTTTCAAACAAGACAATCACACCCTCCTGTGGGAACCCCACTCTCTTGATACTACAAAACCTGCCTCCCATTGCCCCAGCTGCTTCTGAGGGAACCTCTAGGACACCTTGCATGGCATGCAGTGTCTTCCTCCTCTGGGAGTGAATTTACGGAATTAATAAATAGTTGGCTATCTTACCTGTCTAGTGTTTTGTGTGAGCCATTACCAAAAACATATGTGGGGAACTGTCTGTCATCAATAGATTGAATAGGAAGTGATCCAAATACAAATAGGCACCAACATCAGGGGAATCTCATCAGAATGCTGGAGTAAGAGGTTCCACACAGTGGTACCTTAGAGGTTTCAGGTACTATAGCAGTCCAGATGGTAGCTGGGGGTGGGCTTGAATGGAAGATGAGAAGTCTTGAGGTCCAGAGGGCTAGGCAAAGACACCAAGGTCCCTCCCTTGGCAGTGTCTCTTCTCTCAGAAAAGCTCATGATCCATTCATAAACTTACTTTGTTCAAATGTCTACTCATGTAGCACTGCATCAGAAGATTTTCCCCTTACAACCCAACTTAAAATAGTACCTCTTACCCTGTCATTCTCTATTCTTTTATTCTGCTTTATTTTTAAGAATTCCCCTGACATTGAGTATATGTTGTATCTTCACATTAGAATATAATCTCTGTGAGAGGGAAACTTGGTTTTGTTCACCACAATAGCTCTACTGCCTAAAGCAGCACCTGATGCTGGGTGGGAGCATAATAAATATTCCTCGAGGACCAAGGTTTCCTTACTCACTCAGGATCTGAGGAAGCCCTACCTACACTTGCACATAGAGAGAATCAGTAACCCTGGCTGTGAAGGAGAAGAGAACTGTACATCACAGAACACTTTCAATAACATTACTAAGAAAAACTATTTTAAGGTTACAGTATAACTAAGGAATCTCTATGCTTAAGAAAAGAAAATGAGTACAAACATCTTGTCTCTTTGAATATGTCAGTAAGAAGAACTGTGGGGGCCAGCTGACTAAGAATGTGGAGAAATAAAAAGCCCATTTTACCTATCAAAGTTTATGAAGTGAGTTTAAATTACAGAGGGGAAAAAAAGCTTGTGATCTTATTATAAAATGGTTTCAGGTAAAGAGAAGTCTACAAACAAGTCAACAAATTCACTGTAGGGGAAGAAAGCACAGTATGGAAAAAGGAAATGTGTACAAGAGGACAGGAAGAGAATTTTAAAAATTTGAGTATATTTGAATTAACAAACAGGTAATTGATCATCTTAATATCTGAAAATAATACTTTCTTAGAAGGACCCCAAGCATGATAAGGAAATAACTTGCAATATAACAGTTCAAAAAATCTGTTGAAAACCAGTCCCTAATTATCTTCAAGAATATAAAACCATTACTTGTTAGTTGACAGAGTGATCTCACACTAAAAGACAATTTGCTTTTCACTCCATAAAACTTTGAAAAACCTTGCCATTTTCATCTTTTAAAAATTTCAAGTAATTCTGAGAGGTCACAGTATACTTAGAATGCAGTGCTTTTACTGTAGGCTTTATGTAGGGGCAGGCCAGATGACTTATTGAGGTGCCATGTTGGTATGTGACATTGCGGATTCTGAAGGAGCATACATGGGGCATTAATACATTTCACAGTGCACCTGCAGAGAGCCAGCTGGACAACTGGAAGAACTCAGGCTGAACAATAAAGAGCGAGGGATGTGGCTTATGATCTTCATATAAGATCTTTATCTGTAGTGCCAGATCCTTTTTAAGAAAAATTATAGCAATCATATTTTAAATGAAATGTCTGGCCCATTTCCCCCAACTTACCCTCAGTTTTTTAAGCAACTGTCCACATAGGTTCAATTTTGAAGAGGTATAAAATACTCTTTTAGGGTTTACTTTCACTTTTATTGGAATAAAATTAATATATAGTGAAATATACTGATCCTAAATGTAAATCTAATGAGATTCTGATACATGCGTATGCCCATATAAGCAGCCCCTAATCAAGTATGGAACATTTAAGTTGTCTCAGAACGTTTTCTCAGCTTCTCTACCAGTTACTTTCTGTCTACCAAGACAACTATTTTCCTGATTTCTGTCATCATAGACCAATTTCGCCTGTTTCTGAACTTATAAGTTTTAAAAAAACAATAGCAAGAAGTCTTTGGTCATTGGCTTCTTTTCTCAATGTCTTTTTGAGATGAATTCATATTATATTAGTAATATCATTCCTACATCATTCTTTTATATTCCCAAGTAGTATTCTACAGCATCTGTTCTCCAATGTAATGATGGACATTTGTACTGTTTCCAGTTCTGACTACTGTGAATGAAACTGCTATAATTATTCTTGTGACTTTTTGAGGGTAATATATGCTTTTCATTTTTCTGGATCCTAGGAGAAGGATTATTGGGCAATAGTACAGGTGTATGTTTAACAACCTAAGAAACTTCCACACTGTTTCCCAAAGTGGTTATACTATTTTATAACCCCTTGAACAATACGTGAGTTCCAGCTGCTCTGCACCCTAACTCACATTTAGTGTGGCCAGTCTTTTTAATTTTAGGCATTCTGATAGATATGAAGTGGTATTTATCTTTTAACACATCAAATGGTCACAGTGCTTTACACATTTACCCAAGAGAAATGAAAGTGAAATGAAAGAGAAAGAGCAATGCAAGTTCACACAAAGATTTGTATAAGGATCTATATGGCAGCTTTACTCAGAATAGTGAAAATCTGGAATAGCGCAGATATCCATCAACATGAGAATGGTTTAACAAACTGTAGTAATATTCTTACAAGCGAATATTATTCTATAATAAAAAGTACTAATCACATAGTAACATGGATGAAACTCAAAAACATTATGGTAAATGACAGAAATGTACATAAGAGAATAATACTGGAATACAGCATAAATAGAATATTACATGATTCCATTTACATGAATTTTCAGAAAAGAAAAAGCTAGTTTATGATAAAAAAAAAAAAAAAACAAAACCCTGAACAGTGATTACCTCTGGGGGAAGGTGGGAGTGGTGTGACTGATGGCAACAGGCATAAGAGAATTTTCTGGGGGGATGGTGTATTTCATATCTTGATAGGGGTTTGGGTTTTACAGGTGTATAAATTTGTCGTAATGCATCAAATGGAACACTTAAGATTTATGCATTTCACTGTAAGTGACTTTTTACCTCAAAAATGTAAATAAACATTAAATCCTACTTAATTACATGCATGCTGAAGTATTTAGGAATAAAACATCATAATGTACACAAATTAATTTAAAATATATAAAAATAAGATAAACGGGTGATGGATGGATAGAAATGTTTTAGAATAAAATAAAATGTTAAAAAATAAAATGTTAAATGTAGATTCCAGGTGGTGGGGGTATGATGCCCACTTTTATATCAACTTTCTTTATATTTCAAAAATTTTGTAATAATATTTTGGTAAAAAGAGGCGGAGAGAGGAGAGAGGATAATGAAGGTATAACAAGTTGGTTAAAACCTTGTTTTTAAAATATGATCAACTAATATTGTTTGGACAATAAATCAATATGAGACAGGAAACTGCTGTACTTTCTTATATGCCAAGGGTTTTAAAACTGTGTACGCACTTTAGCTAAAAACAACTGAATTTAAAGAAGAAGTTTTAATCAAATAATGCCATTTGCAGCTACATGGATGGACCTAGAGATTATCATACTAAGTGAAATAAGTCAGGCAGAGAAAGATATCACATGGTATCTCTTATATGTGGAATCTATAAAACAAAGATAATTTGAGTTTTTAAAAAAAATTTACAAAACAGAAAAAGACTACAGACATTGAAAACAAATTTATGGTTACCAAAGGGAGAAAGGTAGGGGAGAGATAAATTAGAATTAGCGATTAACAGATACGCACTACTATATAGAAAATGGATAAATAATAAGGATCTCTGGTATAGCACAGGGAATGATAGTATCCTGTAACCACCTATAATGGAAAAGAATTTGGGAAAGTATATATATCCGAATCATTTTGCTGTATACCTGAAATTAACATAATATCAACTATAATCAACTATATTCCAATTAAAATATTTTTTAAAAGTTTTAAAAACCACCAAATTGTCAATTAGAGATTGTACTTCCACCAATAATGTGTCTCTAAATCCCTGCATCTTTACTAATAATGGAGAAGATCTATTTATCTTATCTAATCCTCCATGTGAAAAATGGGGTTTTAATTTGTACTTTCTTAATTACAGATGATGCTCAGTATCCTTTCATATGCTAAAAGTTATTTGTATTATATTTCTATAAACTCCTTATTCATACCCATTTTTCTACTGGGTTGTTGTCTACTTTTGTTATTGATCATTAAAAGCTCATTTTGTCTATCTATCTGGTAGTCCTTTTCCTACCATTTGTTACATGTATTCTACCCATTTATCATATGTCTTGATTTCATCTGCAACATTTTTTTGCTAGCAGAAATTCTTAATTTTTATATAATAAAAACTATTAATCATTTCCTTTGTGACTTATGGGTTTGTATTATGCTTAAAAGGTCTTTGCTATTCCAAGATTACCCCAAAATTCTCCCATATTTCTTTTGTGACTTCACCCATTGCAAAAGGGTTCCATGATTTTTTTTTGTAAGCTAGAAATGTGCCTAACAATGAGTGTAGGGAAGTGAACACCCACCCCACATAAACAAGTACTAGGACTATAAACTGCTACAAACATTTAAGAAGCTGATATGATTGCATATGTTATAAAATGAAAACATACATACCACATGGCCTAACAATTTCACTTTTAGGAACTAATCTATCCTACAGAAATAAGAACACGAGTGAGTATACAAAGTTAAACAAACCAACATGTTCACTGAGGTTCTCCTGCCAAAGAAGAAATAATTAGCAGGCCATCAATCAGTATGCTGCTGCTGCTGCTGCTAAGTCGCTTCAGTCATGTCCAACTCTGTGCGACCCCATAGACGGCAGCCCACCAGGCTTCCCCGTCCCTGGGATTCTCCTGGCAAGAACACTGGAGTGGGTTGCCATTTCCTTCTCAATGCATGAAAGTGAAAAGTGAAAGTGAAGTCGCTCAGTCGTGTCCGACTCCTAACGACCCCATGGACTGCAGCCTACCAGGCTCCTCTGTCCATGGGATTTTCCAGGCAAGAGTACTGGAGTGGGGTGCCATTGCCTTCTCTGATCAATCAGTATAGGAATGGTTAAGTCAGTTACGGTGCAGTCAGGCTCTGGCACATCCATAGCCAAGATCATATGTGTTGACATGGAAAGCTATCAGTATATCAAGGACAAGAGCAAGGAGCATGATGCAGAATAAAAATGGTAACTACATAAACCATGCATGCATGTGAATGTGTATACAAGTGGAGTAAAACATGAGGAAGGGTGCATACCAAACTATCAGTACTAGTTACCTCAATGGAATAGGCATGGTAGTGCTATAAAACTATATTTCTTCTGTAATTAGAAATAAACAAAAATATTTTTTAAGAGTAATTCAATAAAAATATTGATGCTCAGAGCATGCATGATCAAGTCTGATTTAAAAAAAATAATTGCAGAATGGAATTTCTATTAGGTAAAGAGCAAATGGACAATTAAACTTCCAGACTCTGCTGAGGACGAGTTTTTCTTTAAACAGTCAGCCTCTCTGGACCAATGATAATCTTGTGTGTGTGTTCAGTCGTGTCAGACTGTTTGTGACCCCATGAACTGTAGTCCACCAGGTTTCTCTGTCCATAGGATTTCCCAGGCAAGAATACTGGGGTGGGTTGCCATTTCCTTCTCCAAGGGATCTTCCTGACCCAGGGATTAAACCCGGGTCTCTTTTGTCTCTGCATTGGCAGGTGGGTTCTTTACCACTAGCACTGCCTGGGAAGCCCCAATGAGAACTTTCTCTCATTAGATACAGAGGCACCCTTTCCCACTGCAAGGGGGGTCTGGAGTGAGTCTCCAGTTTTGAACCTGGTCTGAATTTCAAAGGATACTATAACTGTAGAATTTCAGCCTTTCCTTTCCCATTCCCCTAGAACAGAGTCTTAGCTGGTCTTCCTCTAGCTAAGTTCCCTTAATTATAAGCAAAATTTCCTACAGAACATTTTAATGGGGAGAGAATTCCCTGTTTTACTCATATCCTCCAAACCCTGTCTTCTCCATCAAAAAAATAAAAGAAAATCATTTTAAACTAAATACTGATACCTATGAATCCAATTCACAGTATCTGTACCAATTTGGGCACATCTTTTATTTTTTGTGTCAATTCACTAAGGTTTATGTTGTCAACAAAATGATATATAATATCTGCTTTTCTCCCTTAAATTCTGTTTTATATGATACAAATCACTGCCACTTCTTGCTTTATTCAAACATGATATCTTCTCAATTTGGGGCTAATTACTGTCTTCTACTATTTTGTGTTAGATTGGTCTCTTATAAACATTGCATTACTTTATTGATACAAATGGAGACCATTTATGTTTGTAATATAATGTCTGGCTTTTTATGCTTCTGTTTTCTCTCTTCAAGTTTACTTTTATTACATGAATTATAACTCAAATACCTAATTTTTAATTTAAAAAGTACTTCTGATATTTCAAGAACACTATTAAAATAATATTTAACCAATAATATTAAGATGATATTTATCTATTTTAATTTGAAAAAAAAAAAAAAAAAAAAAGGTATTTAGTGTTCTCTTGTCTCTTCTTCCCTTTCCCAATCTTTATTAATCTTTCCTCCGTCTTTTCTCTATTATGTTTTACTGTCTGGTCTACTAAATTAGCTGCTAATCACTTTTCTTGTTATAATGACTGTAACTGTCCAAGGCAGACACCTTCAATGAAGGAGTAGGAAGAAGGCAAATCACATATCAAACAGGATATACGCTACCCGAGTGTCAGTTTCAGTTGAAGATGCAAGACATAGATAATACATTCAAAATGAGGTGAGTAATCACCATGCCAGACTCACAAAGAATGTGGGCAAAGAACCTTGTAAACTTTAGCTTCAGCACAGTAAGAAAACAAAACAAAACAAAGAAAGGCTGGAGAAGTCAAGAGAAGAGGTAGAGATTAGGAGAGGATTTTTGGAAAAAGCTTTTTTACCCCAAGTGCCTTGACCTAGGGAAAGAAGTTTCAACAAGACCCTTGGAGATCTTAAGATAAATCTTCTAGAGCTTGGGTGTCACAGGAGACTGGTGTTTGACTCAAGTTTGAGAAAGCCTGAGGAAGACTATAGAACTTCCTGGCGAGCCCCTCTGATGGCAGAATGAAATGGTTGATGACTGCACTGAGACTGGTGTGCACTCCAAGAGTTCCTTGTGGTAAGAATGCAGGTCTTCCATGGACCATTAGGTAGAGACAGTATGAGAGATGTCTTAAATCCTATCCAAGAGGGCCATCTGGAGGTGAGGGGACCACAGCAGGAAGAAGGTGGAAATGTACTGTGACAAACCCAGGGCGGAGGGACTGGACTAAGTGACTGTTCACAGGAGGTATTAATACATTTGCCTGTATCAAGAGACGTGAAGATGAGATAATCCCAGGATTACTGGTGGTAGGCTGCTTCTTAATCAGTTCCTAGTAATCCCCATTTCCTGGTATTCATAGCCCTGTATAATCCCCTTTTTGATTATGGGCTAGATCTAGTTACTTAGTTCCAATGAATGGAACATGGCACAAGAGATGGGACATCATTTCCAAGACCATGTTACAAAAGTCAATCACTTCCAGCTTGCTGACTCTTGCCCTCTTGGTTTCTTGCTCTGAGGAAGCTGGCTGCTGTATCTTGAGTTGCTCTCTGGAGAAGCCCATGTGGCAAGGAATCTAGGGATGGCTCTGGCCAACAGCTCATGAAGAAATAAGGCCAATAACTCACAAGGAACTGAAGCCTGCCAACAACTACTGGAATGAGCTTGGAAGCACATCCACTCCCTAGACAAGCCTAATGACTGTGATAGATACAAAGGCAGAGGGTCCAAGTAAGTCACACCTAGATTCCTGATCCACAGAAACTTTAATGTTCACTGTTTTAAACCAGTAAGTTTTTGAGTAATTTGTTATGTAGCCAAAGGTAAAACAGAATAGCTCTGAAGAAAGCACAAAAGAATTCATGAACAAAAAGAATCAGCTCTAAAATGTTATCCAGGCCAGAAAGCACCAACACCAGCTCATAATAATAAGAACTGTCCTATCACCTTCTATCCCATTTCAATCCTAGAGGGCTGAAGAATGTTGGATAAGCAGTCAATATACTAGGTAAGGTCAACAAAATTAGTTGACCCCTCCTCTTACTAGAGTACACCAACCTTTAGGAGGCACAAGCTTCTTTGGAAGGAAGAAAATTTGGCTTTTTTTTTTTTTTTTAAAAGCCCTGTTAATTTTTTTTTAAATTTTATTTTATTTTTAAACTTTATAATATTGTATTGGTTTTGCCAAATTTGGCTTTAAATAACGTTTGAAGTTTCAAATAATTATACAGAATTGACCACATTAATTCTTGTATTTAGTCTGCTTCTGTACTAGGACTGCTTTGAGGACTTCTCATTAGCAGAGAGTGTCATCTAAAGGGACAGGAGCGATGTGAGTATAACAGAATGGGTATGGACAGAGTAGAGGTAAAACAGTTTCAAGAAAGTGAAATGAGGACCAAAAGAAGAGTAGCTTAATCATAGGGAGAAACAACAAAAGTGGGGGCAGGTCAAGATGAGTAATAAATCTAGAAAAATGGTATAGATGATCTTATCTGCATAGCAAAAAGAGACACAGACATAGAGAACAAACATGGACCAAGCAGGAAAGGGGGGAAGTGAGATGAATCGGGAGAGTGGGATGGACATATACACACTATTATGTATACAACAGATAACTACTGAGAACCTCCTGTATAGCACAGGGAACTCTACTAGTGCTCTGAGGTGACCTAAACGGGAAGGAAATTAAAAAAAGCAGAGATATATGTACATATATAGCTGATTCATTTTGCTGTACAGCAGAAACTGACACAGCAGTGTCAAGCAATTATACTCCAATAAAAATAAAACAATACATTTTAAAAAGAGGAAAAAAAGATGAGAACTAAGTAATGCATGAAGACGAGACAAAAGAAAACCAGCCAGGCCAGAATCCAACATTTTGTAAATGACAGTTTCCAAACCCACAGGTCTCCACAGTGCTCTGAGAAGTTTGCATTACTAATGAGAGTCATGATATCTGCTTCAATTTTAAAAATCAACAGATATAATAATTTAAATACTTTCTGTCTACAACTGAACAGTATAAGAGTCCCTCCATATATACTGAGCGAATATGTGTAGCAAAAGTAGACAAGAGTGTTCATGATTCAAACATTCAGTTAGGTTTACCCCTCAACTGAACACAGCTAGCTGCTTCTGGATTTGATCACTGACCTGTTCAAATTTTGAGTATCATATTATTTAGTTTATTCCCCAAAAATGGTTGGTTAAGACAGCAAAAGAAATATGGATGTTGAAGCAGAATTTAGTGAACAGCACAAAGTGATAATAATCTTATGTTTATTTCAAAATTATCTTTATTCTATCTGAAAACTGAATTTATCTGATCAATATCAAGGTTCTCCATCTGAACCAGCATAGAAGAGGGAAAAAAAATGATGGCAAGTACATTCTAGTTCAGCATTTTATTTTTTAAAAATAATTACATTTTAGATGATCATTTTGGTGACTATCTTTTCATGTCTTTTATATTCATACACATATATTTTGGGCTCCCCTGGTGGCTCAGATGGTAAAGAATCTGCCTGCAATGCAGGGCAGACCCAGGGTTGATCCTTCGGTCAGGAAGATCCCCTGGAGAAGGGAATGGCTACCCATTCCAGTATTCTTGCCTGGAAAATCCCAGGAGGAGCCTGGCGGGCTACCGTCCATGTGTTCGCAAATAGTTGGACATGACTGAGTGACTAACACTTTCACTTTTCACATATATTTTACATAAATGGGATATGTCACAAAAGCCGTTTTATCATGGAGATCCTTTTTTTCTTTTAAATAGAGATGTGTATGTGTGTGTTAGTTTATTGAGTGGTAGGTAAGAAGAAGTTTACCTCTACAACTACCTCAGATCTATTTATCCCCAGGTCATGATTACAGTTGGAACCTCCATGTCCACGGTTCCTCATCTGCTGATTCAGTCAACCAAGGAATGAAAATTATTTGAGAAAAAAAAAATCCAGAAAATTCCAAAAAGTAAAACCTGAATTTGCAAAATGCTGGTAATTATACAACATTTACATTGTATCAGGTATTGCTAGTAAGCTAGAGATGATTTAAAATGTATGGGAGGGTGTGTGTGGGTTTTATATAAAGGACTTGGGTGTCCACAGATTTTGGTATCTTTGGGTATACTGGAACCAATCCCCCTGAGAGTCTTGAGGCATGGTTACTCATAGCAAAGTATGCCTTTCTCCATGTTCATATACAAATATTTTATACACAGAGAGAAGTTTTTTTTTGGGGGGGGCCTGCTATGTTTCACATACACATGCATACCAAATGAATATTTTATCAAATTCTCTGCATTATTAAAAGTCCTTGAAGTCAACTGGCATTGATTTGACTCATTTATTTTTAATGACTGCATAATAATCCAGTGATTGGATAACCTATAATTTATCCAACTTTTCCCTGAGGAATGGGTATTTACCTTATTTTTAGCGTTTCTACCCTTAAAAAAAGCTAGAGTAAACATACTTAAGATTTTTATGCACTGGTGCTTCTATTTCCATGAGACAGATTTCCAGAAAAGAGACTGCTGGATCATATAGTAGAGGTATTTTTCATTTTAATAGATATTGCCAGACTGTTTTCAAAGAGGGCTATAATAATTTACATTTCCACCAACATATAAAAACGACCTCCCTTCCAATCTTTGACAGCATTAGGTACTATTGCTCTTTTAAATTTGCATTTCCCTGATTAATGGTAAGGTTAAGCATCTTTTCATAGGTTTACCGGCTATTAGGATTTGCCCTTCAGTGATCTGCCTCTTCATATCATTTTTGCATTTCTCTATAGGGTTCTGTTTTTTTACTATTCATCTGTAATACATTAACCTGATATCTATAATTTCTACTGCAAATATATTTCTCCATTATAGAACACATTTATTGAAATGTTTTCTTCTCTTCTCAGGACACTACACTCTCCTGGTATTTTTTTCCTCTCTCACCATCCACTTCTTTTCACAGCTCCTCTTCTCTACCTACACTTACTCCCTTGGTGATTTCATCCAATTCCATGAATGCCATTGATACACTGATGAGTCTCATATTTCTAACCCCAAACTCCAGACCCCCCTTTTGAGTGTCAGACTCACATACTCCAGTGTCTCACAGGCATTTCAAATTTAATAGGTCTAAAAACAAACTTTTAATCTTATGGCCCAACCCATTTATCTTTCAGTATGCTCAATGCAAGTAAATGACATCTCTGTTCAACCAGCTGCTCCTATTAGGAAACTGCAAGTCATTATTGATTTACTTCTCTCCCATTCAGATATATCTCATTAAACACTAATTCCTTTCCATTATACCCCCTCAAATATATCACCAAACTTACCATTTCTTCCTGTATTCACTTCTGTCCCCTCTGGTCTACTCTACTATCATCTAATGCCTACACTTCTACACAAGGCTCCTAACTGGGCCCTTTGCATCCACCTCCTACCCCCCACCTCTGCTCCCAACAGTGGATCCTGAATGTAAGTCAGATCATGTTATTCTGCTCAAAACACTCCAATGACTTTCACTATTTTTAAAAATTCTAAACTCATTGCTAAAGCTCTAAGAACCCTGGTATGAATTTTGTCAACCTTCTTGAACTCATCTCCTGCGTTTTTGCCCCTGGTCCTAGCTCATTCCTTATTAGCTGCATTTGTCTTCTGGCTCTTCCCTGAACATGCCAAGTGTATTCCAACTTCTACCCCCAGAGAGCTGTACGACTTCCTCCTCTAGAAATTCTGACTCTGCTCAAATGTCACATTTTCAGAAAACCCTTCCTTGATTGTGCAGAAACACACACCCACACGGCAGCACATCATATGCTCTCCTCTTTCCTTGCTTCATCTTTTTCCGTATCTCTTACAGTTACATTAAACTACAGACTGCTGTGCTTGCTTGCTTGTTCGTTGTCTGTTCAGCTCTAAACTAAAACGTAAGTTTTATGAGGACAGAAAACGCATCCATCCTCGTTCACTACTAAATCCCTGGCTCCCAAAACATTGCCTGGCACACAGCAGGAATTCAGTAAAAATTTTTTTCCACAAATGGGTAAATGTTGCTTACCCAAAAAATAAAATTGCTTTATTATTTTTGACACTGATAATTACAAAGCTAGCCTAATTACATTGAAAGGAACCAATATATAGCTATAGTTCATTTATTTTTAATACTTAATATTTTTACATCAATATACCACAATTTAATTTTCCATTCTCTATCAAGGACATCAGGGTTACTTCCAAGTTTTTTTGCTATTATGAATCAGGCTGGTGTGAATATTCTTCTACACATCTTCTAGTATACATATGTGAATTTCTGTAGGGTTACAGATAACTGAGTCAGAAAGTTGCAAGATTCAACTTCACAACATTAAGCTAATTTGTTTTCCAAAGTGATTGATGAATTTATACTCTAGTGGTGTATCAGAATTCCTATTGGGATAAACAAGGTCTTACTGCATAGCACAGGGAACTACATCCAATCTTCTGGGAATAAACCATATGGAAAAGAATTTTTAAAAAGAACATGTATATGTGTATAACAGAGTCACTTTGCTGCACAGCAGAGATTGGCACAACTTTGTAAACCAACCATACTTCAAAAAATATTTAAAAAAAAAAGTCATGGAGTCTAATAAAACACAGATAACGACCAAAAAAAAAAAAAAAAGAATTCCTGTTGATCCACACTCTCTCCAATATATGATGTTGGAAAATCTCTTTAATTTTTGGCATACATTATTATCTTGCCTAATTAGTAAAAAGGTTGAGCATCTTTTATGATATTTACAAGGCCTTATATATGTATTTCTTTTATGAAATGGCTATTCATGTCTTTTTGCCTATTTTTCTATCCAGCTATTTGTCTTTTTCTTATTGATTCATTCTGTACACTAAAGCTTTTTTGGTTCTCTGTGTAGCAAGCAACTTCCTCCAGGTTGCGGCTTCAAGTTCATTAAAGGATTTTTGAATTGAACAGAAGCAGTTGATTTTAATGTACTAAAATTTATCAATTTTTCCTTCCAAGGCTAGTTTTTTCTATGTTGTCACAGAAAATTCTTCCCTATCCCAGGGATATAAAAACTGTATATTCCTCTCATATACTCTAAAAGCATTTTCACACTTCTATCTATGTGGAAATGATTTTTGTACACAGTGTGAAATAGGGACCCAACTTCACATGGATCCTGTATAATTAACTCATGTGGATAACTAATGTTAGCATTGTTTAAAAATACTCTCCATGTTCCCCCTTCCGCATCTGCAATGCCACCCTTGTCACAGCATGATTCCATATATCTGGACCAGTTTCTGGGTAACCATTCTGTTCTACTAGTCAATACAGCTCTCACTGAGGCAAAAACACTGTCTTAACTTAGTATTAATTACTATTTGAGCAAATCTACAGTTTGATATTTGATAGGACAAGTTCCACCATCTTATTTTTACTGTTCAGAAATGTCTGTCTTGTCAGAAATATCTGCCCTTCCTCATACATTTTAAAGGACAACAAAAAAATGAAAACATAATTTAAAAACAAACACTCATTTACAATAGCAACAAAAAGTGTAAGTTACCTCAGCGAATTATAAAATAATTTTAAAACACTTAAGAAAGCCCAAATAAATGAAGAAATAGACCACATTTATGTATTGCTGCTGCTGCTGCTGCTGCTGCTGCTAAGTCGCTTCAGTCGTGGCCGACTCTGTGCAACCCCAGAGACGGCAGCCCACCAGGCTCTGCCGTCCCTGGGATTCTCCAGGCAAGAACACTGGAGTGGGCTGCCATTTCCTTCTCCAATACATTTATGTATTAGAAACCTTAATATTATAAGATGCAGATTTTTCCCGTATTAGACCATAAATACAATTCAAATTCAATAAAGATCCCATCATAGTTTATTGTGTATCATGACAAGCTAATATACTTTTTGCCCCTCACTCCTTGATAGGAAGCATACAGAATTATAAATTTAATAGAAGTTATAAAACTTTTACCCAAAATATGTAGTATAATCTAAAATGCAATCAGCCTTATCTATTTTCAGTGTTAGGTCTTTCTTAATTAAAATCTAGAAATTTTCCTTTATTATACTTTGGATAATTAATTTTGAACTACCTGTCCTGTCTTCTAGGGTTCATGTTGTTGGCAAGCTGATGCTCTCTGAAACATACTTGTGCTTATCATAATCCCTTCCCTTCCATTTGTCTCTAAACACTTATTTTGCATTCTAGATGTGCTCTTCAAAGACTCTCTTCTATTTGACTAATTAATGGATGCTACTTGTTATCTGAGATGTTTATTCTCTACTGTGGTCATTCTTATTTAACACAGTCAATGTTTACATCCTTGTCTTGTCAGGATGTTCTTTACTGAAAAAAAAAAGTTTAAAGAACACAGAGGTGTTTTAGCGCCATAAAGAAAATCTTTGGATAATCATAAAGCATAGCATAAAAGGACTTTTAAAAAGCCAGGGAGAAAGGGAAGAAACAGCATAAAGGCTGGAAAAAGGAAATACTCTTTGCATACTTTCAAATTTAGGATAGCAGTAATTATCCCAAATGGCTCTGAAGACAAGGACCTACGCCCCAGACTGCTGATATCAGACAAAAGGTGAACATCACAGAAGCAAAATACAAGTATGATAATCCATGAAGTGCCCCAGAAATTTAACCTATAAGCAGTATTAATAATATTCTAAGGATTTAGAACCATCTGCTAAATGCATCCAATTATAATTCATCTCTTTTTAAGGATAAAGATATGAAATTAGTTCTTTCTGCCAAAAGCATCAATCTACCAAAAAGAAAAACTAAAAACTTGTAATGAGTATGTTCCTGACAGGGTTGCTAAACAAATATTTAATAATATAAAGTAGACACTAGGAAGAAAACACCAAAAATTCCACAGGATAATTTTCTCAGAGATTCCTTCCTTTAGTTTATGTCTCAGGGATGAAATTCATCACTTGAAAATTCGAGTAGTTCTATACATCAAACAAAATTAAATCACATAATAGTCTTAAATGCTGCCTGTTTTTGACAAATAAAGGTGGGAGCTTAGCCAAACCACCCTGACTGTCTCATCTATGCAAAATATTTAAACATTTAAATAATCAGTCACAGGCATCTTCCCAATACGACATTTCACTTCCTTGTTTTCAGTTACACCCAGCTCCTCATGTAAGGCTTGGCCTGGGCAAACTCGTGCTCTGCCTTCATTCTCACCTTGCCATCTTTCTGATATGATCTCAGGGACCCCAGGACCTCAGATTTCACTGCTCCTGTCCTCCCCAATATGCTGCATACGGATGTCTATAAACATTCACTGTCCCAGGACGATCTGTTCAGAGTCCTTTTCTTTGCTTTATTTTAAATAAATTACACCAAGTGCAATGATCAACAGAGTGAAAAGAGAGTCCACATCACGGGAAAAAATATTTGCAAATCATGTATCTGATAAGGAGTTAATAATATTTAGAATATATAAAGAACTCTTACAACTTGATAACAAAAACCCACAAATAACCCAATTTAAAAATGGGCAAATGACTGTGAGAAATATTTCTCCAAAGATACACAAATTGCCAATAAAGCACAAGAAAATAGTCTCAATCTGACTAATCATTTAAAGAAATACAAATTGAAACCACAATGAGATGTCACTTCATATCCATTAGGATGCCTACTTTCAAAAAACAAAAACAAAAACCCCCCAAACCTAGAAAATAAAGTGTTGGCAAAGATACAGAGAAACTGGAACCCCTGTGCACTGTTGGTGGAAATGTAAAATGGTGCATTCCCTATGGAAAACAATATGGTGTTTCCTAAAAAAATTTTTAAAAAGGATTATCATATGATCCAACAATTCTACTTTTGAGTATATACCCAAAAGAATTAAAAGCAGGGTCTCCAAAAGATACATGTACCCACGTTTATAGCAGCATCATTCACGATAGCTAAAAGGTGAAAGCTTTCTAGGTTTTCATTAATGAATGAATGAAGAAACAAAATATACATACAATAAAACATTATTTAGCCTCAAAAAGGAAGAAATTCTAACACATGCTACAACGTGGATGAACTCTAAGGACATTATGCTAAGAGAAATAATCCAGTCACAAAAAAGACATATATTATAGGATTCCACTTATACGAGGTACACAGAAGTCAAATTCAAAGACAGAAAGTAAAATGGTGGCTGATAAGAGGTTTGGGTGTAGAAGAGAATGGGGAGTTACTGTTTAATGGGCACAGTTTCAGTTTTCCAATATTTAAAAGTTCTGAAGATGGATGATGGTGATGGTTACACAACAGTGTGAATGTACTTAATACCACTGAATTGTACACTTAAAATCAGTAAATTTTGTTATGTGTATTTTAACACAATTAAAAAAGAAGAAACTACAATTAACACATA
Organism: Bos mutus; assembly: GCF_027580195.1. Lineage (NCBI taxonomy): Eukaryota > Metazoa > Chordata > Mammalia > Artiodactyla > Bovidae > Bos > Bos mutus. The sequence goes on along the minus strand of NC_091637.1, from coordinate 24,140,607 downwards.
AATGGCAACCCACTCCAGTATTCTTGCCTGGAGAATCCCATGGATGGAGGAGCCTGGTAGTTTACAGTCCACAGGGTCACAAAGAGTTGGACACAACTGAGAGACTTCACTTTCACTTTCAGCTCATCCCAAGACTGGTTTAAACCCTTTTCTTACTGGTGTCTTAAATTTTCTAAATCACATAAGGGTTTCTGAATAACTCTCCAAATGCTTAGAGTGAATTCTGTATTTTCTTTCACTTCTCTCTCACATCCTATTTGGGTGAGTAAAGAGGGCAATGAACTGTACTGCAGTTCTTTCTATTAACCTGCTCTGTAACTCTGAGCAAGTCACTTGGTCCAAACTTGAAGGCATTTTAATTTTCTCATCCAATCCCTCAAAATAACAACACTGGAAGTCATCTTAAATTGCACATCTCAGAAGGTACTATCACTTTTCATTAAAGATTTAAAAACTGACTGCAGAGAGGCAGGAAACAGTAACACCAAATGTAAAGGAAGGTCCATCCAACTTGGCCTAGGATTGGGGGTGAGGCAAGATATATTGGAGAGAAGTAAATAAAGTAGAGATCTATTTTAGATAAGGAAGATCCATTCAAGATGCAGTGTTTTCTCGCTCTATAAGAGTTAGACTGTTCTATTCTAAGACTGTTCTAAGTTCTATTGCAAATAATAGGACAATAAATATTTAGAATAAATAAAAACTATTTAGAATAAATAATTCTAAAAACAACATTTCAATGTCCTGTGACAGAAAAAGGGGGCTGAAACCCAGGAAATGTCAACAAAAGTGTCTCCATCCATTCCCTTTTTCATGTTCCTTCTGGGTTGGTCAGTTTTATTACTTGTTCATTTAGTCTAGCTGCCTTGTTGACAGGAAAATCTTCTCATCCCTCTCTACACACATCTCATTCTTTTCCTTTATAAATCTATGGTTCTCTTCCTTAACCCATCTCAAGCCCTTTAAAGGTAAGGTTACATCTGACTCCTTTTCATAAAGCTAAGTCATCAAGTGTGTCAGGGAGACTAACCCAGAGTTAACACCCAGATAAAATCTTGAGGAAGACTGCCAACAAAGAGGAGGAATAAGGGGAAATTCCCCAGGGGTGGTCAAAAAACAGTAAGATACATATATACTGTTTATACAATTTACATCTTAAAGCAGGAAAGAAAAGTTATGAGTTGGATGAAGCCACAACAGCCAGGAACTTCCCTAGTAGTCCAGTTGTTAAGACTGCATTTCCACTGCCCACTGCAGGGTGCATGGGTTGTATCTTTGGTTGGGGGACTAAGATCTGTGAAGCGCACGACCTCCCAAAATAAAAAGATACAACAGCCAAATACATACCAAAAATAAAGCAGGTTACAGGTACTATAACTTATGAGGTTGAAAAAAAAAAAGTATGAAATAGTAGAGAGTGGATCTTTATGTTTTGAGGAAGGTACACTACCCTGGAGTTATAAGTCATAAACATTTTTGTGCCAAGTGAGGCTCTGAAATTTATTAAATAGTCAAAAATGCTGTGAGAGATATGTAGAAATATAGTAGATATGGTAGCTATACCTCTGCATCTCTAAATATTGGCTCCTACAGAACTCCTCTTTGTAGGAATATGAAGAACATTTTTGAAAAGTTGATCATAAATTAAAAGAAAACTCAAACCAAAAAATAGTTTAAAAGACTACATACTCTGATAACAGGGTAAGTATATTAAACAATTTTAAACATTGTACAAAAACTTATAACCAATGATAATTTCTAAAATTATCTCCTAAAACATCTCTTAGGTCAAAAAAGAAAGTCATAATTAAAATCTACTCTGAAAATGATTATAAAATACCAATTATCCAAATCTAAATGTTGAAGCCAAAACTGACCTTAGAAAAACTCCTAGCTTTAAAATTTTCATTTTCAAAAAAAATTTCAAAAAAATATAAGAATTTATTTCATTAAATTTGAAAGGAAAATATACTTGGGAAAGGTAGTGAAGATGGAATCAGAAATTCCATCATGAAATTTTTCATGATATAGGGAAAAAAATAGGAAAACTGATTAACCCAAATAAGGAGGGGATAAACACCAAGAGTTCAAGTTCTGGTTAAAAAAAATGACAATAAGGCTGACACATCTTTGACAAATCTAATTAAATACAAACTTTTAAAAATATAAAATTAGTAATGAGATGTAACTAGTGACGGACTTTAAAAATTATAACAGGATGGTGTATGTGAGTATGTGTGTGTATATAGTATGAAAATAGACACTATTCCAGGGAAATAAAAATGGCTAGAATTTACTCAAGAAGAATGGAACATGTGACTAAAGCAACAACCATGAACTTATTTAAAAGATGCCCGAAAAAAATCCTCAAAAAGTCTCCAGCCCTGAAGTAGTTTTAAGATTTTTTAAATCATTGATAACTGCTTGCTAAATAGAAATTATTTTAGAGCATCTAAAAATTGAAGAGCTTACCACACATTTTACCAAATCAGCAAAGCTACAAAAGAAATCAGACAAAAGACTTATTATAACAGAACGGAAAGGAGAATAGACAATTCAACAATAATAGATGGAGACTTTAAAACTTCGCTTTAAATAATGGATAGAACAATTAAACTCGACAGAAGATTAAAAAGGAAACAGAAGACAGTATAAACCAACTAGACCTAACAGACATCTACAGAACACTCCACTCAATAGCAACAGAATACACATTCTTCTCAAGTGTACATGAATATTCTACAGAATAGAACACACATTAGGTCATAAAACATGCTTCAAAGAACTTAAGAGCACTTAAGTCATAGTGTAATGAAATTGAACATCACTATTTGAATGAAATTTGGAAAATTCACAAATATGTAGAAATTAGAAAACATGCTCCTAGATAACCAATTGGCAAAGGAGAGTAAAGTAAAATCAAATCACAAGTAAAATTAAAAATACTTGTAGATAAATGAAAACACAAGCAAAATATACAAAAACTTATGGGACGCACTGAAAGCAATGCTTAGAGAGAAATTAGTAACCGTGTTCAGTTCAGTTCAGTTCAGTCGCTCAGTCGTGTCCGACTCTTTGTGACCCCATGAATCGCAGCACACCAGGCCTCCCTGTCCATCACCAACTCCCGGAGTTCACTCAGACTCATGTCCATCGAGTCGGTGATGCCTTCCAGCCATCTCATCCTCTGTCGTCCCCTTCTCCTCCTGCCCCCAATCCCTCCCAGCATCAGAGTCTTTTCCAATGAGTCAACTCTTCGCATGAGGTGGCCAAAGTACTGGAGTTTCAGCTTTAGCATCATTCCTGCCAAAGAAATCCCAGGGCTGATCTAGATACAAATCAACAGCCTAATCTTCTACCTTAAGAAACTGGAAAAAGAATAGCATACTAACTCAAAGTAAATAAAAGACCAGAGTGAAAATAAGCAAAATAGACAACAGAAAAATACAGGAAATCAATAAAACCAACAGTTTATTCTTTGAAAAGATCAATAAAACTGATAAACCTTATGCAAGATTGACTAAAAAAAAAAAGATTCAAATTACTAAAATCAGGAACAAAAAAAGAACATTACTACTGACCTTAAAGAAATAAGGCTTCCCTTGTGGCTCAGACCTGGAGAAGGAAATGGCACCCCACTCCAGTAATTTTGCCTGGAAAATCCCATGGACAGAGGAGCCTGATGGGCTGCAGTCCACAGGGTTGCAAAGAGTTGGACACGACTGAGCAACTTCAGTTTCAGTTTTCAGTTAGAGAAATAAAAAAGACTATTAGGGAATAGTATGGATAACTGTATACCAACAAATCAGATAACCTACATAAAATGAACAAATCCTAGAAAGGCACAAACTACTGAAACTCACTGAAGAAGAAATAGGAAATTTGAGTAGAACTAAATAAGAGATTGAATTAGTAATAAAAACATTACCAGAAGTAATAATAAAAAAGAAAACTACCACAAAGAATCTAAAAAAACCCAACTCACAGACACAAGAGTAGAATGATGGCTGCCAGGGACTGGAGGGGGAGAAATTGGTAGATGTTGGTCAAAGGACACAAACTTCCAGCTGTAAGATAAGCGAGTTCTGGGGATCTAACGTACAGCATGGTGACTATAGTTAACAATACTGTACAGACTTGAAAGTAGCTGAGAGGAAATCTTAAATATTCTCACTACAAAAAGAAATGGTAATTATGTAGGTGACAGAAGGGCTAATCAACACTATTGGGGCAATCACTTAATAATATGTAAGTGAATCAACTCAATACTGTATGCCTTAAATTTACACAGTTTTATGTCAGTAACACCTTAATAAAGCTGTTTTCAAAAAAACACTACCCACAAAGGAAAATTCAAGTCCAGAAAACTTCACTGGTTAAAAACCTACCAACACTGAAAGAATACTAATCCTTCTCAAACTCTTTCAAAGAAGAAGAGGAGGGAACACTCCCCAGTTCATTTTTTAAGGACTGTTAATCGTGATATCAAGATCCCAGAAATAAACATTACAAGAAAATAGAAATATAGTCCAACAGCATGTATGACTATAGATGCAAACTTCTACAACAAAAATAGACCTTTCTCAACTTATGATGGGGTTACATCCCAATAAACCTATCATAAACTGAAATTAGCGTTAAGACAGAACTGCATTTAATACACCTAACGAACATTTCAAATATCATAGCTTAGCCTATCCTCTTTAAATGTGCTCAGAACACTAACATTAGCCTATCGTTGGGCAAAAAGCCTACTTTATAATAAAATGCTGAGTATCATGTAATTTATGGAATACCATTTTGAAAGTGAAATACAACACGGTTGTATGGGTACATAACGTTTCTAAGTATACTGGTTGGTTACCTTCATGACAGTGTGGCTGCCTGGGAGCTACAGCTCACTGCCACTGCCCAGCATCACGAGAAGTATCTTACTGCCTACCGCTAGCCTTAGAAAAGATCAAAATTCAAATCAAGTGTCATTTCTACTGAATATGTATCACTTTTGTACTGTCATGAAGTCAAAAATTGTAAGTTCAATCACTGTGTGTCAGGGCTACTGTTTTGTGTTAGCAAACAGGATCCAGCAACATATAAAAGAGTTATGCACCATGACCAAGAAATTTTATCCCAAGAACGTGAAGTTTAACATAGAGAAATCAATCAATATAATACACTATATCAATAAAACAAAAGATAAAACACATGATTATATCAATAGATGTGGGGAAAGCATTTGTCAAAATCCAACATCCTTCCATGATAAAAACATTCAACAAACTAGGAGTAGAAGGAAATACCCTGAACCTGATAAAGGGCTCTATGAAAAACTCACAGCTAACATCATACTTAATGGTAAGAAACTGAAAGTTGCCTGTGTGAGATCAGGAACAAGATAATGGATGCCCATGTTGACTACTTCCATCAGCATTAGGCTGTATGGAATGTAAAATGGCACAATGGCTGTGAAAACTCTAGAAATTTCACAAAGGGTTAAACCAAGAGTTACCATTCAGTTCAGTTCAGTTCAGTCGCTCAGTCGTGTCTGACTCTTTGCGACCCCAGGAATCGCAGCACGCCAGGCCTCCCTGTCCATCACCAACTCCCGGAGTTCACTCAGACTCACGTCCATCGACTCAGTGATGCCATCCAGCCATCTCATCCTCTGGTGTCCCCTTCTCCTCCTGCCCCCAATCCCTCCCAGCATCAGAGTCTTTTCCAATGAGTCAGCTCTTCACATGAGGTGGCCAAAGTACTGGAGTTTCAGCTTCAGCATCATTCCCTCCAAAGAAATCCCAGGGCTGATCTCCTTCAGAATGGACTGGTTGGATCTCCTTGCAGTCCAAGGGACTCTCAAGAGTCTTTTCCAACATCACAGCTCAAAAGCATCAATTCTTCGGCGCTCAGCCTTCTTCACAGTCCAACTCTCACATCCATACATGACCATAGGAAAAACCATAGCCTTGACTAGATGGACCTTTGTTGGCAAAGTAATGTCTCTGCTTTTTAATAGCTATCTAGGTTGGTCATAACTTTCCTTCCAAGGAGTAAGCGTCTTTTAATTTCATGGCTGCAGTCACCATCTGCAGTGATTTTGGAGCCCCCAAAAATAAAGTCTGACACTGTTTCCACTGTTTCCCCATCTATTTCCGATGAAGTGATGGGACCAGATGCCATGATCTTCGTTTTCTCAATGTTGAGCTTTAAGCCATCTTTTTCACTCTCACTTTCATCAAGAGGCTTTTGAGTTCCTCTTCACTTTCTGCTATAAGGGTGGTGTCATCTGCATATCTGAGGTTATTGATATTTCTCCTGGCAATCTTGATTCCAGCTTGTGTTTCTTCCAGTCCAGCCTTTCTCATGATGTAAGAGTTACCATATGACTTATCAATTCCATTCCTAAAGTATATACTCAAGAGACTGAAAACATTAAATCCACATTAAAAAGCTGTACACATATGTTCATTGCAGCATTATTTATTTATAACAGCCCAAAGTGGAAGTGACCCAAATAACCATTAATTGATGAAGAAATAAACAAAATGTGGGATACCCAAGGAATGTTACTCAGCCATTGAAAGGAACAAAAGTACTGGTAAATGCTATAACACGGATGAACTTTGAAAACATTATGTTAAATTAAAGAAGTCAGATATAATTGGTCATATATTCTATGATATTTTCTAATGAAATATCCAGAATAGGTAAACTCCTAGAGACAGAATAAATTATTGATTGACATGGATTGGGTTAAGCATGAATAAGGACTGACTGCTTAGTGGATATGTGTTTTCTCTGAGGGTGATAAAAATGTTCTAGAATTAGTAATGGTTGCATAACACTGTGAATATAATAAACACTGAATTGTATAATTTAAATGGGTGAATTTTATGTTACCTAAATTATTTCTCAACAAAAAAAGATGTATGTACAGTAGTTCCTCATTATCTGCAGTTTCATTTTCTGTGGTTTTGGTTACCCTGTGGTCAACCATGATCTAAAAATATTTAATGGAAAATTTCAGAAGTAAACAATTCGTAAGTTTTAAACTGCATGCCATTTTGAGTAGCATGATGAAATCTCAAGCTGTCCTCGAATAGGACATAAATCATCCTTTTGTCCAGCATACCCTATCTGTTAACAATTTAGTAGCTGTCTCAGTTATCAGATCAATTGTTGCAGTACTGCAGTGTTTCTTTCAAGTAGTCTATATTTTACCTAATAATGGCCCCAAAACATAAGGGTATTGATGCTGGCAATTTGCATGTGATAAAGGAAAGCAGTGATGTTTCCATTAACTAAGTGAAAAGGTGAAAGTTTTCAATTTAATAAGGAAAGAAAAAACATCATTTGCTGAGATTTGCTGTATGAACGAATTGTCTATCCATGAAATTGTGAAGGAAAAAGAAATGCATGCTACTTTGCTATTGCACTCCAAACTGCAAAAGTTATGGCCACAGTGCATGATAAGTGCTCTGTTAAGACGAAAGGGCATTAAATTTATACAAAGGCATTTAAATTTATTACAGTGTATTGAGACAAACTTTTATTTTATTATTAGCCGTTGTTAATATTTTACTGTGCCTAATTTGTAAATGAAACTCTATCATAGGTATGCAGGTATAGGAAAAAACATGGTATATATAGGGCTGAGTATTATTTGCAATTTCAGACATTCACTGGGGGTACTGTAATGTATTCCCTGTGGATAAGGGGAGACTACAGTACTGAGAAAAGGTAAGGAGTTTTTCAGGTATACAAGCACACTGAATAGTTAAAGTATATAACAAAAAGACCAAATGAGAAAACTTACAAGATTATAATCTGACAAAATTTAACTTCTCTTCCCAATAAAAATTCTTAGAAAAACAAGAATTAAAAGAATAGATCAATGGAAAATAGTACAGAATTTAGTTCCTCAAAAAACTAAACAAAGAGTTGGCATATGACCCTGCAATCCCACTCCTGGGCACATATCTGGAGAACACTTTAATTTAAAAAGACAGGTGCACACTGATGTTCATTGCAGCACTATTTATGACAGCCTCGACATGGAAACAACCTAGCTCAGTTCAGTTCAGTCGCTCAGTCGTGTCCGACTCTTTGCGACCCCAGGAATCGCAGCACGCCAGGCCTCCCTGTCCATCACCAACTCCCAGAGCTCACCCAAACTCATGTCCATCAAGTCGGTGATGCCATCCAGCCATCTCATCCTCTGGTGTCCCCTTCTCCTCCTGCCCCCAATCCCTCCCAGCATCAGAGTCTTCCAATGAGTCAACTCTTCGCATGAGGTGGCCAAAGTACTGGAGTTTCAGCTTCACCATCAGTCCTTCCAAAGAAATCCCAGGGCTGATCTCCTTCAGAATGGACTGGTTGGATCTCCTTGCAGTCCAAGGGACTCTCAAGAGTCTTTTCCAACACCACAGCTCAAAAGCATCAATTCTTCGGCGCTCAGCCTTCTTCACAGTCCAACTCTCACATCCATACATGACCACTGGAAAGACCATAGCCTTAACTAGATGGACCTTTGTTGGCAAAGTAATGTCTCTGCTTTTGAATATGCTGTCTAGGTTGGTCATAACTTTCCTTCCAAGGAGTAAGCGTCTTTTAATTTCATGGCTGCAATCACCATCTGCAGTGATTTTGGAGCCCCCAAAAATAAAGTCTGACACTGTTTCCACTGTTTTCCCATCTATTTCCGATGAAGTGATGGGACCAGATGCCATGATCCTAAGTTTTCTGAATGTTGAGCTTTAAGCCAACTTTTTCACTCTCCTGTTTCACTTTAACCAAGAGGCTGTTTAGTTCCTCTTCACTTTCTGCCATAAGGGTGGTGTCATCTGCATATCTGAGGTTATTGATATTTCTCCTGGCAATCTTGATTCCAGCTTGTGTTTCTTCCAGTCCAGCGTTTCTCATGATGTACTCTGCATAAAAGTTAAATAAGCAGGGTGACAATATACAGCCTTGATGTACTCCTTTTCCTATTTGGAACCAGTCTGTTCTTCCATGTCCAGTTCTAACTGTTGCTTCCTGACCTGCGTATAGGTTTCTCAAGAGGCAGGTCAGGTGGTCTGGTATTTCCATCTCTTGAAGAATTTTCAACAGTTTCTTGTGATCCACACAGTCAAAGGCTTTGGCATAGTCAATAAAGTAGAAATAGATGTTTTTCTCTTGCTTTTCCATGATCCAGTGGATGTTGGCAATTTGATCTCTGGTTCCTCTGCCTTTTCTAAAACCAGCTTGAACTTCTGGAAGTTCACGGTTCACATATTGCTGAAGCCTGGCTTGGACAGTTTTGAGCATCACTTTACCAGTGTGTGAGATGAGTGCAATTGTGTGGTAGTTTGATCATTTTTTGGCATTGCCTTTGGGATTGGAATGAAAACTGACCTTTTCCAGTCCTGTGGCCACTGCTGAGTTTTCCAAATTTGCTGATATATTGAGTGCAGCACTTTCACAGCATCATCTTCCAGGATTTGAAATCACTCAACTGGAATTTCATCACCTCCACTAGCTTTGTTCATAGTGATGCTTTCTAAGGCCCACCTGACTTCACATTCCAGGATGTCTGGCTCTATGTGAGTGATCACACCATCGTGATTATCTGGGTTGTGAAGATCTTTTTTGTACAGTTCTTCTGTGTATTCTTGCCACCTCTTCTTAATATCTTCTGCTTCTGTTAGGTCCCTACCTTTTCTGTCCTTTATCGAGCCCATCTTTGCATGAAATGTTCCCTTGGTGTCTCTAATTTTCTTGAAGAGATCTCTAGTCAACCTAAATGCTCATCAAAAGATGAACTGATAAAGATGTGGTACATATAGAATGAAATACTACACACTCATAAAAAAGAATGAAATAATGCCATTTGCAACAACATGCTCCCAGATAGCATTAATGGTAAAGAACCTGCCTGCCAATGCTGGAGGTATAAGAAACATGGGTTTGATTCCTGGGTCTGAAAGATCCCCTGGAGGAGGGCATGGCAACCCACTCCAGTATTCTTGCCTGGAGAATCCCATGGACAGAAGAGCCTGGTGGGCTATAGTCCACAGGATCGCAAAGAATCAGACTCGACTGAAGTAACTTAGCATGCATGAACACAGCAACACGGATGGACCTACAGATTATCATACTAAGTCAGAAAGAGAAAGACAAATACCATATGGTATCACTTATATGTGTAATCTAAAATATAACACATATTAACTTATCTATGAAACAGAAACAGACTCAGAGTCCTAGAAAACAGACTTGTGGTTGCCAAGGGGATAGGCAATGGGGAGGGATGGACTGGGAGTTTGGGGTTAGTAGATGCAAACTATCATACATAGAATGGATTAATAACTGGGAACTATATCCAATATCCTGTGATAAACCATAATGGAAAAGCATGTGTATATATACATGTATAAATGAATCACTGCTGTATAACACATTGTAAATCAATTATACTTCAATAAATTAAAAAACAGTATGCCAACATGATGTGGATCCTAAACTGTTATCAAATTTCATCATAATGTTCTGAAATGTGTACAAATATAATAGCAGTACTATTATAACGATACACTATAAAACCAAAATACATTTATGTAGTAACTAGAAATAAAATGACACCAAAAAACCCAATTAATAATTTAATGTCATACTGTTTTTCTGAAATTACATCCTGTCTACAACATGAATATGCCTCGGGTTCTTTTGTGTTTAACACTCTTACATTGCCCTGGGCTGTATAATGAATCAAATTTCACACGGTTTTTCTCTATTAGAACTACCACCAGACCTCCATTTGTATAGCCCATCTTGATATCATTAGGTGATCAATAAGATGGAGGCAAACAAAAAGAGCATAATTTGAGGTCTTTATTTTTTAGGATGACTCACTAGATAGTAATCTCTAACTAAAACAGGAATACTTGGGTTGGGAGGGGTGGCTAGATTAGTTTTGATGATGAACTTGTGGTGTGTGTGTGTGTGTGTGTGTGTGTGTGTGTGTGTGTGTTAGTCGCTCAGCTCTGTCCGACTCTTTGTGACCCCATGGACTGTAGCCTGCCAGGCTTCTCCGCCCATGGGATTTTCCAGGCAAGAATACTGGAGTGGGTTGCCATCTCCTCTTGGAGTGGGTTGCCATCTCCTCTTCCATGTGGTACCTGAGGGACAGCTAGATGGAGCTGTCTAGTCAGTAAATGGATGTCTGGATTTGACGCTCACAATAGTGAATATGGGCCTGAAATCAAGGTTTAGAAGATAGTAGTCTCAAGAATGCTGGCTTGAAGCCAAAGACAGATCTATAAAGGTATGGTTAGAGAAGCAGAAGAATCTTTCATGAAGAAAAACACATAAGGTAAGCCAAGGGAAGACAGTCTTTTAAAGGCAGTGTTAATTTCCACAGAGGCAACCATCAGGATTAAAGGAGTTCTGTTATTTGGCAGGAGATGGTGACTTTTGGTTGAGGGGTGAGAAAGAGACAGAAAGGACAGTTATTTAAAGAAGCCTGGACCACCAACGAAGGCAGATAGAGAAAGACAGAAGAGATTATTGTTTCTAGTCTGAAAAGAGAGAGTTAGTGGAGGGGAAGAGACTAATGACTTCAAGTCTATGAGAGCAAAACTTTGTTTAGGTCACTTCTCTAATCCCTAGTATCTTTAGGGCACCTGGGACATAGCAGGCATTCAAAACTATTTGCTGAATGTTGAATGAAGAAAGGAAACGAGTGGGGTCAAGCAAAAGGGGAGGGTCATAGTAAACAGGATGGGGAAGAGGTGATGGCGAGAGAGAGAAATATTTTTCGATCATTTGTTAAACTTCAGACTCCTTATGTTCAAAATTCCTGAAATAACCCTCAAAAGTAGTCATTACTGTCTCCATTTTACAGTCCATAGAAGCTAAGAGATTAGGTACCCAAGGTCATTCATCTGTTGATGGACAGAGACAGGAAGCAGGCATGGCTTCACCTGTGCGAGAAGCTCCTACTCTTCCACGGCACCTTGAAAATGAACATATAAAATATGAAAATAAAATAATTTGCTGAAAAGAAGGGGGAAAGAAGTTGAGCTGGAAAAGGGCAGCAGAAGTATCTACTACCACCTGAGGAGGATGGACACGGAGCTGACCAGGTCAAGTAAAAGGAATGATGAGCAGAGTTGAGGTCCTAACTGAAATTAACCCTGGAGCAGTACCATCTGCATGTCTTTGTGATTATGTCTAGCTGGTCTTAGTAGGAGTTTGGAGGTTGAGTGCATGAAAATGTGCACAGGGTGAGAAATAATCACGTAGGAACAATTTTGCTAAGAAAGGGGTGAAGCCAGGAGGTAGTTGTGATACCACAAGGAAATGGAGAGGACAAGGGCTGAGTTTTCAGAGTTTACAATAATACTGAATGAGAAGCAATTCTAGCGGCGTGGAGGCTTCAGTCACCATCATCTCCCCTTCATCAACAAACTTCTCTAACTGTCCACTCTTGCTGAGCTACCCTACTGCTGTAATTTGCTTTTACAACTAAAAAACAAGGGACACATTTGTTCTGGGTTATCTGATCCCTTGTAGTTAAATAAATCTTTGCCCCAGACAAGGAGCTTAGTAAAAATGAACAGTGGAGATCGTCAAATTTCATAACTCCATCAAATGCTTTGTCCTGCCCCTGCGACCCCACATGGCACAAGGCAGGGCCAGTAAACAACAGCAGTGACAAAAGGCTAAGCGGAGAGCCACCAGAGTTCTCAAATACCTGGCTTAACACAAAGATTAACGCAATGTTATCCCTTTTGTTTCCAGATATTTCCACTTAGTATAGCTGGGCTATTTTCCAATAGAAAAGTACTTATTTTCTGAGTCATCAGCCAGATGTGAGATATAAAACTGCTTCCCATAACTTTTTGGAAATTATAATTTTTGGAAATTGAAGAGTGTCTTACTATCATCAGCATGAGATTTCTCTTCTGAGATTGCTGTATGTAATAGTAGCAAATCTCTTTTTGATTGGACAAAAATGATGTAAAGAAAATACAGAATCATTAGAAATGTGTTAGACCCACGACTTTACATATACCTCAGAGGGTACCATAAACCTACCCCACCTATAAATCTTCTGGAGTTAAGAAAAGCCCACCAACCCCAGTCACAGATAGCTTGATACCTCCAACAGTCTAGTCTCACAAACCCAAGAAAACCCCAGATCCTCAATATTATCAGCCAGGGAACACTAGGTGTCAAACAATGTTTATAATTGACTAGTTAGCAAATGTATGAAGCTTATTACCCTCAAGAAGTCACATGTATGAAACTACAATTAGCTTCAACTCAGTTATAGGCATATTTACAGTTCAAAGATTAGAAGGAAAATGAAACTAGAAATATTTGACCTGTATACTTTTGGAGATCAAGGAAAACACTGGCCAGGATGGTTAAATGACCTAACATAAAGTAACTTTCATTTCTTATGTTCATGTGACCTTCATGTCAGACTATGGCTACAGCACAACAGAAAACTCAAGACTACTAACTCATCTCAAAAATTCAACTACTCAGTTCAGTTCAGCTCAGTTGCTCAGTTATGTCCAACTCCTGCAACCCCATGGACTGCAGCACGCCAGGCCTCCTTGTCCATCACCAACTCCTGGATTTCACCCAAACTCATGTCCAGTGAGTTGGTGATGCCATCCAACCATCTCATCCTCTGTCGTTCTTCTCCTCCTGCCTTCAATCTTTCCCAACATCAGGGTCTTTTCAAATGAGTCAGCTCTTCGCATCAGGTGGCCAAAGTACTAGAGTTTAAGCTTCAACATCAGTCCTTCCAATGAATATTCAGAACTGATTTCCTTTAGGACGGACTGGTTTGATCTCCTTGCAGTCCAAGGGACTCTCAAGAGTCTTCTCCAACATCACAGTTCAAAAATATCAATTCTTTGGCACTCAGCTTTCTTTGTAGTCCAACTCTCACATCCATACATGACCAATGGAAAAACCATAGCCTTGACTAGACGGACCTTTGTTGGCAAAGTAATGTCTCTGCTTTTAATACACTGTCTAGGTTGGTCATAACTTTTCTTCCAAGGAGTAAGCATCTTTTAATTTTATGGCTGCAGTCACCATCTGCAGTGATTTTGGAGCCCAGAAAATTAAAGTCTGACACTGTTTCCACTGTTTTCCCATCTATTTGCCAAGAAGTGATGGGACCGGATGCCATGATCTTAGTTTTATGAATGTTGAGCTTTAAGCCAACTTTTTCACTCTCCTCTTTCATTTTCATCAAGAGGCTCTTTAGTTCCTCTTCACTTTCTGCCATAAGGGTGGTGTCATCTGCATATCTGAGATTATTGATATTTCTCCCAATCTTGACTCCAGCTTGTGCTTCTTCCACCCCAGCATTTCTCATGAGGTACTCTGCATATACGTTAAATAAGCAGGGTGACAATATACAGCCTTGACGTATTCCTTTTCCTATTTGGAACCAGTCTGTTGTTCCATGTCCAGTTCCAACTGTTGCTTCCTGACCTGCATATAGGTTTCTCAAGAGGCAGGTCAGGTGGTCTGGTATTCCCATCTCTTGAAGAATTTTCCAGTTTCTTGTGATCCACATGGTCAAAGGCTTTGGCATAGTCAATAAAGCAGAAACAGATGTTTTTCTGGAACTCTCTTGCTTTTTCCATGATCCAGTGGATGTCGGCAATTTGATCTCTGGTTCCTCTGCCTTTTCTAAATCCACCTTGAACATCTGGAAGTTCACAGCTCATGTACTGTTGAAGGCTGGCTTGTAGAATTTTGAGCATTACTTTACTAGCGTGTGAGATGAGTGCAATTGTCTGTGCGGTAGTTTGAGCATTCTTTGGCACTGCCTTTCTTTGGGATTGGAATGAAAACTGCCTTTTCCAGTCCTGTGGCCACTGCTGAGTTTTCCAAATTTGGCATATTGACTGCAGCACTTTCACAGCATCATTTTTCAGGATTTCAAAAAGCTCAACTGGAATTCCATCACCTCCACTAGCTCTGTTCGTGATGCTTCCAAAGGCCCACTTGACTTCACATTCCAGGATGTCTGGCCCAAGGTGAGTGATCACACCTTCGTGATTATCTGGGTTGTAAAGATCTTGTTTGTACAGTTCTTCCGTGTGTTCTTGCCACCTCTTCTTAATATCTTCTGCTTCTGTTAGTTCCATACCATTTCTGTCTTTTATTGTGCCCATCTTTGCATGAAATGTTCCCTTGGTATCTCTAATTTTTTTGAAGAGATCTCTAGTCTTTCCCATTCTACTGTTTTCCTCTATTTCTTTGCACTGATCACTGAGGAAGGCTTTCTTATCTCTCCTTGCTATTCTTTAGAACTCTGCATTCAAATAGGTATATCTTTCCTTTTTTCCTTTGCTTTTTGCTTTTCTTCTTTTCACAGCCATTTGTAAGCTATTCAACTACTACTGTTCTATATAAATATACCACCCACATAGATTAATTTCCCTTTGGCCTAAGAGACCAGACCAGTGCTTTTTAAGCTGTAGGTAGTGAAACTGATTTTGTGGGTTACAACCTGATTTTAAACAAGATGAAATATAAAAATATCAGGATGCATCCATTTAGTATGATTTGTGAAAAACTTTTTCTAGTGTGTGTGTATGAAATTAATAATTATTATTTATTATAAATTAATATTTACTGTCAGTTATAACCAAAAAGTTTGAAAGCCACTAGACTGCTACAGAATCAATCAGCAACAATGACTCATTTCCAAAGTCTAAATACTTTTTCAAAATTATTGACTCAATCCTCATGAAGCAGTCCAGCGAAGGAGATAAGAACAGTTATGCCTGTTTGAAAATAACTGGTCTCATTTTGAAAGTCAAACAGAAGTCTAAAGGGAATTAATTTTCAATCCATTTAACATATGCTAACTTTGAAAAAACTGAACTGAGATTGTATAATACTGCTCCCTCTAAATATGCATTTCCTCCAAAATTAAAGATGTCATTAGAACAAAAGTTCTACTTCAGTTAACAAAAAGGAAAAAAGAGATCTAAAGCTATGAGTTTATTTTTTGACGGTTTTCCCTACATAAAAGTTTTTTGATCTTCTGTGAAACTCATTTATATATTTGCTAACGACTACTGAACCTAACTGAACCTATCACTTACAACAGTTCTCATGTTAATAAACATAGAAGTTACTAGACATTACTAGATAGAAACCAGGAAGTTACTACTGTGTTAGTAAGAATTACCTAGTCCGTTTTGAAATGGTACCTCCACTTTGGGGAAGACTTAGAGACTATAATCAAGCTTAGAGAATCCAGTCAGATCTTGAGTCCCAGTGATCAACTGGGAAGAGTGGCTGATTCATAGACCCTTTTTATCTGCCAGTACAGTCCAGGTTAGTTTGTCCCCAATGTAAACCTGGTGGGCTGCTGTCTCTGGGGCTGCACAGAGTCGGACACGACTGAAGCGACTTAGCAGCAGCAACCTAAAGCTATGCGGAATCTATAGAGATGGCTCATCACACTCAGAAATCTGAAGGAGGGGTAATAATGGGAAGTCCTCACAACTCCCAGAGCCTAGAGCCAACCCACCACGATAAAGTCACAAGGAAATGGCTGAAACACTTGCCAAACCACAAAAGTACTTACTGAGACTTTACTAGGCTCCTATTCTGGTGTTTCTAGGAGGTAATTATTAGGTACTTAATTAGCAAACAGTTCCTTCAAGTATAGTTTCACATTTGATTACTAGGGAAAAGGATGAGAGTAAGAATTAGCACTCCCCCTGTTTTATAAAGAGGTTATAATGAAAAACCTAACAAACCAAGACAGTGGTAGAATGAAGTGCTTATCTTTGAATTCCTGGTCTAGTTGTCTTTCCATACATGGCAGGAAGTCTTAATCAGAAATCTGGAGGATGTCATTCTAAAGGTTTGAGCTCACCCATCTTTAGATTATTTCACTCTTTTTACCTCTATGTGGCTCTCTGTAACCAAACGGATATTACTTACCTGACAACAGCAAATTTTGATCAAGAGAGATAAAAGAAAAACTCAATTCCTACCTCTATTTTAATCAGCTGAAAGGAGATTATGTATACAAACGGCAGGAAATGCGCATAGGAAAACGCTGGTATATGGTCTAGGAATGCAGTAAACTGGCAAGAAGCTGCACAAGCTAGTAGTAGTTCTTATGATGTAGTTTTTAGGCTCTACTTAACAGTAACTTTCCGGAGAAGGCGATGGCACGCCACTCCAGTACTCTTGCCTGGAAACTCCCATGGATGGAGGAGCCTGGTAGGCTGCAGTCCATGGGGTCGCTGAGGGTCGGACACGACTGAGCGACTTCACTTTCACTTTTCACTTTCATGCATTGGAGGAGATGGCAACCCACTCCAGACTTCTTGCCTGGAGAATCCCTGCTGTCTATGGGGTCGCACAGAGTCCGACACGACTGAAGTGACTTAGCAGCAGCAGCAGCAACAGTAACTTTCATGACTACCCTACTTGATGGTCAAAGCAGATAGGTTCTCTCACACATAAAGGTTTTGGAAACTACACCAAGTCAACACCATGCTATTCATTCAGAATTGATTTTAATGAGTCTCGGCTTTCTTTAAATGTACAACTAATACTTATTTTTATACTGCCTTGTGTCAAAGGGCTTTCAAAGAGATATGGACTAAAGATAGTATAATAAATGTTATAATAGTAAATCTCTGAAGAGTTCTAGCTTCACAGCAACTCATGAGCCTACAAACACACATGTATCAGTATGTATGGCCATGTTGTTTAGCTGCCAAGTCGGTCTGACTCTTTTGCCATTTTATGGACTGTAGCCCACCAGGCTCCTCTATCCATGGAGTTTCCCAGGCAAGAATACTAGAAGAGGTTGCCATTTCCTTCTCAAGGGGATCTTTCCAACCCAGGGATCAAACTCGCATCTCCTGCATTGGCAGGCAGATGCTTTACCACTGAGCCACTAGGGAAACCTCCAACATAATGCAAAATGCTTCTTCAGTCCTTAACCCAATTTGGTATCATTTTTCTTATGTTCTGTGGCATTCTTAATAGTCTAGAATTAAGACTTAAGTGTCTTTAGGTGAAAGTCCTTGTTCTCTAATGGGGATATCGATCTCATAGTAGTGTTATATATTCTCATTCTAACTTGATAACAAGATGAGTTCAGTTCAGTCGTTCAGTCGTGTCCGACTCTTTTCGACCCCATGAATCGCAGCATGCCAGGACTCCCTGTCCATCACCAACTCCCGAAGTCCACCCAAACTCATGTCCATCGAGTCAGTGATGCCATCCAGCCATCTCATCCTCTGTTGTCCCCTTCTCCTCCTGCCCCCAATCCCTCCCAGCATCAGGGTCTTGTCCAATGAGTAAACTCCTCGCATGAGGTGGCCAAAGTATTGGAGTTTCAGCTTCAGCATCAGTCCATCCAATGATATACATTATTGATATAAATACATATATTTTGCCTAATAACCAAAATTAATTCAATCAAATATTCGTTAAATTGGGAGACTGGGGAACTGAGAGCTAGCTAGTGGGAACCTGCTGTATAGCACAGGGAGCTCAGCTCAGTGCTCTGTGATGACCTAGAGGGGTGGGATGGGGGTGGGAGGGAGGTTCAAGAGCAAAAGGATATATTTAAACACATAGCTGATTCACTTCATTGTATGGCAAAAACTAATGCAACATGGTAAAGCCATTATATTGCAATAAAAATAATTGTGCTTATTAAATTAACAAAGGCTATCAAAAGTTTGAATCATCTAACTTTTAATGAATATGTGAGAAGACAAGTGTTCTCTTATTCTGGTTGTGGTTAAGACAGTGAAAGTTTATAATACAAAGCTTTAAAATATGCATATGCCCTAGACTCAGAGAGATAATTTCCAGAGACTTGTCCTAAGGAAATAACTAATGATTTAGCCAAAAGAATGTTTCTCACAGTATTCTTTTATAGTATAAAACTAGTAATAAACTAAAAGTCCTATAATAGGTAGTTAAAATTTATAAAAATAGTCCATGCCATAAATTATCAGATGGCTGTTACAAATAATGTTACAGAAACATATTCACTGCCACTGCAAGTCTTCTAAAGATATAGTGTTTAGTGGGGGAAAAGATGCAAAACTGTATATATTACAAAAATTATGTACCTATTATAGGTACATATTCATGATGCTTACATGTATGTCTAGGGAAATTAATCTTTCTAGGATGAACATTCTAGTGTAATAAAATTTTGTTACACAGGTGGAATTAATATATAACATGAAGGTCAGTCCATTCTCTTTTTAAATAAAGATAGTTTAAGCAGTTTACAGTATGAGCAAAGTGTTTTCGGTGCAAGGAACACTGTTGACTTTTAATGGTAATCTACAGTTAGGACTTCTACTCTGTGGTGAAGGAGCAATTTTTAAAAAAAAATTCTAATTAGTTACAGACATTTTAGTAAAATACATTAAAGATGAATTATTAGAAAAATAAAATAAAAGACATACAAATACAAACCTCATTTTAAAATCAGATTCACAAACAAAAGGTTACTTTATCAAATAGCTAAAAAAGATTCTAAACTCTTGCTCTCAATTTCTGTACCTATCTTGTCACTGATAGGTAGCAATCCACAGACCATGCTTTCAGTAGTACTGCTTGAAATGATTAAGAAGCCTATTCGCAGTGGACTAATAACTGTATTGAGTGGGCTATATTTTGATCAAACATCTGGAGACTCTTCTGCAATAGAAAATCTTTCTCCAACAAATAGGAAGATTTGGGCTCTTCCTTTGTTATGCCTACTATACTTATTAAGTCTATAATGTTTTTCTAAGGCTAAAAGACATTTTCAACAAAGTCATATATCATTTTAAACCATCATTTTCCAAAAGAATCAAACACGATCTCATATAATGAAGCTAAGAGAATTAATATTTTTCTAATCATGGGGCAACAAGTAGTCATTCAATTCAGTCAGTCAGTTCAGTCACTCAGTCATGTCCAACACTTTGTGACCCCATGAATTGCAGCACGCCAGTACTCTTGTCTGGAAAATCTCATGGACGGAGGAGCCTGGTGCGCTGCAGTCCATGGGGTCGCTAAGAGTTGGACACGACTGAACGACTTCACTTTCACTTTTCACTGTCACGTACTGGAGAAGGAAATGGCAACCCACGGGAATCCCAGGGACGGGGGAGCCTGGTGGGCTGCATAGTCCAGTCTATGGGGTCACATTGAGTTGGACACGACTGAAGCGACTTAGCAGCAACAGCAGCAGCAGGCCTCCCTGTAGTCATTAGGGCATTCCAAAGGCGATATGACAGAAACAGATTCACCTGGTTGAAAAGGAAACAATGGAAAACGTTGGTAGTGAGAATTTAAGTTATTGATCTGCTCCCAGGGTTGAACAGAAGAAAATGAGACAGTGTGCCAATTCCTTGGCGATGCGAATACAGTCTCTCAGGGAAAGGCTGCATGAGCCTGTGGCCACTCTACATGAGGAATGAACCAATGATGGACCTCCATGAACTCAGGACAAAAGTAATAAAGATTATAAACACCTTACTTTATGTTGAGAAAAGAATAATTTAAGGCTCAACTGATTCTCTGAAAACATGTAGTCTGGTCTCTAGAAATAAACCTGCTAGGTTCATAACCTAGCAGTCTATTGTCGAAGGAAAAACAAAGAAACCAGCAAAGTGCTGAGTTAGAAACTGAAAATTCCCAACCAGTATGCACATTAATAGAAGTTATGGTACCACTTCCCAGGTGGCACTAGTGGTAAAGAACCCATCTGCCAGCGAAGGAGACCTAAGAGACCTGGGTTCGATCCCTGGGTAGGCAAGATCCCCTGGAGTAGGATACGGCAACCCACTCCAGTCTTCTTGCTTGGAGAATCCCATGGACAGAGGAGCCTGGTAGGCTACAGTCCATAAGGTCACAAAGAGTTGGACATCTGATGGAAGCAACTTGGCATGCATGGTATATCACTTTAATCATTCAATTATAGTATTTTTAAATTGCTGCAAGTTTAACCTGTTGGTATAAAAATGAAAAAATATACCTAGTACAGCGCCTTACATAGAGTAGGTGCTCAAAAAAAGTACAGCTCTTTGAACTGTTGTAGATGGTAAGTCAAATGCTTTATTCTTGTATTCTTGAGTTTTAACAAGTGAGAGGTTGATCACTAGATCAAAAATATGAAGAGGAATTAACTACGAAAGGAACAGAAAGACTCTAGTGCAGTTAAACAAAAGACAGACGAAGAATACAGGACTAAAAAGAAGCCTCAAGAGAAAGTTATGAAGTAATAAATGAAGTTTCTCAAATAGTCAAAAGGGAATAGGAAGATGTAATATTGTAGGACTGAAGCCTTAAAGGAAAACATTTCTTATTGAAAGCTAAGAAGGGCGAAATTTAATCCATGAAAAAGCTTGAAGTATTACATTTTTCTTTTCCTCACCTCATACAAAGTGCATGTTTTCTCTTTTTTAATTGAGGCATTATATACGTGAAAGTTGCTGAGTCGTGTCCAATTCTTCGCGACCTCATGGACCATAGAGTCCATGGGATTCTCCAGGCCAGAATACTGGAGTGGGTAGCCATTCCCTTCTCCAAGGGATCTTCCCAACCCAGGGATCGAACCCAGGTCTCCTGCATTGCAGGCAGATTCTTTACCAGCTGAGCTACCAGAGAAGCCCCATTATATACGCAGTAGTGCAAAAACCCCAAATGTGCAAGTTTGATAAATTTTTACATATGTACAAACCCAGATCAAGGTATGGAACATTTCCAGTGCCTTCTCCCAGTCAACAGTGACAGAGGATGAGATGGTTGGATGGCATTACTGACTTAATGGACATTTAAGAGTTTGAGACCCCAGGAGATAGTGAAGAACAGGAAATGGTGTGCTGCAATCCATGGGGTCACAGAGTTGGACACAACTTAGCAACTGAACAACAACAACCAGTCAGTAACCTACCATCACCTCCACCTACCACAGACTGATGACCACTGATCAGTTTTGCCTGTTTTTGAATATCATGGGATCATTCAGAATGTACTCTCTTGTATCTATCTGGCTGTTTTCACTCAATCTTGTATTTTTGAGATTCATCCATATTCTTGTGGGCATTAGTAGTTTGTTCCTCTTTATGGCTGAGTAGTACTTCACTGTACAAATATACTACAAATTTGCTTAACTGTTCTTGTGTTGATGGGCATCTGGGTTGTTTTCAACCTTCTGCTTTTATGGATAAAGCTGCTATTATGAGTATTGCTGTAGAAGTCTTTTGGTGGACATAAACACTCATTTCTCTTGGATATATTCCTACAACAGACTGTTAGGTCACAAGGTTGGCATATGTCACAAGGTTGCCATAGATCAGGGCAGTTTTCTAAAGTGATTGTATCAGTTTACTCTATTAACAATGTTTGAGAATTTTCACATAAAGTTTAATTTTAAAAAGCTCTTTAGTTGAAACACAAGAGCTTTAAGACATTTTTTGGTATTGCTTCTTTTAGGGGAGCAACATAAGCAGATTTCTCACACCTCAGGAAACACACAAGATGATTTTAATAGGTATGAGAAGAAAATAGTACAATTCCTATTCTAGTTTCTTATTCTTTTGCCCCAAAAGTAAACTTTACTAATATTTAATATATAAATTAACATTAGTGTGTTTATTTAGATGGTTATGTTTACTTATCGTCATTTGTGTGTGCCTGGCTGAGCACAATTATGGGACATCTACTACTAACAGAATTCTCCCTAAATGAACAGGCTAGCTAAAGGAGTCCTGCAAAAGCTCTCAGTCACTCAGTGATATCTGACTCTGCGACACCATGGACTGCAGCCCACCATGTTCCTCTGTTCATGGGATTCTCCAGGCAAGAATACTGTACGGTGTTGCCATTCCCTTCTCCAGGGGATCATCCCAACTCAGGAATCGAACCTGCGTCTCTTGCATTGTAGGCAGATTCTTTGCCATCTGAGCCACAAGGGAAACCCCTACACTGGTCCTACAAAGATGACATGAATAATATAAGCACAAGCAAGCAAGGAAATGGCCAACCTGACAATTCTTTATTTCTTTAGAAGATTAAAAACTCTGACATTCTAATCAGATTTCATAAGAAGTAGGGAAAAAAATTACAAAAATTACAACTTTTAAAAATATAAACTTAATTTAGTACTATTAATGACATTTTGCCAATAAGAATTTTAAAACACAAAATATCCTCTAAATCATGTCATCCCTATTAGTTTCTTTTTGCATTTATTTTACAATGTAGATAATAGTGCAAAGAATATGTATATATAATTTTAAAATAAATGTACACATATTAGAGGTGACCGTGCTCAATTTTTTTTTAAACAATAATGTACATAATCAAAAAGATTCAGAAACTCATTTTAGCACAACTGTTTTTTAGTATTAATTTAGTTTATCTTCAGGCATAAATGAACTTCTAATTTTTAAAGTTATATACGGTGGCTCAGACAGTAAAGAATCTGCCCCCAATGCGGGAGACCCAGATTTGATCCCTGGGTCGGGAAGATACCCTGAAGAAGGAAATGGCAATCCACTCCAATATTCTTGCCTGGAGAATTCCATGGACAGAGGAGCCTGGTGGGCTATAGTCCACAGGGTTGCAGAGTCGGACATGACTGAGCGACTAACATGTTCACTTCACTTTCACAAGTATTCCCATCAGAAACAGCCAGCTGCTATTTAATGTTAAAACAATACATCTGAAAAGGCAGGAGGACAAGAACCGCCTGGGGAAAGGCACGAGGGAACTTTCCTGGGTAGTGGTACTGTTCTGTGCCAGTAGCGGCTTGCCTTCCACCAGTGTACCCATTTGTCAAACTCCCTGAATGGTACATTTACAGTAAGTGTGTTTCAGTCTACATAAATTTTACCTCAAAAGGAAAAAGGGGATCTATTAAAAATATTGACCTCTAGTTAAAGACTTGGTGGACATGACTTTGAGCAAGCTTCTGAAGTTGGTGATGGACAGGGAAGCCTGGCATGCCGCAGTCCATGGGGTCGCAAAGAGTTGGACATGACTGAGCGGCTGAACTGACTGTACTGAGTTAACGATACACATGCTCAACTGTGTAGGAGTAAATTCTAATGATGGCTGCAACTTACTGTGAGGTGCATTAAAATAAGATGGACTGCTATACACCTAGAGGGATGGATATATAAACAAATAGAGCAAGTATAGGAAAATGTTAAGTGTGGAAATCTAGGTGGTAAGATATATGGCTGTTCACTGTACGATTTTTTTAAACTTTTCCATAGATTTGAAAATTTTCATGATAAAATGTTGGACAAGAAACAAATTTACCTGGAGAATCCCAGGGACAGGGAGCCTGATGGGCTGCCGTCTATGGGGTCGCACAAAGTCAAACACAACTGAAGCGACTTAGCAGCAGCAGCAGTGATATAGGGGAAAAGTTAGAAATTCAAAAAGGAAAAAAGGAAGGAACATTCAATACCACTGCTTAGTGTTTTTACATACACTATACCTTTGAGGTGAGAATTATCCCTATTTTACAGACTAGTAAACAGAAACTTGGAAAGACTACAAAACACGCCCCAGGACACAGTGTGAAGCCCAGCCAAAAGCTGAAACCAACCCGATCAAATTTACCAGAGGTCTGAATTCTCTTGGCTCACATTCCTCATAAGGGGATTCCTAGAACTAAAACAAATGTCTTCTCTACAGCAGAGGAGTCACTTCTCCATTCCACGTGGATCAGCTCCATTAGAAAGCTCCTCCCCATAGCCTGAAAAAAACTGTTTCCCCCATGTTCTTCCTGTGTTTGATTCCTTGTGGCCATACAGAATTCCAGCAGGGCTGGCCTTCATATCAAGCAACAGTATTGAAATCTGAATAATTAGGATTTTTTCCCTGTAAGTATTTTATAATAACATCATCTACAAAGCTATAGCTAGATGTAAAGTGGGGATACTATCTCCTAGAATTGGGAAGAAAATAAAATGAGAACACTGACACATTCAACTGTAACTAAAGAAGAGCAGACACTCAAATAGCTCCTTCTTCTATTTCTAACCTTTACCTTTATTTGGAAATTACAGCATGCCACTCACCATAAAATATTTTAGAAAATTAGGGAGACTTAGGTCCTTTCCTTGAGGAACTCATTGTTAAATGTGAACAGACACAGGTTTTCCCCCTGTATTTACTGCATCTTATCTAACAATGTAATTGACTTTACTCCCTCATTTTACTTTCCATTTTCCCTTGGTATGGAGTTAAAACTCCTAGGAATTTTATGTACAATTAAATATACAACTAGGACCACTTCTGCAGCACTTGTTTCAAAATCACTACAGGTGGCCAACCTATGCAAGCAACATGTTAATAAAATTTTAAGTCTATTTTCTTTCTGACTCTCAGGAAATCTTTTTCAAAGGTAAGATTAAAGAAAGCCATTGTGTTACAAGAAAATGACCCACTGGTGATGATAACTTTTAATTTACTTTGACTATGCCCAAACATATGTGCCCTTAACTGTTTATTTCTTACTTAAAAGAGTATATTCAAGGGATTCTCCAAAGAACTCCTAAAGTAACAAATCTTGCCCTATATATATATATATATATATATATATGAAAATAACCTATTATTCTACCATGAACTTTGCCTTATTTAAGGACAACCTACAGTTCAGATATGAATAAAAGTTACTTGCACAGCCTCATAGAATCTGAATGAGACTGTTTTTTTCCCCTTGAAATCCGAGGTTGTTAGTGTTGGAAGAAATCCTAGAGATGATCATTTTATAGTTGCAGAAATGGATATTCAGACAGTTAAGATGATCAGCCCATAACAGAGCCCAGACCAGATGCCAGGGTCCCCCAATTCCTGACCCAGTGTTCTTCCTATTTTACAATCATGAGAAACTTAAAAAAAAAAAAAAAAAGGATTATGTCCGTCCATTACTTCAACTTCACTAAATTTCAGTCTGGCCACCCATGATATCACTTCTTTTTGTGAATGGGTGTATTTGGGGGTGGGGGGAGGAGTCTTGGGTATCTTCACTTGCATATAATACAAATTTTTAGAGTTTTCATTCATATTTATGCTACCACTATTTTCCATGTCTACTTCTATTCCTCAAGGATACCAATTCAGACTTGAACATGCCTTGACCCTCCTTTCCACTACATTTCTTATGTCAAGAAATTAACTACCAACTATTATAAAAGTAAAAGGGATTGATTTTAGAACACAAAGCACACATGCTAGTAAAGGGCCTGGTAAAAAAATTTAATGTTATGTATTACATGTAGATGCTTTCTAGAGAAAGAGCACAGCGACAACCCTGCTTATGAGAATAGAGAGCTATTGTGGACTGAGGTGGGGGGCCAAGGATGAGGTCTGGAATCCGACCTAAAACAAATATGGAGGTGAAAAGGCATGAGGAGCTTCCGGGACCCACTAACCAGTGCCAAGCTGCCAGCTCCCAACTATTCGGTGTCGGTTTAAAAGAAGCAGAGGTACCAGGGATGCTCGTACCCCAGGACAATGATAGAGCAGGCGGGGCACCCAGAATCGCGCTCAGGGAAAACTCAACAAGTCTGGATGGCGAAGGATGCCCTGAGAGATGGATGAACGACTGCCAAGAGGCTGCCGCTGGCTCGGAATGACCACTGCCCCTTTCCAGGATCGACGCCGCGGGCGCCCGCCGGCTCGCGGACAGCCATTTGCACTACGCTCCCCTACGTGCCCCGACGTTCGCCCCGAGACCGCCGAGTCCGCCAACCACCCTGCCCCGGGCGATGCCTCTGCTCCAGGCCCGCTTCCCGGCGAAGGGCTCCCAGTCACTGCCGGCTTTCCGGGAGGAAGGCAGCAGCTGGCCTGCAGGGGCCGGAGCCGCCTTCGAAAGTGGGCGGAAGGATGGCCGCCCTCGCGGGGTGCGGGCGCGGCCCGCGGGAACCCTCGCCTCCGGCGCGGCCGAGTTCTCTCTGCGCAGCGCCGCCCGAGCCCTCAGCCCCGGCCGCAGTCGGCCGCTCGCGGCGGGCTCCGCGCTCCGGGCTGAGGCGATGGGGAAAGGGGGCGGACGCGCCATCATGAAGGGGAAAATGGTGGGCGGGCGGGCCCGCGCGCCGCCGCCGTACTCACCCGGGCGGGCCAGTGCGGGTAGCCCTTCATCTTGGCGAAGACCAGGTCGCCCGCCTTGTACTCGCGGGGCCGCGGACGCGCCATCCCTGCCGCTCCCCTTCCTGGTCGTCCTTGGGCGCCGCGAAGATGCCGGGAGGCCGCCCCCCCGCGGGCCGACGGACTGCGCCGCGCTCCCCGCGGGCCTCGAGCCGGGCGGGCGGGCGGACTAGCGGCCGCTCCGACGAGGGGAAGCGTCGAGGCGGCGGCTGAGGCGAGGGAGTGGGCGGGGGGCTCAGCAGGCCCGGCAAATCACCGCCCGGCAGCGGGGGAGGGGAGCCCCCGGCCGCTCGGCTCTTGCCCGCGCCGAGGTCCCCGCTGCCGCCGCGCGCTGCTCACAGGCGCCGCGTCGCCTGCCTCATGCCGCCGCCGCCGGCCTCCTTCCCGGGCTCCCGGGCGCGGCGCGAGCACCGGGCCTCGCGCCTCCTCTGAATTCCTCCTCGGGCAGCGACCGCAAACACGATCTTATTATTGTTCTCGCGCGCGCTCAGCATCCCCCCACACCCCACTTCCCGCTCCCCACCCCTCCCCTCTAGCGCCGGCCGGTTAATTCCTAGGTACACGGCCGGCTTTCGCGCAGAAACCGAGCGCGCCAGCCCGGCTGCTCGGCGGGCGGGCGGGCGGGTGGTAGGTACGTCCTCCCCCAGCACCGAAGCCCGCGCCGGGCGGGCAGCAGCGCCTACTCCGGAGGCCGCCCGCCGCCCGCTCTCTTTTGTTCTTGGCCGGG